>NC_141685.1:320912119-321512330 GCF_964263255.1 Lissotriton vulgaris
TGCATTTAATTACACTCAATCGAGTCAAATGCCTTAGCAGCATCTAACATAACTGCCGCTGCCAACATGTCTGGGTTCAACACATGAAATATTGCGAAAATGGTGCAGAGATTATGAGATGTGGAGCATTCTGGTATAAATCCGGATTGATGAGGCAATACCAGGAAGACATCAGGGGTTGAATTTTAGTGGCTAATATCTTTGCCAATATTTTCACGTCCAGATTTATCAACAACAGAGGGCGATACAACTCACACCAAGTAGGCGTTTTATGTTTTTTGAGGAGGGTAATAATTAAGGCTTGTCTGAAGGAGGGGGCAGCACACCCGATTTGTGAGCCTCAGCATACATCTTCAATATATAGGGGGAAAGAAGGTCTGCATATGCCTTATAGAATTCCGCAGTTAGGCCGTCAGGCCCTGGAGCTTTCTTATTGGGAAGAGAAAGAATGCCTGTTTTATTATCGGCTTCATCAATGGGCTGGCTCAAATATTCAAGGTGCCCATCTGCCAGCCAAGCACAGGCTATGTCTGATAGATAGTCATTCAGGGAGTTTTCGTCCAGGCTTCCTTAGCGCGGCGTACATTTTATTGTAACTGTCTCTAAATTGGTCAACAATTTCTTGTGGTGTGAAGTGTTCTAAACCCTGATCGTCTATGATCTTTCCAATTTGATGGTGTTCAATTCTAAAGTTTAGTCGAGAGGCCAGGTTTCTACCCGTGCGTTCTTCCTCTCCATATGCCCTAGCCACGTGCCTGCGCGATATATATATCGCGCTTTGGATTCTGTGAGAGCGTCATTATCAGTGGTAAGCTCACTAATACGGGCAAGATTTGAGAACTATGGTGCAGTTGCATATTGTTTTTCTAAGTCCCCTTTCTGTTTCAATCTAGGATAGTTGGCACCTGATGTCTCGTAATATACCTGAAGTTGTACCTATGCAGACCCCCCTCACGGTAACCTTAAAGGCTTCCCAGAGTGTGGCAGCGCTTGTTACCGAACCCACATTTAATTAAAAAAACTGTGTAATTTCCTGTCTGAGAGTCTCAGCATAAATGGTGTCTAGGAGGGCTTCAGCATGAAAACGCCATGTGAAAGGGCGGTGCAGCTGTGAAGGGATCTGCAGGTCTAAACGTATCGGACTGTGATCTGACAGGGTGTGAGGTAAGTTATGTATTTGTGTGACCCACCCATTAGCTTCTTCGTTTAGCAGCCAATAATCTAGGTGGGACCAGCTGTTGTGCGCCAGGGTAATGTATGTGCCCTCTCTAACATGCGCATGTCGAAGCCGCCAAGAGATTACCAGTCCCAGATCTATCATGGCGTCCCTAATACATTGAGCAATCTTGAGTGTGCGAGATCCTGACGGGTTGGATTTGGTCATATTGGGGTCCAACTGTGTATTAAAGTTGCCCCCCCATAGAAATGCAGACTCTGGCAAGGTGTGTAAAATGTTAATCAATTGTATAAATGTCTGAGGGTCATCTACCACTGGCCCATAAATATTCACAATTGTTACCAATGACATACCTAATTTTCCATGCACTATAGCCCAGCGTCCCTCATGATCAGTGTGGGTCTGTAGAGGCATAAAATGGACGCCTCTTTTGATTAAAATGAGCACTCTTCTGGCGTACGTAATGAATAATGAAGCCAATCGGATATCCTGCCCATTTGCGTGTGATTGTTGTTTCTGTCAGTTTTTTAAAATGTGTCTTGTGTAGGAGAGCAAGTTTAACTTTGTGTCTATCAAGATAAGCAAATACCTGACGAATTCTTTTGGGGGTGTTTAAGCCACGAATATTCCAAGTCAAACACATGTATTTATCACCCATTTACATTCAAGGGGAGTACAAGCTTAATCAAAATATATGTCAGAACAAAGTCATTTGCGGTATTATATGACCGTTTTAGTCTTAATGATGATCCAATCACATTAAACATATCCTTATCAAACTGACAACAACCCTCCACCCCCGCCCACTTTAGCAACCCCAATTTGCCAAAGCCATTTCCCATAAACTCAAACATCCCAACAGTACAAAGATGTCTGCGTCTAACAGGTTGAGGTACACCCATTTAGGGGACGTAGTGGCACAAACTTCTCGGCGGTGAATTGGGGAGGGGGCCGAACCAGTTGACCACTCCTATATATACTCATTCAATTAAAGGAGTAATGAATGGTGTAGGGCATAGGTCAAGTTCGCCAGAACCCCTAATTGAAAGCACTCCCAAAGTTTACTTTTGAACTTCCGGCTGCCTCAACGATGACCTGCAACAACAAAGATGATTAATCCCTAACCTTTTAAACTTGAAAACAGCATGAGCTATGTAAGTACCCAAGTGTTACTGCTGAAGATCTCGGACTTGCGTGCAACATAATAGAACCAGTTATACATTATGGCGTGCTCGGAGGTATGTATTGCATCATGTAGCACAGTTCACTGTAATAAAGTACTAGTAAAGTACACCTGTAATCAGATTTTGGATTTCAATCATCAACGTCGATTTTGCAAATTCAATTGCTAATTTTAGATTGGTGAAGATCTTCGCCTTGTCATCTGACCCGATTCGAAGGCGAGCTGGAAAAAGCATTGCGTATGAAATCTGTTCGGAAAAGAGCACTTTTTTAACCCCTTGAAAAATCTTTTCTTGCGCATTGGACAGCAGCTGTAAAGTCAGGGTAAAACGATGATGTGTTTCCATGATAGTTTATAGCACCCTTTTGGCGAGTGATAAGCAGCACTGCATCACGATCTCTGAAATTTAATAGCCGCGCAATGATTGGCCTGGGCAGTGCACCAGGAGGTGGGCGAGTTGCCAGGGACCTGTGGGCACGCTCGACAACCAGCAGCCCAGACAGGTTGCTTGATCTGCATATGTGACAAAGCATGGTCTCAACATAGATTTCCAGCCGACCCACATTCGTGGACTCTGGCAGGCCCAAAATACGCACGTTATTGAGCCTTCAGCGTGCTTCAAGGTCCTCATTCTTGGCCTGTATTACTGCAAGAATTATTTCAATGTCTGAGGTTTTCGCTGTCACCTGTTGCAAGTTGTCTTCATTTGTGGAGATGCGCTGTTCAGCTGCACTGAGCCTCACGGCCTGCCCATCTAACTTGGAAGACGTGGTCCATAAGACCATTAAGTGCTTCAATTTTGCCATTGATGGATTGAAGGCTTGCTTGTATGGCCGCTAATGTCTTTTTCCAGTGTTGTGGGAGCCTGCACAACTGAGTCGAGTTCAGAATCAGAGGCGGCATTCTGGGAGGTTTTGCCTGATTTCCGCGTTTCAAAATGAATGCACTGTTGATTCTTCTCCGGCTTGCCCATAGTAGCAGCCACTTAATGCCACAGCAGGGGGAAGTAGGCAGGTGATCTATGTCGGATGTATGTTCCCTTTCATGCAGTAATTTAGCACTGTGTAATGTGGGCAGAGTAGTGCAGTCTAATAGCACTTCGCAGCAGCACAGAGTCTGTGGCGCGCCCTGTGTCTGGACGTAGTGTCTAATGAATCATGGCTGATAAACAACGTGGTGAACAAACCATGATATGTGTACCGGGAAAGTTTGCATAGTCACATCCACCAGTCCATTGAATCCGTTAATAGGCGGTGTGAGTCCGGCGGTCGCCATCATGTTTTCAAGCTTGTGTGCCTCGGGGCTCTTGCTTGGCTCATTTAAGGCACCGACGTCCACCAAAGTGCAACAGGAGATGCCTCTTGCATAAACGATCCCTTCCACGCCAATATCAACACTATTGGTCACCTCAGGAGTAGTATAGTTGCATGATAATTAGCGGCGGCCGGCAGAGCTGCTCTACAGTGCGGCCATCTTGCTGCGAGCCAAACCACGCCCTCCCGGCCTGCCCCAGCTACTTGATGTAAGCTTGTCTCTGATTTCCTCAATAATTAAATTAAGACTCCTACTGTACTTGCATAGACTGTGGTCAATTGATGAGTTGGCAAATGGCAAATTTGCACTTGAATAACCATTTGAAAATCCCCTGGCTAGCTTATAATAAAAGTATGTTATATAGCCTGGATCTTGCCATTCTCTGGGAATCTCCAGCTGACACTAGTCTTGTGCCAAACTCAATAGATAAGAATAAATTAAAAGCTCTCTAATGTAAATAGGAATTACATAGATGTAGACCAGGCAGCTTGACAGATAGACTTTTTAGACCATAAAGCTAAATCCTCACTAGTCCCAACCGTCGTTTCCTGAAAGGATAAAGACAGAGCAAGGCTCAAAGTAAGGGCGGGCGAAGTTGGCAGAGTACCACTACGCGGAGTTCTATGGAGTTGAAAAAACTGAACTCAGCTCTATCTCATACCAATTAATAAAACAATAATCTCACACACCTTTGGTAAAACAACAAGTAAATCTATCTTTATATTCTAAAATGCATATAGTCATCTCACAAAGGTGAAAATTAAAATATAGCAAGCAGTGAGAGAGGTGATGATTTTGGGGTCCTCCCTAACTTAGGGAGACAATCAAGCAGATGCCTTGTACACAAAGAGCACATCATGCTGAACGATTCGGTGGTGGTCCCATCCTCCTAGGACCACCCCAAGCACAGTGATCGGCAAATATCCAATCCCAACCAAAGGCTTTGCAAAGCATTATGGGATGAGATTCTAGAGTGCAGTGAATATTATAGTATCCAATATCAAAACATTCCTCAGGGGCAGGCTCTCCCAGCTCATAGCTATAGTATTCACTGCACTCTAGAATCTCGCCCCATAATGCTTTAAGAAGTTGATGTTCGTATATGCCTTGAGGCAGTTCACAACACATATTTTTGGGACAGCCGGAAAAGCCGAGTAAGAGACCATCCGGGTAAGAGACTTAGGGCCCGATGTAGGTAAATCCCATTTACCGATTTTGAAATACCGAATGCTACCGATTCGGTATTTCAAAATCGGTAAATGGGATGTAGGTCCCAACATCTGGAATCGTTACCGATTCCTTACAAATTCGGTATTTACCGATTCGGTAAATACCGAATCGGTATTTGCTATTGAATCCTATGGGCCTTTGAAGCCCATAGGATTCAATTCAAATACCGAATCGGTATTTACTGAATCGGTAAATACCGAATTTGTCAAGGGTGCAGGGGGTGTCACTTTGACACCCTCTAGCACCCCCAAAACGGGCATGTGTGCAATGTGGCACACAGACATGCCCTAAGGGCACGTCTGTCTGTCACATGGCACATGTGTACATGCACAGATGTGCATGTACACAGGAATCTGTATTTTACCATGGATTTGTATTCCATGGTAAAATACCGATTCTGTCAGCCATGTGCCAAAGGTAAATAGCCTACCTACATTGCATTTTCGGTAATTTTACCGAATCGGTAAATATTACCGAATCGGTAATTATTTTACCGATTCGGTACATATTACCAAATCGGTAAATTTACCGATTCGGTAATGATACCGATTCGGTAAAATTACCGAAAATGTGCCCCTACATCTCGATAGCCCTTTACCGATCGAAAACGGCCGAAAATCGGTATTTTCGGCCGATTCCGATCGGTAAAGGGCTACCTACATCTGGCCCCTAGTGCGTCGCCTCATCGTCCAGGGATAAAAGTCTTGCTGAAATATCCAGTGCTCGAACATCAGAAACTCTCCTGCAGACGACTAAACATAAATTCAAAGAAAGGTACTTATTTGGGCAGCAATGGATCAAGGAAAACAGGCCGTCCTTATCCTACTTGACCTGTCGGCAGCCTTTGATACCGTGTCCCATAACATCTTAATGGACCGGTTGGCTGCCGCAGGGGTAGGAGGACAGGTGTTGGCCTGGTGTAGGAACTTCCTTACCGATAGACGCCAAATAACAGTGCTAGGCCCATATCAATCTGAGGCTAAAAACGTCAGCTCGGGGTGCCACAGGGCTCTAGTTTGAGCCCTGTTCTTTTCAGTCTATATATGGCACCTCTGATGAATCTGATCGCGTCATTCAGGATCAGTTCTATTTCATACGCTGACGACACCTGTGATTTTGGTGTTGGACAGGGAACGGCCAGGTGCCGAGGAAGACCTTAGGGACTGTCTTGCAGCAACTTTTAAATGGATGAACAACAACCATTTAAAGTGCAACGCCGGAAAAACGGAAATTCTACCTATAGGGAACCACAATCTTTTCTCCCCCACAGCATGCTGGCCATCAGATGCTGAAGTGCCACCCAACACAATTGCATCTGCCCGCAATTTGGGCGTTAAATTTGACAACCACTTATCCTTCAAACCCCAGGCTGTAGCAGTAGCAGGCATGTGCTTTCAAATTATAAAAGCACTTAGGAAGTTCTTTGATCTTCTCTCTCTACCGGCGAGGAAAACAGTCGCAGTAGCCTTAATAAATTCTAGGCTGGACTATTGTAATGGACTCTATGTCGGAGCAAACAAAATCGTTCTCCACAAATTACAGATGGTCCAAATTGCGGCAGCCCGCCTCGTACTGCGTCTGCCCCGTAAATCGTCAGCCTCAGCAGCCTTAAACACTTTACATTGGCTGCCAATAGGGAAAAGAATTCTATTCAAACTTCTCTTAATCACTTTTAGGGCATTCCACCAACGTGGCCCAACCTATCTACGAAATGGGTTTAAAAGATACTATCCAGCGCGTTGTCTGAGATCTGCAAGCCAGAACTTACTTACTCTACCTCATTTCAAACTGGCCACAAAGGGTGGCAAATCCATCTTTGTACTGGGAACTAAAGCCTGGAACAAACTTCCCCTCTCCTTGCGGTCTTTCTCCCAAGAAGCTCCCTTCAGGAAGGCATTGAAAACTTGGATCTTCTCTTTGCCTGACGCCTTGTGCAGGACCCTAGTGTAATGTGTGTGCAGCAATCAGGACATCCTTTTCCCTTTCCAACTCTCCCATCTGAGTTGTGTGAGCGCCAAGATACTCCTTGGAGTGGAAGTTGCGCGGTAGAAATGTCATTACACTACATTACATTACATTACATTTGGTTGCCAGGACCAAAAAAGATTTAAAACCAAATTGATGTCCCATAGGGCTGAATAGCATAGTCCTGGAGTAGAGACAGACGTATACCCTGCAGAAGCCTGCATATGAACGGGTGCTCCCCTACGGGAGCCCCATCCACTGGGCTATAACCTGCCGAAATTGCTGACCTTATCACATTGATTGAACAATACGCCAGGCCGTCTGTTGCCAAATCCTCAAGGAAATTCAAAATTGGAACAACACCTGCGACCACAGGATCCAAATCCCTTTGAAGACACCAACAAATCCATCTCGTCCAGGCAGACTAATAATGTTTTGTGGTGCTATCTGCCCATGCATTTGACTGGAGAGTCTCAGCCAGTGTCGAAAGGCCCAGGAGTGACCACTGTTGCCCAAAAGCCACCATGCCATGAGGAGAAGAGACCCCTGGGTGACCAGGTGATGCTGATCCCGGTCCGGATTCAGAAGCAGGTGTGAAAACCAGGGGAGTATGATTGGAGAATCCCAAGAAAGTTCCAGAAGAACCGGAAACCAAACTTGTGATCTCCAACACCGCGTCACCACCACCGCCTTTGCCCCTGACGGCGAATCTGGGCTGCCGCCCTCGTGATCATCAAGAATGGGGGAAATGCGTTAGCCTTCTCTTGGCTCCAATCCTGAAGGAAAGCGTCTGTGGCACTGGTCACCGGTTCCGGTTTCCAGCTGAAAAATTGCGCGACTTGGTAGTCTAGACATGATGCAAAGAGGTCCACCGAAAAAGGCCCTAACAGGCTTTCTAGCCACCGAAAGACTTGAGAGACCAGTTTCCAGAGACTGAAGTAGTGGCGATGTCTCCAATGCGAATCCGCAATGTGATTGTCCTGGCCTGGAAGGTATTCTGCCGATACGGAGCTATGATGAGCCAAGCAGAAACCCAAAAATTATTTTGCAAGGTTCGCTAAGGCCTGGGAGCAGGGCCCTCCTAAGTGATTGACGTACCGGACTGCGGAAACATCTTTAGCAGGACACAATCGCAATCTGTCCTGGTCTAACATCAAACCGCGAAGGAGCCCGCCAGGAGCTCTAAACAATTGAAATGGAGGTTCTGCTCGTCTAATGACCAAACGCCTCCGGTGGAGTAATCCCCGCAGCGGGCTCCCCAGCCTGATCTGCTGGCGTCGGATTCTATGATCAGGTCCGGAACGACCCAAAATTGCTCAGCCGTTCCACGCCTCCATATGGGTCAGCCACCACTCGATCTCTTCCTTTGTCTCCGCAGAGAGAAGAACCGACCGATCGTATGACAAACCCCTTCTCAGATGGTATGCTTTCAGGCGCTGTAGGGCCCGGTAATGTAGGGGTCCCACAAAAATTTCCTGGATGGAGGAGTAAAGGATGCCCACCAACCGGGCAATTTGCCGTAGAGAAGTGTGAGTTCTGGAAACGGTCTGACGCGGCTAGTGTCGAATCTTGGTTATCTTCCGAGATGGTAGGCTCAAAGAGGAGTGGATGGAATCCACCACAAACCCGATGAACACTACCCTCTGGGAAGGACTGACTTGTCCTCGTTGATGATGAACCCCAGCCCTTGCAAAAGGGACACCGTTTGTTGGAGCTGCTTGGATAAGACTCTGGGACACTGAGCCATGAGGAAGATGTCGTCCAGGTATACAATCATGCATATGCCCTGGGCTTTCAGAAATCCCACCGCTGGGTGGAGCACCTTGGTGAAGCACCATGGGGCTAAGGAAAGACCGAATGGAAGGGTGGGTAACTGTAAGAAACACCAATGAGGGGGATGAATATGGATCACCAAGTAGGCATCCTTTAGGTCCAGCCTCATCATCCAATCGGATGGGAGCAAAATGTCCCTGAGGAGTTGAATCCCTTCTATCTCGAAATGATGGTATACCAAACATCTTTTAAACTCCTTGAGGTTGATAACCAGACAACGTCCCCCATCGGATTTGTCCACCAAGAAAATGCTGCTTAGTAACCCATTGGAATGCAGAGCTGACCAGCAAACGCCCCCCTTTGCGAAGCAGAGCGGAGACTTCTTCGTTGACCAGCTGTGCATCGAGAACTGAGAAGGAAATAGGGTGTATATAATTCTCCTGCCGAGGGTGTTCGTAAAACTCAATATGAAAACCTTGAATGGTTTGCGAGACCCAAGCATCTGCTGTAATAGCTGCCCAAGCGTCTTGGAAAGCAGATCGCCAGGCCCAGATATGGACCTGGGCCGCTGATAGTAGGCTACCGCTGGGATTGCCACCACTGGCGTTGTTCTACAATCCTCTGTGGTTCATGAACCACTGGCATCTTGTGGGGTAAAAGTTGTTATAGTTGGCACTGGTATTATATTGTCCATGACCGGAGCCTTATTCCCTGTTAGGAATTAGTTGGAAGCCACGGCCGACCGATCGGCCCGTACATCGGGCGAACCCCGAGGAAAACCCGGGGGTTTAGAACCTTTTTATACTTGATTGGGCCTTATCCAAATAGGTACATGTAGCCACAAATTACCTAGCTCTTTCACAAGAGGGTCTCCGAAGAGGCCCCCCTCCGGAAAATAACACCCGCCTCCGAGGAGGCCAAATCCCTGAGTTTGGGATCCAGATTAATCAACAGGGAGCAGCAACGCTCTTTTGACAGGGCAAAATTCGCATTGCCCATAAAAATAATAGCTTGTTGAGACCAGTTTTATAGCACCTCGGGAAATATAGGGGATCCTGACACTTAGCCTCTTCTGCCATATCTAATATCTTGGTCATTGGACCAATGGCATCCAGGAGCTTATCTTGGCAGGAAAGCAAGATCTATTGTACCCTACCGGGGGTCATTCATGTATTTTGCCAGGAAAGTGGCCATCTTGGAATCTAACTCCGGGGTGAAGGCAACCCTCCCCTCCAGAGTGGGCCTCAGGCACCCCCCCCTTAGATAACCACGAGCCTCCTTTTCCAGGGGCTTGCGGAGGCAACCCATGACAAACTAAGCTACCTTGTCACCGGAGGCCCAAGTCGCAGACCGGGGGTGAATTATCTCATCAGAGTCCAACATGCCCGAACCCTCCCCTGGGGCTGAGGGTGGGGAAACGGCCAGATGCCTTGGACGTGAGGGACCTGCCTCATCATCCAAATCCCCCTGGGAGTCCTTATGGCCGGGTCCAGAGTTCCCTGGGGTTCGGTTAGCGGGGGGCAGGGGAGGGAGATGCCACCTTGGAAGGCACTTTTGAGGCGTGCAAAAGCATCCTTATCTACCCCTTCAGTACACAGCTTTCCCCTATCCTCCCCCACAGGACGCTTCTTTTTATGAGGTGGAGGGTCCTCCCCTCTTGCGGGGTCAGCAGGTGGAACAGGAGGTTCAACACAGGCCTGCACTAATTTTGCGCACTTTTGAACAATCATGTCTGACAGGCATTGTTCCGAGGGCCCAACCACTTTGTGGACTACCATATAAATGGTGAAGTCCACAGCATCAAAAAACTCGTCATATGGCAGGTACTCCTGGGCCTCCTCCTACTCATATACATAATTTTGCTCCATTATTAAGAGAAAATAAACTAAAATTAAATCAAATTAAACAGGTCAACTCTGCAGGGCCAATGCGCTAAAAATCTGTTGCTTGGAGGCCCAGGCCAATATAAGGCAGACCTGAGGACTGCAAGTGTTACTGGGCAGCCCCAAGCACCGCAAATAAGGCTGTACCTGCCTTAGCGAGCACCAGCCCTCAGGAAACTGACAGGGCTTAGCTGCCTCCCTGAGCCCCAAAAAATACCAGGAGTAAAGTGCAAATAGAATCGCCCTTAGGCATCACTGCGGAACAAAGCCGCTATATTGACCCCTGCTGGGGCGTCGTTATGTGTGGCAAAGCAAGGGAATACAGACCCGGACCTGGCATAAGGTGAGGTCAGCGGGGACAAGGCGCGCACAGACTCGACTCTTGCTTTGCGGCTCCTCGTCTGAGGAAAACCGTAGTGTGGGAGCAACGAGACTGGTGAGTCCCCCTAGTGGGCCTTCAAAGCACCGCAGTCAAGATGGTGTTGGCTGTTTAAGGAGCGCGAAACGCTCCTGCCGCTGGCAGGGAGTCTGGAAAAAGAATAAACGCACAATCAATGCCACAATAACAAATCAAAAGTCCCTAGGAAAGCACAGAGTGTATCACGCCACAGGGAAGCAATAATCACTGTATAATCAGGCAAACAATGTCAAACAGAAACAAGAAGTGAAACGTATGACATAACTGGCTACGAAGCAGTGAAGAAAGAGGAGGGACAGACAGAGGGAAAGGACAGTGCTGACTATGGACACTCTAGAAAGACCATATCGTTGGAAATCTCCCTTGATGTTATGGAAGTTGGAGTTTTTTGTTCAGGATATACTTATGATAAAATTTCAAGAGTTGATAATGAGGTATTTCTGGCTGCTGTGAAATTTACATCTTGATAAAGCGGAGAAAGAGTAAAGCATAAGCCTCGCCTCTGTGTCCTTAATAGAATTGAAACGTAACTTTGCGGAGCTAGGCAATTTTTCATTCTTTCTAGTAATAGCTTTTGCATTTGTTGGGGAGAGAAATATTGAACAAGCACATTATGTACGTCGTGCAAATCAGAGATTGACACCTTGCATCATCTTTTTTGTCTGTAACGTCTACTCAATCCAATCCTTTGCAAAAAGTGGATCAAAACTGTTTATCATCTTTTGGGAATCAGACAATATTAAATTGCACTGAGAATTTTAAGAACTGACACTAATGGAGCAATTGAAATGAGTGCTGCTAATTTTCTATTTTCTGTATGGGGTAATATGCAAAAAATATATAGATTCTGATGTTGACAATATTTATTATTGTCATTCACACTTGCTATTGGATTTTTAATCTTGTTTTATAAATTACTATATTTTTAGCATTTTTGAAATTTTGATGTGCAATACTTATATGTAAGTTTTATGTCTTTGAAAAAGGTTTTCGTAAAAAGCACTTTTAACTATCAATATTATTCCTATCGTTGTTGACATTATATTTATTTTTGCTGCTTGCACAATGTATTTATTTATAGCATCTTGGCTTTTATGCAATTTACTTAAAACTTATTGAATGAATGAATGAATGAATGACCAAGATTTAAAAAGCGCGCCAGGTCCGCAGGCCAAAGCCTATTTGGTGGATTGTTTTACAAGCAGAATTTCTGTTTGCGTGAACTTTTGTTGTATCCAATGATGCAGTGGCTAGCATGTGATTATTTTATAATTTGTTATCTATGTCTGTTTTATGGATTTTGAATACGAATTAAACACATCTTTGGAATAAGTAGGAGTAAGTAAGAATTGGAGTAGGAGTGAGTAGAGCAAGTAGAAGAAAAAGTAGGTGTACCTGCCCCTACAGAACTGGAATAGGGTCAGAATTTCCCAATTACCTCCCATGAGAGACATTATGGTCCAGTCCTGCCTAGAATACAGTCTGCCTAATAACACAGAGTCATTTAGTAACACTGTTGCTGGAAGACTCAGTCAACTCAATGGGTTCAAAAACACAACTTTGTTCAGAACCAAAGGGAATGTACATGTTTTATACTCCAGATAAATGACACAAGCCGTCTCCAGTAGAAAAGAAAAAGGCCTGAAGCCTTAGGATTAAAAAGGGGTGTTGTGCTGTATCTTTTGTGTGTTCTCCTTTAATACTGTCATGATGTTTAGACTCTGGAATGTATGGTCTCCTAGCAACTGAATTGAGCCAAGACATTCCAGTTGGAGCTGTTGGCAGAGCTGGTCATCTGGCTCGGCTATCCATGTAACCAATAAACAACCAGTCAAGCTTCCCTTTTGTCAGCCTGGTTACTACAAAATTGTGGAGACGAGCTGGCTACATGGAGGAACCCACGCAGCTGATTTTATGACTCCTCATCCTGCTCCTGCATCGAGTTCTACTTTTGCTGAATCCTAAAGTAAAGTGTCACTGCCTGACTTCTAACTGTAAGGTATTTCCTGCCTACCTATGTTGTGCTGTCCTGCGCCATCTTCGACTTTCTAAATCTGCGCTATCATCGACTTTCTAATATTAGGCAAGATGGAAAATGCTTTCGTATAATCTACGACAACTGCCATTGCACTCGCGCCACAGTAGTCGCCATTGTACTAGCGTCAGTGTACTCGCACACTCTGCTCGCGCTTTCAACTTTGCACTTACCTTGTTCTGCAGCATCCTCCAACCTGTCTCCCGCTGTTACGCATTGTTTCTTCCTTCTGAGGCACGTCACCATATGACATCAGCGCGTCACACTACTTCATGCAGGTGTCAACCTGTTGGGAAGGTGTGTTCCTCATGACACACAACGTAGCATCCATTTTGGTGAAAGAAAGAAGTTCCTGCAATGGTATCCTTGGCAACGCGTGTATGTTTACCGCGTCCTCTGTGATATACACACCCTTATCTTTGTTTAAAGTCATTGACAAGGCTTGGCAATTCGTGTATGTCTACCGTGTCCTCGGTGATATACATACCCTTATCTTTGTTTATAGTCCTTCACAACATGTGTATCCTACCGCGTCCTCAGTGATACACACACCTTATCTTCGTTAAAGCTACCAGGATAGCAAGCGTTTTCACTAAAGCATACGCGTTGATACACACACTATTCGCTCTTTTTGTTTAAACAGCGCAACAGCGTGTGTCCATCGCAGCACATACGGTGACACACACACCACAAATACTACAAGTAGATTTTATTTGTGCAGAATTAAAAAAAATATTTGTGTATCTACAGTGATACACACACTCTCTATTCTACCATTCTAACAATTTCTACGTATATTTTCAGCTAGTGCGTTTCCCATCATATATCAACGGTGATACACACATCCTTATTAAGTGTAATATTGTTGTCAAATGTACACACATTTTTGTTGATATGGTCAAAAAACAAAATTTTGTATAGGTCCATATATACACTCTCATAATCTGCATATATTATTCTTGTTTTATCTTAGTGGTTTAACTCTTGCACCATTTCTTTCTCGAACTTGCCAACCTTAGCAGAATTGTGCACTATGCAGTCTGTCTATCCTCCAACTTAATTTCTTGACTCTCCCAGAGACAGGAGTCAGGTGGGAAATCTGGTATGAAGCTTTCCAAATGTACCTGGGTGCCATGGGTGCTCTACGTTTCAACGGAGAAAGGAAAACATTTCATCTTCTCTACTTGAAGGAAGATCTGTTTATAAGCATCTTCCACCCCTTTCTCAAGAACAACTTGGTGGCATTGATGAATATGAGGAAACCATAATTAAGTTAAAAACCAGATTTGACAAACAACATAGCCGTATGGTTCTAAGGCACAAATGTTTTTAAAGGAAGCAAGCTGAAGGAGAAGATGTGGACACTTATATTTCTTCCTTGCGTGACCCATCTTTAGATGAGACTATCAAGATCGCTAAAAGCATAGAAATATCAATAGTTTCACTTAAAGAACTTGATGATAAACCTTTGGATGCTGTTAATGTGGTCAACACAAACTCCAGTTAAGTATCGTGCATAATCTACTCAATCCTGGAATCAATCTTCCAAACCAAATACTGAGACTCGAAATTCAACTAGGGGTAATAGTAACAATTTGTGCATGAGATGTGGGAATCCACCACATGTTATGGGTTCCCGTTGTCCCGCTAGTAACGTCATGTGCAATTATTGCAAAAAGATGGTGCATTTCACAAAGGTTTGCTTAAAGAAAAGGAGTGTTAGGAAACCTACTATTTGCACAGTTGAATCAAATTATGAGTCTGACCCAGAAGTTAATTTTGTGGTCAGCAGTTCCAAGGAAGTACAGTCTTCAAAAGATGTAGTTATGGGGGATCCCTCTTCATGTGTTGATCCTATTGTAGACATTAATATTGGAAATCACACTGTCAAACTCTTAGTTCACTCGGGGGCAAAGATCACAATGATAACTCAAAAATAGTTTGAAGAGGCTTAGAATGCTTCTCAAGCTCTATCTCCTCCTGATCATTCTCCTGTCTTGTATGAGGGGCCGAAAATAGATTTAATGGGGTTCTTTGAAGATGAAATGCAATTTAAAGGTAGGAGAATCAAGGGTAAAATATATGTTGCCGTGAAAGGACTCTATATACTGGGTTGATTCCACCAGGGCCTGTTCGGCATGATACTCAAACCTGGAGCCAAAGAGCAAGTGTTGGTTGTTAGTTGCAATGACGCAAGCCTTGTATGGAAGAACAAATATCGTGAAGTATTTAGCAAAAATCTTGGTAAGATCAAAGGTTTCAAGCATAAGATAAGAAAAGGGGGAGAGGATCTTCGTGTGTGTGTGATGATTAAAGATCTCTCAAAAAAGAAATTTGGGTAGATTTCTATCCCCTACCAAAAAATCAATGACCTATTATCTGCCAGTAAAGGAGCACGTTTATTTCCTTAAGCATGACTTAGCTAGTGCTTATCATCAAGTAGAACTACACCCTGAATCACGCCATCTTATTGCATTTGTGTTACCTCTGGGAACATTTCGCTACTGTCGTATGCCCTTTAAGCTTGCGGCAGCAGTGTCTGTTTTTCAGAGAATAATGAGTAATATACTCAAGTGTTTCAGGATGATGTTCTGATTTTTGGCAAAGATCCTGCATCCCATGACGTGGTCTTGGAAAAGTTCTAACACTGCTAAAAAAACGTGGTGTTGTATTGAAAGAGAAGTGTCAATTTATGTGTTCCAAAGTGGAATACTTAGGGCATGTTATTTCCCACAATGGAATCAGTCCTCAACCAGGATTACTTCAAGCTATAGTTGATGCACCTGAACCACAAGACAAAGCTGGTGTACAGTCATTACTGGGTCTATGTGAGTACTATTCACAGTTTATTCCGAATTTTGCATCTGTTGTACTTCCTATAAGTAATCTTCTCAAAAAGGGGGTCAAATTTGAATGGTGCAGTGAATGTGTAGTGACTCTTAAGTTGGTGAAATCAGCTTTAAGGGATTGTCCTGTTTTGAAGCCATTCATCCCTAGTCTACCTTGTTGCGTCACTGTCGACGCTAGTCTAGTTGGTATTGGGGCCACTTTTACTCAATCGGACAATAACTGTGAGAACACTGTGTGGTTTGCGTCCGTGTTAAAAACACCTGAGCTACAGTACTCTGTCATTGAAAAAGAGCTGTTGGCTTGTGCATGGGCCATTGAGATGTTTCAACCTTACATCTGGAGTAAGTGATTCCTATTTTTGACTGATCACAAGCCCTTGGTGAACATTCTGGGTGGGAGTGTAACTAAGTCTTGTTCTCCTAGGATCATGCGTATGGTGACAAAACTTCTTCAATATCAATTTTGGAGAGGAACACATTTCTGGTGGTAAGAATGGGAGGGCTGAAATTATCTGTGGTGCTGCTGACAGGAGTCTAAAAGTGTCTGTTCCACCATTCATGCCTATTGAATGCCCCAAAGCTCCATGGCTGAAACTCGGCACCGATGGTATGAGTCCTAACAAAGTGCTTCCAGGTGGGCCCAGGTTAATGTTGGTACTCATAGACTATGCGTCAAAGTGACCAGAGATTGAACTGGTGAAAGAAGCAAGCACAAAGACTGTTGTCTGGTTCCTTAAAACGTGTGGCAGAGAGAGGGTTTTCCTGAGACCTTAGTCTCAGATAATGGTAAGCAGTTCATTAGTACCGAATTTGAATCGTTCCTCCTTGAGTCTGGTGTAAAACACCACAGGAGCTCCCTTTACCACCCGCAAACAAATGGTTTGGTTGAGGGAATGAATCGGGTGGTGGGGCTATGTATTGAGTAGGCTAAATCTGTTAGTCATGATATTTGTAAAGCACTAGATGGCATGATTTGGTTCTGTAGGACTACACCTCATTCTGTCACAAACATTTCTCCTTTTGATTTGAACTGCTGAGGGGACAGAAGCCCAAAACAATGGTCAGGCCTGCTTGGGTGAGCAAGTGGGTCAGGTCAGAATCTGATGTTGCTCAATTAATGTCTTTGGCAAGTGAGAACATGTCTGTTTCGCATGGGGCTGATGACCTCATGCTGTAGTTTAGAGCGTGAATTCCCGCGAGATTTCGAGTGTAAAGTAGTGCGCTTTTAACTTTACAACAAACGGGGTTAATAATAATGCTTTCTGGTTATTTGCTACCAATTCAGCCGAGATAAGCACTAGGGATGGCAAAATAATCACTCTTGAGAGTAAAGAACTGCCATTTATTGTTGCTATTCTGACAAGTGAGGCGGAGGGTTACAATACCAACAAACCCCGAGTTAATTATTTAAGGAGAGACCATCTACAGGTCGGTGCCTCCCCCAAGACTCAGATGTGAGCTTTGAGGTACCGACGGTTAGGAGAGTCTATAGCTGATTCATTGTATGAGAAGCCACAGGAAGCTCAGTATGGATAACACAGCCAGAAAGAATGTTGTTGTTAGAGTCTGCAACTCAGTAGTAGTCCCTCTATGAATAGATAATGTACCTCTATGAGGATATATTTGTGTTGGAAGGTAGACCTGGGAGTCTAAGGGGCTGGGCACACATAGTTCAGTTACTAGAGTCTCCTCACATGTTGGTCCCTAGATGTAAGGGGATCTAATGGACAGGAATGTTGGGCACTAGAATAGACTGTGTAATTATGCTCTATGGGTGCTCTACTTCTGTTTTACCTCTTATATTTATGTAGTGCGGGGCCTCGTAGAACCTGAGCAAGGTCCAGGTGAAGTGAGGTCCATTTCCCTACCATGAAGGGTGAGCATAAAAACAATATTTTCTTTGAAACACATTGTATAGGTGATTGACATAGTAAGTTTATAATGACTATGCATTATCCTCCAGAGAATTCGTATTTCCTATCTGACATGGAGGGTTAATGTCATTGGTTGGTACAGGTTGTATCGTACTCAACCCTTTTACATCCTACTTTTTCACTTTGGTGGTGGTGGTGTTTCTTTTGTTTCATCACTACTTAGTGCAACTATTGTAAGAACAGAGGCCCTGACGAATGCCATGGGATAAAATACCCGCTAGGCAGAAACATGTTGGCCCGTTATTAGACAGATATTTGTTGACTGTCCTTTTTTTGCACTGTTCTATGTTTTTAATTAGGAGGTGTGGTTTGTCCGTAGAATAAAGTTAGAAATAGGAGGACACTCCATCCTATTTTAAAGTCACTATTTTTTCTGTTGCACGGTTTCTCACTTTACCATCAAAGATCAGCCATCATTGTTGGTCTGTTTGTAAGGATGGACCAAATCCTTGACCAGCAACTAATGGTGCGGCGCTTGAAGTCCCAATGATCAGGGGACTAGCCTGATTTGCACCGGGGTTTGGCCATATGATAGGACTGATCATTGAGTCAATTTGATGGTAACCCTTTGCTAATTGTTTTGGGTTTGTCAACCATGTATGAATGATCTATACCGTGTTGGTCTTTCCTATACATATAGTGTTCACCTTGTTTTGAAATAAGATGTCTTGATGTGACTTATCCACCCCGAGATTCTGTTAACTCGGATTGACAGTGCAGCCACATAACTAAGCTGGTAGACCCCCCTGTTTTTTGCGTTATACATATGTAAGTAGCTGGGGATAATAATCAGGTAGGGGTCTTTAAATTAAATATCCCTTGGACCCTCTCTAAATGGTTTGGGTGTTGATTATTGTTTCGCATTCTTAACCGAAACTATGGTTTGACTCCCGTAGGGGTGTAAAAGTGGGGGTTTGATGTGGGGGACATGATCAAGATTAAAACTGCTATTCATGCTAAGAAAGGTGACAGCAAATTCAGTCCTCCTGTCAAAGTTATTAAAACTCTTGGAACTGTAGTGAAGGTTGAAGGAGGTCATTGGTGGAACCCCAATAGAGTGGTGAAGGTTCGGGTGAGAGATGCCACCTCATCTCTACAGAAAAGTGATCCTCCTTGTATTGATGACCCTCCTTGTATTGATTGTGCATGGTCCCAGAAAAGTTCCTTAAATATTGTTAATGCTGCCAGGTACAGGTCGTGATGTTGTTTACTTCTTATTCTATTGTTATTTTATGCCTATATTTTTTTTATTTCTTTTAGTTTGTTTTGTTGTTCAGTGTGTTTTGGCGGAGGAGAAGATATGTTGTGCTGCATCTTATGTGTGTTCTCCTTTAATACTGTCATGATGTTTAGACTGGAATGTATGGTCTCTTAGCAACTGTATTGAGCTAAGACATTCCAGTTGGAGCTGTTGGCAGAGCTGGTCCTTCTGGCTCTGATATCCATGTAGCCAATAAACAAGCACTCAAGCTTCCCTTGTGTCAGCCTGTCACTACAAGGGGTTTGTGCAGAGATCAGAATTACAAGTTGTGGTTTAATCATAGGACCGTCAATCCCCACCCGACAGATTTTGCTCACTAAAACCTGGCAAAACGTATTGCAATTGCATTTTTGTAGCGCTTACTACCCCTGATGAGGCATTGAAGCACTTGTGCTACAAAGGATTAGTGGTGGATTGGTATTGGTAAAAAAAGGCTTGGTAAAAAGCAAAACATACGGACTTTGGCATTGTAAGTATTGAACTTGCATGATGTGCCTCGTCCAGGTCCGACATTTGGAATATGAGAAATGTATGGCCTTCAGTAAATACCAGATCCCTTTCTGCACACATCATAATCAGTGCTAAAGAGACCCTCATTGGTGTAGGGTAAGGAAACAGTGGCTAAAATGTAAACATCTGTGTGAATGTGAATCTGAAGCTCACAATGTAAAATCATCACTCGCCCCGTAACAGACGCACAAGAGCAATTTCCCTTGCAGTGGCGTAATCCCGGTTAGTTCGCTCTATTTCGCATCATGATTGCTACACAAAAAGCCTGAAATGATGCCACTACATCACATCGTGGAAATTGAGACTTTGGCCGAGTAAAAATCGCATCATAAGACAAGAATCAGACCACAACCCGCTGTAGTTCGCATTACATGCTATTTTATTTACACTATTTTATTTAGCTGGAAATGCATTTTCAGAATCATGGTAATTTCGCTTAATTCTTTTTCGGCATTTGGAGAAATTTCTGCAAAGGCCTAATTATAGCTCCATTTCAGTACATAGAAGAACACATTTCTTATCCTCTAAAGATTGTTACAACCTGCAGAGACATTTTTTTTAAAATATCAAACATGGTTAGAAACTCATACATTGAATGCATGTATGGCTACATAAATGCATTTAAACAATGTCTAATAGTAAAGCATGACAACCTCGGCTTTTGAATACCTTGCAAGGAATGGACTGCTTGATGCTGAATGGTATTCCGTAAAGCGGCCCCTTCTCGGCCTTTGATTTGAGTTCTCGAACCTGAGACTCGCATTCCTGTAGAAAATCTGTCAAACAGTTCACTTCCTTGTTCACCTCAAAGGCCTGAAATAAATGTAAACAAGAGGGGACATTTATTAGAAACACAAACTGTTTGTACAGCCCGCCTTGAGCTGCCATAATTCTACAGATCTTTTCAGTCCCATGACGTTTGGCATCAGTGCACAGGGGCTGGCCTGGGCATGGCACACAACCGAGTGTTCCTCACATACTGCACTCACACAGCAGACCACCGTGCAGCAGCCATTAAATACCGGGGATCGAGCGTGTTACCCTGGTGCATAGCACAAGAGAGTTGCAGCCATTACATACAGAGGAACCAACCTAGTACACCGGTGCACAGTGCAACAGAGTGTGGCAGTCATTACATACGGGGCCTCAGCCTAGTACACCGGTGCACAGTGCAACAGAGTGTGGCAGTCATTACATACGGGGCCTCAGCCTAGTACACCGGTGCACAGTGCAACAGAGTGTGGCAGTCATTACATACGGGGCCTCAGCCTAGTACAACGGTGCACAATGCAACAGAGTCTGGGACGCCATTACACACGGGGCCCCAGCCTAGTACAACGGTGCACAGTGCAACAGAGTGTGGCAGTCATTACATACGGGGCCTCAGCCTAGTACAACGGTGCACAATGCAACAGAGTCTGGGACGCCATTACACACGGGGGCCCCAGCCTAGTACAACGGTGCACAGTGCAACAGAGTGTGGCAGCCATTACATACAGAGGAACCAACCAAGTACAACGGCGCAACACAGTGTGGCAGTCATTACATACAGAGAAACCAACCTAGCACAACGATGCATAGTGCAACAGAGTGTGGCAGCCATTACATACAGGGGCCCCAGCATAGCACAACGGTGCACAGTGCAACAGAGTGTGGCAGTCATTACATACGGGGCCTCAGCCTAGTACACCGGTGCACAGTGCAACAGAGTGTGGCAGTCATTACATACGGGGCCTCAGCCTAGTACACCGGTGCACAGTGCAACAGAGTGTGGCAGTCATTACATACGGGGCCTCAGCCTAGTACAACGGTGCACAATGCAACAGAGTCTGGGACGCCATTACACACGGGGGCCCCAGCCTAGTACAACGGTGCACAGTGCAACAGAGTGTGGCAGTCATTACATACGGGGCCTCAGCCTAGTACACCGGTGCACAGTGCAACAGAGTGTGGCAGTCATTACATACGGGGCCTCAGCCTAGTACAACGGTGCACAATGCAACAGAGTCTGGGACGCCATTACACACGGGGGCCCCAGCCTAGTACAACGGTGCACAGTGCAACAGAGTGTGGCAGCCATTACATACAGAGGAACCAACCAAGTACAACGGCGCAACACAGTGTGGCAGTCATTACATACAGAGAAACCAACCTAGCACAACGATGCATAGTGCAACAGAGTGTGGCAGCCATTACAAACAGGGGCCCCAGCATAGCACAACGGTGCACAGTGCAACAGAGTGTGGCAGCCATTACATACAGGGGCCCCAGCATAGCACAACGGTGCACAGTGCAACAGAGTGTGGCAGTCATTACATACGGGGCCTCAGCCTAGTACACCGGTGCACAGTGCAACAGAGTGTGGCAGTCATTACATACGGGGCCTCAGCCTAGTACACCGGTGCACAGTGCAACAGAGTGTGGCAGTCATTACATACGGGGCCTCAGCCTAGTACAACGGTGCACAATGCAACAGAGTCTGGGACGCCATTACACACGGGGGCCCCAGCCTAGTACAACGGTGCACAGTGCAACAGAGTGTGGCAGTCATTACATACGGGGCCTCAGCCTAGTACACCGGTGCACAGTGCAACAGAGTGTGGCAGTCATTACATACGGGGCCTCAGCCTAGTACAACGGTGCACAATGCAACAGAGTCTGGGACGCCATTACACACGGGGGCCCCAGCCTAGTACAACGGTGCACAGTGCAACAGAGTGTGGCAGTCATTACATACGGGGCCTCAGCCTAGTACACCGGTGCACAGTGCAACAGAGTGTGGCAGTCATTACATACGGGGCCTCAGCCTAGTACAACGGTGCACAATGCAACAGAGTCTGGGACGCCATTACACACGGGGACCCCAGCCTAGTACAACGGTGCACAGTGCAACAGAGTGTGGCAGCCATTACATACAGAGGAACCAACCAAGTACAACGGCGCAACACAGTGTGGCAGTCATTACATACAGAGAAACCAACCTAGCACAACGATGCATAGTGCAACAGAGTGTGGCAGCCATTACATACAGGGGCCCCAGCATAGCACAACGGTGCACAGTGCAACAGAGTGTGGCAGTCATTACATACGGGGCCTCAGCCTAGTACACCGGTGCACAGTGCAACAGAGTGTGGCAGTCATTACATACGGGGCCTCAGCCTAGTACACCGGTGCACAGTGCAACAGAGTGTGGCAGTCATTACATACGGGGCCTCAGCCTAGTACAACGGTGCACAATGCAACAGAGTCTGGGACGCCATTACACACGGGGGCCCCAGCCTAGTACAACGGTGCACAGTGCAACAGAGTGTGGCAGTCATTACATACGGGGCCTCAGCCTAGTACACCGGTGCACAGTGCAACAGATTGTGGCAGTCATTACATACGGGGCCTCAGCCTAGTACAACGGTGCACAATGCAACAGAGTCTGGGACGCCATTACACACGGGGGCCCCAGCCTAGTACAACGGTGCACAGTGCAACAGAGTGTGGCAGTCATTACATACGGGGCCTCAGCCTAGTACACCGGTGCACAGTGCAACAGAGTGTGGCAGTCATTACATACGGGGCCTCAGCCTAGTACAACGGTGCACAATGCAACAGAGTCTGGGACGCCATTACACACGGGGGCCCCAGCCTAGTACAACGGTGCACAGTGCAACAGAGTGTGGCAGCCATTACATACAGAGGAACCAACCAAGTACAACGGCGCAACACAGTGTGGCAGTCATTACATACAGAGAAACCAACCTAGCACAACGATGCATAGTGCAACAGAGTGTGGCAGCCATTACAAACAGGGGCCCCAGCATAGCACAACGGTGCACAGTGCAACAGAGTGTGGCAGCCATTACATACAGGGGCCCCAGCATAGCACAACGGTGCACAGTGCAACAGAGTGTGGCAGTCATTACATACGGGGCCTCAGCCTAGTACACCGGTGCACAGTGCAACAGAGTGTGGCAGTCATTACATACGGGGCCTCAGCCTAGTACACCGGTGCACAGTGCAACAGAGTGTGGCAGTCATTACATACGGGGCCTCAGCCTAGTACAACGGTGCACAATGCAACAGAGTCTGGGACGCCATTACACACGGGGGCCCCAGCCTAGTACAACGGTGCACAGTGCAACAGAGTGTGGCAGTCATTACATACGGGGCCTCAGCCTAGTACACCGGTGCACAGTGCAACAGAGTGTGGCAGTCATTACATACGGGGCCTCAGCCTAGTACAACGGTGCACAATGCAACAGAGTCTGGGACGCCATTACACACGGGGGCCCCAGCCTAGTACAACGGTGCACAGTGCAACAGAGTGTGGCAGTCATTACATACGGGGCCTCAGCCTAGTACACCGGTGCACAGTGCAACAGAGTGTGGCAGTCATTACATACGGGGCCTCAGCCTAGTACAACGGTGCACAATGCAACAGAGTCTGGGACGCCATTACACACGGGGGCCCCAGCCTAGTACAACGGTGCACAGTGCAACAGAGTGTGGCAGCCATTACATACAGAGGAACCAACCAAGTACAACAGCGCAACACAGTGTGGCAGTCATTACATACAGAGAAACCAACCTAGCACAACGATGCATAGTGCAACAGAGTGTGGCAGCCATTACATACAGGGGCCCCAGCATAGCACAACGGTGCACAGTGCAACAGAGTGTGGCAGTCATTACATACGGGGCCTCAGCCTAGTACACCGGTGCACAGTGCAACAGAGTGTGGCAGTCATTACATACGGGGCCTCAGCCTAGTACACCGGTGCACAGTGCAACAGAGTGTGGCAGTCATTACATACGGGGCCTCAGCCTAGTACAACGGTGCACAATGCAACAGAGTCTGGGACGCCATTACACACGGGGGCCCCAGCCTAGTACAACGGTGCACAGTGCAACAGAGTGTGGCAGTCATTACATACGGGGCCTCAGCCTAGTACACCGGTGCACAGTGCAACAGAGTGTGGCAGTCATTACATACGGGGCCTCAGCCTAGTACAACGGTGCACAATGCAACAGAGTCTGGGACGCCATTACACACGGGGGCCCCAGCCTAGTACAACGGTGCACAGTGCAACAGAGTGTGGCAGCCATTACATACAGAGGAACCAACCAAGTACAACGGCGCAACACAGTGTGGCAGTCATTACATACAGAGAAACCAACCTAGCACAACGATGCATAGTGCAACAGAGTGTGGCAGCCATTACATACAGGGGCCCCAGCATAGCACAACGGTGCACAGTGCAACAGAGTGTGGCAGACATAACATACAGGGGCCCCAGCATAGCACAACGGTGCACAGTGCAACAGAGTGTGGCAGCCATTACATACAGGGCCCATCAGCCTAGCACAATGGTGTACAATGCAACAGAGTGTGGCAGCCATTACATACAGGGGCCCCAGCCTAGCACAATGGTGCACAGTGCATCAGAGTGTGGGGCGCCTTTACATACTGGGGCCCCAGCCTACTACAATGGTGCACAGTGCAGCAGAGTGTGGCAGCCATTACATAGAGGGGCCCCAGCCTAGTGCAACGGCGCATACTGCAACAGAGTGTGGCAGCCATTACATACAGGGTCCCCAGCCTAGCACAACCGTGCACAGTGCAACAGAGTGTGGCAGCCTTTACATACAGGGGCCCCAGTCAAGTACAACGGTGCACAGAGCAGCAGAGTGTGGCAGCCATTACATACTGGGGCCACAGCCTAGTACAACGGTGCACAGTGCATCAGAGTGTGGGGCGCCTTTACATACTGGGGCCCCAGCCTAGTACAACCGTGCACAGTGCAACAGAGTGTGGCAGCCAATACATACAGGGGCCCCAGTCAAGTGCAACGGTGCACAGAGCAGCAGAGTGTGGCAGCCATTACATACAGGGGCCACAGCCTAGTACAACGGTGCACAGTGCATCAGAGTGTGGGGCGCCTTTACATACTGGGGCCCCAGCCTAGTACAACGGTGCACAGTGCAACAGAGTGTGGCAGCCAATACATACAGGGGCCCCAGTCAAGTACAACGGTGCACAGAGCAGCAGAGTGTGGCAGCCATTACATACTGGGGCCCCAGTCAAGTACAATGGTGCACAGTGCAACAGAGTGTGGCAGCCATTACATACAGGGTCCCCAGCCTAGCAAAACCGTGCACAGTGCAACAGAGTGTGGCAGCCATTACATACAGGGTCCCCAGCCTAGCAAAACCGTGCACAGTGCAACAGAGTGTGGCAGCCATTACATACAGGGTCCCCAGCCTAGCACAACCGTGCACAGTGCAACAGAGTGTGGCAGCCATTACATACAGGGGCCACAGCCTGGTACAACGGTGCACAGTGCATCAGCGTGTGGGGCGCCTTTACATACTGGGGCCCCAGCCTGGTACAACGGTGCACAGTGCAACAGAGTGTGGCAGCCATTACATACAGGGGCCACAGCCTAGTACAACGGTGCACAGTGCAGCAGAGTGTGGCAGCCAATACATACAGGGGCCCCAGTCAAGTACAACGGTGCACAGAGCAGCAGAGTGTGGCAGCCATTACATACAGGGGCCACAGCCTAGTACAACGGTGCACAGTGCAGCAGAGTGTGGCAGCCATTACATACAGGGGCCACAGCCTAGTACAACGGTGCACAGTGCAGCAGAGTGTGGAAGCCATTACATACAGGGGCCACAGCCTAGTACAACGGTGCACAGTGCAGCAGAGTGTGGCAGCCATTACATACAGGGGCCACAGCCTAGTACAACGGTGCACAGTGCAGCAGAGTGTGGCAGCCATTACATACAGGGGCCCCAGCCTAGTACAACGGTGCACAGTGCAGCAGAGTGTGGCAGCCATTACATACAGGGGCCACAGCCTAGTACAACGGTGCACAGTGCAGCAGAGTGTGGCAGCCTTTACATACAGGGGCCCCAGTCAAGTACAACGGTGCACAGTGCAGCAGAGTGTGGCAGCCATTACATACAGGGGCCACAGCCTAGTACAACGGTGCACAGTGCAGCAGAGTGTGGCAGCCTTTACATACAGGGGCCCCAGTCAAGTACAACGGTGCACAGTGCAGCAGAGTGTGGCAGCCATTACATACAGGGGCCACAGCCTAGTACAACGGTGCACAGTGCAGCAGAGTGTGGCAGCCTTTACATACAGGGGCCCCAGCCTAGTACAAAGGTGCACAGTGCAGCAGAGTGTGGCAGCCTTTACATACAGGGTCCCCAGCCTAGTACAACAGTGCAGCAGAGTGTGGCAGCCAATACATTCAAGGCATCCAGCCTACTGCACTGGCAGAGACTGCAACACATTGCTGCACACCATTAAATACAAGGGACCCCAGCCTAGTGCACTGCAGCAGTGTGTGGAACGCCATCAACCACAAGGAGACCCATCGTACATTAATTACAGGGGAATCTAGCCTAGTGCACTGCAGCAGAGTGTGGGACACCTTAACCTCAAGGGATCCACCCTACATTAATTACAGGGGGATCCAGCGTGCTACAGTGGCACACACTGCAGCAGTATGTGGGACGCCATTAAATGCAGGCTATCCAGCTTACTACACACCGCAATAAATGTTGCACGTTATTAATTACAAGATGGCGCAGCCTACTATAGGAGTACACTGTAAAACAATGTTGCGGCCATTTCATACAGGAGGAACCCGCCTACTACAATGGCGCACAGTGCAACAGAGTGTGGCACACTTTTAAATGGGGGGAGTCAGCTTGCTACACTGGGCCACACGGCACCAGAGTGTGGGACGCCATTAAATAAATGCAGTCTATCCAGCTTACTACACAGTGCAGTAGTGTTGCACGTTATTAATTACAAGATGGTACAGCGTACTATATGGGGACACTGCGCAACAGAGTGCTGCAGCCATTTCATACAGGAGGAACCCGCCTACTACAATGACGCACAGCACAACAGAGCGTGGCACACTTTTAAATAGGGGGGGGGGGGAAGGGTCAGTTTACTACAGTGGCACAAACTGCAACACAGTGGTGCATGTCATTAACTACAAGAGGGTCCAGCCTATTACACTTGGACAGAGTGCGACAGTGTGTTGCAGACCATTAATTAGAAAAACAACCGGGCTTAGTGCACCAGCTCAAAATGCAGCAGGGTGCTGGGCGCCATCAATTATAAGGGCTTCCAGACTCATATACTGGTTCACAGCTGCACAGCATAGCATAGCATGATCGTTTATTCTGCCTCAAGGTCTTGGTCTGCGGGAGGGAAGGCTGAGGTTTTCAGTTTGACTAAAGGGTCGCCAAGGAAAGGTGCAGTCTCTCAGGTCACATTGCAAAGATTTCATGCAAGCAACCACAGATGCAGAACCAGCTTACAATTTTCTGTGGGGCTTTGCATGACATTAGCAGTCCCCCATTACTGAGAGTGGAGTGTTTATAGCACCTTCCTTGCCCCACCCAATACCAGGATGCCAGAGGGTCTCAACCAGGACTTAAATCCTTGGTGGCATGTGTTGTGCCACTCCAGAGCACATTTCAAATCAAATCAGGATTTACAAAGCGTGGCTAATCATCCGGAAGGTTATCCAGGTGCTGGGAACTTTGCTGCTTTAGATTGAACAGAGAGGTCCTGAGTCCCTTCTTGAATTCCAAAAGATAGGGTGCGGACCAGTGGTGGAGGGCAAGGCCATTCCAGTGCTTGGCAGCGAGGTAGAAGAAGAAGCATCCTCCACTGTTGCTTCGGTGGATGTGAGGGGTGTGAATGAGGGAGAGGGAGGCAGAGTCCAGGTTTTAGGAGGGTTGGTGGAAATACAAGTGGTGGTTGATATATGCTGGTCCTTGATTGTGAAGAGCTTTGTAGGTGTGGGTCAGAATCTTTTATTGACATCCCTTCTGAATGGTGAGTCAGTGGAGCTTATTGATGAGAGGGGTGTTGTGGGCCCATTTTGGGAGGTCCAGGATGAGCCTGGGCTCTGAGTTCTGTTGGTCTGCAGTCTCTTCATGAGGTGAGTGGTGATTTCTACGTAGAGTGTGCTACCATAGTCCAGGCGACTGGTAACTAGGGAATGAATTACAGTTTGTCTGATGCCAATGGGGCGCCATTTGATGATCTTACAAAGCATGCAAAGAGTGAGGAAGCAGGCAGAGGACCCTGTGTTGATCTGCCTTTTCATGGTGTGCTTGATGTCTAGGATGATGTTGAGGTTATGGGCGTGGTCTGTCAGAGTGGGCGAAGTCCGAGTTTGTACGACTACCAGGAGTCATTCCATGAGGGGGTTTTGTTTCCAAAGATCAGTACTTCCATTTTGTCCATGTTGTTTGAGGCAGTTGTTTCACATCCAGTTGGGGACAATGGCCATGCACCAGCAGAATTTGGCTATAGTGGTGAGGGGTCTTCAGAATGAGAGAGTATGAGCTGAGAATCGTCTTCATAGGATATGATGTTTAGTCCCTGGGTTCTCACGCTGCAGGACAGGGAGATCAAGTAGGTTTTGAACCGGTAGGGGCTGAGGAACAAACCTTAGGGGATGGCCGCATATGATGCTCTGGGGTTCAGAGGTGAATGGTGGTAGGCAGATTCTCTCGGTTCTTACAGTTAGGAAGGAAGCGATCAATTTCAGGGTGTCTCCTGGAACTCAGATATGATTAATTATCTTGATCAGGGGGTGATGGTTGCAGTGTTGAATTCTGCTGAGAGGTGGAGGAGGATCAGGTCCGCCATTTTACCTCGATCCTTTAAGGGTTCTGATGTCATCTGTGGCAGTGATCTGGGCGGTATTGCTGCTGTGATTGGAGTGGAATCCAGATTGGGATATGCCAGAAGATTATTGTTCTCTAGGTGTTCTATGAGTTGGTGGTTAATGGCTTTTTCAAAGAGTTTGGCGGGAAAGAGGAGCAGAGAGATGGGAGTGTAGTTTTTGAGTTTGCTGGGGTTGGTGGAAGGGTACTTGAGAAGGGGTTTGACTTCTGCGTGTTTCCAAGGTGGCAGTGGTGATAGATGCGTTGAGGATGACGGGGAGTTGGTTGCTGATCGTCTCATTCCAGAGGATGAACATGCGGTGGGGACAAGTGTCCATGGGTGTTCCTGAGTGAACAGAGTGCATGATGGCCGTGGTGCTCTGAGTAGTGAGCTGGTCCCAGGCAGTGGTCGGAGTTTGCATCTGTGGAAAACAGGAGCCTGCGGATGATGGAGGCTGTGGGTTAGGGTTCAAAGAATTTGTGGATGGTGGAGATCTTATCATGGAAGAAATCTGATAAGGTGTCACAGAGTTCTTGGGAAGGGGTGATCGAGTTTTTAGTGGTGAGGAGTTGGAGAACTCTTTGACAATGTTGAAGAGTTCTTTGCTGTGGTTGGACATGGCTTTGATGTTGTTGACTAGGGCATTCCTTTTTGTTTCTTTTAGGAGCTGGTGGTAGTGATTGAGGGATGTCTTGAAGGTGGTAAAGTATGTGGGCTATTTGCTACTGAGTACTACAAATAAGCAATGTCCCTAATAATTAAATCCCAATGAGAGAAAGCTCTCACCGTGGACCAAGTGTCTATATCGATGTTTTTTAGTTCTGAACAGTATTGTAGCTTGATTTCTAAGTGAGAAACTATTTAACAATGACAGAGAGTACTAGAGAGTGTCTCATCACAAAATATTCACCATACACAATATTAAAAACGTACAATTTCGAGCTATTTCTAACCTCAGTAAATACTGTAATATCCCTCCTTAACCTTGTTCTATTTGCTACTGAGACATTTCCTTTCTAGTCACTTGCAGTTGTGTTTCATGGGTCACAGTTCCAGGGTGTACCAACTGGCAAGTTTGGTGGGCTTGGCTGAGGCAACTCTGTCGGCGCAATTGGTGATCTAGATGAACACGATCCTGACAGCCTGTTCTAGGCGGTTTGTGGTGTCAGGGTGGAAGATGTTGGGGTGTTACTCTATTGGTTCTCAGATACTTTGTGCCAGCTGTGGTGAGTGGTGCTGGGAGGCGTGGTGGCAGTGCTTGGGGATACTGTGATGATGAAATTGATGATGAAGTGGTCTTTACAGGTGAGCTCAGTGTCATGGCTGTACTCCCCTCCGTCACTTGCTTTGAAGATGCAGTTGAGCGCGTGTACGGCATAGTGTGTGGGGTCAGTGATTAGTTGGGCGAGGTTGATGTCATTCATGCTTTCAAGTAGATTGGCTGTGTTGTGGTTCCTGAGGTAAAAATTGATCTTGGCTGCATGCTTGTAGAGTGATTAGGCATTGAGCAGGAGGCAGTGGAGTTGTTCTGACACAGTCATGGGCGGAGTGGTGGTGGTTGTTGTGCACACTGGTGCTTTGGTGTTACAGGAGAAGAGACAGTGGCAGCAGGCAAAATGACCTACCATTCATTGTGAAGAGGTGCGGCAGCAGTTAATTTTTCCGGAGTCTGGGGTCCAGGGCTCAGCGCTCGGTGGCAGTATAACTGTGAGGGACAGGAGGTCCAGGGTTCCTGGTGCTGGGCATAGTCCAGGAACAGACAGGCGCAGATGGGCTTGCCTGTGGCGCACAGGCAGCGTGACCGAGCTCTGGCCTCCATTAAGTAGGTCCTGTAAGGAAGGAGGGGTGCTGGGTGATGGTGGATGGGACAAGTGGGGGGTGGGAAGCAGGAAGCAAACAGATTGGAAAGAGCGGTGCGAGCAAGAAAAAGAACAAAACCGGGGGAAAGAGATTTACAATGAAAGTTACAGCGAGACAAATAAAAAAATGCAGAACATAGTGGAGCAAAACAATGGGAAAGCTAGGCAAACCATTTAGAAAAAACAATGCACCATAAAACGAATCTTACAGCAAGGAAAGCAACTGAAAATGCAAAATACAGTAGAGCAAAACTGAGAGATAGCAAGGCAAACCAATTAGCGACAACAATGCAAGCCAGGTAGAATAAGGCAGGCGAAATGACAGGCGGGCAAAAGCAGCTGAGCAAGGTGGGGAAAAAGGAGACTTGCTGACGAGGCAGAAAAGAGGAGCTGGTTTAAGGACCCTCAGCATGTTACATTATCGAATCACACATCAGTTAGAAGCAAAACAATCTCATTTTCATTTTGAATGCCAGTAGGGACTTAATAGTACGCCACCCAAAAATAGGTTGCAGAGTATTCTGCATTACAGGAATGTCATCAGGGCGTAACCCAGACCCCTTAAGTCCCTGAGGCCCCAGCGGGCCCAAGCCCTCAGGTGGTCCCCGGCCTTCCAAGGGGCCTCACTTAAACCCAAAGCCAATGGATATTTGTGAGATATTTGAGGCCTCTTATTACTGTCTGCAGTGGGGGCCTTTCATTTTGCATTAAACCACTGGAGGGCGCAGAGACTGCTGTATTACCGCTGTGCACCAGTAGTACTACAACTGCTTGAGTTAGGCCATGAATCTCCCACCTAAGCCAGAGGTGGACATCATCCAATAATGCCACTGTACACATGCATCAAGTTCCCATTTCACCAAGGTCATGAACAAAAGATGGACCAGATGGAGCTGGGAAAGCAGTATTTTATCAGCAGTGATTGCCAGTGCTTGTTCAAAGTGGTTGGAATTGATTAGAAAATAATAGTCCATTGTAATTCAGGCTGGGCATTACAATCTTCTTATTCACAAAAGCATATATACCTGCCTACCAGGAACCCCAAAACGTTCCCATCCTTTTTTACCCATGTCAATTAACTAACAGGCATATACCACCATTACTTACAAAAACAACTTACTACCGGCATTGATCTGGTGGTTAATTGTGAGCAAGGAGGCCAGTGTGATGCTGAGGTTACGTAAATGGTCTATGGGAGTGGGAGGGGTTCCCATTGCAGCATGCCGCCAGGAGTCGTACCAGGGGTGTGTCAAAGGATGAATACTTTCACTCTTGTTTGTGTTGAGCTTGAGGCAGCTGTCTATCATCCAAGTGGCAACAGCCTTCATCTCGCTGTGAGAGATGATTCTGGCGGCTATGGGTTCTTTGCTGAAGGAGAAGATCAGCTGGGTGTCGTTGGTATAGAAGACGTTAATGAGTCAATGGTTTTTGACGATGGCCGCGAGGAGGGCCATGTAGATGTTTAAGAGGGTGGGGCTAAGGGAGGTGCCCTGGGGCACTCCGCAGCTGATCTCTGGTTCTGAGATAAACGGAAGCAGTCTGACCTGCTGTGTTCGGTTGTTAAAGAAGGAGCAGATCAAGTCCAGGGCCTTGTCATGGATGCCAATGTCGTAATATCTCGTGATTAGGGTGCAGTGTGAAAGGTATCGAGGACAGACAAGAGATCCAGTAGAATGAGGGCTGCAGTTTTGCCCTGGTCGAGGAGGGATCAGATGTCATCGGTGGCGGCGATGAGTTCAGGCGCAGTGCTGTGGTTACTTCGGAAGCTGGATTGACCGATTTCCAGGACATGGTTCTCTTCGATGAACTCGGGCAGTCAGGTGTTGATGGCCTTCTCAATGACCTTAGCTGGGAAGGGGGGCGGGAGATGGGTCTGAAATTCTTGAGGTCTGTAGGGTGCCATCAGTGTTACATCCCTGAAGCCATAGGGTTGTGATAAGTCAACACTGTACATGAAGGACAGGTGTAGAAAGGAGACACGTCCAATCAGCAGGAGGATGGTGGGGTTGTAGTTGTAGTATGCGACCACTGGTGCATTTTCAAGCACATTGTTCTAAATATAAGATTAAAGAATGGGGTGCGGCCTTTCACAGTGAGCACATTTCCAATTGAAATGCGCTCTTCAATGTGTATTACATTTTTATCAGGTATGCAAATGTAATGCTAAACCTACAGGGTGCACACAAAATAACATCTGGAAATGTGGGTTCTGCGCATATTTGTCACACAAAAAGACCCTTGGTTTATTTTGATACTATTAAAATCTTTGGGCCAGATGTTGGAGACCAAATACTGGTCGGTAACGGCCGATTTCGGCCGTTACCGACCCAGAAAAGAGAAGCTGTTTAAGGACCCTCAGCATGTTACATTATCGAACCACACATCAGTTAGATGTTGGGTTTTGTAATATAGGGGGCCTTTGATTTACAGACTCGGTAAATTTACCAATTCGGTAAATTTACAGAATCAGTAAAATGTCGATCAATATGTAAGTGGCACAGTAAACAGTGCCACAGGCCCTTAAGAATTCGTTATTTACCACCCAATACTATTGGGTGGTAAATAACGAATTCCTATGTACATGCAAATCTGTGAATGTACACCTGTGCCATGTGACACACATACCTGCCCCAAGGGCATGTATGTGTGTCACATGGCACACACGCCAGAAACAGGGGTGCAACAGGGAGTCAAAGTGACACCCTGTCCCCCTTGGCAGTTCGGTATTTTTACTGAATCGGTAATTACCGAATCAGTATTTGCCATTGATTCCTATGGGCTTCAAGGCCCATAGGAATCAATGGCAAATACCTATTCGGTAATTACCGATTCGGTAAATACCGAATCCTACCGAATCGGTATTTGTTACCGAATAATTACCTACATCAGATTTACCGATTCATGGATACTGAATCGGTAAAATTCGGTATTTATGAATCGGTAAATCTGATTCACCTACATCTAGCCCTTTGTTTCTATCACACTTCAGAATACGAAAAAATATTATGAATCATTTGCAAATATATATTCTTCCATCATTTGACATATCCTCAGTAGCCATTTGCTTTTTACTTGCTGCTTATATATTTTTAAATATTTGTAAAGTTCATTTACAAGTATTTCAATTTTGTTGTATGCAGATCTTTAAGTTAGCTGGGTCCATCTGGGTTTCAGGTAGTAATTAAAATGTACTTTGAAAGGGGCTCTATATCATTGCTCTTTTAACCTTAATGGCAAGAAAACACTGATTTATTTATGAAAAGCATTAAGGTAATCCATGCCAAAGATGTAGGCCTTATCTCGTTTTTACATGCTGTACTTACTCTTGCATTCCCTAAAACTGTTAGCTATTTCAAGGATCTTGCTTTTTTCAGTTTAGCATATTAGTTTTTTATGCCTCCCTATCTCAAACAGCTGACAATCGTTGACAAAGCCAATCGTCTTGGCTTGTTTTAGATCAATGCAACTTGTTGAGTTATTTATCTGGATACAATAACAGAAAGCTCATAGTGGGACGAAAATAGCGGTTGGGTGGCCCACTATGGGTATCCCAGGAATCTAGTTTACATGTTTAAGCCACACAATGACACAAAGCGGTACAAAAGGGGGTCCCTTGCTAACTTTTCCACTGGATTCATCACCACCCCCTTTTGTACCGCTTTGTTTGCCATAAGTTGGCAGGGTATGCTCAGACGTGCGTCCCTTGCTCACTTTGCCACTGGATTCAAGGTTCGGGCTGGACTGTTCCCATGAGGCACAGGGTCAGACTGATTTGCATATGGCCATGCCTGAACTGGGGTGGCAGAGTGGGCTAGAGAACTGTGATGGATTAAACCCAGATCTGTTGACTGGGTGCGAGTGTTTGATTGGTTCAGATGCTCCATCCATCGCCACCCCCCTTTTGTAACACAATGACACAAGTCACGCCCTCTTTACAGACCGCTCCCCACACATGTGTCACTGTGTGTCAGAAAACATATGACATCCCTTTTCACACTCTGGACCCCATGAGGACTGTCACTTGGTTGAAAATTCCCTCACTTTGCAATAGGAGTAGGGAAAACTAAACAGCAATTTCCATTGCCAAAAAGAAGCAGCAATGTGTCAAACAAAATTGCCTAACATTTGACCTCTGTCTTTGAAAGCACAGAAAATGTTACAAGATAAAAAGAAAATGAAAGGCCTCTTAAGTGATCATTCTCCTTTTAAACTCCTGCAAGGCTATTCTCGGCAAGCTGCAGCACCTCCCGCACCCCTAGTTCCAGTGACTGTGAAGGTGTGCATGTGCCCCATGTCTTTAAAGGTCCCTGATGTCACTCCCATGTGTGAATACAATCCCAGACCGAAAACAGGCTCAGGGTGATTGTGACGGAATGTCATCATGGCCCAGGTTTTCCAGATATAGAGTGTCCTCTTTAGAATATAATTTAGAACATTTGTTGCTTACCAAAATTAATTTGTGCATGGGTAAAACATACTTCCATCCCATGTTGCCTAAACAGATCAGCTTAGATAAACAAGTTGGCAGACGGACCTACCCCTAAAGCCTATTCACCTTAAAAAAGATTTTGGAGATTTTTTTTCTTTTTTTTTACAGAAGCAATAATTGCATTGAATATTTCCATCTCAAAGTTTGCAATTGTTTTTCGAAAAATTGAGTTTTATTTAAATGGACTGCTCTGGCTTGGATTCCGTGCTTTAAAGAGGAAATTCAAGAAAGCACGTGAAATGGATTTTCCCTAATGAAATATGTGTGACGCTATTTATTTTGCATTGTGATTAAACATAGTTATATTTTTAAATAACGAAAAAATTCCGAATTTTGTTTAGCAAAATAATAACACTAGATAAGGCAAGATAAATAAATCATTTACTACCTAACCAAGTTTCATCTAGTCGCAATAGTCTCTCGCACGAAACAAAACAAAAAAAATGTCATAAGTGCATGTCTTTTATTTTATTTGAAAACAACTCTCTGAGGCAAAACGTTATAAATACATTATATTTTGTTTTCCACAATAAACAATATAATATAGGCCATGTGAGCGCCAATAAATGTATCTCACCTTTCCCATGTAGGTATAGAGGACACTCTCTGGAGAGAGGGATCCGTCCTGGAGTTTACCAGCCAGATCCACCAGGGACAGGGAAAGGATGGTTTTGGGCTGTGGAAGAGGATTCTGGGAGAAGTATAAGAAACATAGTTAGTGCTGCTCTCCTAGTACTGCTGTGCCACAGTAGCTCATATCAGCATGTTATCTTTAACCTGCTTAGATATCTCATTATTCTGAACCAATCAGTAATCTTTCTTAAAAATACTTCAATTATATTCTAGAACTTAGATTATTTGATGGAGGTTTGTACATTCAGTATTTCTGGTGTAAAACGGATGTAATGTGCATGGAGGTAAAAACTAAAACAAAAATATGTCCAATTCAGCTGTTTTTTAAATGATTTTAGAATCATCTTCTGAACAGCGCTTAATATGTAAAATATGTGCTGGGCCCAAAGTTTTCCTTCAGAAGGTCACAGCTGGCACTGCCAATGCCAGGGTGGCCGAATACCAAGGCTGCAGTCAGTCGTGGCTCTTGCAGGTAAGCACGGTGGGGCGGGGAGAGGCTGTGGTGATGTCGACAGACGACAGAATAGGGAAAATTTAAAAAAAGAAATCCTATTCCATCACCTCTCACCATCCCCTGTCCCGCCTCACCGTGCTTACCTACAGGAGCAATGACTGGCTACATCCTTACTTCCATCACATGCCTCCTTCTTCCACCATACAATCCCTGTCAATTTATTTGACTCTTGCAGGTTATTTTCAACCGCTTTTTGCTCTTGTGTAAGAAATTGGGTTGTCAACTGAGCCACAATCCCTGCCAGTGTGAACCACAAAGTCACTGAATTAACCTGTGCTTAATAATCTGGTAGCGTGACACACAAGGAGCCACAACACAAGAAAAATCCCACACCAAATAAGAAAAACAGAGTAAACATTAATACGTTAATCAGTAGAAACAGAGTTATGAATTTTAAACGTTTAAGGCAAAAACAAGCTCCCAAAATATCAGAGGGCCAACTGCGGACATTTAGTGGTGAGATGGACCACAGGTCAGATGCAATTAGTGGATTGGGCCCTGTTGGTATTAGATGAGATTTGAACAATAAATGCCTGAGAAAGTAAAGTCTCAAAGGAGGAAGGTTACAGCTGGGTCCGAGAAGGAGGCGGCGTTATTGGGGAGCTGATGGACGAGGTCACAGTGAAGATTTCTTGATTCAGACTTGGTCTCTTTTTTGGAAGCTGAGAATCTCCGGCGGGAGAAAGCTTCAAGCTGAGGCTGGCGAGGGCTTCACGAGCCAGATACCCCATCTTTGAAGGACTGCTGAATAGGATTTGCTGTTGAGAAGGATGTAGTTGGACCTGCCGTGAAGTCAGGCAGACCAGCACAGCATCTTGGGTGGATCAACAAACAGGTAGCTCCCGGTCTCCTCTCTAATCTCAGCAGTAGCGGATGGTGGTGGGAGTGCTGTAGGGTGGTGAGGCGGGGTGGAGCTGGGTGGGGGGTAGTAAACTATGGAATGCCGCCCAATGGAGGCAAGTAAACAAATAAATAAATAAAACGAATTTCATTGTGTGCGCTGCATCGCATTTGGCTATGCAGAGCACGTAATTAAATCAGTTTTACTTATTTATTTGTTTACTTACCTCTGTGTGGCCGTATGCCGTAGTTTACTACCCCCCACCCTGCTCCTCCCCTGCCCCACTACCCTGCAGCACTCCCACCACTGGCCGCTACTGGTTCTCAGAGCATGGTTTAGCTAAATATGCTCTTAGTTCCCAGTTGTGGATTTGGCCTATCACCACTTTCAATGGTTCCGGATTCGAGGGGCACCACTTGGAGTGCTAGGACTCACTCAGGCTGGATCCAGGTGCGTGTTGAAGGGAGTTGGAGCCTTTTCTGTCTCTGAAGCTCCAATCAGCAGGCCAACCAACAAGACTTTGAAGTCACTCTTGCAGTTCCGGATTCAAGCAGTGGAACAGGGGTCGAGCAGCAGGTCAAGCCGCTCCGTGTTCAAGGCAAGCCTCAGGCAGTAGACCTGTCCTTCCACGTGCAGCAAATCAGCTTTCTGGTGTGCACAGCTGACCACAGCAGCAGCCAATCCTCTGAGCGTCCTTCCATACGTCCAGTAAGTGAAGTGAAGAGCGGGAATGAGGGTCCTATTTTATACAGGATGCTTTTTTTTAAGTAGATTGACATTTCTAGAGATTCCCTTCGAGGCTTTTTGGAATTTCCAGCCTCCTGTGCCCTGGCTCCAGCTTGGGTGCTGGCACACTGGACCAGTGTGAAGTTCTTTGTGTGAAGACAGGGCACAGCCTACTGATTTGCATGTGGGGATGTGCCTAGCTCCCCCCATCTTGTCAGTGATTGCCTATCCAGGCACACCTAATCCCTCAATTTTGTGATTGTCGGTGTGGAATAAATAAGTACATCCTGTCATGTGACCCAGGAACAGGCTGCAGGGACCAAATAGCTAGGACAGAAAAATGTGTACTTTTAAAAAGTGCCATTTTCAAAACATTTACTTTAAATGTGACTTTACCATTAAAGGGGATTTTAAATTACAGTTTCTCATACATCAAACATGAAATCCCTACCTGTTCCCAATAAGAGGTTAACGTTTATTAAATGTAATAAGGCATCACGATGGTAATCTTAGTGAGGGGTAGGCCTCACAATAATGAAAAACAAATTTGTGAGTTTTTCACCACCAGGAATTGATAAACTTAAATGTACATGTACGACCATATTAATACAATACACCCTGCCCTGTGGGATACCTAGGGCGTACCATAGGAGTGAACTATATGTGAAAAAAGGAGAGTTTAAGGCTTGGCAAAGTTTTTATTTTTTCAAGTTGAATGGGCAGTTTAAAACTGTGTTCAGACTGCAGTAGTAGACTCGGGACATATTTTAAAGGGCTACTTAAGTGGGTGACACAGTAAGTACTGCAGACCAACTGGTAGCATTTAATTTACAGGCCCTATGTTTACAGTATTCCACTTTACTAGGTACCTCAACGTAAATTGATTATGCCAATCAGGTGTAAACCAATGTTGTCATTTTTTAGGGAGGGAGAGCAAGCACCTTAGCACTGAGTCCTAATGCCAACAAAAACAAATTAATAAAAATAGGAGGAGCGTAGGCAAAAGGTTTGGGTGTGACCCTTTCCAGAGGGGAAGCCCAATACCTTGTTATGGTTTTTTCCATCTTTCCCTCTACCCTCCTTTTCTCCTTTTGTATTTTTTCTCTCTTGGTCTGCATCATAGTCTCATGGTGAATAATAAATGAGAGAAATGTGTGCACATGGGTCCCAACTACAACCACCAGCTCAAATTAGGCACTTGTTCGGAGGAGGGTGCAATTATGCACCAACCAAGTACAGATACTGCAGGATATGGCATTTACTCAGGGACCAATTTATGCATGATTCAGCGTTTCTGATCTCAAAGTGCAAGATATGTTTCTAATTGTGCGTTTTTTCCTTCACACCAAGGTGTGCACACATGGATTTTACGTTAATTGCCTAAACTATTTGAACCAAGTTTTACCAGTTGCAAATAATGTACATGGAAACCAGCAACATCTGCCACTTATGCTTGATATAGCGTCATGATTCAAGTGCAAACTCATCTGCACAGCCCTCAGGATGAATGTGTAGTCTTTCAATATTGCATTCATCTACCCTATTCAAAACCGAAAATTATTGTAAATGTTCAGACAGTGATGAAACTGCATAGTAGTGAAAGTGCACAATAAAAGTATGCATTGCATTGGCACCATACTTGGAATTGATAGGGTGGGGTACTGTGATTGATTCAAATTTGGGTTGGATGTGGGAGGACACTAGGATTATCATAGGACACTCCCCACACATACACACCCAGCCCTCAGAGTTCCAGTTTACTGTGACTAAAGAACTTCACCAGCTTGAAAACGCCCAAAGCATGTAGGGTTTGGTCCTGTGAACTTTTTCTCCAATGGTTAAGGTGTGCCAGACATTAATGTGACACCTCAAGGAACCCACTTCAGAAAGTACTCTGAACCATAGGAAGAGCAGAAGAACCTGCTGTCTGTGACCTGGGAGGAGCCTGGAAAGACTGGCATGCTCCATCTTGTACCCAGGACAAAGAAGTAGACTTCAAGGAACATTAAGCTAACCTCCTGTTCAAGCTACATTGCTACATGAGGCCTTTCCTGCAACTGCCCCGCTGACCAGTTGCAGCCAGGCCTGGACTGGACCCTCTTGTGGGCCTCTGAAAGACATCCTGTAAGTCTCTACGTACCTACACTGAAGTCCTGGGGGGGCTTTAGAAGTGCACTCCTGTGGTGGATTCGACTTGAAGGACTAAAGTCAGAAGGAAAAATCTTTCAATTGGATAAATCGGATTGGTCTGTCCAACCCATGCTCCATTGCAGTCAGCCTCAAATTGCTCCCAGGTCTTGGTCCACCACAACCACTGACTATCATTTGCACATTATACTTCTTGGTGCTATTCTTACTTTTGTTTTGAAAATCTGTTGATTAGCATAGTATGTGAAGCAGTTACATACATTTCCAAGTCCAGTACATCAAAGTAAACCATGCATGTGCCTGCTTAAAACAAATATTTTGCCTTGCCATTTTGATTTTACATTTTGTGGCGATCGGAACTGTCGCAATTAAACAAACCCTTGTCGTTACAAACCCTCCCACCACCCTCGAACAACCCACCCGACACTCTCTTTGCAGTTATCTAATTAAGCGAATAGAACGAACATTTATCTGGGTCACCCTTAGTATTATAACATGTAGCCTCTTCTATCAGTGCACTTAGATGGTGCGAGGCATCAAGCCAGTGATTGGGTGTTCCCCAACCCATAATCATGCATCACAGCCGGTGACAGTGTATGAAATTCTGGCTCCGGACATTTTCATTCCACATTCGGTGCGTCACTGTTATCCCCTTCTTCCCCATCATCTCCCGTTTCAAACTCCCCCAACGTGACAAACCAGTCCAGTGAGATCGGCCTTTTCCGTAGGCCTCTGTATTCTTCGCGCTGCAGTGCTTCTCCCTCTGCCCTACCCCAGCGCACTACCTCTGCCTTCCATAATTCAGGGTTGGGTGGTTTAGGTGACTTCCACCTCATCGTAATAGCTCGCTTCGCTAATAATAGGGCCAGATCTGCAAAGCGCGACGCCACTGTCCTGTTGCGCTGAGAGGGCCCCAGCCCCAACAACGTGCCTTCTAGTGTAGGAGATCGGGACAGGGCCCCTGCGCTCTCAAGCGATGCATGGACCGTGGTCCAGTAGTATCCTAACTTGGGGCATTGCCACATCATGTGTATCAGTGATGCGTCTTCAGTGTCGCAGCGGGGGCAATTGCTTTTCGCATCGGGAAACATCGTATGTATGCGGTGCGGGGTCAGGTAGGCTCTATGTAGCAGCATTAATTGAATGAATTTGAACTTGGGGTTCCTGGCTACCTTTCTGGGAAATTGCAGTATTCGGTCCCATTCTTTGTCTCTCAGGGGCCTACCAACATCCTCCTCCCATTTCTCCCTGAGAAGCGAGAGAGGGAATGTTCTCCCTTCTCTGATGCCAGCAGTAAGCCATCTCGTCAGATGTGCACCCGATCCCATTAGATAATGCATCTTAGTGAGGGGGTTTGTGTCAGGTTCCTGGCCCTCAGGTGACCATTTATGTGTGATATAATTGTGAAGACCGGCGTACAGAAGGAATGAGCCCCCAGGTATGCCTTGTGTGGTTCTGAAGTCTTCAAAGGACAACAAGTGGCCGTCCGCAAACAGGTCGCCCACATGCGATACTCCTGCGTCATGCCATGTGGTTAGTGCGGTCGTCGTGAGAGCTCCTGTGCCCAACGGAATGCCCAAGAGTGGGATAGTGGGGGCATAGGATGACTTAGGCGAAGTGTATTTCAGAGCCTTCCTCCAGTAAAGGACCGCTAGTCTAAGAAGTGGTGGGGCATCTCTCGGCATGTCAGAATTGGGCAGGAGTAGTGTGTGTAATCTCCCCCTACCGTGATCCTCCTCCGACATACCGATCTCCTGGAGATTGCGACCAGCCACCCAGAAAGCCAGCCATTGAAGCTGACACGCATAGTTGTAAGCTCTAAAGTCCGGCAGGCCCATACCACCGGCATCAGAGGGGAGTTGTAACTTAGACAAACTTATACGTCTGCGGCCATGCCCCCATACGAGCTCCGTAAGGAGAGTGTCAAGGGCCTTAAATGTCGCTGCTGGGATCAGATATGGTAAGTTGGTGAAATGGTAGAGAAGACGGGGAAGCATCACCATCTTCGATATCGCTACTCTGCCGGGTATGGAAAGTGGAAGTGTCAACCAGAATTGTATCTGTGACTTCAGTGCTCTGATGGCCCTCCCAAGGTTTCCGTCAATCATCAGGTCAGACTCCCTATAGATTAGCATCCCCAGGTATCTAAAGGTGGTTTCCGCCATCTGGAATGCGTGAGGGGCGAAGGGTAAGGGAGTAGTCAGGCCTGTGGCCGCAAATGTGTAGCCATAGGACTTGGATTCGCTTATGGTCAGACCAGAGATCGCCCTAAAGTCCTCAAAGACCTGGGAAACAGAGCTCAGGTCTCCCCTCAGGTCTCGGAGATACAATATAATATCATCTGCGTATGCAGATACAATATGTGCAGTCCCGTGTCTACGTATGCCATAGCGGGGAGCCATCGACCGAAGCCGACAGAGCATAGGCTCAAGGGCAAGGACAAACAGGAGGGGGGATAGCGGGCAGCCCTGCCTGGTGCCCCTTGCTATGGCTATAGGAGCCGATATAAGTCCGGAGGTGCGCACTCTAGCCGTGGGGACGGTATATAGCAATCTGACCCAGTCAAGGAATTCAGAGGGTATCCCGAATTTGGACAGGGTGGCGAACATAAAGTCCCACCTAAGGGAGTCAAACGCTTGTTTCAAGTCCAGAGATATGCAGCCCTCGGAGTGCACGTCCCGTCCGCCTCCGAGCATTAGTTGTGCTAAACGCCTAAGGTTCATGGCCGTGTTACGACCCGGAATAAAACCACATTGATCCGGGTGGATCAGTTGCGGTACGTATTGCACAAGCCTCGCTGCCAGCACCTTGCTCAATATCTTGGAGTCAGTATTGAGGAGGGAAAGTGGCCTATATTCTGCCATTTGTAGCCCCTCCTTGCCAGGCTTTAATAGGGATGTGATCAATGCCTGCATTGATGACTGTGGAAGGGACAACGTCCGTAGGGCCTCAATATAAATAGTGTGCAAGCGCGGTGCCAGGAGGTCTATGAATGTCGCATAAAAGTCGGCCGGTAGGCCATCCGTACCAGGGGTTTTGCCCTTTGGGAGAGCTCTTATCGCCTGCCTAATTTCAGCTATCGTAATGGTGCGCTTCAGGTCTTTGGCCTGTCTCTCAGTGAGTTGAGGTAGAGTCAGGTCCCTCATGAAGGTCTCGAATGCATCTTCGGATAGGGACTGCGGGGGGCTGTAAAGTGTTATGTAATAGTCCCTGAACGCCGTATTAATCCAGAGTTGGGTGTTAGTTGGGTTGCCCGCCTGATCCAGAATATTCAGGATGGGATAGTGAATTGGGGAGTCACGTAGAAGGCGAGCTAGTAGGGGGCCGGCCCTATCCGCCTGTGTATGTTGCCTGTTCGTGTATTCTTTGTAGTCTAGGAGCCTCAGGTCTTCCAGTAGTTCCGCGTGCCTAATGTGAGCCTCCTGTAGTGGTGTGAAGGGTGCATTGGTGCCGGCTGCCTCATTCTCTAAGGGCGCAAGTGAATTCTCCACTTCCTTCAATTGGGCAATTACCTCACGTTTCCTACCCATCCCAGCAGCCATTGCCGCCCCCCTCAGGCAAACTTTAAAGGCGTCCCACTCTACTAGCCGGGAGCTGGCTGTGTTAGTATTTGTGGAGAAGTAGGTAACTATAGTGTCAGATAGGGAGGCCCGAAATACAGAGTCTTCAAGGAGATCCGGAGATAGTCTCCAAGTTGGAATGGGGGTCAGACGTCTACCCCACTGCCAGACGAGTTCTACAGGGCTGTGATCAGACAGAGTTTTCCCCATGTGTTGGGTCTGGACTATGGAAGCCGCTAGGGAACGGGAACAGAAAATGTGGTCAATCCTGGTGTGGAGCTGGTGGGGCGGTGAAAAAAAAGTATATTCCCTGTCTCGTGGATGTGCGCTACGCCACACATCTGCCAGATCCCAGCCCTCGGACCATCTCGCAAGAGCCTCCGCCTGTTTCTTACTCTCAGCTGCCTGCAAAGGGGGATGTGACCTATCCAAAGCAACATCAAGTACAGCATTAAAATCCCCCCCAATCAACAAGTGATGATCCGCCCAATCTGCAAGTACCCCGTTCACTGTCAACAAGAACTCCGCCTGATTCGAGTTCGGCGAGTACACACACCCAAATACAATAGCATCCCCGTCCAGCAGCCCCCGTACAAATACATATCGCCCCTCATTATCGATTCTTTGCTCCAGCATCTGGAAGGGAACAGAGCCGCGGAACCAGATCGCCGCTCCCCTGGAGAACGCAGAATAGGAGGTAGCAAAGAGCTGTCCCCTCCATTTCTTGCGGAGTTTCATATTCTCAGCAGCATTCAAATGTGTCTCTTGTAGGCAAGCAATCTGTGTCCCCCTGCGGTTAAGCTGGGCTAATATCCTATGGCGTTTATGAACTGCCCCCATGCCACGCACGTTCCAAGTGCACATTTGGTATTTATTAAGCGGCCCCATTTCCATCTATGTGATGCAGCCAGGTGAAAAACCCGGGTACCCATGGTAGTTCGATTCCACGAAAGGATGAGAGTGTCTTGTAACCCTGAATTCCCTGAACAAAAGGGTCCCCAGGCAAACGTGCCCGGGATCCAAACCATGGTGCCCAACGTGGGCACAAGTCAGTTACGTTTGTATGCATTCCGGGGGTGACAGGCCTCTGTCAGTAGTCTCTTAACAGCCTGCATTAGTTCAATAGCCCACCCTTGAATAGGCCCCCCATGCAACCCACCACATACCATATAAGTGGGGGGAAACATTCATACGTTACCACCCGGAGGGGAGCATACTTGTAGCAGTTCAGAACTCCTCCGCCATCCGGGCTGTGACCTTCGGGAAGAGCGGCAAGCTGTCAACCGATCCATACACCTCAGTGTGGGTGTCAGTGGTGATGGTGTGCCTGTCTTCAGCTGCTTCCGCGTCATGTGCGGCCAGGGCCTCCTCCGTTAGCCGTTGTCGCTGTAATGAAGACGGGTGTTCGTCTGTGCGGGCACTAGAAGGGTGCGGCTGCGCTGCTACACCATGGGAAGAGTGTTGTCCTGGGCTGGGGTCGTTGTCCTGGTGCTCCGGAGGGTTCCCGCGGTTTCCGCCATGGCGATCTTCAAACGGGTCCTGTGAGGTCGGCGGTGTTAGGGTGACTTCCATCCATTCTTCTGCCTCTTCTGGCGAATCAAAGAAGTGGGATCTGTTGTCGTGTAGAATTTTGAGCCGTGCAGGGAACAGGAGTGCATATTTCATGTTTCTGTCTCTTAGTTTGCGTTTTACACTCATGAAGGTGGACCTGGCACGCTGCACAGTAGGAGTGAAATCAGGGTAGACTGAGATGTTCTTGTCTTCAAAACGTATCGGCGCCTTCTCCCTGGCTGCCCGCAGGACAGTGTCACGATCCTTGTAGTGAAGGAGACGTGCGATCAGAGGACGAGGAGGTGCTCCAGGTTTGGGGGGCCGCGGCGGCATCCTATGTGCCCGCTCCACACTATAGAGGGCAGTGAGGTCTTCCTGGCCCACTAACTGTCGTAGCCAGTCCTCCACAAACTGGGTAGGGTTCCTCCCCTCGCTTCTTTCCGGAATGCCTAGGATGCGGACGTTGTTGCGGCGGGCCCGCCCTTCGGCATCGTCCACTCTATCCCACAGTTGTTTAAGTTGTTTCTCCACACCCTCCAACTTCGTGGAATTTTCCGTCTGCTGTGGCACAAGGTCATTCAGTGTGATCTTCTGTTCCGCTGCACGTTCTGCCAGCTTGTTATGGTCAGCCCTCAATAGTGATAGTCCCGTCGCCATGTGGTCTATTCGTGATTCCAGGGCTTCGCGCGTCGCGCGTATTTCATTTAGGATGAGGTCCAACTTTGCGTCTTGGGAGCCCCTTCCGGTCGGTGGGATGATGTCCACATTGGAGGAGGCCAGTGGGTCCTCAGAGCCCTTGGACTGCATGTCCATTGCGGCTCCCTGGTCATGGGTCCTGCCCCTGTGCTTGTCCATGGATCTCGTGTGCAGGGTGGCGCTGTAATGGGCACCTTCGGGCGCCGCTGCCTACTCCAGTGACCAACCAGAACGTAGTACCACGACCACCGGGGATACAGGGTGTAGTGGTCAAAGAGGGCAGAGATTATATAGGGTCTATGCGCGCTGCACTGCAGTTGGGGAACCTGTATGTCCACTGGGGCCCAGCAGGCAGTTGCGACCTCCGCCTCCAGGGAGTAGATGAATAGAGACCGTGCGTCCCCAGGTATTGTCAGTCGCAACGCGGAATCCTGATAAGGAGCGCGATGGGCGTCTATGCTGGGATTATACGGCCAGGCGGCAATGCACGCGTCGTACTCCTGCGCAGTGGGCCGGTGTAGTTCTCCGGGCTCTTGGGGGTATGTCCCCCACTGCAAATTGTCTGGTCTAAGGGAAGCGACACCTCGATCAAAGGCCCCGTTTCACACTCAGGGCGCCACAGTCCCGGACCCGAAGGCAATGCACTGCCCGGCTGTGCTGGCAAAATGGCGCCGGTGAGAGATAATACACCCCAGATCCGGTGTATTCAGAAAAGTCCGGTCAGAGTCGGGCTCCCTGGTCCGATGGTTAATGAGCGGTAGCGCTTTACCTGTAGTCCCAATCAGTGCTGCCGAGGGCAGACGCCGCAGTGCAGAAGGGTGAGCAGGCAATCCGATCCGGGAAGGTTCCCGCGTGTCTCGCGGACCTCACAGCAGGGCAGCCGGACAGGACTCAGTGTCGGTAGGCAGTCAGCAGGGCCACGGATATGCGAGGCTGTTTGTATGTGCTCCGGTGCCTCCGCAGGAGTCCACAAATACTTCCGTTCGGGGCCCCGTTCGGACCGCGCTGATGGTGCAGTGCAAGCCGGGCAGGCCACCTAATTGAGCCCGGGGCTTCGCTTCGTCCCGAAGGCCGCTGAAAGGTCCGGTGGCGCAGCGCTCATGTGCTGCTGGCCGAGTGGATAGACACCGCTCCGCTGCTTCCAGCACCCCCCCGGGGGCTTCCGGTGTAAAAATCAGGTGGGTTGCTGTCTGGGGCTGCAGGATAAATTGCTAGTGTTTTCGGGCTATGGACGGAGCTCTAGGACTACACGTCCACCATCTTCGGCTCCAGGCCACGCCCCCCCTGGTGCTATTCTTACTTTAAAGTTAAAAAACTCATACGTCTAGTTCCCCTTATTGGATTTTTTTTTGTTTTGGTCTCATTTGGTTGATTCAATATACATATAGTTTTCAAACTTGGTTTCAGATTTTTAGTACTTTGCATATTGACATTACTGTTTTGGTACTGCATACAAACTTTAAACATTGCCTGTAAGTTCAGCTTCTCTGCTCCGTGAAACAGCTGCCAGTGGGTTGAGCACTGGTCAAGTTAGTGACTTTGAGGGTTCAGCCGGACAGGGGTTGTTATTATTCCTTGAGGTGAGTAGTCCCCGCCCCAAATATTTGCCCAGTATCTTGCATCTATGTTACCTCCATGTAAGCCAAACTACAACCAACACCCGTTTCAACCATGCACTCTGAAATGAAACCCAGGAACACAATGCACATCAAAGCTTCCCATGATCCCAACAGCGATATGAAGCACAATGTAAACACTGTAATAAAACATGCAGGAAATGTTGGAAAAAATGCCGTATGAAAAACTCAAATATATAATTGCAAAACCTCCATGAAGCCAGAATTTTCCCTGAACAGTGGTTTCTATGTTTTTATACAAGTAAGATATGAAACAAATAGAGATATTACGCAAACTATGCCTGGAAATGTGCTTAGGACACTAAATCATTAATATGTCATATCTGAAGATTGCACCAGACTATGGGGCCGATCAGGATCGCGGACGGACTTGCGTCCGTCCGCGACCCCAGAGCAGGAGGGAACCTCCGCATGGCATGCGGAGTTCCCTCCTGTGCAATTAGGATGTGACCGCCACCCTGGCGGTCACATCCTCTATTTTTAACATTGCGGCGGGTGCAGCTTCAAGCTGCACCCGCGGCATTGTTAAAAATGCACGCATTGCTTTTGCATGCAGAAAGAGGCAGGCACCGTGCGGTGCCTGCCGCTTTCTGCATGCAAATGCAGGGGGGTACCATAGGTACCCCCCATGTGCACCCCCCACCCCCCCTTCACCTAGGGGGCCCGCAACGGGCCCCCGCAGTGAAGTTCCGTATGCTTTTCCACGGCGGGAAACGCGCCGCGGAAAAGCATAATTCACTGCCCATCCTAATATGGTGGACGGTGTCTGAGAGACACCGTCACCATATTAGAGCTTTTCCGCCGCGGTTGTAAGCCAACCGCGGCGGAAAAGCTGCGGACGGAAACCAGGACCCACCAGCCATCCTAATGTGGCGGTGGGTCCTTGGTCAGTCCGCTGCGGTTTTTCCGCATCCTCGGGGCCGGCGGTGGCTTCCGCCGGCCCCGAGGATGCGGAAAAACCGCTATCCTGATCGGCCCCATAATGCAGAAAGAAGCAGTGCAGAGAGAATGTCCATCAAAACGATTTGCCACATGTATACCTGAGACTGGGGGACTGATTCACAACATTGTAATTCCACAGCAAAAATCCAATTCCAGTAAGCAAAAATTCAATCTGCTTTCTAAAAGAAAACCATTATGGATTTTTTTCTGCAAAGGTAAATCTAGGTTTATGAGTTTGTGGGTGTTCACTACTTTCTCAATGATTTTCTCCATCCCATTCACCCATGCTATGCTCCCACACTAAGGGCCCTTTAACGTGTTTGGCTGTCTGAGGACTGCCAGACTCTGGGTGTTGGCAGTGGTGGCGCAGCGATGGTGCAGTTGTGGCAGATCCAGCTACAGCCAGACCAGTGGTCCGACCGCATGATTAGGACCTGGGTAGTTTGACTACCCTGGGACCACTGCCTCCTCCAGGGAACTGCCATACCCTGGAGTTGGAGTGATGGTCAGAGGCCACAATATGCTTGGTGGGACGGTATTGGTCCTTGTTATCTTCAGAAACGTATCAGTTTCTATCTACCTTCCAGATCCCTGCGATCTGCTACCCAGGCTAGGGCTGTCAACCCGGTGATCCGACGGGCGCGCTGCGGTGGGCGATCTTTTAAACATCTTGCCCCCCGGCTATGGAACGCTCTCCCACTGTCTCTCAGATCCAATACCAATCTTCTGGTGTTCAGAAAGGATCTGAAGACTCTGCTGTTCACGCAGTGATTCCTCTCATTTAGCTCTCAGTTCCCCTCCCTTTCTGCTTTCCACTCTGGGTCGGTGATGGTCTTCAGCGCCGGGACACTCCTCGGAGTAGCCGTGCGCTATAGAACCACCCCAAATAACACAACTTAACCGCCACGGTCCCCCCAAACATATTACGAGTTTCCTCTCTGCAAGGGTTTTCATGGCAGTTCCACCAACATGAAAACGTGGCAGAGTGGAAACAAAGGGGACCCTACAGGGCCCCCTGTGTCTCCACTGCATGTGAGTGCGCCCCTGTGTGCATGCACATAGGTTCCAGCATGACATGGACTTTTGAGTCCATGGTGTGCAGGAACCTTGTATTTTGGTCCCATTGCAGTGCCTTATTGAAAGGCACTGCTGCCTTTAAAAGAGGCACTGCCATGGGACCGCCATGCCGCCTGCCTGCCAGACTACTTGTAAATTGCAATCTGCCGCGCCACAGCTCCGCCCAAAAGTCATAATCGGCCCCTTAGGTAGAATGCCTTTATTTTTTTTTTAATTGGATGGAAATGTTTCCTTAACATTCCAATATGAATGCAGGAGAAATAATAAGTTCCTCTGGTGGAAAAAGAAAAAAGAAAACAAAAGTTCATTATGTTAATGAACATTACTGCCGCCACACTCTCATAGGAATTCCAAAGACTAAAATATTGAAATCTTTGTAAATCGAAGAAGGAAAATCACATTTGTTATATTTTCAAATTTTAAAAATGTGCTTAGTTAGTTAAAACACTTATTGTGTTTGATTAGGCCACATACATGTATATAAAGGGTCTAATGTACTCATGTGCTATAACATGATGAATGAAGTGAAGTGCACTTAAAGCCGTGGAGAAAGTGCATTTACTGTGTAACTTCCACAGTTAAGATGTGTGTGTACTAAAGTTTTTTTTACAGAACTAATGAAATGCAATTTCTATGCATATTTGTACATGTGTGGTTTTAATAGCATTGATTGATCAACATGTATTATAAAGGTGGATGATATCTACTGTATAATTGGACCTAGACTTATCAGAATTGTACTTTTGCACATTTAATGTGACTGTTTGTATAGTAGGATCATGCAAATATAATGTGTATTGAGTCTTAGCTTTGCTAACTTGACAAAAGGCCTTGGGACCTGATTTGGATCTCAGCGTATGGGTTACTCCGTTACAACAGTGATGGATAACTTGTCTGCCTAAATTTAATCAACATCTTAAGCATTTAGATTTTGCAATGTTTAATCTTTAAGGTGAATATTTTTCTCAGATGCAGTGTTTTTCTCTTCTCCTCAGGGGCCTGATACAATAACCTAATGACATGGAGAATGGCTCTTTGTGTGAAACAGATAGGAAAGCGAGAAGGGAGTCAACGAGCAGAAGGGAGTACTGCTGTATTAGGCGAGGCAAGGTAATTCGGTCTTGAAAACATGGATCAAAGAAGAAGCGTTACAAGATGTCTTTCTAGAATGTGGATCTAAAGGCAGGAGAGATATGAGTGTGTTTTCTAAAACAATGCTATTCTGAAAGTAGTCTAATTCGACCTTTGACAATAATTTAGAAGGGTCTCTGGAGGGTAGAACTAGACTGTGTACTTTGACTTTGCACAGCAGAGATTCCTTGTAGAATAGGAGAGGTACGGACCTCTAAGCGCTATTCATATTGAGTGGCTTTATGTCGTGTAATATTCTTTCTTTAATGAAACTTCTACTGAAGTTCTTTTGCTGATACCTTTCTATTTATTGGATCTGAATTGAGATATTCTTTGGTATAGGCTTAGCTGTAGAAATTAGGGGGCTGTGCGCCACTTTTAATATGGGAAAAAGTGACGTACCGGTGGCGCAAGGGGCTTGTTAATAAGCCCCTATACTTTTTTATGCATTATAGCCAGGAGGAACATAATTTTCAGTCCCTCCTGCAGACAGCCGTTCTGATTATTTGTGTAATTTAAAACCGAAATACTATTTCGGAGACTGATTTATAATACTTTGGCAATGCATTTGAGATTAAGCCATACTTAATCCTTTCTATCAATTCTGAGCTTTACTGTGTGGCCACACATGCTGCACTGTTATTGCCTACTGAAATAGTACCTAAATCTTTTATTCCGGCTCCTCTGCGCTAGCAATACTCTTCGACATACATACTTCAGGAATCTATAACCTGCTTTTCGGGTTTTCTTTTCATAGGTTTCCCACAGTGTCTTCTATCCTGTCTGGTTAGAGAAAGTGAATTCAGAAACCAAAACCATCTGCATCCTTCACCTTGGAAGTCAAAGGTTGTGGCAGCAAATCTGAAAGCAATAAAAAAAGGTTTTCATGTTCTTAATCCTATTCCATTTATTTTCAGCCTACCTTTCAAAGCCGGATTTTTGAAGGAGTGGACGTTTTGCTCAACTAACCCCGTGTGGCATAGCTTGATATTCACATGTAAGGGTGAAGATTCTACATGGAGGTGATGTGATGTGATGTGATACGACATTTATATAGCGCATGACCACTCCAAGCAGCATCTTGGCGCTTAAACTCCATATCTGCCAGCAGATGTATGCAGTTATGCTGTCCCCACTAGACGGGAAATCCAACAGATGATAATGTATGGGCTCTCCCTACTAGAAGTGAAATTTATATTAGTGCTTTGCATCCTGTGTCTGACAAGGTATAGATCCACGTTTTTAGAGATTTTCTGAATCTTTGCTCAGTATTGATCTCAAGGAGCTGGTGAGATAGCTTGTTCCAGGCCTTTGCCCCAATCACTGCCAAGGATTTACCTCCCTTTGTTGCAAGCCTGAATTTGGGGACAGTGAGCAAGTTGGCTGTGGTTGACCTGAGTTCCCGAGATGGATGGTATTGCGTAAAATATTTGCGCAGATACAGCGGACCCTGATGATGAAAAGCCCTATAAGTAATAGTCAGGACCTTAAACAGAAAGCGCTTATGAATCTGGAGCCAGTGCAGGGTGTACAGTGCAGCAGAGGCCGACGATTTCCTCGGCCATCTGAGTATCAGTCTTGCGGCCGCGTGCTGGACCATCTGAAGTCTGTGCAGGTCCGATTTATTAGACCCTGCATACAGGCTATTACAGTAGTCTAATCTAGATGTTATAAGCGACCATACGTCTGGCACTCAGAGGAAGCAGGTCAAAGAATTTTATAAGGCCCTTTATGATGTTAAAACAAGAGCCGGCCACTTCCCTGGCTTGCTGTTTAAAGGACTGGGTATCGTTAAATTTGATCCCTAGATCTCATGCTGTATTGATTGTGTTGGGCGGGGGCTCTGCCTCCTTTGGCCACCACGACTGTGGGGAGAAATAATTATTTGATCCAAACGGCAAGATTTCCGTTTTGGCGGAATTGCACTTTAGATGATTATTAGTCATCCAAGTGAATGTCGCAGATAGGCGTGTAGAGAGGTGTAGCACATACCACTCAAAGTCACTCAATCTACCTGCCCAAAAGTTGTCCTCTAGCTTAAATGACTTTGGACCACTTTGCCATCCACAGCAGGGCGCCACATGCAGCTTTATGTTAAGCTGAAAATTTCTTTCCTAGAATTTCAAAGGTGTATAAGAAAATAGTTTGGTTTACGTGATTGATAATGTAGGATATTTAATTATTACCTTTTACATTTCTTGAAGTCTATTAGTCAACACTGTGGTCTTTCTATTTTTTAAGAAAAAACAGGCACGGTTCACAAAAATGTTCATAAAAAAATTCATACTTCCGCACCTGCAGATATATACTTTTGAATTAGTACAGATTTTGACTTTCTATATTTCACAAAACCTGCTAAGAGTATTTCTGGGGAAGTTTTGGAAATACCTAATTAAGCCTTCGCAAAGTCAGTTCAGGAAACCGCATTTACAACGTGGTCAGAACCACGCATGCCATTTCCACACAGGCATTACAACGCATGCATCTTTATCACGCATATTTTTACCACAACTGTGCCTTTACAAAGCATGCCTTTACAATGAAATTGTAAGTATTTCGCAGGTAAATGTAAGGGTGTTTATAACGTATAGGGTAGGTGTGTGTTTTTGGTTGGCAAGGGAATTTTTATGGTCTAGGGTAGGTATGGGCTTTTGGTGCGCAAGGGAATTTTTAGGGTGTAGGGTGAGTATGTGTTGGACACCGCCCTTCCTGGGGAAGTTTCCTTAAAACCATGGGCCTCATTTATGAAAAGTGATGCATCGCTGCGTGAAAACAGCGATGCGTCACTTTTCACTGCGCACTCCTTGCATATTTAATGTATGACGCATCATGTCGCAAAGTATTTCTGACCTATCTGTAAGCGCAAAAGTGACGCATTGCTGGAGTGTGTCACAAAAGTGACGCAACTCCAGCAATGCGTCCTTTCACATGGGGAAAGCCCCATCTGAAAGGGCTTGCGTCAGTCTTACGCCTGCTGCGAGTTAGGCGCAAGATTTTTACGCAACAGCATCCTAAAAGTGACGCAGTGAAATCTCATAGATTTCACTGCGTCATTATTACGAGGCTTTTTGCGGGGGAACGCCCCCTCTGCATACATTATACCTGACGCATGTATAATGTGGCGCAGGGGTTTAAAAAGTGACGCATCTACCTAGATGCGTCACTTTTTAAATATGGCGCAACAAGGCGCATTTTTTACGCCGCTGGTGCGTCACAAAAAGTGACTTTTAGAAACTAATGATGACGCTACCGCCAGGGAGTTAAGCAATTGTACGAACCAATGGGAAGATGACGGTGCTAATAAACTCTGGCACACGTGGGAGGTAACGAAGGGCGGACACCTGGCTGCAGATTCACGCAGACCAAGATGGGAAACCTCATGTTGTAGGAAAGCAGGTATGAAAAGAGTGACTCTGGTTTTAAAGGGATAAAAATGGTTAACAATGTGACATAGCACTGTGATTAGAACGCTAGCGGTAACTAACAGCACAGACGGGAGCTGGTAACAGTGAAATGTATGCGGGTAGGAAAGGATGGTTTAGTCTGCACAACTCAAACAGCACTATGAGAGATGTGATTAGAAAGGAGGGAGGATTCAGAGAAACATAAGGGGGAAGATTTGAAAGAGAGTATTGGATAGAACGGGGTCATATAATGAGTGTTGAGGGCTATACAACAAAACGGGGTGGAATGAGTTTAGGCATGCTCATTATGAATTGCTATAATATACAACTGACTCACTTTGGGGGTAAAGTTTGATGATGTAACATGCAGAAACAATGATTAGCACACGGTAAAAAAGTCATGAATTACTTAATGTTTGATGCATTTATTACGGTATGATATTTATTACGGCATGACATTATGTAAATATAAGGGATAGTGATGGTGTTATTGTTTATTTTTTAGCGACCCCTGACGAAGGGCGCGAGCCGCCCGAAATGCATTGGGCCTTTTAATTCAATAAACGCTGCTTCAAACGATGTTTGCATCACTCGTGTTCTTTGAGAAGGTCCGGATGGACACTGATTGAGCATCAGAAACCTGAAAATTTGGCATTTCTCTTTCCGCGTGTGGACAGATAACACTTTGGATTAAAATCAAGTGATAAAAGAAAAAAAAATGGATTACAATGTAGTACTATGGTTAAAATTGTTGTTATAAAACAAAAGCCAGGAGGCTTTACACAAGCTGTGCAATTGTTTTTGGGGGTGAGAACTCGCCCCCTATTTGGCATAACGGGGTTTCCTTAAAACCATGGGCCTCATTTATGAAAAGTGATGCATCGCTGCGTGAAAACAGCGATGCGTCACTTTTCACTGCGCACTCCTTGCATATTTAATGTATGACGCATCATGTGGCAAAGTATTTCTGACCTATCTGTAAGCGCAAAAGTGACGCATTGCTGGAGTGTGTCACAAAAGTGACGCAACTCCAGCAATGCGTCCTTTCACATGGGGAAAGCCCCATCTGAAAGGGCTTGCGTCAGTCTTACGCCTGCTGCGAGTTAGGCGCAAGATTTTTACGCAACAGCATCCTAAAAGTGACGCAGTGAAATCTCATAGATTTCACTGCGTCATTATTACGAGGCTTTTTGCGGGGGAACGCCCCCTCTGCATACATTATACCTGACGCATGTATAATGTGGCGCAGGGGTTTAAAAAGTGACGCATCTACCTAGATGCGTCACTTTTTAAATATGGCGCAACAAGGCGCATTTTTTACGCCGCTGGTGCGTCACAAAAAGTGACGCACCGGCGGCGCAAAACTGACGCAAGGCCTCATAAATAAGGGCCCATGTGCTTTTTGTCCTGCTAGCTTTGCCAACTCTCTTTTCATGACCCTACTACTCTGGGCATGTTCCCACTGTACTGCAGGGGGAAAGTGTACATGCCCATTCTAGGAAGGGGTGTTTAGTGATTGGTTTAGGTGTTATAACTGTAAGTGGCCTTTAAAAAGTGACAGCACAGTTCTAGAGTTGGTACTAAACTGGCAAGCAGTGAAACGCAGCACTGATTGCGGCACGCCACCCACCGTAATAGCATGTCAATGATGTATCATGCTCAGGTCGGCCTTTCTCACTCATTAGTCCAACCTGAGGCGGTCTTTCCCTACCTCCAGAGGGGCCCTTGGGTAAGTCCTGAGAGGCGAAGCTTGGGGTAGGTAAGTGGTTGGGCAGGTGCACATGCATGTTCTCTGCCTGGGTAGTAAAGAACCCATGTGCGTTTCCCCTACCTATAGGGTCGGCCCTTCCCATTGGACAGCGCCCAGGTTTTGCTGATTCCCTTGCTTTGGCCTTAGGACCTGGGGCACTTTCTCACTGTAAATGCAGTGTGAAGGTGCACGCCTCACCCTTCCTACCCATGTTAGGAAGTGGAGCTTACCTGATATTAGTGAAACATGTCACTAACCAGCCATTGCAGGCCGCTGTGTGCGTACTTGCACCTATGGTGGTTTCAAAAATGTAGCAAGCCTGCCATTGCAGGCCGGTCTGTGCACTTGCACCTATGGGGTTTTCTAAAATGTGTCCAGCTTGCCATTGAAGGCCGGTGTGCACACTTGCACCTATGGTGTTACTAAACATGTTCCCAGCCTGCCATTGCAGGTCTGTGTGTGCGCAATTATGTTTCTGCTCAGGCTGGCCTTTCTAAATTACTAGCTGTTAGACCTGTCTGCCCTTCTGGGTTGTCCCTCCTATTTATTATTTATTTTTGTCCCTTTTCTGCCCCTCATATCCCTTAATCTTTTTGTGCCCACTGGATTTTTTGTGCTGTTGGCAGGGGTTAGATGCTCTTTTGCCCTCATAGTTTTTACCTGAGGCCTAGGTGCCTTTTCTGACCAGAGAGTTTGGGACCCACAAAATGGTCGCCATTAACTGCCATAACGGTCACCCCTGGACAGGACCCATAGACTAGAATACTGACTTTCCAGAACCTTCTGGTCCCTTCTGGACCTTCTGAGACCAGCCTATATAAGGTCAGCTGTAGTGCAGCCATTTTGTCTTTCCAGAGAGGGTTAGCTGGAGTAAAGGCTGTAGCATAAGGAGGGGGTAGGATAATCAGAGGGATGATATCCCAGTTGAGGGACGCTTCCTTACTGTTTCACCACCCCTCTCCCCTTGTAGTTACCGACCTGACCCTGCCAGAGGAAATCCTGGAGACCCTGGGCGCCTGTCCCCATCCAGCCCCCTGAAGAAAGAGTGGGTGAGGGAGACTGAACTGGAGTGTAGCTCTGACCACTGCCCAGTAAGAAAGGTCCTGGTTTAGACTCAAGGAGTGGAGGTTTAGACAAAAGAAGGAATTGTAGCGGGGGAGAGGGAATCCTGAGAGCCCTTGTCAGTCGCCACAAGAACTGAGAGTGAAAAAGGCTTTATCTGGCATTTCAACAGAACCCCCCCCCCCATTGTACCTGTGGTAACAAACTGCCACGATAGGGGTAGTGGATTCACCCTGGACGGAGGCTAAAGCCAAGTGCCTTGGGCAGTAACGCCGGGTGGTTTGGCCGTGTAGCGAAGGCCGCTCCATTCTTTCCTAGACTGGTGACTGGGGTTGAAGGCTTGCGTCAAGCAATCCCTTCCCCGAACTGCGCAGGCCCCGCCGAGTGAACACGGGTCCTGGAGCGAGGGCGGAGTCAAAGTAGGAGGTTCGTCGGAGTTGAGCAGGCTCTGTCTGGGAGCTGCTAATCCCTCGCGCCTGCTCAGTCAGGCCGCTTCCATCAAAGAAAGGCGGAGACAGCGTCTGAGGAGGAATCGGGCATGAGGCGGGCATCGGCTCCCTTCAGCCTGTGTGGCCCTTTACCCCGCACCAGCTCTGTTAACGAGGGGCTGGTCTGGTGGGAGAGGAGAGTCACGCGGCGGACAGATTCTCGCTGAGTCCCCTGGTGTGGTCTTCCCTCCCCCGGCGATCCGAGACTTTGGCCCAGTGGGCCCAGCGCTGAGAAGTAAGGAGTGTGTGTGGGGGTAATTAAAGATTGAAGATCTTCTGATCGAAGGGCAGAGGAGCGGTACCTAACGGTTGGCCTCACTAAGAGTGGACTAAACCAGTCAGAAGCCTTCAAGACTTCCACAAGTGACCCGATCGCATCAAAGCTGATTTTGAATGCTGATTAAGTTGTGCTGATAAATAAACCTCCTTGTGACAGATCTAGAGGAGAGCTTACACAGAACAGTAAAGTGGGGGTTACTAGCCATTCTTCCTTGATGCTGCAGGTGGGGGATAATTGGTATTAACCTTTCTTGGAGGACCAAAGGTTCCCTGAGCTTGTAAGGTGGCCAGACACTGCTTCCTGAGAGCCTATGTATTGTGCCTTAATGCTGGTAAATTGAATTGTGAGAACTCTTCTCCAACATTAGTAACTGGTAGAGACATTGTTTAAATGTATTTTTCTGTACTGACTAAGGATATATATAGTGGAAAAGAGAACTAAGTACTATTTTTATAAAACAGCACGTATTTTCCTACAATATTGTGGTGTAGTGTCCTTTTTGTGTGGAAGTGCATTGAGTTACTGCTGGGTGGTGCGCAAACTTTACACTTGTGCTTCTAGGAATTGACTGTCTTACCCTAGGCCAGGCTACCCTATGTGACTTAGTAACTCTAGGTCCAACATATTGGTGTCTAGCGGTGGGATCGGAACTGTGGTTGCGACTACTCTGCAGTAACTGAGTGTATTCCACTGACCTACACCAGGAGTTTTCTCCTGGCGGACTTCCCAATTTCTACTTTTGTTTTTTCTAAATTCATTCCTGGTGGTGGGTGGAGGTAGCTTCAAATTGCCCTTGTAAATCTATTCTTCTTGTGTGCTAGTCCCTACATTGCTCTTCAGCAAAATGGAATTTGCTTTGGAAGAACTGGATACTTATTCTGTAGCCCAGCTTAAGTACTTTTGTCAACAGATGGGAGTGTTCTTTAAGCGTGATGCCAAGAAGGGGTCACTCCAGACCAGTTTGAGGGCTTGGGTGGAGGCACATGGAGAAGAGAAGGAGGAGGAAGAGGGGACGGACCGGGACACAGTCATAGGGGTAGAGGGAATGTTCCATCCTGAGATGGGAAACCTACTTCCAGGACCAATGACCTACTCAAAGAGGGGCAGTAGTGTCTCCGGGGGAAGCTTGACCGAAGCGGAACTCACAGACAGGAGGGAGAAAAGGCAGCTGAAGTGGGAGTTAGCCAGATTAGAACAGGAGAGGGAAGAACAGAGGATGGCTCATGAGATTAAATTAAAAGAGCTAGAACTCCAGGCCCTACAATTAGGACCCTCCCCTACTCCAAATGGTGGCAGCAAAACCAGAGAACCAACCAGGGAGTCCAGACCCTACCTGCCCAAAGACATAGTTGCCAGCTTCAGCCAAGGGGATGACATAGCCAAGTGGCTGGCTGCCTATGAGGTCTCTTTAAGAGCCCATGGGATCCAGGAGAAACACTGGGGGGGTGGGTTATATAAGTATATGCCCCCCACTGGTCGGGACACCTTGTTAGCCCTAGAACAGGAGGAGCAGACCCACTACCCCACCATGAAGTTAGCATTACTCAAAAAGTTTGGGCTAACCCCAGAAAAGTATCGCCAAAAGTTCAGGGGGAGCCACAAGTTAGGCACCCAAAACTGGGTGGATTTCCTGGACTATGCAAGGAAGGCTTTGGAGGGCTGGGTGCAGGGCAGCGAGGTAAAAGACTATGAGGGGTTATATGACCTTTTTCTTAAAAAGCATCTACTCGAGAAATGTTTTCCCGAGCTGCGCCAACACCTGGTGGACAGCAAGCTGACCAACCCCCGGAAGCTTGCAGAGGAGGCGGACATCTGGGCAAGTACCCGGGTGTCCTCAAAGGGGACTGGAGGGGATTCCCAAAGGGCCGGACAGGGCGCCCCTCAGAAGAAGGAGGGGGGAGATAAAAAGCGGGAGTTCTCTAAAGGTCCCCAAAACAGTTTCCAGGGAAAGGGAACTGGTTTCACTCCTAAGACTAACCCGCCCAGAAACCCTCATCCTGGCCAGAGCCAGCAGCCAAGGGCTGTCCACTGCTTTGAGTGTGGTGGTGTTGGACATTATAAGGGAGGGAATACATGATTAAACAACTACTGCCTAAACCACGAATCCCTTAACCACGAAGGCTAAACAACGATCAATTGCAAACAACTAAATTTTTTACAACGAGTTCCTAAACCACGAAAAAATCCACCTCGTGCCTTGCCAATAGATGGCACTATTGTAATAACAATACTTCCTTGTGTTAAGCAAAATGACCAACTGAGAAGAACTAATGAGAAGAAGGCAGCTGATGATAATCTTCCGGGAAGGACATGCAAGTCTACATGGATGAATGAGAATAAAGAGAAGAATGTGAAGTCTGCCTGTAAGAACGTGTTAAAACATATCCTGCATCAATAAAAACACATCCTTCATCAATTACGTATTCTGCATCAATCACATTGTTTAATAACTTTTTAAAAACCTGGACTATCCACTCATCACGCACGTTTTCACTGTTTTTTAATACTATTGGCATATCACAAATTTGATCTGACCTTGCGATTCCTCTTAATCGTTTTATGTTTTAAAAAGTGCAAAACGTAATCAGCTACATGTGCCTCAACTCAAACACCTTTGCATACTATCACTCCAAATGCATGGTAACCGCCTACATATAAGCCTGTTCCCTTTGACTACTCCCAAACCGACCTGAACAATCTACTCTACGGACACACAGAAACTCCTCTTTCTGTCCGATTAATTGCATCATACAAACGGCGTCTCGCTCGTGTAAACAAATAAAATGCACTTTTAAAACCAAAAAATCGTATCAATACATCCCACAGCCATCTTAAGATATTGTAATCACAATTCATGCACAGCTTATTTCTCAAAGCCAGTGATGGAATGATTGATGGGAAATGTCTTGGCAGATACGTGCCACGCATTACCTAGCTGGCAGGATGAAGGGGGTGAAATCGTGTCAGGTCAGAAGGAGGGGAGGGGAGAGACTCGTTGTTAAGGAAAGTCGTGGTTAAGGAAAGTCGTGGTTATGGAAAGTCGTGGTTCAGGATTTGCTGTTCTGGTAAGTTGTTATTAAAAATTCGTTGTTAAGGATATTTCCCATAAGGGAGATATCAAATGCCCAAATAGACCACCCCCTCTCACCGGAGGAAAAGCCCCGGGAGTAGCTAGTGTAGTGCTCGGGGAGGAGTTGCCCTTAGATAAGGGGGGGTGAGTGGGCGGGTGTCACCCTAGTGTCCCTGGGGGATCGGGAGATGGTTCCTAAGATCCAGGTGCCCCCAAATACTACTAAGTATGGGCAATGGATCACCATCAATGGCCAGAGAGGGGAGGCTCTGAGAGATACAGGTGCCAGTATGACTATGGTAAGAAGTCAACTGGTGTCTCCAGAGCAGGTGATTCCCAATGTACTCCACCCCGCCGCGATGGCTGACGGCAGAATGGGCCACTATCCTGTGGACGAGGTTCCCTTTGAGTGGGAAGGGGTTGCAGGTTCACTTCGAGTCACCGTAAGCCCTGCCGTGCCAGTCGATTGTATGCTGGGGAATGACATGGAGCACAATGCTTGGAGAGAGGTGGAATACCGGACGCATTCAGAAATGCTGGGTACACCTGACTGGGCCTGTGTAAGCACAAGGTCTGCGACTGCCCGGAAAGGGAGTTCACCCGGGTTGGAGCCTGGAACAATGGCCCAGCACGCTGCCAAAAAGGGACAGACCCAAAGACAGGAGAAGCCTGCTTCGGCTTCCACGCCCCATGTGACAGATCGGCCACCTGTGGTGGTAATCCAGGAGTCCGTGGAGGGGGAAGTAGTCTCCCTGGAGGACCTACCCATCCCTGCTGAGTGGCATGTGGAGGGAGGGCCTACCAGGGAGGAGTTCTGTAAGGGCCAGAAGGAGTGCCCTACCCTTGAGGGACTGAGGCGACAGGCCGAAGCCCAGGCAGCAGGGAACGTTGCGGGACACTACTACATTTACTGGGAGGACGGACTCCTCTACAGTGAACCCAAGGTACCTTTACCTGGTTCATCTAGGGCCTTGGTAGTCCCTCAACGATACCAAGCCTTTCTGCTAGAATTGGCTCATGAAATACCCTTGGCAGGACACTTAGGTCAGGACAAGACCTTTGCCCGGCTTGTCCCCCACTTCTACTGGCCTCAGATGAAAGTGGCGTATGATACCTATTGTCGGACATGTGTACCCAGTCAAGCCAGTGGGAAAACAGGGGTGAAGCTGAAAGCTCCCCTGGAACCACTACCTGTCGTTAGCACCCCCTTTGAAAGGGTGGGCATCGACATTGTGGGGCCATTGGATCCACCAACAACAGCTGGTCACAGGTTTATCCTGGTTCTGGTGGATCACGCCACACGGTACCCAGAGGCAATTCCTCTGAGGACTGTCACTGCACCTGTAGTGGCTAGGGCCCTGATGGGTATCTTCACCCGAGTGGGTTTCCCCAAGGAAGTTGTGTCTGACAGGGGGACCAACTTCATGTCAGCGTATATGCGGGCAATGTGGAAGGAGTGTGGAGTGACCTACCGGTTCACCACTCCTTATTACCCCCAGTCAAATGGACTGATAGAAAGGTTCAACAAGACCTTGAAGGGCATGATCAGAAGTCTGCCTGAAAGCCTGCGGAGGAAATGGGACGTCCTCCTACCCTGTTTGCTATTTTCCTACAGGGAAGTGCCACAGAAGGGAGTGGGCTTCAGCCCCTTTGAGCTTCTGTATGGGCACCCTGTACGCGGTCCTCTCAGCCTGGTGAAGAATGGATGGGAAAAGTCACCCAGGAAGCCTCCCCAGGATGGGGTGAGCTACATGCTGGCCTTCGGGAGCCAAATGGCGAAGTTGTGGAAGCAAGCTTCTGACAACTTGGAGGCCAGCCAAGCAGTAATGAAGGAGTGGTATGACCACAACGCTCACCCGGTGGAGTTGGAGCCTGGCCAGAAAGTGTGGGTGATGGAGCCTGGAGAGCTAAGTGCCCTCCAGGATCACTGGACAGGCCCCTTTGAGGTGTTAGAGAAGAAGGGTAAGGCCACATACCTGGTGGACCTTAAGACCCCTCGACAGCCCCTATGGGTGCTACATGCTAATCGCCTCAAGCCCCACCATGAGAGGCCCGAGGTCATCTTAATGATGGTGACTGATGGAGGAGAGGAAGCGGAAAGCGAACCTCTCCCAGATTTGTTTTAGTCTCAGGAAAAGGATGGGTCGGTGGAGGGAGTGATTCTCTCCCCATCCCTAACTCCTGAACAGCGGGAGGACTGCCGCCAGATACTGGAGCAGTACTCTACGTTGTTCTCCCTGGTCCCGGGAAGGACCCACCTGTGTACCCATGATGTGGACACAGGGGACAGCTCACCAGTGAAGTCAAAGACCTACTGGCTGTCAGACAAGGTGAAGGCCAGCATCCATGGTGAGGTCACCAAGATGCTGGAGCTAGGAGTTATAGAACCTTCCAGTAGCCCTTGGTCCAGTCCGGTGGTTCTAGTGCCAAAAGCAGCTCCACCAGGCACCACTCCAGAACTGAGGTTCTGTGTGGATTACCGGGGACTGAACTCAGTTACCAAAACTGATGCTCATCCGATCCCTAAGGTGGATGAATTAATTCACCGGCTGGGAGCTGCCCAATACTGGAGTACCTTTGACCTCACTTCAGGGTACTGGCAGATCTCCCTGACAGATGGAGCAAAGGAAAGGTCAGCCTTCTCCACGCCTGAGGGACACTTCCAATTCTGTGTGATGCCCTTTGGGCTCAAGAATGCCCCTGCCACTTTTCAGCGGCTGGTGAATCAGGTTCTCTCCGGAATGGAGGGTATCTCCGCTGCTTACCTGGATGACATTGCTGTCTTCAGCAGCAGTTGGGAGGGCCATTTGCAACATTTGCAAGCAGTTCTCCAGGCCCTGAAACAAGCTGGCTTGACAATCAAGGCCAGCAAATGTCAGATTGGGCAGGGGTCGGTTGTGTACCTAGGCCACTTGGTGGGTAGGGGAACAGGGCAGCCCCTCCAGGCAAAGATTGAGGCAATCATGGCCTGTGAACCCCCCAAATCCAGACTGAGGTCCGAGCTTTCCTGGGCCTCACAGGTTACTACCGTCGCTTTGTGAAGGGGTATGGCACTATTGTAGCACCCCTCACAGAGCTCACATCCAAGAAACAACCTCGACGGGTAGTTTGGACAGAGGCTTGTCAGCAAGCCTTTGAAAAATTGAAGCAGGCAATGTGTGCAGCACCGGTCCTGAGGGCCCCAGACTTCTCCAAGGAGTTCATTGTCCAGACAGACGCATCAGAACATGGCATTAGGGCATTGTTATCACAACTCAATGAAGAGGGTCTGGATCAGCCTGTAGTCTTCCTATCCAGGAGACTGCTTCCCCGGGAGCAGAAGTGGAGTGCAATCGAGAGGGAAGCTTTTGCGGTGGTCTGGGCTCTGAAGAAGTTGCGGCCATACCGGTTTGGCTCGCACTTCCTGGTTCAGACTGACCACCGACCCCTTCGTTGGCTAATGCAAATGAAGCGGGAATATCCCAAGTTATTGAGATGGTCCATCTCCCTACAGGGAATGGACTTCCGGGTGGAACATCGGCCTGGAGTGGACCACGCCAATGCAGACGGTCTCTCTAGGTATTTCCGCCTTAGTGATGAGGACTTCCAAGGGGTTGGGTAGCTCTCCCCACTTTCAGCTGGGGGGATGCGTGTTAGACCTGTCTGCTCTTCTGGGTTGTCCCTCCTATTTATTATTTATTTTTGTCCCCTTTCTGCCCCTCATATCCCTTAATCTTTTTGTGTCCACTGGATGTTTTGTGCTGTTGGCAGGGGTTAGATGCTCTTTTGCCCTCATAGTTTTTACCTGAGGCCTAGGTGCCTTTTCTGACTAGAGAGTTTGGGACCCACAAAATGGTCGCCATTAACTGCCATAACGGTCACCCCTGGACAGGACCCATAGACTAGAATAGGGACTTTCCAGAACCTTCTGGTCCCTTCTGGACCTTCTGAGACCAGCCTATATAAGGTCAGCTGTAGTGCAGCCATTTTGTCTTTCCAGAGAGGGTTAACTGGAGTAAAGGCTGTAGCATAAGGAGGGGGTAGGATAATCAGAGGGTTGATATCCCAGTGTAGGGACGCTTCCTTACTGTTTCACCACCCCTCTCCCCTTGTAGTTACCGACCTGACCCTGCCAGAGGAAATCCTGGAGACCCTGGGCGCCTGTCCCCATCCAGCCCCCTGAAGAAAGAGTGGGTGAGGGAGACTGAACTGGAGTGTAGCTCCGACCACTGCCCAGTAAGAAAGGTCCTGGTTTAGACTCAAGGAGTGGAGGTTTAGACAAAAGAAGGAATTGTAGCGGAGGAGAGGGAATCCTGAGAGCCCTTGTCAGTCGCCACAAGAACTGAGAGTGAAAAAGGCTTCATCTGGCATTTCACCAGAACCCCCCCCCCTTTGTACCTGTGGTAACGAACTGCCACGATAGGGGTAGTGGATTCACCCTGGACGGAGGCTAAAGCCAAGTGCCTAGGGCAGTAACGCCAGGTGGTTTGTCCGTTTAGCGAAGGCCGCTCCATTCTTTCCTAGACTGGTGACTGGGGTTGAAGGCTCGCGTCAAGGAATCCCTTCCCCGAACTGCGCAGGCCCCGCCGAGTGAGCACGGGTCCTGGAGCGAGGGCGGAGTCAAATTAGGAGGTTCGCCGGAGTTGAGCAGGTTCTGTCTGGGAGCTGCTAATCCCTCAGGCTGCTTCCATCAAAGAAAGGCGGAGACAGCGTCTGAGGAGGAATCGGGCGTGAGGTGAGCATCGGCTCCCTTCAGCCTGTGTGGCCCTTTACCCCGCGCCAGCTCTGTTAATGAGGGGCTGGTCTGGTGGGAGAGGAGAGTCACGCTGCGAACAGATTCTCGCTGAGTCCCCTGGTATGGTCTTCCCTCCCCCGGCGATCCGAGACTTTGGCCCAGTGGGCCCAGCGCTAAGAAGTAAGGAGTGTGTGTGGGGGGAAATTAAAGATTGAAGATCTTCTGATCGAAGGGCAGAGGAACGGTACCTAACGGTTGGCCTCACTAAGAGTGGACTAAACCAGTCAGAAGCCTTCAAGACTTCCACAAGTGACCCGATCGCATCAAAGCTGATTTTGAATGCTGATTAAGTTGTGCTGATAAATAAACCTCCTTGTGACAGATCTAGAGGAGAGCTTACACAGAACAGTAAAGAGGGGGTTACTAGCCATTCTTCCCTGGTGCTGCAGGTGGGGCATAATTGGTATTAACCTTTCTTGGAGGACCAAAGGTTCCCTGAGCTTGTAAGGTGGCCAGACACTGCTTCCTGAGAGCCTATGTATTGTGCCTTAATGCTGGTAAATTGAATTGTGAGAACTCTTCTCCAACATTAGTAACTGGTAGAGACATTGTTTAAATGTATTTTTCTGTACTGACTAAGGATATATATAGTGGAAAAGAGAACTAAGTACTATTTTTATAAAACAGCACGTATTTTCCTACAATATTGTGGTGTAGTGTCCTTTTTGTGTGGAAGTGCATTGAGTTACTGCTGGGTGGTGCGCAAACTTTACACTTGTGCTTCTAGGAATGGACTGTCTTACCCTAGGCCAGGCTACCCTATGTGACTTGGTAACTCTAGGTCCAACACTAGCCATCCTGTGAGGACCTTTCACTACCACAAAAGCACCCTTAGGGTACGTATAAAAGGGGTGAAGAGAGTGGTAGGTGAACATCTGGGGAGGGACACATGTATGTCCCTTGCCCAGATAGTAAGGGATACCTATGTGTGCTTTTACTACCTATGAGGTTTGTTCTTCCCATAGGCAAACATGAAGACATGGTTAAAAGTACTTCAGGATGCAATGATAGATTGCAGTTGACCATCCTCATCATGTTTCCTATCATTGGATTCACAATGACAAACCCTTTCCTGTGGTGAAGGTGGTTTTGTCATTACTAGCTTAGAAATGCCACACCTAGAAGGTGGTGTTGCATCTTGTTGTACATAGTTTCTTTAGTGTTATATTTTCAATTGTTACCATAGGAACCGTGAGAATGTAATGAGAAAGATTTGTATGGGCTTAGAGACATGGCAGTTGTAATGTGCTATGCTGCTGTAAATAAACTATTCATTTAAAATGTTCAAGACTTCAAAAGGATTCTTTATATTGGCGACGAGTTACGAAGACATAGCTGCTACATACGTCTAAGCAGCACAGGTGCGGTGTATCTTCGATATCCTGATGATCGCTCTACACGTCCGAACCTACGAGAGGAGCTCAGTGTGCAGACCTTCCTCTGCTCTACATTATGCTGAAGTTCTGGTCAATCTGGTTTGTCGGTGAGCCCTGATGGAGATTCTTCACTGATTTTAGTGATTTTTAGAAAGGTAACGGTTGCTAGGCGCGCACTGACTGCTGCTACAGGCGCTCTGCAAATGGAGCAGGTTCACACACATTATTTTTGCCTCACGCGCTTCCTGGTGACGTAAACATCTGCATGTTGTCTATTGTCCAATCACATGTACCATGGACTGCTATGGTATCCCAGAAGTTTAAAGTGGTGCCTGGATACCGAACCAGCGCTTTACTTCAGTGAAATGGACATCCGGTGTAGCGGAATAAGCTTTCTTGATACCGTCCCAATGTTCAAACTTCATTGAAAAATTTTAAGTGTGTATTATATGCATTTTGGTTATTTCTGCCATCATTTGTAAATTATTTATTTATCCACGACTTAAAGCAAGTACTGAATGGCAATTTAATGTAAAAGTATATATATTGCTACACGTTTACTTTGAAGAATATTATTTCTTCTGGAGCGAATTTATTGTAAACATTCCTTTGTAGTCTTTCTAAAACATATTTTACATTGTGCACTTTCATTTATGTAAATCTCAATACTAGAAACAATACTATTGACACGTCAGCCAACATGCAATTCGATCCGCCTTTCAAGTTTCTTCAAAACAAATGAGAGCCTCCCATTCCATGGTTGAGATGGAAGGAGAAATTTGTTACATATTTAAGAGCAATTAATGGGGAGAGGATGGCAGCGTAGAGAAAAAAAATAACATACTTTTGCATTGCCTTTGTTCTGAGGAACAAGTAGTCTTTAGAGCTTTACCACAAATTGATGGTGGAGGTGATCGTAATGTGTATTAAGAAGATTTACTCAGGTTAGAATCTCGTTTCAGACCAACAACTAGCATTGCTCTCAATAGATTAAAATTTTACATTAGAGCACAAGACTAAAGCGAGTCTTTTGATAATTTCCTCACTAGGTTAAGATCTTTGTCTACGAATTGAAATTTTGTGGCTATCACAGATGAAATGACCAGGATCAAATCATCGTACATGTGAAAAACAAAAAGGTGCAAGTACAATTGTGGATTATGGGAGACCCTAAAACAGGCCGTCATAAGCATGCCTAAAGCCATGGAAGAATCAGAAAATGGATGAAATCTCTTTAAAGGAGAACGCTGGTGCCGTTTGCAGCGTAGGGGGAAGCAATTTGCTGGGATTCTAAAATAATGTAGGGGGAGCAGTTTGCGTGGATTCCAAAATCAAAGAAGTGATGATAGAGAAATACATTGTTTTAGATGTGGTAATGTTGGTCATGTAGCACCTTTGCCAAGTGCACTGCAATTGGGAAAGAGTGGAGCAAATGTGGTAGAGTTTTTCACATGTACACAAGGATACTAGATGTTATACTAGCAGTAATGTTACAAGAGGTAACATTTCATGTGTAGATAAAAGTACCACCCAAATGGGTCCGGATAAGGCAAAGCGTGGTATCATTGTGTCCATTAAGTATTCAAAATTAGGAGGGGAAGATAAAGTTAGAGAAGAATACATGATTGGATCCCCCAAGTGTTCCGTTAATATTTTGAATATTGAGTTAATATTAATTGGCTAATTCTGGTTCATCTAGGACTATCATAATGAGAGAATATTGTTCACAAATGTTTGGAGACCTAATTAATTTAGATAACCTTAAAGAATCCGACAATATTTCTGAAAGCTTTGATGGTTCTAGGTTTAGATATTGAGGGATATGAGGAGGTAGAGATTACATTTAAGGACAGGAAGTCAAGAATTAAATAGTTTATCGCAGTCAAAGGTGTAAATGTGTTGGAGTGGAGAGACCAAGCCAGACTGGGTATTATTCTTAACCCCAGGAAAAAAGAACCGGTGTTAGTGATAACATAAAATCCCAAATGTTTCAATTTAACTGAACAATTTCCTAAAGTTTTTACTGAGAAGTTAGGGAGATTGATTGGTTTCTAACACAATATCAAAGTGAAAAAGGGAGCAGCGCCTGTCAAACAGAAATTAAGGGGAGTGCCCCTAAATGTGAGAGAAGAACTTAAAAACAGTTTAGATGAGTTGGTGAAAGAAGGGATTGTGGAAGAGGTGGAGCCATCTAAATGGGTCTCTCCCATCGGTTTAGCTAGAAAACCAGACAAAAGTCTCAGATTGTGTGTAGATTTGAGAGCTTTAAATGAGAACCTGGTAGTAAATTGTCATTCCCTACCCAACATAAATGAGGTGGTTTGTATGCTTGAGGGGGCTAAAATATTTACTACATAAGACCTCCGCTCAGAGTATCACTAAATTGAACTCACTGAACAATCGATGCATTTCACTGCTTTTATCACTCCTCAAGGTTGTTCCAATTCAAGAGGAGGCCGTTTGGCCAGGCCTCAGCAGACTCTGTTTCAGAGAGTAATGACTCATAAGTTTAACCCCTTCGCTGCAGGTGTTATTCCCCCATTGCGCGGGTGAGTGGGGGACCATGGTGCTCGTGACAAGTCCAGTTTGTCATGAGTCGCAGTAGAGCTGTGCTCATGACGAGCTGGGCTCGTCACGACTCTGCCCACTCATTAATTATCCCGCACAGGCCGGAAATCAATCACGCGTGGGCAAACTGCAGCAGTTATGACAAGCCCAGCTCGTCAGGAGCACGGTTCTACTGTGACTCATGACGAGCTGGGCTCGTCAAGAGCATGGAAAAGGTTAAAGAAATGGAAAGGTACGTAAAATGTTTACAGGATGACATTTTGATCTTTTCAAAGGATAATGAGGAACATTTAAGGCACATGAAAGAAGTTTGTAAAGTGTTAGAGAGTCATGGTCTTACTCTCAAATCTATAAAATTTACATTTTTTTGTGAAACTGGGGAATATTTAGGACACACGTTATCTGGAGATGGGGTAGTTCCCAAGAAATATCGTGTGGATGCTATTCTGAACGCTCCTTCTCCAGATAATAAGGAAAAACTGCTCTCATTTGCTGGGTAATGTGAGTATTACAGTACATATATGCAAGTGTATGCCTCTAAGATGGAACCCCTCTGGGAGCTAAAAAGGAACAAAAGTGAGTTATTATGGATGGAGAGACAAGAAAAAAAATCAACTTATTAATTAAGGAATTGTACTTGCTCCCGCTCTAAAATCCTTCTGTTTGAACAAAATGTGTGTCATAACAGTTGATACTAGCTTGTACGGCATTGGGGAGTTTTGAGTCAAAGGAATCGAAAGGATGAGTGGTGTGTAGCATTTGCATCTAGGACTTTATCAGAGTGTGCTACAACGCCTGTTTACAGCGGAGCTGGTTCTTGTGTGTGTTGAGGTGATAATAGTAACCCAATTGTGCTCAGTGAAGTGCAAAAAAAGGGGGGAAAAATTAAAAAATGCTAGGCTGTGACTGCCAATTATTTTATTATTAGTCCAACCAGCACTGGTTAAAAACAAGTGATGAGTGGAATCATAGGGATAGTCTCAATAAATGGAGACCCCTAGTCCTCAATAGATATTAGAATAAATTTGGTCAACATGTTTCTGCTAACAGAGCCCGAGTCGCTCAGCATTCATCAGGACCAGTAGTGTGATCCACCGGAGGTCTACACTCGCTAAGGTACACTTTTGGTGAAGGGAATGAGATCCAAAAGTACTGTCTGAAAGATTTGAACATTGTCATTCTGTAACATGCCTAATACAATTTGTTTTACAGGTACTTGGCCCCAGCGATTAGCTGAGTGTGCCTCATTACGGCCTTTGCCGTGAGTATGCTTAAGCAAAGTAATACTTTTTTAACCTTTTTCACACTAATATCCTCACGGTCGAATGCACCTTAGCGAGTGTAGACCGCCGGTGGATCACACTACTGGTCCTGATGAATGCTGAGCGACTCGGGCTCTGTTAGCAGAAACATGTTGACCAAATTTATTCTAATATCTATTGAGGACTAGGGGTCTCCATTTATTGAGACTATCCCTATGATTCCACTCATCACTTGTTTTTAACCAGTGCTGGTTGGACTAATAATAAAATAATTGGCAGTCACAACCTAGCATTTTTTATTTTTCCCCCCTTTTTTGCACTTCACTGAGCACAATTGGGTTACTATTATCACCTCAACACACACAAGAACCAGCTCCGTTGTAAACAGGCGTTGTAGCACACTGGGAGGACGCTAGGTCCTTCCAGTGGGAACCCGATGATGAAGCATGTCACCACCAGGTTGGTGAGTGAGGGTTCTTCCTAACCATTATTCTGTGTGTGGCCTTCACCATTTCTCGCCAGGTAGTATTGCCCAGCTTGGACTACAGTGGTGAGAGTGATTGACTGGGCTGAAGAAATGTTTCAGAGAGTGATCGGAGGAGGGTCAAGAGACTGCGTGACCACCGGTGCTTTGCAGGACCGGGCTTTTGTTGGTAGGCCCTTGTGAAACATTTTTTGAGTGACCGACTATTGCCCCTAGCACACCTATGCTCCACATCCTGTGGGTGAACTTCCTGAGTGGCTGTCTAACAATCATTTGACCATGACTTCCTATTTAGTCCTGCTACCTACCTCCACCTACTTCCCTGGGGCCTTGATTAACTGTGACTTTGGCCACGTCAGGCCTAGTGTTTAGGGGGAGAGCTGGTTATCTTTGATCTGTGGGCATAGGATAGTGGGGGGAGCTGGGGGTGGAGGAAAGCTTGGGCCATGGGGTCTGCTCTGTGCCATCAATTGACCTGCTGGGTATAAGTTGCACTGCATTATGGTGCTGTGTGCATATGTGTGCAAGCATGTTCTGTATGGACCTGCCTGATATCCATTGCACAGTGTATCGGTGCAGAGTGAGTGTGTGTGGGTGGGAGTGACAGTCTGCGAGCCATCTGTGATTCACAACACTGGCCAGTGGCGTTGCCTTCCACATTGATTTCCTGCCTGGAAAACACTACATTTGACATTGGTTTTACCCATGTGGCCTCGGACAACGGTGCTTCTAAAAAGTGTTATAATTCATTGTATGTACACATTTCTGATATTGTTGTGATCTGGGGTGCACCCTATAACTGTGTGGTATTGAATTATAAGAATTGCTAGGGTGGGCCTGGAGGTTGACAACATGTTGCACCGTATAAGGGTGCTGGGGGCGGTTAGGATAGAATCTTTCTTAAGTGTGCATATTATTGCTAACATTCCAACACATTTGGGCCTCGTACGGATTCATGCCCCAAAATCCAGGATGTTCATTTTGTGTTGAATATTGTATGTGTTGAATACAAACGTTATTTGCATACATCACATGTGAAATCTATTTTGTGACACTCAATGGATTTATTTGAGTGAATGCTGTACCATTGCTTTACACCTTACCTCTGTGATAAGCCTGGCTGCTCAGACCCAACCTACCCAAGGGTGAGTGCAGGTTATATAGTGAGTATATTAACCCACCCTTGACAGGAGTGGTAGGTTTTGCCTGACTGGAACCTCGCCTCAGCCTACCAGAAAGTGCCAGTTCAAACAGTATAGTTTTTTATTAGGGTTTATGGTTGGTATGGGATTTTGGGTGGCAAGATAATTTTTAGGGTGAAGGGTGCGTATAGGATTTTGGGTGGCAAGGGATTTTTAGGGATTAGGGTGGGTGTGGGTTTTTAGCTGGCAAGGTACTTTGAGGGTTTAGGGAGGGTATGGAATTTTGAGTGGCAAGGGAATGTTTAAGGCTTACAGTAGGTATGGGTTTTTGGGTGTCCAGATAAATTCTAGGGTTAAGGGTGGGTATAGGATTTTGGGTGGCAAGGGTTTTTTGGGGTTTAGGTTGGGTATGGAATTTAAGGGGTTGTGGGTTAACAGGGTGATATATATATATGTATATTTAACCTATATATAAATCCAAAGGTTGCCCACAGATGAAGAAAATTCCAGTATTACCCTGCAGAGAGTTGACAATGCCACACATGTCAAGTTTCTCAAAATCAAAAATCCTCCAGTGAGTATGCCAATGTTATCTACCAAAATAATGTTGAAAAGCGATTCTGCCGAACCTGCTGCTCCGTAAACTGCACCTCCCTCGTGGTGCGTCCTCATGGCGGAGCCGGCCCTATTCATGAATCCAAAGCTTGCCCACAGACAAAAACACACTCCCAATCAAGTCTGAAATGTATTCATAATGGCAAACAACTCCGATAACTAACATCAAAAGCTTTTGCTGAGCCTGACAAGTTTCAAACTTCTTAAGTCCTTAATTATAGGCAACACTTTGGGAAAATGTCATGACCTCCAATTAGACCTGAAATCCCAGCGTTGGCTTCTAAGCGGCTTCTCCTGTGAGAACAACCGCCTCATGGGAAAAGAAGTCCAGTATTACCCTGCAGTGGGTTGACAATGTTACACAAGTAAAGTTTCTCAAAACCACAAACCCTCCTGTGGGTATAACAATGATATCTATCAAACATGGTTGAAAAGCAATTCAGCCAAAACCTGCTGCTCCCTAAATGGCTGTGAATGTTTTTACACTACGGGCCCCCTTACCTCTGCATCCTCACAATTAGACCGGACGTATTAATAAATCCAAAGATTGCACACAGACGAAGATGCACTCTTCTCAATCAGGTCTGAAATGTATTAATGTAATAATCATGGCAAAGAACTCTGAAAGTAGCATTAAAAGCTTTTGCTTAGCCTGACACATTTTTAAAATTCTTAAGTCCTTTAGCGGAGTCTGAATTTTAAATTTTTTTTAAAAGAGAAGGGGACAAGATAGGAATACCCTGACCCCCATGGCCTCATAGGGGGGTTACACAGGGGCAAAATAAGCATTTTTTTGGAAAACTTTTCAGTAGTTTGCAGCTCCCCCAGATTTTTTTTTTAAAAAAGAAGCACATAGTGTTTTTCACTATCATATATCATATAGCCCCAGGGTGGTCTAGAGGTGGGCCTCAGCAAGGCCTACCAGTGCTAGGGGTTCACCCTTCTCTGCTCGCAAGTCCTCAGACCAGAAAATAGAAGTTGGCACGGAAACTGCAATGTCAAAAGAGATATTTATTAAACCATGAGGTGGAACTACATTCACACAACACTCTTCGGTAGTGTATGAAGTAGCACAAGGAGTAGAAGAACCATCGGTCTTTAATACCCACACAGGGGCTCAAAAGAAGGCGGTACAAGCACACATAGGAGAGTTACATACTTAAATGGTCATACAGAAATGCACAGTAAACAAAGAAGGAGGAGCTAACAGGTGCTCACTTCAGTAGAAATATCCTGACAGTGACAGACCTAAACAGGTGCATGGGCAGCTACAGACTTCTCTGCGCATGTGCAGAGTCGCAAAAGCTAAGTATAGCCAGTTCTTTGAGCAAGGCACAAGGGCAAATGAGCAAATGACAGAGAAGAAGGAAAGAGCACATGGCGAACACATGGCAGACAAAATGGCTACAGGAAACAAGATGGCTTCAGCTAAATGCTAACATTAATCTCTCCCAAATGTCCACAGTCGTACAGGTCCCTGGGCATGTGTGTTTGAATTAAATGAAAAAGCGGGGTTGCACGTGGCCTCCCTCCTTGTGTCCTGGGGACCACCACCTCCTTGTAGCTAAATGAAAAGAAATGGGGGGCTCACAGACCACTGCATGCTCCATGACCACCACCTCTCTTGGATTAATTTGTTTGTCATGGAGGGGTTCAAGGACCCCCCAGGCACACGAGGACCACCACTGCCTGGGGCCAAATACTGTTTTTAAAATAGGTGGAGGCCCTCTCCCATGCCATTCCCTGTCCCAGGGACCACCACCTCCTGAGTGCAAGCTCTACTGACTCGTCTCTCAAGGTGAACTTCTCTAATTGAATGGAGTGTGACTCATTGAGTGGAGGGTCAAGGTTTGTCCTCAGTTTTGACCAAAAATTAATGTTTTCCATGTGGGAAGAGTTTCCTTAACACAATCATGTGTAGGTCCTTTGGTTCCAGTTCTACATATATTATTAGGGAAGCTATTTGATAGGATGCAAAGCATCTCAAACATAGTGTCCTGTACTTAGAACAATGCAATGTGTGTGGTCTTATGAAACCAGATCACAGGATGGTATGGAAATCAGGGGTGAGAACATGTAGTTATGACTGCTATTCAGCACAGTTATTTATTACATCATAGCCACTTACACGTTATGATACAGGTCAGCTCCTCCGCTAAGGTGGAATAACACCTCCCTATTAGTTAAAATGCCTACAGTGACAAATATGGTGACAAATGTTATTACAATATTATTTTCCATCGACTCTGCAAAAACTCCCAGCTCGAGCGGAGTTTCTGGTCAGGGCATGGCCACTGTTGAATGGAAGCAGCAAAGAAGAGTGATGGGCTGGGCACTTTAAAAAGTGTTCATGTCTCTTTGGCCGCCATCTTGTAACAGCCAGAAAGACATGCACACTTTAAACCTCTGAACCTAGCTGTCTTGGGCTGCTGGGTTGAGACCGAGCAAAGGCCTATGGTGCTTCTTGGAGCTTGAGAAAGCCTGCTCCATCCATCCTGGCAACACTCTCACAGCATTAGAGCAGTGCCAGGATTGGTTAGGGGACTTGGCTGGGGCTTGCTGGAGGAAAGAAGAACACCGGGACAGGAGCAAAGGCGGAGGTAAGTGTTTTTTATTTCCTATTTTTTTTCCAAAGTATTGTTTTGTCTGTATGTATCCTTAAAAAGCCGACATGCAGTACATTATTGTTTTAAAGTTAAACATTTTAACTTCAAAACGATAATGTAATGCATGTCGGCATCAAGTTAATGTACTTTACTACAACTCTCTCTAGCAGGCAGCCGCCACAGGTTACGAATATTATACAGATTTACATCACACCTGGTTACAAACTGCAGCATGGGGAGAGAGGCTATTTGTCCACAATCACACAATTCGAGGTAAAGTGTTGACACTGGGATTAGAATCCATGCCTTCTGAATTTAGCCTATTGGCCAAATGCAATTAAAACTTCCTTATTTTGCGCGGCTAAGGGATTTGATTGGTTATCCCTGTCTCTGCCCAAAGAGCTATCATTTTGTGGACAAGGTTTGTTTGCCTTTTCTTCAAACAGACCTTGGGAAAACATTGACTAGTCATAAAGGTGAATATACTTTGGGTCTTTAGCACCGGAGATCCTGAATGTAGAACATTAACTAGACATAAGCACAGATTACTAAACGCGGGCTGCAAAGACAAAGTTGTCATTAACCATTCAGAATTTCTCCGTATTGTTAAAATGTCTGATTTGTAGCATCAGACTCTCGGGAGAAGTTTGAAAGGAGCTAAATCAGTGTAAATATTATTTTTTAAAAAGATACACTTTTAAGAACCTGGGTCTTCTTGGGGAGAATGGGAGTGAAAGCAGCTTTTGCACAAGGTATTACTGTAGCCAGATGTGGCTGTAAAGTTCCACAGTCCAAGAGCTGGGATTAGAACCGTATTTGTGTGCAACTAAATTGCTAAAAACCTGACTAGAATAAAATATGAGTTTATCATTGTTCTGGATAATATTCTGGTTCCAAATGTGTAAACGTTAGGGCAAGAATTTTAAATAGTTAAATACGTTTTGGAAAGTTCAGACACGTGTATTCGATTACCCACAAATGTACAGGAAGGCTAAACATGTAAAAATGGCAAGAATAAAGGGCATGCCTCGCACTCTCAGCTTCGCTGCTTACAAATGACAAAGGAGGTCAGGTGTAACTTTTTATTTGAATAAAATTAAATTTTTGTTTTGACATTTCGCACCTCAGCATTGGAAATACACTAAAAAAGGCCACAAAAAACCATATCGGTCACTGGACAACCAGTCTTAAAAAAAAATTTAAACTTACTTTTGAACCATTTAAAGTGCATTTAAATCGTGCTAAAGATAATGATGATGGGCCAGTAACTTGCTGGGTTCCCGGTCAAAACAAGTAAGCCTCTTTCACTCTGTGGCAACCCAGAGAGGGATGCCCTCTGCTTAGAGAATTGGTTGCAGCAACGCTCTCTGGCGCTTGCACCTTCTTCCACTCCCCCTTCTAAATATGCTGGATTTTCCACTCCATGGTTCAACAAAGCCCTCAGGCAGAGCAAAAGTGGGTGCAAACGGCTGGAAAGAATATGGAGGAAAAAGTTTAATACAGAGGACAAAGAAATTTATAAACAAGCCTTAAAGGTCAACCATAATAAAATTTTTGAGGAAAAGAAAAACTTCTTTTCATCCAAAATTGAGTCCTGTGGATATAAAAGTAAGGAGATTTTTAAAATCGTAAGAGACTTTTCCTCCCAGAGTGCAGCTGCTAGACCTTTTACCCCAACTATGGAATGGACAAACCAACTATCCTAATGTTTCGATGAGAAAATCATAACAATCCAAAACTCCTTTGTGGAGTCTCTTCGGGTTAAGGGAGGAGCGCAGTCTCTCTACCCTCTGGTGCTCCTGCTGTGGCTCCCTCTCTCACACAGCCCCCCCCCCCCCTTCCACTGATGACGTCCTTGGAGATTATGAAAGGCCTTAAGTCAGGAACTCCTATGGACCCATGTCCTGCAAAAATACTGGCATCTATGGCCGAGATCATGAATACAGCCGCCAATACTGTTCTCAACTAGTCATTAAGTAATGGCCAGATGCCTCAACGTTGGAAGAGTGTGCTAATCCTCCCACTGCTAAAAAAAGCCTTCTGCCGACCCCTTGGCGGCAAATGATAGACCAATCTCACACCTACCTTTCTTTTCTAAAGCCCTAGTAAAATACGTAAATTCAGTTATCACGGATTACGTAGAAACAAATGAGCTTCTCAATCAGAGCCAATCCAGCTTCAGACCGAATTTCTGCACTGAGACTGCTCTGCTGGAAATTTCAAAGTCTATAAAGGAGAAACTAGATAAAGGAGGTAAAGCGGTGTTGATCCTACTGGACTTCTCCGCGGCCTTCGGCGCCGTGCCCCTATGACCGACTCCTGCACAGACTGCAGGAGTGTGGCCTGGGAGGCACGGTGTTCAAATGTTTCTCCTCCTTTTTGGAGGATGGACACCATCCCACCTATGAAACTGGGTATCCCTCAGGGTTCTATCCCAAGCCCAACACATTTTAATCTATACATGGCCCCCCTTGCTCCCTTGGTTGAAGCATGTGACGTGACAATAATTTGCTATGCTGGTGAGGACTTTGCAGGTGAGAAGATAAACAAATGCCTGACTGGAGTTTTTCCTGGCTAAGTGAGATCCAATTAAAATGTACCCCTGAGAAATCAGAGATAATCTTCTTCGGCTCCCCATCTTTCCAACATGTCACCTCCCCAAACTTCATTAACCATGGTCAAGAATTTGGGGGTCAAGTTGGATGATACCCTATTCATGAAAGCTCAGATCCAGGCCGTCGCAGGATCCGGTTCTGGCCTCCTACGAATGCTTAGGAAATTCCTCCCCCTGTTACCTCTTACTCATAGAAAGACTGTGGTCCAAGCCCTTATTGCCTCCAGGTTGGACTATGTTAATGTCCTATAACTAGTCCTCCTAGAGTATTTACTAAATAGACTTAGGTGGTCCAGAATGTGGCCGCCAGGGCGGTTCTCATGCTTGGACCCAGAGCGTGGATTTCTCCACACCTGAAGGCCTTTCACTGACTGCCTGTCAGTAAGAGAATCACTTCAAAGCTCTAGGCTTGGCTTTTAAGCTTTACATGGTACAGGAGCTCACTATATTAGAATAAAATGAATGTTCTTCACTATGTCTCCGCTAGAACCCTGAGATCATCTTCTCGATTTCAGGTTGGAGTTCCCAAATGTTTCCACATTCAGACTGGCGGCCGCTCTTTCCAAGTGCATGCTGTCCGTGTTTGGACTAATACCAAGAAATCCTGAGGTCTACAACATTATCTGAAGAGAGTGGAAAGACCATTACCAACTACTCTGTCCAGTAGACAAAGATAATAAGGTGAAACAGAACTCGTGACTACGCCCAAAAGACCTAATTTTTGGGCATTTCCCTTTTCAGGACGAAATCCCTCACTCACCCGAAGGTGACATGCTTCATCATTTGGGAATCTCCTCCCAGAGGAAAAACCCAGTTCCTCTGGGGGCTACAACCCCCTTCCTGAAAGGGAGGAGCTCGGGGATGTTTTATTGATGGAGTAGGATATAATAAATCCACAAATGATGAGCCAGTAGGGTGAGTGAGGGCGCAGCGCAAAATAATGCAAAAGTGAGGAAATGTGATTAAAACTGGCTCAAGAACATGAAAAAAAGACCTTATTGTGAGGTGTTCTTCGCCAGGATTAAAAAAGCAGTGCACTAGCGGTATAAATTACAAACCGCAATGGTGGAAACTAATTGGTCAACATGTTTCAGCCATTATGCCTAAGAGGAGGCTAGGCTTTCTTGAGAACCTGTGATGCTGCTGCAAATGAGAGTGAAAGTGCAAACGTAAAAGGATACAGGGACAAACAATTTTTGTCTTAGTGTGCCTGTTTCTTGTAGAAAATTACCTATAAACAAACAAACACCATATGTTATGTTAAGACAAACTTAAGACAAAATTCTAACTTCTGTGAATACCAAAAGTAGTAAGTTCATTCTATGAATACCAAAAGTAGTGGGTGCATTCTGTGAATACCAAAATAGTAGTAAGTTTAGGATTGAGTCTTAAGTTCATTCTGTGAATCAGGCCCATTGAGAGAATCACGTCTTTTAATCACAAAGGGATGTACCTAATGTAGCAATTACCCTAAAGCAGAAAATGTAGCTGAGCTATAAAGAGGGAGACTAACATAATAAAAAGAGAAAAACAGTCCTCTTAGCATCCTTATTTCATGTCCCATGATGCTTAGTCACATGACCTGCATCTCTCAATTTTGATCCTAATAATACTCCATACAGTCAGCAAAAAACATGAAAAGAATATGTATCAAGCTATTTCTATATTCTTAACAACGTTTTTATGGAAAGGCCAGAGGAAAAGCCCGAGACTAATCTGGTCGCCCGAGTATGCCGTATTTAAAGAGCCACACTCCATTTAGCAAAAGCACATCGGATTGACAAAATTACTTGTCATAAGTACGAAAGCAACATGGGGAACAACCCGATGATAATCGGATCCCCCTTAGTAAGCCGGATTTAAGGCGCCACACTGCATTAGTAAAATCACGTTGAAAAAAACAAATTAAATGGCACACAAAGGGCACGGCATGAGTAACGACCCGATGTGGATCGGGCCACCCAAATATGCCGAATTTCAAATGCCACATGTCATTAGCAAGAGCCCATTAGATATTCTGAGCTTCCTGGCAAGAGTACGAGCGCATAGGAGGGCTTACCTGTCCGTCAGTACACCGGCAGCTTGTTGAGCCTGAAGCCGGAGGTACCGGGACGTAAAAGCACGCCTCATTTCAAATAAGTCACTCCTCTTAGAACAACCAATCAGTGTTTTGAAGTAGGATCATGTGCGGCAACAGAAAGTTAACTGAATTGCGCAAGCACAGTCGCTATATTCTTTGATTTCGCGCATATCTTTAACTTTCAAATAAGGATTCTTAGCGCATGCGCACAATCCATGCGAATGAGTTTTATTTCTAGCTCTTCTATAATGTAAGTCTCCCTCATTTGGTGCTTCTAAATCTACTTCAGGCTGCTTAAGAGTAACTGTTTTCTCATGTATATGTGTATCTATTGTCTTAGGTGCATCTACTTGCTCAGGAATATTAGTGATGTTCTGCATTTCTTTGCTCATTAGGTAAGGTATAGCTAATGTCAATCCAAACCATACTATAATTATTAATACTATACTGCAAGTGCATATTCTACAACATGTCTTTAAACAATTTATTTTCGGTCTTCCGTTAACATTATAATCAGCCATTTTCGACTAAGGAGATTTTATCCCCTCTTTGTAACTTTTCACAGCCTTTTAACCTGTGATTCTTTTCTCAAGTTGGTCTCACTTCTTAGTCATTCTGATCAACAATCAATTTGTCATCACTCATGTCTAGATTTACGAAATCTTCAAGTATGACGTATGTCCACTAAGGTCCTTTGAACTTGTTATTCAGTCTTTTCAAACGTGGACTTCTCCTTCTGGGCTGCTCTGTGGTTGGTCCAGCTTGGCTTGATATTTCATTTACTTACTCTGGTTCTTCATTTATTGTTTTAAGTCGAAATTTCAGTCTTTTGACAAAACCAGGCCACTCATCTCCCTTTCTGAGTCTTTTAGCTGGCACTGTGCTTTGACTTTCTTCAGATGCTCTTTTATTTTCGTTCAGTTGTGGCACTACTTGTTCTCTGTCAACTTCTGAATTCCTCTCTATCTGACTTGGTCCAGGGCTTAATTTTGTTTCTTCTGCCTGGATACTAATCTGTCCTTGTTCAGGAGTTTGCTGTATTTCACTTTGGCTTTGACTTAGTTCGCCTTCTTTTTCCTGAACACACTTTTCTACACCTAGCTGGTCCTGCTCAGGTCTTTGGATTTCTTGATTCTCTTCTGCCTGAGCTATCACCCTAATACCTGTCTTTCCCTCCTCAGACTCTGGAGTTCTGGCAGGATTTTCAAGTGTCTGAGTATACTGATCTTTCCTTATTTGGTCCACCTCAGAATTACTTTTGACTTGGATTTCTGTAATCTGAGTACATTCTTCTATTCCTGACTCATCCTCACTATCACTCTGTCTATCTAGATAGGTTTAACTTCCGGTTCTAACATATTCTGTAGGTATGTCGACTACTAGAATCCATTCATCCTGACTGGTGCTCAGTTGTTCCTCATCAACTACTTCGAGATCAACTTCTTGAGACCCCTCAGCTGCACAACCTTCAGCTCCTACGTCATCAGGTTCAGTCACCCTCTTGGTGTGACTCGCATGGACCCAGTTTGGAATTCCCCTGCACTTTACGGCTGTGGTAGTAACCAATATCACTTGATGTGGCTCTCCCCACCTTGGTGCTAGGCAAGATTCTCAAGTATGTTCCTTTACCACTACCCAATCACCTGGATTCAGGTCATGTGCTGGAGGTGATTGTCTGGCGACAGCGTCGGTCTTACCCAACCTGGTGAGAGATAGAACGCACTTGGTCAGCCAGTTCTTTGCAGTACTCGAGTACTAAATCATCAGAAATATTTATTAGCTTGTGTCCTGGTACCCATGCTTGCCTAATTGCTCTTCCCATGAGTATTTAATGGGGACTCAAGCCCATGTTTCTGTCTGGAATGCTTCTGAGTCCCATCAGGACAAGAGGTAAAGCATCAGGCCACTCCAATCGGGTGGATTCATACATCTTTCCCAATCGTGACTTGATTGTGCCATTCAGTTGCTCTACCACTCCAGAAGCCTCTGGGCGGTATGCACAGTGCAGCTTTTGCCCAATTTGGAATGCTTCACGGATCAGATGAATTATTTCATTATTAAAATGAGACTCTCAGTCTGATTCAATCATTACTGGAAAACCGTAATGTAGTAGGAGTTCCGTCAGTAATAATTTAGCTACAGTGATGCGATCATTCCTGCGGGTAGGGTAAGCTTCTACCCATTTTGAAAACAGGCAAACAATGACAAGGACGTTCTTCAGTCCTTGGCATGGGGATAATTGGATGAAATCAATCTGGAGTTGTATGAAGGAACCTTCTGCCTTTCCAATCTTTCCTGGCAACACTACAGTTCTCTTACCAAGATCCATTTGTTGGCATGTTATACACCTCTGGCAAAGACTCTCTGCTACATTTCTGAATCTCGCATTGAACCAACTCGGTCTGAACTGTCTAATCAACGCATCTCTACCTACGTGTGTATTTCCATTATACATCCTAGCCATAGGAGCAAGCACACAATCTGGTAACACAGGTCTCTCATCAAGGTAAACAATAACACCATCCTCAGCCCTTCTTCGACATCCAATTTTCTCCCACTCTTCCTTTTCCTTCATTTCTGCCTCATTTTGCAAATCTCTCACTTCTTCCCATGTTTTCATTCTTTCAAACAACATAAGTTGGCAGCTGTTTCCATGTGCATTGATTTTCTTATTTATTGCCATCTTATGTTTGGCACAATGCTGGGCTAGTTGGTCAGCATATTGATTACTTGCTGTAGCTCTGTCATTTCCAGATTGGTGAACAGCACACTTGACCACAGCCACTTCTTTTGGTAATTGAATTGATTCCAGCGAGTCTTTTACATAATGTCCGTTCTTAATAGGAGTACCTGAAGAAGTCAGAAACTCCCTTTGCATCCTCAGTTGACCAAAGTCATGCACTACCCGGTAACCATACTGACTGTCACTGTATATAGTTACTTTCAAATTGTTTCCAAATTTGCAGGCTCTTGTTAATGCAACTAATTTGGCTACTTGTGCAGACTTGACTCCAGGTAAATAGGATGCTTCCACTGGACCCCACAGAGTACACACAGCATAATCAGCACTTAATCCTCCTTCCTCATGTCTCATGCATGAGCCATCCACAAACAGCTCATATTCAAATGTCAACAATGTTGCTTCTTTTATATCTGGTTGAGACTTTGTGCTGTATTCTGTTAGGTCGATGCAATCATGCTTGACTTCCACTTTCACTTCTGCAAAATGTGATCAGGTGACAGTGTAGCTGGATTTAAGATAGTGCATCTGGCAATGGTCACATTCCCAGCACCTAGAAGAATTCGCTCATAATTAGTCAGCCGACTAGGAGTCAAATACTAAGTATGTTTTCTGGTTAACAGAATCACCACTGAATGTGGAACATACACAGTTACAGGGTGTCCCATAATGATGGATTTGCTTTGCTCAAGACTCATGCACGTTGCAGCTACTGCTTTCAGACATCCTGGCAATGCAGATGCCACTGGATCTAGTGTGGATGAAAAATTAGCCACAGGGCGTCTCATTAAACCTGAGTTTGGGTCAGAGCAGGCAATGTACAATTGTTGTGTGCATCACAGAACAATGCAAACTAATTTGAATAGTCAGGGATTCCTTAGGCTGGAGCTGAGCAGAAGCAGTCTCGCAGCTTCAAAAAGGCAGTCATGCTTTCGTCATCCCACTCTACTGGGTCCTTTGCTCTTTTTGTTGTCATCTGTATCAGAGGTTTAGCTAGGACTGCAAATCCTACAATCCACTGCCTGCAGTAACCTACAACCCCAATAAACATTCGGATTTCTTTCTGTGTCTGAGGTAGACTCATGTTTCTGAATATTTTGATTCTTTCAGAGGTAACTCTTCTGACACCTCTATCTATGTGGTGCCCTTGCAACTTTTCAAGTGACACTGTATGCCTTCCTTCTGTCAAATGATTCAGCAATGCAATGGTATCAACAACACAGTCATTTCGAGTCTTAGACGCCACCAACAGGTCATCTATATATTGCACTAGGACAGACTGTCTGGGCAAGACTAGAGATTCAAGGCACCTTTTCAAAATCTGATTGAAAATCGATGGACTCTCTGTGTACCCCTGAGGGACAAGGTTCACAACATAGATATGGTCGTCGAATTTGAACAAGAAAAGATATTTGCTATCTGGATGTAATGGTATGGAGAAAAATGCATGGCATAAATCTATTACCATGAACCATCCAGCTCCCTACGGTATCTGGTACAGATCCCTGCAGGATTTGGCACAACTGGACAACATGGGACAACAGTTTTATTAACTTTGCCGAGGTCTTGTATGACCCTATATTTCCTGCTCAGTTTCTTTATGCCAATTATGGGTGAATTACATGGACTGCTCATTATTTCCAGTAAAATGCGTTGCTCAACCAATCGTTTTATTTCTACTGCAACATCTACCTTTATTTCTGGGCTCATTTTGTATTGTCGAATGTTTGGGTAAACTGCACCTTCTTTTACTGTTACTTTTACCGGATCAACATTTGCCATAAATCCTACATCTTTTCCAGTGAAATCCCACACTTTAGGATTCACTGTAGGCTGCAATTCTTTTGGGAGGTCTTCCACTAACAACTTGTTATTTTCAGTTTCTTCTTTGGCCAACATTAATTTATAAACTCCATCTTCGTCTGGGGTTTGTATTTCAACACCGCTTGGGGTACAGAAAATTGTGCAATTCATTTTGCACAGTAAGTCCCTACCTAATAGGTTTATTGGACTGGAGTAGCACACTACAAACTTGTGTATTTCTTTAAAATTACCTATTCTGATTTCCATAGGTTCTGTAACAGGGGTACTAATTTGTTTATTAGGAATGCCCACTACTTGGATCTCTTCTCCCGAGAGTGGTAGGTTTGGAATGTCTGCTGTTCTCACAGTAGAACGGGTAGCGCCAGTATCCAACAAAAAGGTAACATCATTTCCCTCAACTTTTCCCTCAATGTAAGGACTTTACTGCTCTACCGGCAAGGATGCGCCAAGCACGCACTCCTCGTCCTCCCCTCTCAGGCACAGTCAGTAATTGTCTTCCTCAAAAAATGCGTCACTCAAAAGAAATTGTGATGTCACTGCGTCTCTCCTTCCACTTCCCTCCCAATTTGTGGTATCCACCTTGTAATTTGCTTGGCTCCCAGAATCTGGCATAGGTGCAAGTGGTAACTGGTTCTGTATTACCTGTTGTTGTGGCTTCATTGACACCCCATTCTGAGTCTGTGGATTCAAATTATCGTTTTGCACATTGTTACTCAATACAGCATTACACTCGTTTCTCCAATGCCCCATTTTTCCGCGCCCATGACAAGTACATTTTTTCTTGGCCTCCTCTCTATTCATTCTACCTCTTGGTTTACCCCAATTTCCATCTCCTTGATTTGGATTATTTTTCAATTGATTAAACTGGAGTTCCTGTTGCTCTGCTAATTTTACTTGTGCCCACATTACCTTTTCTTCTAAATTCTTTCGTTTATTGTCAATTTCATCCCCACAATATTTTGCACACTTTAGTATTTCATCTACTGGCTTGGCCTGCCAGCAGATTTTATGATCTTTAATCATTTGCGAAATTTCTGGATTTAATCCTGACACAAATCTATAAAAAAAATGTGTCATGTCTTTTGTATCAATGCTTTCCAAACCACTGTACTGCTCGAATACCTGTAAAAGGCGTTCATAATATGCATGTACTGATTCATCTTTATTTTGAGTAGTTCCGTCTATTCTTGTCCAATCTGTCTCTTTCGGGGGTACTTTCCCTTTCAGAAATGGTATAACTTGATGATACTTTATCACGTCATCTGATGGTGCCCCTGTCTTTGGGTCTCTGGGGTATTCATCACAAGGCCAATCAATAATGATCTTACATTCTGTCCATAGATCAGCAGGGACTACAATGTCAAATAACCCATCTAAATCTTTTAACAGCACTTTTGAAACTTTTATAAATCTTTCGACTTGTCTGTACCACTCTACAGGTTTCTGAGTTTCGGAAAAATTATTTGTAAATGATCAAATGTCCTGTCGGGACCATGGGACATGCACATAATCTCCTCAAGGCACTTCTCTCATCGGGCACAACCTTTCCACTTTTTCGGGTTCTTTTAATAAATATTCATTTGCAGTATTTTTTGCTTGGGCTTCCTCCTTTTTCTTGGCCCATCTAGCTTTCCATTTGTCTAAATCACCCCACTTCTGTAACAACAATAGTAACTCCTTGATCTGCACTTTACGTCCTGACACATTCATGTTTTCTACATCTTTGTCAGAAATTTCAGCTCGGTAAGGTTTCTTTAAAACTTTAGATTTTTCAATATCAATTACCATTTCAGAAGTCAAACTCGTTAACTTTTCATGTAATGTTTTAGTATTTCAAGTGATACTTTGACATATGAACAACAATTCATCCTCACTGAGGTTGTTTAACCTTTCCAATCCCACATTTCCAGCCATGATATTCTTCTAATTCAACTCTAAATGTAAAAATATCCTTTAGCTGTGATTTTGGCTTTTCTATTTCTCTGGACCATCTCTCTATTTCTTCTGGGGATACTACAGTAGCATTTCTTGTACCCGCGGATGTTTCCATCAGTACCTCTCTATAGCTTCCAGGAGTGTTTTTCCTGATCGAGTTACCCACCGGTTCCCTTATAGGTAAATCCATCAGGGAAATCACTGACTCACATTCACTTGCTTGATCATCAACTATCAAGGGTCCTTTTCTAGATTGCACTACAGGTGTATTCAGAATGGGAGGTTTAGGACAGGACTGTTTCTCTCCATATAACAACAGGAACTATGGTTACAGGAATGGTCAAGGCTTCAGGACTCATATTCAGCTGAGAAATTTTCTGAATTAATTCACTTCTCTGTTTATTTATGGCTTCTCGTTCCCTCTCCTGTAGCCCTTTTTCTAACGAGGTTTCATGCACTAGCTTTGGATCCAAAGGTGGTTTTTACGAACAGGGCACAAGGGTTAATTCTGTTTGCTTCCTCATGGTAAGGTGGCAGATTTTTCATTAACAAATCCTCCAAGTAGTCATCATCTGATTCACCACTAGTCATTATATTTCTTGTTTTGTCTGTGCATTTGCTTCCTGATGGGTCCTCTAAAGTCCGTACAGGATATAATCCTTCTATCAACATAGAGACTGTCTCCATTTTTTCATTTGTTTATCTCAAGTCTCTTTTGGAAATCTGGGATAAAATGTACTTCAATTTCTGTCGCTTCTTGGTCTATCTCGCTCGAAAGCCTCAGTCTTCCACTCTTCTAATGCTTCATACTGGGTTAATCTAGGTCTAGGATCTAATTCATTCATGCATGTTCTCAAATTGTACAAAACTCTACCATTAAAAGGTACCATATTCTGGAAATGCCAAAACACCATCATCTTTTGTGTACTCTGTCCAGTTCTCTAACCACACACAGGTGTGATAGCCCCTTTCTACCATCATGTATGATGCAGGCGTATTTGGTGGAGGAATAATAATCCCTTCTCTAGTTTTAATCGTTGTATCTTTCTGAAAGAAATTCTTAATTTTCTTAAATAGCGACATTTTTCTCTCTCCTCCATATATATGAGGTTTTCCTCTTATGTATTGCTCTTGCGCCAAACTTAAGTACCTCCTATCAGGTCTATTTCCTATAACTGTTGGATCTAAATGCCACATATACTAAGGATTTTAATATGCAGCTACACTCAATTATTTACTAAATACTTTACCAATACGAGCATGTTTCTTATTTTCGAGAACCAATCGGTTGTTAGAATTCAAATAAATTTCAACCAATGACTGTGCAGCTTTTCTTGTGAGACAAATTCTCACGCTCCTGTACTCACCCCTCCTTTACAATTATTACCTCAGCTACACACCCGCTGTCTCAACCAATAACAGCGCGGCTCTTAGTGACGTCAGCGCAGTTCCGCAACTGACTCCCTCCTTTTCAAGGAAATACGAAAACCTATTTCTTTTCACTTTTAAATGCAATATTCAATAATTAACAAAATAAAAACATTCACCACTGTGCCTAAGTGACTAAATTCAAAGAAAAGATGATTTCTCTCTCTGCGAGTAAATCCCTTCCACTTACTCTTCACACACTGAGAGTAGATCTCTTCCGCCTATTCTTCAAACAAGCAATTAGAGAACCTGTTACTCCCTCTGGCTTACCCTTTTTAGGGGATATAAGGCTAAGGTTTCACCAGCAAACTCCTTTGCTATCATTTATTCACACATTTATACAGAAATTCCCTAATCAGTGCTTCCAGTTTTACCTAATCATGCACTTACTTCCTTAGGCAAGTGACATCACTGCAAAGCGACTTCCATTTACCACCCGCAATTCTGCCCCCGGGGATTCCAAAACAAACATAGAACAATACAAACAGGTTTTGGTTAATACATTAAGGGCCATATGTAGGTGGCCAAATCCCGGTCGGTAACGGCCGGTTACCGACCGGTATTTTGAGTTTCAGATGTAGGTGGCCAAAATATTACCGATTCTGTAAATTTACCGATTCTGTAAATTAAATCGGTAAAATTACAGAATCAGTAATATGGGGTGTAGGTGGCACTGAAAACAGTGCCACAGGCCCTTAGGAATTCGTTATTTACCATGAAATACAATTGCATGGTAAATAACGAATTCCTGTGTACATGCACATCTGTGCATGTACACCTGTGCCATGTGGCACACATACATGCCCTAAGGGCATGTATGTGTGTCGCATGGCACACAAGCCAGAATCAGGGGTGCAACAGGGTGTCAAAGTGACACCCTGTCCCCCTTGACAAATCGGTAATTTTACCGAATCGGTATTTACCGATTCGGTAATTGACATTCATTCCTATGGGCCTCAATGCCCATAGGAATCAATGACAATTACCGAATCGGTAGACAATTACCGAATCAGTAAATACCGATTCGGTAATTACCGAATCTTACCGATTCGGTAATTGTTACCGAATAATTACCTACATGGCATTTACCGGTTTGTAAGGACCGAATCGGTAAAATTCGGTATTTACGATTCGGTAAATGCCATTTACCTACATATGGCCCAAAATCAATACAATTTCAAATAATCAATATACGACTAACTACCTATCTTAACTAAACCCTAACCATCACACTGCTACCAAAAAGAATACTGATAGAGTGCGGGTTCACCTGCTCAGGATTTTACCATACTCACCTGGGCCCATAAAACATATACACTTTGAACAGGTAAACCTATGCTTTAAACCAGTAGTATTTACTTTTAGGACCTATACCTTGACTTACCAATCCTAGTCACCGGTTCCTAGAGTCCTAAGTGATCAAGGGAGTTAGCAAGAAAATAGATAGTAAATAAACATTTGCACTCATAAAATAACCACAGACTCAGGAAAGATTTAAACACTTAATCTATGTAAATTTTAAATGTCAGAGTCCATACTAATTTCAGTCAAAGCTTAATCAATTAGAAAGAATAAAATCAAAGCAAGATGATACGGAAATATTAAAAGACTTTCTTTAAGCATTGAAACATGGGTAGGGTAAGAAAAAAAAACAGCACAATGACATACCCACACAACTTTATATTTACCTAAAATGGTGTGAAGACCAACCCTGGCTGGGATAAAGGACAGGACCCCCGATAGTGCAGGTGCCCACAGTATAGAGCATCTGCAGACCAGAATCAGGATAAGTACGGACCAAATTGGATCAGGACAGGACCACCGCAGGTCAGGACCGGCACCCACAGCTAAAATGCAACGCCAGCACCACACCCCTCTCTGCAGCTAACAGTCGGACCCCGATTGGGCTATCAAACTCCTTCCCAGAACCCTGATTGGGTTATGGAATCTTCTGACAGAGTGCTCCATCAGCACCTCTGCTCTCGATCGCCTATTGAGTGCATTGGGTCAGTGACAGGTCAGCTATTTGGACAAGTCGGACAATCTAACTAGCTAAGCCTTCCTTAGATATATACCATTTTCCAGGGCAGTGTACCACCCCCTAATGTTGCAAATATGTGTATTCCATCAATTTGATTGGTCCAGAGTCGAGGAGAGGTCATCACACCATACCAGTTATGAGGTAATGCTCTTCAATATTCAGATCAATGTTCCCGCCCAATATTTTATTTTCCCATGCACTTTTATTTCACCCGGCAATGAATGTTCCAATAGTAAATACAATGTATAATTTAACATCCTCTTGGAAGTCGAGTTCCCATAAACATCTTCTAGCAAGTTTGGAGTTGGCACGTTTTCAATGCCATGGCTGGGGGACTCGGGTGATTGCAGAGCATGCGCAGTCGCAAGACTCAAGATGGAACAACATTGTTCTTGATTGGTCCAAACACAATTTTAGAGCAAAGAATAAATGAATGCACTGTATACCACTTATCTCCACTCTATTCCCATTACTTTATTTTAACTACAGCATTAACGATTAAGCAGAATGAACAATTTAATAAAAGCTGCAATGCAAGTGTTGGCGCATGAGAACATAAAGCAGGCAGCAGCCATCTTTAGTTCTAGAGCGCAGAAGCAAAGTTTTCCCACCAAAGCAGTAAGTACATCATGTCACGTGAGTATGACAGACGCATGCGCAGAAAAGTTCCCTCATTGTGGCACCCATTTTAGGTTAATCGAGTTACGGTTAGTAAAAGCACATATGCAAGCTTCCCCAGCTTACTAGAAATGTTGTGTTTTACATTGTTAATAAGACGAAACATGTGTATTAGTGTATTACAATTTATTTTCCAGAGGGTTGAGTCCAAGCAAGTCGCTTTACGAGCAGAACCTTGCTCCATCAATACCTACGAAGTAACGGTACGCTAAGTAATATACATTTGTTTGCGTCCACTGGCCTCTACACTCCATACACCAGAGGTGTATGTTGCTGTGGATTTGGGTGTGTTCTGCATACTGCGGTCTTACCAGCACATCACCGCTGCTCTTGGCATTATGTACTTTCCCAATCATGGTTCTAATGCATCCTTCACACATGGTTGCCACCTCTCCCCACATTCAGCTATTGTGTGGCTGAGGTGGCATGCTGTTGATGGCTCATGTTCACAGCTTGCCCAGGTTACCATTGTAAGTTGTTCTGTCGGGTCTGGTGGGTGAGCATGTTGTTGTGCATGTTGGTTGTGATTTTGTGACGTGTTCATTGACTGAGTTGTGAATTGCATGGTTGTGAAGTTGAGGTGAGTGGGGTGTTAATTTGGAACTTGGTGCCATCCGGGGAACGCTGTTTGTGGATGGACTGTTGGAGGATGAAGGAATCACGCACACTGCCTGTGTATTTGGAGGCAACATTGGTGAAGGTCCAACGGTGTTCTGATGTTGCCTGCACATTGATGTACGTGTGCTTCCTGTTGTGGTGATTGTGTGCTGTGTCACTAGGGGGCACAGGTAGGACATGTGTGCTGTGGACTGCCCCCTAAACGTGCGTGCATCCGGCTATGGCGTATGGTCCTTGCTTGGTCTCCAGCGGATCCTGTGCATTGTGTTGGACGTATGGGGACTGGGGTGCCAGGATGATGATGATGTGCAGGACAGGTGTGGTGGCTTGGATGTGGCTGGCTGTGAGACTCCTCCGACTCTGGCGGGTGTTGGTTCGGGTGTGCCAGGGGCCAACAGGTGCAGCACAGCCAGCAGCTTGGTGTGGGGTGGGATGTTGGTTGTCCACTGTGTTGGGGCCATAGGCCTGTTAGGCGATGATGGTTAGGATGCGTACAATGGTTTTCCCTTTCTGGCTGTAGTGGACAGTGACATTGTCAGATGTTGGGTCTGTGAGGAAGTTTGTTTCCTGGGGGGCAGCTGTTTTTGTCTGTGCTGCCTCTGTGGTGGTCCGGGGGGATGTTCTGAGTGGGGTTTGGGGTCCTGGGGTGGTGGCGGTGGGTGTGGTGGCCCTCTTTGGTGTCTGTGCTGCATGTTCAGTTGCTCAGGGGCATCTGTTCTTCATGTGTGGCTCTGGGCTGTGCTCCTTTTTGTGATGCAGACTGCTCTGACTTTACACCAGGTCAGAGCAGGTGTTATTTTCCAGCTGCTAACATGCCTTATTGCCTGATTGTGTTCTTATCGCGGTTCTGTTTGGTCGTTGTGAATGTTGTAGTGTGGTGTTGTCGTGGCTTTTGGCGCCTGCTATCGTGGGTAAACTGGTGCTGTGGGCTGTTAACATCAGCCTGTGAATGGGTCAGTAAATTTATCACGACTTTGGCTGCGTTAAAGTGCCGTTAATTTAGCATTAGCTCCTTTTTTTCATTTTTTTTATTCCACAGTATCAAAACAACAGAATACGTAGATCATTCTTATACAAACATATTATCAAAAAATGCCCCCCAAATACACATTCCAATCTTGCGTTTCTGAGCACCTTTTACACCTTTCATATAGCTACATTCTAAATTAAATAAATTATACATTTTAGCACGCCAATGCTCGAAAGGGGGAGGCTCAGGCTGAAGCCAATCAGCAACGATACAAAATCGTGCAACAGCCATTGCCATAAAAATTAAATAACGATGTTTGAACATAGACATCTATTTTTCTAAGTTCTTTCCAATACCTAATAACATTATAGCTGGAGTAATTTTGATAGGTATCCCAGTAACCTCAGACAAACATTTCTCAATGTCCATCAAATACCTAAACAATTTACTACAACTATAAAAGACATGCAGGCTATCTGCATTATCCCCCCCACACCGAAAGCATTTGTCATCATATCTCTCCCCCCATTTTAACATCCGAGCTGGAGTGTAGTATAAGTTAAACACAGTTTTAAAAAATTGAGTTCTCAAATTAGCGGATAGTACAGTTTCCCAGGAGATTGTAATAGCTTATTCTACAGAAATAGCATGCTCCCAAAACAAATTAGACCATTGAGTATTATGTTTCTCCAGGTCGTCTATCCTAAATGATAAAAGAAATCTAATATAACCCCCCTATCTTCAATAAGTTGGTTCGGAGATAATACCAAGTTTTTCCGGATGAGAAAATCCCAAACTTGCAAAAACTTGAAGAAATCTGTTTTAGGCAAATTATGTTGCTTAGCTAAATCCAAATAGTTAGGGAAGAGCCCCCCAGCCTCATAAAAGTCCCCAATCTGCAGAATACCTTTATTTCTCCAGCCTAGTGCCACCCGATCCCAAAAAATAGAAGGGAGAATCTTGAGAGCATTTGTGGGCATATAATAGATTAGGCCTTCCAACATAAGCTGCTTTCGTACATTTTTCCACACATTGAAAGTGGCTTCCAATACTTTAAACCGAGTCCTTTTAAAATAACTACCATCAATTTCCCTAAACAAGCAGTTCTTTACCTCGGACCCAAGCATCAGCTGAAAGAAAGAGGGAACCTCCGCTGCATTACTAACCTCTTCCCCAGTCAGTAATACTCACATCTTTAACAAAAAACAAACATAATAATAAAGTGTAAAATATGGTATCGCCCCCTCCCCCCCCCCTCTCTCTAGGCAGAGTCATAAACCTTATTGCAGGTCTAGGTTTGCCAGAGGCCGAGAGAAATTTAATACAAAGAGATTGCAATTGTTGAAGTTGATCTTGCTTCACTTCCAGAGGAATAGATCTAAATACATGTAAAACCCAGGGCAAAATATTCATTTTTATGATGCTACCTCTCCCAACCAATGTTAAATGTAATCACCCCCATCTTTCTAGCGATTCCTTTATCCTAACCATTATATCAGGCCAATTAGCCTGATATAATGTTTATACATCATTGTTCGAATTTTGATGCCCAAATACATGACTTCTTTTACCTGTCTAACATCATTTAAGACAATATTATCTGTGCATAATATTTGCATTTTAGCTACATTAAGCTTGTAGCCTGAAACCAATCCAAATTATTTTGCTAGGTGCTTCACCTCTTTAAGAGCAGTAGCTGGATCTACTGTGATAAGACCTATGTCATCCGCATAGGCAAAAACAGAATGCGAGATCTCCTGAACTATGAAGGGTTTAACTAACAGACTTTTTCCCAACATATCTACAAAAGGATTAATATATAAAGCAAAGAGCCTCTAGTTATTTTAACTGGCTCTGAAACCATCCATTGCAGAAATTCTAGTGACCGGTGCGGTGTACAGTACTTGTAGTGCGGACATAAACCCTTTCCCAAATCCTGCCCGATACATAAGGTTCCACAAGTACTCCCACCCCACACGATTGAAGGCTTTCTCAGCATCTAACAATATTAACCCCAACTCCTGCCTTTCAGCCAGAGCTATATCAAAAAGTGCCACCACTTTGTTGATACGAGTGACCATCCCACGGCCCAGTATAAAACCATGCTGATTTAATGACACCAATGGGCAAATAACCTTTGCCAGGCGGTTAGCCAGTATTTTTGCATAGATTTTACCATCACAGATAACCAGCGATATTGGTTGATAAGATCCAGGCAACTCCGGTGATTTCTCCTTCCTACTAAAACCACTATTGTGGCCTCATCCCATGATTTAGGAGCTTGTCCATTCTGTGCAGCCGTAAACGTGGCCAGCATTTCATTCTTAATCTGATAGAAAAAAAACATATATATCTCCCCCAGAAGCTTATCAGGTACAACAGCTTTTCACATTGCCAAGCTATTAACCGCACCCTCTTATTCCTTCATAGTAATTGGGCTATCTAGCAACTCTAGCTCATCTGGTTCTATCTGTGGTATATCCCCCACCATAAAAATGTTATTACTAACATCAAACGTTTTCTGTTGTGTATACAATTCTGTATAAAACTGGTGGAAGATTGCCAATATCCCTTGCGGATCTTGACACAATACACCAGAGCCATCTCTAAGACCCAAAATTCGATGAGAAACTTCCTTCATCCGTAGTCGAAGTGCTAAACACCGACCAACCGCTTCCCCATATTCATGGCATTGTTTCTTATAGATCAGATATTTCCTCGCATTTTCCCTATTCCAAAGCATATTAATATTTGCTTGACACCTGGCAGCGTTAAACACCAAATCCCCTACACTATTTCTTTGTGCAATCCCCTCAACTTAGAGTACAATTCATGTAGTTCTAATTTAGCTTTCCTCGAATTATATAAACCAATACTTCTACCCTGAAACAAGCCATGAAAGTGTCCCATATAATTACAGTATGAGTTGATTGTCTATTAATTTTAAAAAAACTCCTTGATCCATCTGAACATATGTTCTTTAAAGCTATCGTCTAAACACAGGTTCCGATCAAATGAAAATGCTTTCGGTGTGTACATAAGCCCAATTGCCAATATTTCTAAGACTCTTGGAGCGTGGTCTGAGGCGATCCTGGGAAAAATGTGGACCAATGCACCTGTTAGATATGATGAAGATAAAAGAAATATTCAATCTGTACCAATTTCTTATGGGGAAAAGAATAAAATGTGTACCCTGGATCCCTTGGATGAAGATTATCCCAAACATCAACCAGCCGATATCATTCATGAAATTATATAAAACTTTAAGAACTCTTGGTTTCTGTCCCTTATATCCATGTGGCCACTATGCAATTCCTTCTTTACAAAATTAATATTAAGATATCCACATAACAGTAGCGGAGTCGGCCAAGATGCAAGCTCCAAATATAACTCATCCAGCACTGCTGACTCATCTAAATTAGACCCATAAATAGTACAAATTGTGAGTTTACTACTGCCGAATAAGCATTCGGCAATCGCCCAACACCCCAGTTTATCCGCTAGACTAGACCTGTTACCTGTACACCTCGTCTAGCTAATATTGCAACCCCACATGTCATTGAAGTTTGCTGTGTGGCAACTAATAGTGACAACCCTAAATCTGTCAACAGCTTACAATTGCCCCACGATATGTGCGTTTCTTGGACACATAGCATATCAGGTTGAATTGTACGGACTTCGCAGCAACCCTTTTTCTCTTATTGTAATTGTTAAGGCCTCAGACATTTAAGGAACAAATTTTAACCCCTCTGCAAGTCATGATAATAAATTATACACATCTTACAATATCTTTGGAGCTGTATCATTCTTTTATTCTCTTTTTTGATACCATGGATTTTCCCCTTTTACCCCACCAAAAAGCCCTCAACCCCATCCCTCCACCCCCAGTGCCCCTCCACCCCCCACACATCCTCAATTCTGTCCTAACACCCCCCCACCCTTTAACGAGGCTTTAGGACTCATGGTCCTGTAGATGCCAAGCTTTCCGTACACCTCCTGCCGTCGCTCGCATAGCCCACCAGTCATAGAGGAGAGAATCCTCCCTCCCCCTGGCTGGCCAAAACAACCACGATCCTAACTATCAACTAAGAAAGAAAAAAAAGCATAAAGAAAAAAGAAAAAATAAAGAGACAAGGTACAGCCAGCCTAACACCAAGAACAAACTACTATGAATCATACACCAAAATGTGGACTTTCCATTTCATATCCCCACTACCTGCATCCTGTCTGATGAACAAAATCACTAGATAGAGTTTAAATACGCTTTTGCAGAGTAAAATATCGAGTACGCTCCTGAAAGAACACTTTAAGCTTTGCCGGATTCATCAGAAATGCTTGAGCCTCTTTGCCTTGAAACAGTGTAATGAGGTGGCGTAACTGCCATCGGCTCTCTACTGTATAGCGACAAAAATCCGGCCTGACAAAAAACTCAAAATCCTTCCCAGCTCTTTTCTTATCATGGCGGGCGAGTTGAAATACCTCCTCCCGCACCAGAAAACTATTAAATGAAATTAAAAAGGCTCTGGGTTTTTCATCTGTTTGGCCTGGTCTTATACGGATATCAAATGAAAACGTATGTGCTTGTTCCATCTCCCTATCCCAATCCCATCTAGAGAGCTCAGGAAAGGCATTTGTGAACAAGTCAACAATAATTTTACGGGGATCTTGTCCTTCCCGTCTCTCCTGGATCGGTAGAATTCTTAAATTTGTCCTTCGCGCACAGTTTTCCATATCAGCCAATTTCCACTGTGTGTCTTCTTTAATGGAGCGTAATGATTCCGTTAATGCCTTGTGAGAAACCGGTTCGTCCTCTATGTTAGAGATACCCGCTTCTGCTTAATTAAATCTAGAAGTAAAGTCACTGCATGTTTTTGCGAGGCGTCATACAGAGTTTTGCAATTTACGGCACAAATTCTGCACTCTCTGGCTTACATCTCGTCACCTCCCTGTGGGACATAATTGATTGGTAAATTAGAGTCAAAGAGATATCTTCCCCAGGCTGGCCTATTTGCAACGGACCAATACTCTGCTGATACTTCTCCGTATCGCCACTGCCCACAGTGTGCTCTAATCTCTTGCGAACAGTGTGAGGACTATCTTCTATAAACTCCCTAGAAATCTCCAACCAGATATTACTACTGTGGTTGCTGCCACCAACCACATTATTCCGCATGGAATAATTTATTGCCAAGTCCTCACATGGTGATGTGGATTGTTCAGACAAAGAAAAAAGTCTCCAGATTCCGCATCTTGTTGCCCCTGCATTTGCATCTCGTCACCATCATTCGCAGCACGCATACTGCCAGCAGCAGCCCGCTCAGGTTCTTCCAATACCTGTTCTACATCGGGGGGTCAGTACCGATTTTTACAACCACCGGATCACCTCTGTTATCCTCCTCCTTGTCATGCTGTGGTGCTGATGCATCTCCACTCAAAGACGAAGTTACTGCGAGTTCAGCAGTTTGCAGCATTTCCATATTCACCTCCCCACCACCATCCATAGCTTCCAGCCCATCTGGCTGAATATGAGCAAGGATTTTATCTATCTTGTTGTCCTTTCTTTTTTTGTCCTTACCAGCAGAAAAAATAGCCAGTATAGTTTTAACTCCACCGACGTCGACTTTTGCCTTCATAATATTTTAATCCACTTTTGACCCTTTCACAGTATTACCTGGCGTCTTATCGCCCGCGCCAGTACCTCCTTCACTCTGCACCTCCTCCTGAGCCCACGGTCTCCCACGCGTTCCTTTCGGCGGCATCAGACCTCCAGACCGCCCGCAGGAATCACCAAGCTGCCTCCAGGTGGAATCAATCCCCCTGCAGCGAAATTCATGTAACGTCGACGCCCAGCAGCTTTGTCGGAACCTGCCCAACCCAGCTGCGAACGCCGCTAGAGCAAACATCATTCAAACGTCAGTCTACCGGAGGAGGTCAGCCCGTCTATCTCTTTTTTAACAAGTAAGTCTATTTTTAAAAAAGAACTCTGGCAGCATTTACAACTTCATAATGTCACAATATCAATTGCGCTTTAGCTCACTGCTCGTTCTCCCTTCTGAGCTACACATTTACGAGGTCTGGCAGGAGCGGCCAGCTCACGCATCCACTCTTGCGGACGCCAACTTGCCCCCTGGGCATGAGCTCCTTAGGAATATGCCCCAACATAGTTTAAAATGTGTGGGTAGTCTTTCTGGAAACAAATCATGTAAGTCTATTACACAGCTTCTGTTCTATCTCACAGTGGAATGAGGTCATGAAAAAAGTCAAATTTAGTTGAGATCTAGACCTTTTTATTAATTCTCTTCTTTAAAAATAAAGTATTAATTGAAGTAACTTATGGCCTGCACAGAGATACAGTTTTAATTTAAAGTGGAGGTATTAGCAAATGTTTTAAATCAAACAAATGCCAGGTAAACAGGTCAGAATCCATACCCTACGGCCATCCTGTGGAGGAGTGTGGCTCAATGGTTAGAGCGGCAGACCTTGATGCAGAGTTCTGGCCAGGGACCAGGGTTCGATTCCTGCCTCGGCGGGTCTCTGGCTCATAAATTCCGCTGACTGGATATTCTCGCCTCAGTGCCTATTCTAATCATGGGTCCCACGCTGCAACTCTGGGCAATAGCTTGCTTAGCCTCCACAACGGCCCCCTACAGCGCTGGGGATGCCTGGTTGCACCCCGGGGATGCCCAGGAGTGGACATTTCACGGGGAAAAGCCAGGACGGGTTCCCTAGCGGTATGAGCACAGCGCCAGGACACACTGCTTGCCGGGGTATAAGTGCGCTTTACAAATACGTCTACATTTACATCTACATTTACATCCTAGATGACAACAAAAGGTTGATACCTTGTGCTACAACTAACCCCTTGCCAGCTTCTATTTGAAATTGAAGCTCAGGGAGGGGCAAGGAGCGGTAACTACTGAAAGCCACAAGCATTGGCATAGCCAACAGGTCTCGCCTTTGGGACCTTATTAGAGTTTAGGTAGATCTATTGGCGTTGCCAATATTTTTAAGCTATGTTGTAGAGAGGCTAAATATTAAAATATTTAATAAGCTGTCACTGAATTCCAAGGTTTCTTTGGTGCCAGGAAAAATAATGTAACTGCATCACAGGGGTACATGGCTGTAGAAACAAACCCACAATTAAGGAAATGTACACATGTACTGGGGATGGAAGTCTGATTTGCTCTGCATTCCGTCTATCAACTGTGTGTCTTATTTTCTTGCCCTAAGTGCGCCATGTATGCCAGACGTGGGTACCGGGCTCACTGTGCCACTGGATTCAAGCTAGCCTGACTGATATGGGGTGATGCCCCAAAACCGGTCCCAGGATGCTTGTTTCCGGTCAAGAGAGGATCTGGCATGGCAGTTCGGGCTGGACTGTTCTAATGAGGCACAGGGTCAAGACTGATTTGTATATGGCTGGGTCCAATTTGGGGTGGCATGGGGAGCAAAAGAACAATAGATTTAACCCAGATATTTTGACTGGGGGTGAATGTCTGATTTGCTTCGCATTCCGTCCATCATGTGTGTGTCATTTACATGTAAATACATGATGTAGCTGAAACCACAATTTATTTGTAGGGGTGCATTATAATCACATGTGTAGAGTGTGCCTGCATATAATCCTTTGTCGTAAAAAACGTGAAGTGTTAGAATTTCGAAATGTAATAACATGAAACAAGATATGTTTAGGCCACAAAATAGTAACATGGAGAATTAAGGTAGAACGTGAATGTAACTAGCAGAAAACATTAACGTGAAGAGCTTATATTGTGGTATCGACATTTATTCATGTACTAAAATCGTTATTAATTGTGTCACTTAAAATTTCGATAATGTGTTCATTGAATGTGCTTTATTTTGTATGAAGTTTCGTAAAGCTCACGTCATTCTCTTATGTCATCTGAATCTTGTAGGCCAGAAATGCATTTCCCTGGAAACTCTCACTTTAGAATTAATAGCTGAATTTCATGTATGCTGTGGAATTTGTTCTTTCTGACGTTTTGTGTTGCAGGTGGAAGAAGCACCCTTGGTAGTTAGAATAGTGTCTTTCTGTTATTAGTCAGGCAAGGGGAGAAGGAGTTACAACATAAACTTTTCATTTCATAACTTAATTTCGATTTCACAAAGAAATCACAAAAGTATACATCAATATCAATATAAAGCACAAGCTACAATAAAACCACGGTACATAGTTACCTAATTCTAATTTTCATAAACATTTGCTGGATTTTCATAAACATTCACTATGGGTTTCTAATAGCAAGCGCTGATCTAATAAGGGTAGGAGAATTGATAGTATTGATAGTACCCTTACCTAGGGGATATTTGTGTAAGGCTGTTAATCTTGGTGGGGGGATAGGTGGGGTACTTGGATAAAAATCATACAGATCCCAAACAGAGATGGAGCCATCATTTTCATGGGGCAAGGAGGACCGTAAGTAGGGGACTGTGTGCCTGTCCCTGAATTTGACTAATAGTCGGTCCCCCGAAATTACTTTAGGTGATGACCCTAACCAGCCCACCCTTCTAACGCTCAGGATACCACCGTCTTTGTTGGGTGGGAGGGGTCTATTTTTTGATAACCAAAACAGGACCTTGTGCAATAGGTCCTGGTGACTTTCAGGTTTCCCGTGGATGGGTGCAGGTACTCCTGCAAGAACGAGCACAAAGGGGGCGGCTTCTGGAGGCAAATCTATACGAGCTACTCTGTTAGATTCTGCTCTGGTAGCAGAGTAATTAGATAACGCAGGTTTACGAGCAATTTTGGTGGCAGTTGGAGGTTGTCTCATGGGAGGTTGTCTATCGATCAAGGCATTTTTTTTTGTATTGCTCACAGATGTATGGGCGATTTTGGTAACGGTGTGAGGTGGGCAGTTGGGAGGTTTACTTACAGTGGGAACAGTTTTTGTAGTGTGAGGCACTTTGGGAGCAGTAGGGAGAGTAAAACAATTAGATCTATCAATCTTTGCGGGAGGGAAAGAATTGGCTTTAATGATAGTCTCTAGGCTTGTCAACCTGTCCCCTAAGATGTTGATTTGGTCAAGCAGGGGTGCTATTACAGTTCTTAACATCAGTTCAAACTGGGGCAATAGTTGCAGATGAGGGGATGCTACTTCGTCATCCAGGGTTTCAGTATGCATCTTAGATAAGATAAGATTTGTGGCAGGCGATGAGGGATCAGTACAGAGTTTTTGTATTTTAACTTCTGTTTCGTATTCGTTAACGCCTTCGTGCTTCCTTTTCGCACTTTGGCCATGTGACAGTCCACTAGCTTGGCTGCTATCCTCCTTGGGTGATAGGGGTGGATCGCAAGGACTATGTGCGCGATGGTCGATAGTAAAGCCTTTTATAGGGGAAGGGGCTATAACAGGAAGAAAATTAGTCCCGCACAAAGCATTTAGTTCCTCCCAGTAAGACATTTTTCGCGGTCTGACAGGGGTTTGAGGGAGAATTTGAATTGGATCTAGAAGTAGGCGGCAATCATCGGTATTGGTTTTGCTGATAGTGCTAAGGGTCCTATGCTTTTGAGTGTACGTGTCCATTTCCTGGGCCAGGCATCGTTTTTGAATGAAAATTGGATAGGGCCCCTTAGAAGTCATGATTTATGTGATGTGGCTTTGCAGGCGAAACAGAAAGTCCATGAGTCTTCTACAAGTGAAAATAGACACTATACCTTCTCTTGTGGGGATGACAGGGGGGTGGCCCGTCCCCGTCCTCCTTGTGCCGCTCAGGGCCGTAGAGGGCCCGCCCTTTGCCCGGGCTTAGCCCCGGCCGCCACCCCGCGGGCGATCCCACGACGCGGGGTCTGTTGTCCTTTTGTGGCGCCTCCTGGCTCGCTGATCCCGTGTCCGGCGAGAAGCGCCGCTGGGGCGTCTGGGGATTGAAGTCCCGACCCCTCGCGCTCCGGCCGCTGTTGTGTTTGCGGCGGCGAGGGGGGAACTGCAGGAAGAGTTGGTCCCCGGCGTAGGTGAGCCCTATTGCCACAATACCACAATGCTCCCCTTTTGCTGCTCACTGGCCAACATAAACTTAAAATCGATAAAGAAAAGTTGTTGTCTTTCACACTGGAGAAGGCCTGGGAAACCAGATCAGCTTGTTACAGATCAAGAACACAGCGTCCCATGGAAAGCCACCTTTGAAATCATACTCCGAGCAGATGGCGGGACCCACAAAAACTCTTGGGAAACAGACCATTATTAACGCAAAGTTGTAAATAGAGAAAGTGCCCACTTCTTTTTCTGCCTTCGAAGAGATGGCATCTTAAAACAAGCTCTGTCTCAATAGCTTTATGCTATCGGACCCATCGATGGTGGAGAGATTTCTAAGGAAGACTCCTCATGCTTACATCTTTTGTTTCTTGTCCCTGAAGATGCTTAAGTAGGGATGTCATTTTAGGGTCAGGGTAGGTTAATACTTTATATTCATTTGCCCTCGATGCAGGGAAACATGGACTCATGCTTTCTGATTCTCTGTATACTGCTTCTTGAATTAAGTTTTTTTTTAGGCTGCATCACTTAAACTTGACTCATAGGTTTGGATTTATGCTGATTCTGAAGTATTATTACACTCTTGTCTTGAGGTGTCTTTATGTCCAGTTATTTTGGGCTTTGTAATAAATTAACTAACCTTATGTAGTTATCTGGGATTACTATGTGTGCAGAGAAATTCCTGTTGTATTGATTGGCATTAATAATTACTTTCTCCCCTCTACGCTTGCATGCTACTACAAAGAACGACTGGAATGCGATTCTAGATTAGGTCTAAAACCTATGGGTACAGCTCTTTCATAAATAAAAGGCAACGATAAGCAGCTCGTCCCAGAACATAGATCAAACGTGTCTCCCTGTCCAGAACATTTATCAAATGTGCTGCCTTTCTTAAGCAGTTCACATTGGAATATGAATGTGCAAATCGATCGTGCACCAATGTAATTGTTAAAGAAAGCTGTGCTGTCTTAATAACGTGTCGCAATGGTTGACCAGGAGGAACCGCTGCAAAGGAGTTGTGGACAAACCCGGGCAAGGAACAGTGGAAAAAAGCTGCACTTACTTAATTGCAGTCACGCAATATTAATAAAATGCCCTGAGAGAAAAATTGTACAAGTCGTGCCCCAATTTACACAATGGTCGGCATGCATAATTGTGCTCGTCTGATGAGCATTACAGTTCTAAGCACACTCTTGACAGATGGTATGAAAACACCTAGCATGAGGAGGAAACTGCCAAGAGTTGACAGAGAAACACATGGTCAGAGGGTAAACATGTATTGTAAAGACAGCAAACAAGAGACAGAATGCTGGGGAGGTGACAAGTGTGGTCAAGGAGAACATATGGTTGCCTGCCATCCACACTCCATTTCCAATATGCTTCTGGGCCTGCTTGGTGTCAGTGAGGTGCCAGTCCTAGCCCATGGGGCCTCAGCAGCTAGTTTGGTCGGAGTCCTGTTAGCTACATTTACACCTAAATGCCAGTGGATCTCTGGGGCAGAAGATGTGGGTGGGGGGGGGGCAGGGCACTCTTCATCACGGATCTCTTCTCTTCACAAGCCATTATCTTTAAAATGAGCCTAAACATTGACAAAACAAATGGAATGAGTACAAAATAGTGCAGGAAAATGGGATGCTGGTGACGCACAGAGTAATTTATTAGACTCCTTTTGAATGATCTCGGTTGGTATCTACAGTCAATCAAAAACTAGGGTTTAATATATAGCACACTTTCAGCTGTGTTTTTTAAATTAGCTTCAGAAAAAGGTCTTTGTAAGCATCCCATGGACTGATTTGCTACGGTTCATGAATCACCCCTGGAAAAATATTTGTGAATTAATCTGTTCTACTAAATCTACCCATAAATCTTGCACATGCATTCAGAATCCCACAATCAACTTTTTGGTGTTTTGAATGTTTTCAATTTTAATTCACTATGTGGCAGAAGGGCTCTCCACAGAGCAGTGTGACTTCAAATAACAAACACAGGCAAAGCCAATAGGTCTTGGCAATGCGAGGCTATTGGCTTTGTCAATGCTCATTTCTTTTAGTAATGCTAAATAGCAGCATCATAGCACTTTATTCCCAGACTCAAAGCCCTGTTGAACAGCAGCCATGCTGCATACAACATGGCTAAGAGTGGTGTAGGGTGAATTGGCATATAGTGCAGGGGTTTAGAGTGCAGTGATGTAGCATAGAGTGCACTGGCATAAAGTGCGGCAGCATAAAGTGCAGTTACGAAGAGTGGAGTAGAGTGGCATACAGTACACTGGCATAGAATGCAGTGGAGGCGAGCGGATTGTTTCAGAGTAGAGTGGAGGGGTGCAGTGTAGAGTATAGTTGTGCAGGGTAGAGTGCAGTGACATAAAGTAGTTACATAGAGCACAGTGGCGTAGAGTAGACTGGCAGAGAGAAGAGTTGAGAAGCTTTGATCGCAGTGGCATAGAGTGGCTCAGTGTGATGAAACATGCAGTGGCATAGAGTAGCATTGGTGTAGAGTAGATTGCTTTAGAGTTGTGTAGTGTGGCTAAAGTGGAGTGGTGCAGGGTAGAATGGAGTGGTATAGAGTAGTGGAGTAGAGTGCATTTGAGTAGAGTGGAGTGACGCAGAGTGAAGTGGTGCAGAGTGGAGTGGCCTGGACTGGAGTAGTGTTGAGTGCAGTGACAAATAGTGCAGTGGTGCATAGTAGAGTGGGGTAGAGTGCAATGGCATAGAGTAGAGTGGTGCAGAGCAGATTAGCGTGGCATAGAATGCATTGGCATAGAGTATAGTAGAGTGGTTCAATGTAGAGTGCAGTACGCAGAGTACAGTGGTGCAGAGTATAGAGGCAGAGAGTGCAGTGCTGCAGAGGAGAGTGTCATACAAAACAATGGTGTTGAGTAGAGCGGCATAGACTGCATTGGTGTATAGTTCAGTGGCATACAGTGGTGCAGAGTAAAGTGGCATAGAGTGCAATGGTGTAGAGTAGAGTGGCATAGAGTGCAGTGGCACAAAGTAAAGTACAGTTTTATACAGTGCAGTGGTGTAGAGTGCAGCTGAGTGGTGTAGAGTGGCACAGAGTAGATGTATGCAAAAATGACTTTGCCTCATGTTTGGAAGTCAAAGAATCTCCAGTAACCCATGGAAAGGAACCGATCTTATAAAATGTAATGATGATGTGTTCTGAAAAGTATTTCCAGGCAAATCATAACAGGATGGACTGGAAAGCACACATGACTTAAATAACATCCGCAGTCAGAGAAAACTGGCTACTCAATGTAGATTTATGATTGGTCAGTTGCCAAATCAATCCAGTTTCTGCAACAAATAACTTCCTCAGTTAGGACAGTTTCTCCACTTCCTACACTATGATTCAAGTTGCTAGCTGCAGACTAGGAGGACTCAGCTTTTGAAAGTAGAAAAAGATTACGAATATGAATTATAATTTCACACACTGGATATTTTAAAACACTCTTCACATGATGTGCGTTCCTAGAATGCAGGCTAAAAAGGCGCATTTAATCAAGGAAGGAGAAAGATCGTATTTTGTATGTCTGGTGGGTTCCGTGCAGATTCAATCAACAGATGCATTTACCCACAGAGTTCTCGCACAGCTTCACTCCCTTTAGAAAATAAAGTCCGGGCTTCGCTGTGTTCTATAGTGACCCAAGTGTGACTCATAACAAGTATTTGCAATGCAACAGGTCTCACATTTACAGAAGTTTGAGCTATTGGCATTGTAAATGACGGTAGGAGGCTGCCTTAGTATATGGTGCACACTTATGTAAGTGGGCACCCTGCACTAATCGAGACAATGCTTATGATGATTTTAGTGGTCTTAGGCAACCTTAGAAAGCTCTCTAAGTGGTAGCTGTGGATAGCCACCTCCAGGCTTAGTCAAGAAGGAGTGTAAAGTAGCTTGTTTTACCAGAACCTAATTTTATTAGTATAGATGAAGTGAAAAAGAACCACACAGTGTATTTTTTTAAAAATGTTATTTATTATACAACATTCACTAAAACATACAAATATCTCCTACCCGGCGATATACTCCATGCACACAATACTTTGCAATAAAAACAGGTAAGTAGCATGAATACACAGGGGTTGCTAGGGGGAGACCAAACTATATACTAAAATAGTGGGATGCGAACCACGACTCAAGTAAAGACTATAATCAGAGGACATACAAGTGCCGGGGACCCAAGAAACCACCCAAGGTAAGTACCCAGGATCGCCACGGAGGGAGTGTGCTGCGTGGGAACCCTGTGCTCGATTCAAGTCAATGGGTAAGTCACAGTTGCAATTTTAAAGAGGAATTGGACCCTGAAGAAACCCTTTGGAAGAGAGAAGGTTAGAGAGCCACCCCACCCGTGAATAACCTAGGAACCAAGATACCTACAGCAGGGAAGCCAAGTGCATACATGCAAAGTGGCGTCGGAAACCGTTGTTGAACTCAATGGAGGACTTCAGGTAGATGCCGCTGCCAAAGAGGGTGAAAGGCTCAAGTGGAACTCAAAGGTGGATTCAAGATGAGACGTACCAGCAAGCACAGGGGGCAGAGTCTATGCCACTCAGGAGTAACCAGGAGGCATGGAAGATGAACGAAAGAGTTGACAATGACCTTGATGTGCACCTGTGTGGACCAGGTTACTCTGTGAAAGACCAGGAGCCATTCGTGCGCTGTCCCACGTTGGATGTTGAAAGTTGAGGGGTCGTCAGTAGCACCAAAAAGCCTTGGCAACTGCAAACAACTTTACAAGCGAAAAAGGTGCAGTATCAGGGCCAGCAAGGTCCAAGTGACTCACCAAAAGCAGGGAAATCAGAGTAGGCCCCAAGCAATCAGGGGAGCCCACTGGAGTCAAAGAAGACTCTCAACTGGACCCACAGGCCAGAGGCACTGGAGTCACAGGAGGACCTCTAGCATCTCACCATAGATGCAGGCCCATGATTCAAGAAATGCAGTGGGGATGAAGATCTTGCTCACAGGAGACGATTGAGGTTGATGCAACTTGGAGCCTGAAGATCTCTGAGGAAGAGAGCCAACAAGCCTTGAAATGAAAAGTTGACGCAGTGCACATTGGTGTGTTTCCCTCGGTTCCGATGAAGGATGCCGGCCTTAAACTCAGTGACAAGTTAATGCAGGCCTCAAGAGAGTTGAAGAACCACCACCTGTGTTGCTGAGCCCTTCAGAGTCCCAGAGAGCCTAGGATCAGCAGACCGGTCAGCTTTGTTGTGGTCTCTGCTGATGCATGGAAGTTACTCCTTCACTTCAAGGGAGATTCCTTCAGGGTAGTCCACAGGCCTTGGGAGTATCCTGTATGGAGCAGAGGCACAGATGTTACAGCAGACAAGCAGGAGGGTGAGCCAGGAGCAGCAGGAGTCTTCCCAGACTTGAAGCCCAAAGTTCAGTGAAGTCCAGAGTCCCCAGATGGTTGAAGAAGAAGTGGTGTCTTGTCATGGATTTTGTCCCATGATGAATCTATGGACCCACCCACAGGTAAGCCCTTAAGTATGTATGTATGTATGTGTCTTGTAAAGCGCACTGCTGCCTTGAGGCGTCGTGGCGCTGTAGATCGCTGGGGAACCGTCCCGGCTATCCCTGTGAGATGGTCCCTACTGGGAATATCCAAGGTGAAACCAGGCATCCCCGGCGAATATGGAGGGCCGTCGTAGAGATGAGGCAAGCTAATGCCCAGAGTTTCCAAGTGTGATCCCTGGTTAGAGTAGGCACCGAGGCGAGAATTATCGAGTCCGCTGACCCTGGTCCACGACCCTGCCGCCTCGGGAATTGAACCCTGGTCCTGGGCCGTTCTCTGCTTCCGGGTCTGCCGCCTCTAACCAGTGAGCCACACCACGCCTCTAACCAGTGAACCACACCACCCTAAGGAAAGGATTGTGATGATTCAGGGGTCCCTCCCAGGAGAGGGCTTGGACAGTGGGGAAGATACTCCCATGTCCTTTGCCAAGTTACGCACCAGAGCAGAAGCCAACTCCTCCCTGAGCTGGAGGTAGATGTGGGAGCACACTGCTTCACCTCCCAGCAGAGTCGCCCCTAAGCATCATGGTTGATGCAGTCCGACAAGCGAGTACACTTGCAAAGTCATTCGAGTGTTTCACCAGGTGGGTGCAGATTAGTGCTGGCCATCTCTGAGCTGGTTTTAACTGGAGTATGCAAGGAGAGTACCAAATGTGTCCTTCAAGCAGACTGAGTGGTGCTGGTAAGTGCCACCACCCTGTCATAATACACTAAGTCCTGTCTGGGAGGTGAACACACCTCCCTGTGATAGGATACCTATTGTCTTGCCTTCCTCTGCTCGAGCTTGGCTCAGTAGTCGGAGGGCAGAATCGTGTCTCTGATCGTCAGCAGCCATTGCTTGCTGTTTGGGTCTCGAAGACTGTTACCGGGAGCACAGAGGGCCTCCCAAAGGAGCTTTACAGTGCATGGAATCAGATCTCCCACACCGTTTACGGTGTGAGGGTATGATTCCAACATGTTTGATCTAAAAAACAACAGGGTTTATTCCAGCCAGTTTAGAGATGGTTATCACGTAATGACGCATGGCCACTCTATATATCGTAATGGCTGATGCACTTACAACCCGGGTGAATGAACTCCAAAGGTTGTAGGTGTGCCCTGCTTATACAGGGACACCCTTACATGTAGAACCGAGCACCCTGTCTCCAGGATTGAAAGGCCTGCCTTAGGGGTGACTTATAGGTTTTAAGTGCAGTGGCCTCAGATATAGGGAAACCTATATCTGTAGCAAGTGGTTCTTGCACCAGCTTACAAAGGCTGCAATGGCAGGCTTGTAGTCACAGTTTGAGTGGTCTCCCATGGGTGGAATAATACATGCTTCAGCCCATGGGGGACCCCAGGTGTACCTATGCCCTGGGTACCTCAGTACCATCTAGTTGGGACTTGTAAGGGTACACAAGTAGCCAATCTGGGATGTACCCAAGTACTCACCATAACCAATTTAGAGGAGAAAGCACAGAGACTGGGGTCCTGATAAGCAGGATAGGTGGAGAGGTGTGGTGCAGCGGCCAGGGCAGCTGAATTCAGAGCACAGGGTTCAAGGTTTGATCCTTGGCTCCGGCGGCAGCTCAGCTCAGCACGATGTGACTGGGCAATAGCTCACTTAATTTCCACAACGGCCCCTAGCGCCCTGAGACCCGTGAGGGTGAGTAGGTCGCGCTTTACAAATACGGACTTAAATTATATTTACAATTTTTAGTCAGACTAGTCAGAAACAGCATAAAACCAGGCAAAAAGTGGGGGTAACTGAAAAAGCAGATCCTACTTTTCTACAATGACTATAGCTTAAATTCTTGCAAATCCAAGACCTATTGCATTACAAATATTTGTTGTTGTTTACAAGTACTCCATGCTGTGCTTTCACGTTAATAGCGGCTGCGCTCCCTTCTTTAGACAAGCTGCATCTAAAGAAAAGGGTGTTACTGCCATTAAAGTGAAAGTGCGGTATGGGGTGCTTTTACAAAAAACAGCATTTGTCAACTTGCGCTGCCAAGGCCTGACCTAAAAAGCATGTGACCCACATCACCACCTACAGCTGTTTATTGCCCAGAAGTAAACACAACACCCTCTAGGAACATGAACAACTTCATCAATCAAATTGACGTGCCCGTGGTGTCAGCCACCAAGAGTCTAGAAATGGTCATTCTACACTCCAGTAAAAGTTAGTGATGAGCAAGGGTCTGAAGAAACAGCTACGAGCAAAAGACACATGGAAATAAAAGCACTGCATAATACCACACTTTTCATTTTATGAAACAATTGATGGTTCGACATGTAAAATCTACAAAAGTAAGAACTTAGTTTGTGTGCCATGTTTCAGACTAGGGTACAGTAAATGCTGACAGGCTGTGAGCATCATGTAGAGCCCCGTATGAGAGTCCTGAGTTTGGAAATGAGATGCAGGCGTACCCGGCCTCTGCCCCAACCAACTTGGGATGCAGCCAATCAGAGACCAGATGGGGGTGCACCCTACCCAGAGGGACATACGGGCCACACTCTTGCGAATGAACAAGCGGAATAATAAGAGCATTGCATTAGCCAATAGGTCTTGCCTTTGGGACCTTATAAGTGTTTAGCCAGAGCTATTGACTTTGCCAATGTTTTTGCTTAAAAATAATATTTTGTGTTAACATTCAGGGACCAAAAGGTGTCTTATGGTGCCAAATAAATGATTTAAACAAGCATTTGCAATGCAATAGGTCTCGCATTAGGAAAGTTTGAGCTATTGGTCTTGTAAATGACAATTTTTTTTATTTATGTGTTGGTTTTGGAAATAGCTAAATTAATCGCTTTGTCATTTACAATGCCAATAGTTATTATAACTTTCGCAAATGTGACACCTATAGCATTTGTAATGCAACATGTTTTGTATCTACGTGACTTAGATGTATTGATATTACAAATGACAATGGCTTTTAATTTTTTTAAATAATTAATACTTAAATAAAAGTGATTGTAATTTATAATGGCAATAGCTGAAAGGTTTGTAAATAACTTTTGTGAAGATTATGTTCAGTGTATTTTATTGTGACGAAAATCCAAGAACAGAAGGGAAATATTAACATCTTTTTGTGACATTTGCAATAAAGCTTGAAACATTGAGAGAACAGATTTGAACCAGTTGTTGAATAGTTGCGCAGATTGATGCTGGGGTGGCGCTGAGTGATGCTGTGGTAGTACTGAGTGGTGCTGTTGTTGTGCTGAGTGATGGTGAGTGGTGCTGTGGTGATGCTGAGTGATACTGGGATGGTGCTGAGGGGTGCTGAGGGGTGGTGAGGGGCGCTGAGGTGGTGCTGAGTGGTGCTGGGCTGGTGCTGAGTGGCGCTGTGGTGGTGCTGAGTGGTGCTGTGGTGGTGCTGAGTGGTGCTGTGGTGGTACTGAGTGGTGCTGTGGTGGTACTGAGTGGTGCTGTGGTGGTGCTGAGTGATGCTGTGGTGATACTGAGTGATGCTGTGGTGGTGCTGAGTGATGCTGTGGTGGTGCTGAGTGATGCTGTGGTGGTGCTGAGTGATGCTGTGATGGTGCTGAGTGATGCTGTGGTGGTGCTGCGTGATGCTGTGGTAGTGCTGATTGATAATGTGGTGGTGCTGAGTGATGCTGTGGTAGTGCTGTGTTGTGTATTTACTGTGCCTTTTAAAAAACTTACTTGTCACTTTCCACGTGTGTTTTCCTGTGCAGCGGACCCTAGCGCTCACGAGGGAATCTTCCTCACCTGCTGTCATTCAGAGGGGAAGACTGCGGCCACGCCCACCCCCCTCAGGCCACGCCCCAATATACAACAAATATGTGCGTCCCCTGGAAGCGCAGCAGACGAGCGCAGCGGGCGGGCCGTTTGCGCGCCGAAGGCGCGCCTAAGGCAAGCCCATCTGCGCCCGTCCGCGACCGGACCGCGCCCAGCGCCAGCCATGCTGCCAGTAATCGGCTGCATACTAAAAGGATTGTCTGGTCTAGCGCAGAACTATTGGCGCTGAAAGTAGCCACCCCATGTCAGGTGCCTCGGCTCGATCTGACGCACCTTGATCTACCTCCTTCATGCCCGCTTTGCTGTAAATTACTGTGTGCTGATTCACCTCAAATTAATGCACATTCCAAAACAGTAAGCCGACGGACAGCTAACATCCCAACTACTCTTTTTAGGGCTGGATTACTGAACTGTAGATCCCTCTCCAAGCATGCTGACGACATCGTTCTGCTTATAGAAGACTCTGAGTGGGACGCCTTATTTCTCAGAGAGACATGGCTTAATGAAGACAATATGGCGTCTATCTCCTCAGCTGTCCCGCTGGGCTTTAAAATAAGCTTCTCAAATAGAGGAGAGGACAGAAGGGGTGGCGGAGTAGCCATTATCTATAAAGATAAATACACATTGGCGTCCTCTACACCTACTAACATTTCCGGTATAGAGGGGCTGCACTTCTGCCTGCAAATTAATCCCCAATTGTCTCTAACAGATAGGCAATTCAGTGGAATCCATCGCTCCTGCAAAAACTGCCACGTCTCGCAGAGAATCCCCTTCTGCTCCCTGGTTCTCCCCCGAGCTGATGACCGTAAAAAGCAACTGCAAAAGGTTGGAGCGCCTCTGGCGGGTCAACTACTGTGAATTAGCAAAAATCCGCTACAAACAAGCCCTCCGCGGTCTCCACCTATCCATAAAAAAGCTAAAAATGCATTCTTTGCGACCTCCATCCAGCAGGCGGAGCAATCCAGTCAAGAAGTTTTTAAGATTGTTCAATCTTTTTTAAACCAAGGGCTATCGAGACTGAAATTATCCCGTCAGCAAGACTCTGTGAAAACATCTCAGATTTTTTTGATACAAAAATAATAAAAGTCTATGACACCTTCACGGACCCCGAGCCCACAGTTATGGCGGACTTCGAAATTTGTGAGCTATTCTCCTCGCCCTTAAATCAATTCTATCCTATCACCCGCGCTGAGGCACTGAGAGAAATACAAAAATGTAAATCAGGAGCCCCTGATGACCCCTGTCCACCTAAGCTCTGGAAGATGATGTCGGACGCAATTGCAGCTCCGCTACTACATATATGGAATACGTCCATCGAAACCGGCACGTTCCCAGATTGCTGGAAACATGCCACACTTCTCCCTTTGAAAAAAAAGCCCAATGGTGCCTCGGATGATTTGAGCAATCTCCGCCCCATTTCCTTACTAGTAGCCCCAGGAAAAATGCTCGAAAAGCTGATTCAATGTCAGCGGATCAGCTTCATTGAGGAAAAAGGAGCCTTACATGAAACACAGTCTGGTTTCAGGACCGGTTTCAGTACTGAGACGGCCCTCATTGAGGTTGCTGAGTCAATCAGGTGGTCCTTAGATTCAGGAGCATCAGCTATGCTGGTGCTCCTGGATCTATCAGCCGCATTTGATACGGTGGATCACGACAGACTGCTGCTACGATTGATGGACATAGGTTTGGCAGACATGACACTAAGCTGCCTTCACTCCTATCTCACAGATCGGTCCCAGAAAGTGGCGCTGGGCACCTTCTCCTCTAAGCCAAAACGCCTTTGGTGCGGTGTCCCTCAGGGGTCGGCGCTCAGCCCGCTGCTTTTCAATGTCTATCTAGCCCCACTTTTTACCTTGATTGCCAAATGGGGGGTCAAGGCGATTTCGTATGCAGATGATACGCAATTAGTCTTCCCCTATGCAGAGGTATCGGAGGCAGCTTTTAGTAAAATAAGAGGCTGCCTTCGAGATGTGGCTAGCTGGATGAATACAAACAAATTAAAATTGAACGCAAGTAAAACGGAGGTGCTATTTTTTAGAAAAAATACACATCCCTCCCCCAATCTGTGGTGGCCTCCTGAAATGGGTCCAGCACCATCCCCCGGCACCCATGCAAAGAACTTAGGTGTAAGATGGGACGAGAATCTTTCCTTCTCCTCTCATATACAGCAGGTCACCACCTGCTGTCTTCACAAACTCAGAAACCTCCGTAAATTTCTTTCTTTTCTTCCAATTGAGTGCCGTAAAACGGTAGTCCATGCGACAGTCACATCTAGACTAGACTACTCAAATGGCCTCTACCTCGGACTGCTTAAATATCTGGTGCAACAACTGCAGATCGTGCAGCATGCGGCTGCGAGACTGGTAAAGCATATTCCCTTTAGACATCATGTCTCTCTGTATCTGCACGAATTTCATTGGCTCCCAGTGGCGAACAGAATAAAATTCAAAGTTCTCACCCTGGCGTTCAGAGCACTAAAAAGGACCTGCCCCAACTACTTAAAACTTAGACTTCCCCGCTACCACCAGGAGCGACACCTGCGCTTTAACTCCTTGCTTCAGTTAAGCATCCCACGAGTTAAAAAAGCCAGACTTGGGGGCAGGTCCTTCTCTGCGGGCACGGCGAAACTTTGGAACGCTCTGCCATCTGTCATCCAATCTGCTACGACAGAAGCTAGCTATAAGAAGCTCCTAAAGACCTGGCTTTTTATGCAGAAAACCTAGAATCTCTCTATGGTTCAAGCCTACTGCTGCAGCACTGTTTCAGCGCCGGGACACCTCCTTGTGAGGTAGCTGTTCGCGCTATACAAGCATCAGTATTATTATTATTATTATAATGTGGTGGTGCTGAGTGATGCTGGGGTAGTGCTGAGTGATGCTGGGATAGTGCTGAGTGATGATGTGGCGATGCAGAAAGGCACAAAAAGCAGTTTAACAGAGGGCAGAAGGTCAGAAAAACAAGGGAAAAACGAAGTTTCCAGGAGACAATCAAATTTGAAAGTTCACTTTCACAATAAAAAATTTTTTGAAGATTGGCGTGGTTCTAAGGCTATTTGATCGTTTGAGTAGTGATCACGTTGCTATCTGGTCTTTCCTTCAAAGAAAGATTTCAAATAGGCATAAAAGTTTTGTACTCATGGACTCTGGTTTTCTGCCATTACGGCTTTGAGGAAATCTTAGATCGGAGTCGAAGATTGTGAGATTATATTCTTCTTATTTTTCAAGGGTTTCTTTTGCCCGCCGTGTCGCTAGGTTGTTGGTGTTCTCTTTTAATCTACCTTTTGTGTTATCCCCTTTGGAAAGATCTACCTTTGAACGTTTAGAGTATGTCGATCTTAAAAAACGTACTCTTATGCTGTGCAGCATGGCTAAAATAAAACAAAAAAAATGTACGCAGCCGCCAGTGTTATTTTTCTAGGTGTGCACACCGTACATGAACCTGAAGCAGATCTGAGTCGGATTGGTAATTAAAAATGAAACAAAACATAGAAAAGCATGCAGGGGAAGGGAAATAACATGGGGCCTAACAATAGCAGGATCATAGAAACAGCACGGGAGAGGGGAACGGGGGCACGGAAGCAATGCGGGTAGGGTTGGGGAATGCTGCACAGAGTAAGGAAGGGGAGGGTGGGGGTTGCAGAAGCAAACCTGGAAGGGCAGGGGGACTTGGAAGCATTATGGTGGAGGGCTGGGTGGATGCAGTACGGAGAGCACACAGTTTAGTACAACAGGGAAGTGGACGGGAGAAGCACATGGAGACAGACCGCAGCATGCAGGGGTAGAGAAGCACACGAGGAAGACAGCTTTGAAAACACATGCTCTCTCTGTTAATGTACACCAAAAGAAACGAGCGCTTAACCTGTGCATCAGCCCACACGCTCCCTCCCGTCAACCTCCAACGCAGAGTCCAAACACGACTCCATCCCACCCCTCTGACGTAAGACGTCATTGCGAGCGCTCACCTCACCTAAAGCTATCCGTTCCAATTCTGCCAGGGCCGCGCGCGCTCGGTGGCGACACAAAAGCCGGCAGGCGCGTGGCCCGGGCGTGCCCTTTTGCCTTGTCAGACTGGTTGGCACAGGTTACGGGATATGTGGAGAAGCAATTTTGTGCCTGGGGACTGTGTCACGAGAGCCTGCACGAGCCAACCAGGCAGCTGATCTCAGCCAATCAGAGTTGGAGTTGCAGACGAAGCCAGTAGTGGATTGTGTAGTTCTGGCCAGAGGAGCAGCGGTGATGCGGAGGCTGCAGAGTCTGGAAAGGCTCCGATGCGGTGAGTGGGAGGAGTGGGGGGGTCGACAGCAGAAACAGATGACACACAAACATCCCCCTCGTAAAGGGCTTAGATACAACACCTAATGAAAAGCTTGTGCCCTTGTAAGCGGTGGCGCTAGCTCTGTTCTTAGACTGTGATAGCTGCACCACTCTACACAATTTATACATGCACACACAAACACAAACTCACACTCACACGCGTGCACACACACACACACACACGTACACACACACACTCACGCACGCACACACACACACACACACATGTACACACACACACTCACACGCACTTGCTGAGCTCGACCGCGAAAGCCCAGGCTCCACAGCGAAAGCGAAACCGACACCACACACAGCAAGCAGCCAGCAGTGTGCTCCCGCAGGCAAAACGGACACTGGAAAAGCGCGCATCCTACTTGTGTCTACATTCCCAGAAACAGGCAGCAATAGTTGTCGAGCAGACAGCAAGCAATGCTTCGCATTACTTGCACGTCTAGGCTCGACCTAATAAAGAGATGAGATGCAGTGTGAAAAGGGTCAAACAACCAGCACAAAAAAATGACAGGCGGGTGAACTACGAAAAAGAGAAAAGAGAGAACATTTTAAGAAGATAAAAAGAAAAAAATCATGCATAGACAAAAATGGATATGCAGAGAAAGACAAGCAGAGAAACTGACGTGCAAAAAGAGAGAAAGGAGTTCTGACATTGACACAGAAATTTGCACGTGGAGAAATTGACAGAGCCCAATGAGCACAACAAAAAAACCAGTAAAAGGTCACATGGTCAAGTCGACGATCGCAACATCCTATGAAACACGTTTGCCTGTAACCGCTGCTTTATCCATGCCCCCCCTACGCCCCACTGTTTTTGTAAGGAGACGTGTTCACCGGAGGTGCCTTGCTAGTATGCATGAGGCAGGGCTGCTGATACGTGGCATTACCGTAGCGTTAATTACATGAGCTGCGCCACTTTGAGAGACCCCTCAAATGCTAATTTTTTCATACCATATTAAGCCTTGGGTGCCTTGGATGGCAGGGATGTATGAAAGAGTCAAACAAGGCATGAGGAGGCTTTGGCAACTTGGTTTGCTGTATGCTGACAAACGGGGGGCTTTTGCTCTCAAGAAATAGGCATTATTCCACTGAAAATAAATGGAAAGGTATTCTCAAACCCTTTGGCTTTGCTTTCAAGGAGCTTTCACTTCTGGAAGGGGAGGGGCAAGTGAGCGGCAAGGTGGATGCATACTAAAGACTTTCTGGGCATAGGCCTTCTGGGACTTGAATTTTATAAATCGCTGCTTGCTTTAATTTATTGACTTCCTGCTAATTTGTATCCCGCCAAGTACTTTTCATTTACAAGTAGAGGAAGCACAAAAGAAGCAGACAAAGTCCACATTAAAAGGATTGTTATTTCCAATTAGCCTGTTTGGCCATCTGCAGTATGTTGCGCCTGAGAAACCCACACAATATTTTTTTTTTTGCGCACTCTGAGGAATGGGAAACAAGCAACAACTGAGCAAGATGCCTCAAAAAATCTGGCAAAAAAGGAAGACAGAAAAGGTACTTGATATTTATAAAAGGCACTCAGTTGAAAAGGTCACATGTTACGCCTTGACAGAAAACGCTATTTAGGTTTAAAAGAGTAAACAGAGTTTCATGGAATTAGATTGGGTGACATTTGAAAGTGGTGGGGCGCAAAGTGATTTGCATACTGCACTGTAGCGAGCGAGCGCTGCGAGCGAGCCTGAACCGTATTAAGGGGGGTTTTTGGGGGGTTATCCCCCAAAGAATATTTTGAAAAAAAAGAAGAAAAATCGTGCATTTTCAAGCAAATTTGAGAAAGCAGGAAGGTTAATAAAGCAATTGTGAAAGTGCAGTTATTACATTAATAGATGGCATAACATAGGTAGCTGCTTATTCAGTATAACCACAGAGCTTCATACATTCCGTCCTATTACGCTCAGGTGCTGAATTGACTATAAGACTTTCATGAAAATCTCAGCTCTAAGAGTAGTAGAAGTTGCACAGCAGTTGGGACACAGTCTTCACAAAGCATTGGGAACCACGCCTTAACTTTACCACTTTTCCGGGCAGTTATGCGCTATATAAGTGGAATTTTTCATTTCATTTCATTAGAACGCATGTGACTATCACGCATGTCTTTCCACACAGATGCCGATTATGTAACAGATGATGGATTTTTAGGCAAATGGAGCAAATCTATAAATATGCTAAAATTGCTGCGGCCGCACAGTCACATAATTCCAGTGGCCCTGGGCTGGCCATAGGAAATCTACCTAGTCCTGCACCAATACGAACAGTCCAGACTGCCACTGCCAGGCCACCACCAGAGTCAGGCACACAAATAAGTGTGGGTCCCCAAAAATAAGTGCTGCTGGTTCGCACATGCAACCACCAGCTCAAATTAAGCACTGATGTCCTGTCCACCCAATTTACATTGTGTTGATTTCTATGAACTCGAAATAGGGCGAATGTGACATCCACCGCTGCGTGGCGCAAGTCCCGCATTCACCAAGCCCTAAATGATGCCCGCAGTCACTGCCACAGTTTTAGGCTGACTTGTGCTGGTGTTACTCCATGCTGGAAATCTAGCAGCATTTTTGACACATCGAAAGTAAACATGAGAAGATAACACAACAGTTTACACACAGCAACACAACAATGCATTTAGAAGAACATAACAGGGCACAACAAATCAGAACACAGCTACCACAGTACAATAAAATAACATTGCAATAATGCAGCATAAACCACAGCAGCATAACATACAACAGAAAACATCACAAATATGCACAAATGTACACAAATGATCACCCCCAGAATAGTGTTTTAATAGTACAGTAGTAAAATGTTGGGAGCAAGCACCACCTTAACTTTCCACCAAGGACATGAAATGGCTCCAGTCAAAAATGTTTGTAACCAGGCCCTAACACTCAAAGGAATGTGGAACTCGCCCCCCATAAATCAATACGCTTTATTAACCTTTTGGCTTTCTCAAAATTGCTTGGAAATGCATAATTTGCCCACTCTTTTTTCTTTTTTCAAAACCTTTTCGGGGGAAGAACCCCATCATCCTCCCACGCCCCCTCCACCCTCCCTGGAACCTAACTTTTGACAGTCGGACTCGCTCGCCACCGGCAACAGTACTCATCACAAACCTTTACGCCTCGCCACTTTCAAATGTCACCAGCCGCCACTGGCCAAGTTGCAGAGTCAATCGCCAGGGCGTTATCAAAACAGCCAGGAGGTGGGACAAATATACACGATTAACCAAACATCATGTTTCTAATAGTGGAGTAGAAGTTACAAAGGTAAAGCATCCAGGTTGTAACCTTAGCCTGCAATTTAACTAATCTGTCTGACATAATCCTATAACAATTTGTAAAACACAGAGATAAAGCATTTGTCTGGAAACAGAATGGAGGTTCCATGGTAGGCCACAGAAGAACATTCCACCTTGTTACTAAATGCAACACTGCTCATTACTCGCACAAAGCATTGACAAGCCTACATATCACACTTTCCCTCAAAGTCTAACCCACAAAACCAGCCTGTCACTAAGGCTGTTCCATCCCCCAAAACATTTCCCCTAGGTTTAACCTTAATGAAGCACATTATTCATGAATGCTCCGCCACAAACTTCTCTTTCAGAAGTTGACATAGTAAATGCCCCTAGCTGTACCCTAACAGTCCATTAAAACTGCACAATCAAGTTCTGACAATGCTAGAAACATAGGCGTCAGCACATTTTGGCTGAACCTAGAGAGTCATTTGTTTATTTGGTGGGGAAACGTTAAAAGATTGCTGTAGCGGGATGGCGGCAGGCATGTGAAGTGCTGAAAGCAGAAGGTCAGACCGACCCAGGCACTGAAAGGACAGCCTGGCACAGCAAAATAATCAAGTGCCATGAGGAAAGAATCACCCAGCACAAGGAAAAACATCATGGCCAAAATTAGCCGAGCCGCTCCTGGATAGTGTCTGATGAGCATGGGCACTGAACAGACCCATACAGATGTACCTAGATGCACTGGGATGAGCCACTCTGACACCAAGGAGGCCATTAAACTGAAGGAAAGGCACAGGGTGCATGGTGGAAGGGAGAACTGCCAGCTGGAGCCTAAATCTGCACCAGGGAAGAAGAGACTCAAATAGCGACAGATCCAAGCCTCGCTGGGACAAAGCCTCCATGCACACCAAAGAATATACACTCACACATGTGAAAGAATAAAGAGCACTCCAAACTGGGAAGCATGTGGACATACAGCTCACTGATGTAAAATGGGACAGGATTAAACACTTCCAGGGGAAAGTATCTAGAATGCAAAGTTTTCAAGCTTACTCAGTTCAACTATGTGCACCAAACAGATTTTATACCCATGATGTTACTTACATCCCTGTAAGTAACAGTTTTCCAATTGCTGCACCAGATGAGGAGAAGCACATTTTTAACCACATAATATTGGCTTGTGGCAAACTAGAAGGACACAGGAGACTGTTACTAAAGCATAAGTTGAGGTAGGCCTGATTTAACTTACTATATGATGTGTGTGGTTGGTGATATGCCCGGGCCCAAGAAAGCTAAAACAGAACACTACAGAACTCTAAAGAGGTCTGGATGGACACATTCTGAGCATTAGAAATTTGGAAAACTGCAACCGTGTGGATAGATTAAAAATAAGAAGGAAGTGAAAAAGAAGAGGACAAGCAGTAAAGGAACACAGAAAACAGATTGATGAACGTTAGTGAATAATGAAGGCCAGGATGGCGCAGTTCGGTTGTGCAATTGGTTTGTGGCGGAAATACGCCACTTCTTATGATGTTGTCTACAACAGGGGGTCACATGGGCAGGCATCGCACCAGTTTGCACGCCAATCAAATAATAAACAGAATAAGCTTGTCAAACAGTTAAACTATGGTGTGCAACCCACAGCATGACAAAGCCATGTAGAGCACGCATGGCCCAGCACCAGCACATTAGAATATCCAGTCAGTCCAAGCCCATGAATATAATTGGTCGCCATCTTTAATTTTTTATGTGGGAAGATCTGAGGTTGGGTAACACAGGGCCAATGAGACACAGGTCAATGGAGTGGAAGATCCAGAGGCCCAGACAGAGGGGCATTCGGACACAGAAACTGGGGCAGGGAGACAGTGCAGTGAGAGACAGACAACTGTATAGGGATAGACAGACACTAAGACAGAAAGACGCAGACAGCGGTTCACCTTGACAAAAAATGTTGTGTCAAGGACCGACACTACAGAGACACACAAGCATCAGGTTAGAAAGGCATGTACACCTACATGTGAACAAGTGAAGTGGGATACAGAAATAATGGCACAAGACCACTAACAGAATATACTGTAAAGAAGAAACAGACACTGCTGCAGGAAAACATGAACCATTCAGTAGGAAGACACAGTTGATGTGGCAGGGAGTCAGAGACTAGGTTACAGTAAGAGGCACAAGTGCCAGGATGACATGCATAAACTTGGACTTGGAGACATGAACTCTGTCACTGGGCAACAGGAAGGCATGTAAACTGAGATAAAGGGGCACAAAGATGGCACTGGGACAGAAAAACACAGACACTGGCACTGGAGAGGGAAACATGACCACAGCAGCGAGCCATGGGCACTCGGGTAGGAAGACATTACCCTGGGTTCTCCTCCCCTCCACCTATCTCCAGTATGTGCAGAACAATCTAATATGCGGAGACAGCTGAAACCACCTTGTTAACACTGGACATTTTTCTTCATAAATGGCATGTGGCACTGAGGTCACCTATATTGTTGCATTAAACTACAAACAGTGAAGCTCACCTGCGTGTTAAATGTATTTTTGAGGCGTCTGTAAGCTATAAACTGATTAATACCAGGAGAGGACTATCATATCAGGGGAATAGAGGGTGGACACTGAGCTATCAGTAGCTGTAAATAGTCCTCCTGGTGCCTTGCTGCTGTTCTTCTTAAGCCGCAAGCACTTGTTCGTTTGTTCCTATGTGAATGCTTCATGCAAAGCCAGTCTCTGGTGAGACTGGAGCAAAACGAGAGGGCAGCGATGACAGACCCTACTGCCATAAGGATGGCTTCAGTGAAATTGTCACAACCTGGAACAAGGGGCAGTCTAGCGTGGCACAGGGTGGGGAGCAGCAGTGCTCCAGAGTAATGGGAGAGAGGAACTGAGGGACAGACCCGGGGTTACACCGATGTGATGCAATCGCAAGCCAGGTGACTCTCAGCAGTGGGCATTCACAAAACAGAACAGAAAAAACTGACACTGTGAACCTGCACATTTTCACCCCACAATGCCATGTGGTCTTTTGGCTTCAGTTTTACAATGCGTCATCTTTCCTTCGATGAATGCTCTTTCCTCTCTTTTGTGTTGGGGTTCTTGCGATCTGGAGCATGCTTAGAAAGGTAGTGGTTTGCCATATCTATCTATCTATCTATACTAATATAATGAGGAGAGAGCCCAAACCTTTGAGGTGGGTAATCTCCGGAACCACAGCATCAATCACAACACCCAATACAGCGTTGGAAAGGGCAGTTGCAGCAGAAGAACATAGGCTATGCAGACGCCCACCATATACATTTCAAAGGTTAAAGAACCGTGCCAGCAAAGTAGTCCCTTGTGGGCGTGTCTGCGTTCTGCTGTGGGCGTGTGCTGGGGGCGTGACAAACGCTGGGGGCGTGTGGTATGTTCCACCCTTCATGCCATGTCTCATATCGTGTGCTAATCCCACCCTGCTCCCTTTAAATACCCCTGCACCCCATATTCATAGCCCACCCTTACTCCTTAAAATACCCCAACACCCTTAAACACTAACCCCTCTTAACCCTATAAATATACCCTGTACCCCAAAACCCAAACCTATCCCTAAACCCTAAAAACACCCCTGTACCCCAAAACCCAAACCTAGCCCTAAACCCTATAAATACCCCTGGACCTCAAAACCCAAACCTACCCCTGAACCCTAAAAATACCCCTGAACCCCAAAACCCAAACCTAGCCCTGAACCCTAAAAATACCACTGTATCCCCAAACCTAGACCTGAACCCTCAAAAACACCCCTGTACCCCAAAACCCAAACCTACCCCTGAACCATAAAAATACCCCTGTACCCCAAGACCCAAACCTAGCCCTGAACCCTAAAGATAATCCTGTACCCCCAAGCCTACCCCTGAACCCTAAAATACCCCTGTACCCCAAACCCAAACCTAGCCCTGAACCCTAAAAATACCCCTGTACCCCAAAACCCAAACCTAGCCCTAAACCCTTAAAATACCCCTGTACCCCCAAACCTTCCCCTGAACCCTAAAAATACCCCTATACCACAAAACCCAAACCTTGCCCTGAACCCTAAAAATACCCCTGTACCCCAAAACCCATACCTATCTCTAAACACTAGCACTACCCCTGTACCCCATAACCCAAAACTATAGCTGAACCCTTAAAATACCCAAACACCCCAAAACATATACCTCAGCACCCCATAACATATCCCCCTATACCCATACTTACCTTATCCAAACATTTAAAGAAAACATGCTTTTACCATTCATGCATTTACAACAAATTTCTTTGTAAATGTATGCATGGTAAAAGCATATAAAATGTAATGCCATGCGTTATAATGGCATTGCGGAGTCATGGTACGTTCGTAATGAAAGTATGCGGAGTGATGGTATGCGGAAAGAAAGGTACGGAATAATGGGTGTTTACCCTTCCCCGGTAAGTACATTGGTGGCACGGCGGCCCACATCTCCAGCAACATACTCATATTTTTTCACCACCCATTTAAAAAACGCACAGGTCTCTCTAATTGATGGCCAGCACCGACATACACTTTTAGACACACCTCCCGCCACAAGTTCTAGAATCGCGAACTTTAGAGCTGGGGAGCTACGCTCGAATCTCGGCATCAGCTCAACATCCTGTGATTCCAGGCAAATCGCTTTGTCTCCCTGTGCCTACCACAAATGAATGTGTTCTTCTGTAATGTAAATTGTGCTCATGCCATGTTGTCGAGGTCGCGCTATATAATATTGCAAGGAAAAATAAAGTAGGGAAACTCGAGTTCACACACTGCTGAACACGCACTCTTAAGTGCATCAGCAGTGCACAGTGAATAGGAGCGTTTCACAGGCCTGTCACAGATAAGAAATGCTATCAAAACGAAATCCTACAAAACAATATACTACTGGCCAGCAGCATTTCATACCCGGACAACGTCGGGACGGGCTGCTAGTAATTTATAAACTAGCAGCGCCCAAACGACAGGAGAATGGAGGGGCCGTTTAACCTCAGAGTGTGAGGGGATGGCTCACACCATGAAGCGGGAGGGGGAAAAGCAACAATAAAAATAATGGGAAGGCTGGGTATATGTGGACAATGTAAGTTGTCAGGAGGAGGAGCAGGAGGGGACGGTAGGGAAGATGCAATGAAATATAGGTACTGAAGCTGAACACACACACACAGTGCAACACAAGCAGGAAAAACATAAAAAAATAGCCCCCCAAATAACAGATAAATAACCAAAGCATAATGATACAGTACTTGGTCATATCTCCATGGGGTGAAAAAGTAAGACAGAAAGGAGGGACACATAGAAGGAATGATCACTAGCAAGCAAGGATATTTAAAGAGCACAGAAACAAATAACTGTAAAGCTTTGGGTGGATTGGAAGCCCACAAGGTATATAATAAAGTACATACAAGAGTGCTTGAATGCTCAACATAAAAAAGTCAGCTCACAAGCTGTTCTACCCGCAGCAAGCAGTTCGCAAAATCCAGAGGCTGAATGATGTTGATAAAAGGGGCAAAAACTACCATAATCATCTGGCAATGCTGAAGTCATCTTGAATGGGGTGGAGAGGGAGAATTGTTTTGCTGGGCAGAGAAGCCAACCCCTTCATTGCCTTTGCTCTACGAGCCAGCGTCCAAGGATGAGAATTGTAGATAAAATCCTGACTCAACACAGCTTTGGGGAGTAAAAATGTGCTGACATTGAATAAAATATCCCTTTTAAATCATCCAGCACATTTTTTTGATTGAAGAAGGGCACTATGGGAGATGTTGTTCATTGACATAGGGCATGTTTGAACTACGAGTGGGGGTGGTGGCTTGTAGCTAGATTGCTCACAGGTGTGTGACTTTTCTCTTTAAATAACGACAGGAGCATGAATGAAAAACTCCTAGTATTTTTGCCACGGACGAAGTGAAGTGAGGTCTTGCTGCTGGTCGCAGCTTTGAAAAGGTAAAACTCGAGAGAAGGGTAGTCCGGAGTTTAATGAGAATTGTTGAGCAGGGAGTGAGCTGAGATGCACTACACAGATTGAGCCATATGCCGATAGACATTTTTGGGAGAGAGCAGGTTTTGAACACTGAGGGAAAGGAAAGGGAAATGTAAACATGTAATGGTTTCAGTTTAGCACGGTAGAGGGGTAGTTTAAGTCATTAGTTTTAGTTACGAATAATGAGGAGTAGTCAGCTTAACTGTTTCTTTATTTCACTTTCAGTTAAACCCCTGACGAAGAATTTTACAATTCGAAATGCATTGGGAGCACTTTGATGTCATTTTAACGCTGTTGAAAAATGTTTGTCTTCACATGCCCTCGTAAAAGCCTAGAATGGCATGGTGTGGCACTTGAAAATGATGAATAAATATTTCAATGCACAAACATGATGTCTCCCCAGTGATGTGATTAAGGAGGATACATGAATTAAGATTTTGGATCAATGTTTACAACTAAGCTACAAAGAAGCGAATGTTAAGGAAAAGTTTTACTAAGGAATGATTTCCCCAACTGCAGTGCAACAGACGGGCGCAGGAGAGAAGTGCCCCATTTGATTCACCTCTGGATTGTAGCCATTCAGTCACCTTGCGGTTAAATTCATCCAAGATGTCTGCAGCTGTATATGAGTTTGTGATTCGATAGACGTGTAGTACACTGCTGTTGAAGAACAAGTAGAGAAACAGAATTGTGTATAGATTTGTGTTTGTTAACTAAAATGACTAGTCTGGTGGTCTCTGAAGAACCCCAAAAAAGGTGTGAACCATACAGGTACCTTATATTTCCTTATTGGAGATATGGGAGCCAATGATTCTAAAAGATTAGATTCTTGCACGACAGGAAACGCGATCTCCAGTTCTGCTCCAACTTAAGAAATAGCTACTATTGCTGGCCGCGGCTGCTGTCCACTTTGCTTTGTTTCCTGAAATGATTGGGTACTACTTTGCGAAAGGGGCAAATCAAATTCAGTCACTGTTTGTTGGCGTCACCATGATTGCAGTGTCTGCCTCACTGACAGACATGGTCTTTGACTTAAGTTAGAGTGGTGCTGTTGATACAGGAGTGCTGCTCTCAGGTTCCTCCCCGGGAGGCCAGTCTGGCAGGCACATGATTCCTGAAAAAAACTGGTGGAAAGCGGCTTCTTTTCACTGACCACTTTCTTGGGGTCAATTTTCATTTGGGCCATTCTTAAAGATCTCAATTAGCATTGGCACAAAGATGCATAAGCGGAAGAAATTGGAGGACTGACATTACAGTACAGGCCATCTGTTTTGCAGTACTGCAGGTGATGTCTATTCTTCTCTTGTGCACCTAAAAGCAAACAAGCAAGACAAGCATTGGCATAGCCAATAGGCCTCGCTTTTAGGACTTTATAAGTATTTAGTTAAGCAGCACAATGTTCCCATGGGGCACAGGGTCAAGACTGATTTGCATATGGCTGGGTTCAAACTGGAAAGGCATGGTGAGCAAAAAAAAAAACGATGGATTTAGGCCCCCAGTTTTTTCATCCCATTTAAAGCCCTGCTATCATACAGAACTTAAGAGACACTGGTTTCACCTGAGGAGCCTCATGGCAACCCCCGAACCTGGGTGTGTTTGTCTGACTTCTGAAGGTTCACAATCCAGTGTTGTGGAGGTAGACAACAACCCATTGCTAAAAGAGAGAAACACCACCTGCCACAGAGTAACTAACCAAGACGGACTTGAAACCTCGTATGTCCCAGTTACAATCAGCTAAACTTGACGAGGAAAAAAACTTGCCCAAATTCAAGGTATCAAAAGCATCTCTTCCTGTGAGTTCGAGGAAATGCCCCCTCACTCCATCCAAGTCGTGAGTCCCAGCTTCACAATGGCACACATAGTGGCCTTGTACAAGAACCAGTTGACGGGATATGCCTGGCAGCACAATGGAGCATTTCTCAAAAGATGGTTTCAGGGAAGACTTCACCAAGAATAGATGGCAGCCCGCCCTGAATGTCCTTTTCAGAAATGTATCCAAATAAACGTTTTCATTTTGTATCAAATCTTCCAATAACCTGCAACCATTCCTCAGAAAAGGGAAGCCGCAAGGGACTCTCCAAATAAAGACATTTAAATGCCCAGCTCTTATCGCAATTGTGACTGGATGTCGGTTCCCGCTGTGCTGCCACCCTCCCGGGGACTTTGGATTTTTTATCTAACTCAAGATTCATTCAAATCTCCTCCAACAAAGTCCAAAGAAATGCCCAGAGGTGAGACGTGCTAACATGGCCTGTCACAGTTCGCCGGAGAGGGCAGTGGCTCCAAGGAATTAAGCAAAACAAATATTAGCCAGCCAATAGTAGGCATCAGAGCCAGTGCGGCGGTTGGAGAGAGGGTTCCCGAGGATAGATCGAGGCAGCGAGCAGAAAGACAGTGAGACTCAAAATAAGTTAAAACTCGTACAAAGAGGCAGACCAGTGTAAAATTACTGAAAGCCACTACAAAAGTCAGCAACAGCAAGTAAGAAAACAAGCGCTCGCGTGCCAGAAGGGGGAGGCGCGATTCACTTGAGGGAGCAATAATTGCTACCATATGGTGGCACTTGCTCCCGCAAGTGAATCGCCAGACGTGCACGCGTTGCCATTGAAGGCACTGGAAAGCGTGCACGTATTTGGCTGAAAAGCCTTGAATCAGTAAAGACAAAGGAAATATTAGTGTGGTTGGTTGCTTAGGTAATAATAAACCAACCACTTTAAAGTCAAAACACATCACTATACGATAAAAAGTCATTTCTAATCAGGATAACTCAACACACAGATATAGCTCTCTGCTTTATGACCATCTATTCTAAAGGAGACACCTGTGGCACTCAGGGTAATGCAAGGGTAAATGAAAAAATAATCTTTAAAGAAATGGTTAGTGTGCACATAAGGCAGGTAATGTGTTACTGGGGACAGGAATAATCATTAAAAAAATTAATGCTGCTAATGTGTCTGCAGTACACCGCAGCCAGGGTTTCAAGAAGGAAATGGAATTATATCTAAAAAAAACTGAATTCTGTTGCGTGGCTGTGCGCTTATTATGGATGGATCCAGGCAAAATGAAAAATACATAAACTAAAACATTTAAAACAATTAAAATAAAAAATGTAAATAAAAAACAGAAATGTACATACAAACATTTAAAATGAAAAACGAAAAATTTGAATAAACTTTTTTACAAAATTAAAATATAAAAAACTATCAATAATTGCAAAAATTTTGTATAAGAGGATGAGAACAAACCTATTGTGAGGCAAAGATGTGAAAAAATAAAAAATGGTAATGCATGTAATATATATGCCCAAATCATCAAAATCATTATTATTATTATTATTATTATTAATCGGGTTTTGTAGAGCGCAAACAACCCGGAGGCCTCGTAGCGCTAAGTACCGTCATACTAAAGGGAAAAAAGTTAAATAAACAGGTAAGTTTTCAGATCCTTCCGAAATTTTAAAAGGCTAGGTTCGCTGCGAAGGGAGGTGGGCAGAGAGTTCCATTCTTTCGCGGCATTCCAGGAGAAGGAACGTCCGCCCCATCTGGTCCGTCTGATTTTGTTGACAGTAGCCAGGAAGGCAGTGCTGGATCTTAGGGGTCTGTGAGGAAGATAGGGTTTTGCCAGGGAACAGATCATAGTGGGGGCATTCTTCCACATGGCTTTGTGCATAAAACAGAGAGATTTAAACAGCACTCTGGCCTTGACAGGAAGCCAGTGCAGTTTCCTCAGGGCAATGGTGGCTGATTCTCGTTTGTTAAGGCCTAACAGGAGGCGAGCTGCGGCGTTTTGGGTCACCTGTAGCTTTTTGATTGTAAATGCGGGGGCTCCTAAGTATAAAGAGTTCCCGTAATCCAGGTGGGACAAAATAATGGCTTGAACCATTATTCTGCGAGCTTCAAAAGGGAGAAGAGGCAGCACTTTTCTCAGCATACGCATTAGCCCAAAGCATGTGGCAGAGAGAGTAGTAGCTTGCTGCATGAAGCTGAGGTTGGAGTCCAACCAAATGCCTAAGCTCTTTATATGGCACTTTGGTTGAGGCGTGGGGCCCATACACGGTGGCCAGTCTAACAAAGGACTGGGAATGGTTGAATTGCCTAACACCATGAGCTCAGTTTTCTCGCCATTTAATTTTAAATGCGAGGTAGCCATCCACTGAGCCACCGCTACCAGACAGTTACTTAGATTGGAAGGGGAAGAGTCTGCCTGATTCATAGATACGACTAATTGCGTATCGTCGGCGTAGGTTATTATATCAAGGCCGAAAGAGTGCCCTATATAAGCTAACGGCTGCATATAAATATTAATAAGAGTAGGGCTCAATGAAGAGCCCTGAGGTACACCTTGATCCAAGGGCCAGACTTTTGAGTAGGTAGTACCCTCAACTACCCTAAAAGAGCGATTCTCCAGGAATGACTGGAACCAATGCATGGCCTTCCCAGAGATTCCCATCTGGTTGAGGCGGTGAAGGAGAATGCTGGTGTTAACGGTATCAAAGGCGGCACTAAGGTCGAGCAACATGATTGCTGTAGTGCCGCCTTGATCCATTTGCTTCCTGGCCAGCTCAGTTACCGCCAGGAGGGCCGCCTCAGTTCCCAATTTTGGACGAAAACCAGCTTGGGAGTCATGGAGGAGATGATTGTTCTCTAAAGATTGAGTGATAGACGAGTTGACGTGTTTTTCTAGGAGTTTGCTGATCCACGGAAGGAGGGAAATAGGCCGGTAATTGGCCATATTATCCGGGTCCAGAGTGGGTTTCTTCAGCAAAGCCTTAACCTGTGCACATTTCCACGCGGTGGGTACTGAGCCTGTGGAAATAGAAGTGTTTAATATGTTGAGAATAACAGGTTTGACAGTGTTCTCAATTTTTACTATCTGACAGGGAGGAGCAGGGTCTGTGGGAGATCCTGATTTTATTTTCGTCATGATAGCCGCCAGTGAGTTCTCATCCAGCAATGGAAACTCATCTAATTTTGGAGTCATGACGTTAGGTGAGCTGGTTCCCATATCCTGGGATAGATTAGGTGATTTAAAAGCAGAGGCAAATTTTTTGTATTTTGCTATGAAAGTACTCAGCTTGACTCTCACAGCGAGCCTGAGCTTTACTCGGGTCAGCAGGAACCAGGGGGATATCAATCAGGAATTTTGCTATCTGAAAGATTTCTCTAGAAGAGTTGGAGGCAGTTAAAAAAATTTCCTCGAAGTATAAAGTTTTAGTTCGTCTGATTTCTAATTTATATTTTTTGATGGCTTCAAGATGTGTAGTTTTATCTATCTTACTACGAGAAATCCTCCAATTTCTTTCAAATCTTCTGCACGCCCTTTTTAGTTCTTTAAGTTGAGGAGTGTACCAGGGTGAGTCCTTGGATTTAGTTTTTTCTTTAAGGGCCTTAATAGGTGCAATAGAGTCCAAGGCTGTACACAGCCATTTGATGTAATTCTCGTATTGCAATGCTGGGTCTGTCGCCCTTTGGGGGGGGCAGCCGAAAGCAAATTAGCCCATTGGTCTGGGGAGACTTTGGACCAGTCTCTTCCAAATAGGGTAGTGAGAGGAAGGGGCTGTAGTGGCATAGCTGGAGTCCACTGAATGGGTATTAAATAGTGGTCTGTCCAGGTAAGAGGTAATGGGGTCCCTACTTCCAGTCTATTGTCATTACTGAAAACACCATCAAGAAGATGGCCCTTTTCATGCGTAGGCTCAAAGCCTTTCTGTATGATCTGGAGAGCTGCCATACTATCCAAAAATGCCCTAGCCATGGAGTTGTTAGGGTCATCTAAGTGGATATTTATATCTCCTAGTATAGAGAAATAGGATCTACTAACCACCAAGTTAGCTATTTTAGACTGGAGTGATTCAATGAAATCTCCTATTTGATTGGGGGGGGCGGTAGATAAGTACACCAGAAAATGAGTCTGTAGGTAAATAGCATACTCTCACAGTTAGAGATACCAGCCGATGAGGTTCTACAGAGGTAATGATTTTTAAGAAGGATGCCTAGGCCGCCTCCTCTACCTTCTAATCTATCTAATCTCTGCAAAGTGTATCCCATTTGCAGAATGGAGGTGATATCCGAGTCAGAGGCGTCTTTTAACCACGTCTCCGTCAAGAATATCACATCTGGCTCGTTTTCCTCCAGCAAGAGAGACATTTGCGTGGCATGTTTGGTCAATGACCGGCAATTTAAAAGAAACATTTTGTAGGTTTTGCCAGAGGGAGACTTATCTTGATGGCTGGTCAGTGAGAAAGTACAGTGAGAGCAGATCCCAGAGGGAGAGTCAGGGAGGATGGAGTGCCGACAGGTGTGAAGAATCGGAGGCATTAGGTTTTTTAGTGTGGTGGAGTCATACCTCATCGATCTGCTACAATCTGGTCCGCCTTGCACAGGGGATACGGCCCCTGGTCCCGTCCGGTCGCGGACGGGCGCAGACGGGCTAGCCTTTGGCGCGCCTTCGGCGCGCCGCCGGCGCGCCCGCTGCGCGGACGGGGGACTTTGATGTTTATATCCACTGTAGGGGGCGTGAGGAGGGTGGGATCGTCGATCATCTAGACCGCGATCCTACCCCTACCCAAGATGGTGCCCAAAATGAGTTCAGCGCCGAGCGCCCGAACTAGCGACGCTTCTCAGCTGAGGAGGGGGTAAGAGGCCGCCCTGGGCAACGTAGTTCTTGCACCAAAGGTAGGGCCAACAGGATGTTTAAAATCGATCCAGTAAAATATTTACAGCTTTTAAAATGTACAGCTTTTAAATTCAGTAATTCCTGTTCGCGTTTAGCAAGTCCAGAAAGGAGCAAGAGTGCTCAAGGGCCCCCGGCTTCCGCCTCAGGGGTGAAAAGGAGTATGACAAATACCTCGATTAAGTGAAGAGGGACTTCTTTTGTATCCTGGGAGGGCGGGATCGTCGATCATCTAGACCGCGATCCTACCCCTACCCAAGATGGCGCCCAAAATGAGTTCAGCGCCGAGCGCCCGAACTAGCGACGCTTGTCAGCTGATCATATTCTTTCTATAAGTACAGTGCAATTATCCTCAAGCATATTATTTAACTGATATAACATCCATCCATGGAAGCCTATGACAAAGGCACACTGGCTGAATGAACAAAATGGCCACCAGTCACATGGTCAAACAACAATAGCTAGCAAGGAGACATGGGGAGCAAAGAACACTTGCAATCCTATGGGAAAGGCACACTGGCTGGATGCACAAAATGACTGCCAGCCTCATGGTCAAACAGCAACAGCGAGCAAGGAGGAATGGGGAGCAAAGAGAACACACTCAGGCTTATGGACAAAATGAAATGTAAATTAACTGAGCTATAAAAAATTTACAACAGCATGCATCCTCCCAAGGCATCAAATATTACCGCACTGACACACTTTTTGTACACAAAAAAAATGTGAAATACAAAAAAAGACAATATTTTTTATTTAATCCAATGTACAGACCCAGGGCCAGAGATGCTGCCAATATCCCTAAATGATGCTTTACAGCAACATATACCATAGAAACTGTTGTTTTTAGGCACTCATGACTAGTATTGGCTTGAGCCTACCAACTGGATGGCCCGTTGGCAGACTAGTAAAATAAAAAAATATAATACATTTAATAAAAGTACTGAACTGTGCAACACTGTTCCTTTAAAAAAAGAACAGAAAACAACTGCAAAAATATAACTAGGCACCTACTAAAACTGCAGGCCACCCACCACAATAAATTGGAACAATGTAATAAAAAGTACAAATAAATACTGGTACATTCCCTCTATCAAACAAACAACACCCATATACAAGAGTTTTAAAATTTGTTTGTGGAATCTCAAATGCAAAGTTCTTAAATCCAATGGCATATATACAGCAGGCAAAGAGAGTGTTCCTTCCAGCTCCACATCCAAATGAAAAGTGACTAGGAGATGGAGAAAGCACTGGGAGGAGCCTGCGGGACAGGAACAGGAAGTTGGAGAATCTGGGGCACTGCATTACTGTTAGGAAAAAAAAGTTTTGAAAAAAGCTTCTCGCACTAAAAAACAACTTGAATGGCCTGTTGGAAAATAAATTCCACTTGAAAACCTCTTTTTCAGTAGATTTAGTTGCTTTGAAAGAGGTGCATGCCCAATCCCGAGCAGCACTATATTGGCATCGTCATGGCCAGAAGCCATATGAGCAGGTGCAAAATCTTGTGCTCACTCTCATCTTGAGAATATTGTGCCACTAGTGAGGAGGCACCAAAAGCAAATCTCGAGTGCCCAAACGGAAACAGAAACTTCGCTTCGCGCCAGAAGGCGGAATCTAGAACTCCATCGGGGAGCGTAGAGTGCCTGAATTCCAAAAACTCAATGAGCTGAGGTTTTGGCCTAAATGTTAAGAGTATTTTCAAACCAAATGCACCAGTCATTAATGTAATGAACAATACATAATGGTCAACATTTTTTACATGCAATGTTACAGAGTTTTATGCAGTGCAGGTTGTCCAAAGGTTTCTTGGCGCTTAGCGGTGATAGCCTGAACCAACATAAATACACAAATACCTAGGCAAACAGGTGGCCTTTTAGTAGCTACCTTAATTTCAGATAGTTCGATCTCTGTTTCAAGGACAGGGGGAGAGAGTTCCAAAGTTTGGAAGCCAAGTAGTATAAATGCCTGCCCCCTATTCTCACTTTCTTGAAGAGGATCATAAAGGATGGGTGGGAGTATAGTGAGAAAGTCTTTCATTAATAAATTGAGGTGCTCGGTTATTACATGAATTAAAATCCTTGCCGAGTGCCTTAAACTGTACTAGTTGAGGCCCCAGTGAGTACATTTTACACTATATTGTCATAGAGGGGTTTTGCTTACCTTCACAAACCACTCTGACTCTGCCTTGTGGTTTATGTAATGACACCAAAGCTCCTTAAGTGCAATACACTGCAACATATTACACATGAACTTGTTACATATTCCCTACCTGTACGTACTTATTTACATGCAAATGGAAACTTCATAAAGAGCTATGCAAAAGTTGCAATGCAGCAGATAAAAAGACCAGTGGTGGCCGACACACATAATGAGTGGTGGGCGGGTAGAGGGTGTGCAGGGAGCACAATCAACAAACAAATGGTGGGGAATTAATAGTTAAAATAAAATATTTAAAGCCTTACCTGGTGTTCCTCACTCTTCCCTCCTTCCAGTTCCTGGTCCCAGCAGTCCCTGGACAGCATCACAAACTCTTATCTAATCCCTTCACTGCTCTCAAGCATGAGAGCAGCAGAGGATTGTTCTGAGCGGACTGGATTAATGCTCGATCAGACACAGGGAGTCTGTGCCGTTTCTCCAACCTGGCTATGCAATCAATACAGCTGGGTTGGAGAAACCTAAGTGTGCATGTCAGTTTGGCCGGCCTAAGACTGCTGACCAAACTGACATGCACACTAAAAAGTGCACCTACCACTACTCCTCTCTCCTCCGAAGGCCTGGCAACACCACTCCCTGCACACGCTGGCTCAGCCAGCAGCTAAAAAATAAAATGATAATAAAATACTGTTTTCTTTCTCAGCTGCGGGCTCTGGGCCTTTGGGGCGATGCTCCTCCGCCATTGAGGAGGAGCCGCTACTGAAAACGTCACAAAATAGGCACTACGGACCAGACTCTGAAACTACATGTTGAAAACCCATTTTAGGTCTTGCGACCTGCGTTGCACTGTGCAGCAGTGTCGCGCAGGTGAGAGTCCTTTTGTTCCGGGTTCAGAAATGAACCCTGCAATTGAACACGCTTGAGTGTGTGTTTTTCCGATTGTCTTCTCTGATTGGGCTTGGAGTGCGTTTTTTTTGTAACAGAACAGGCAATAGGCCATAGGCGGGCGCGTTGCTCCACCCATGGCCTATTGGTGTCTGTTACGCCCACCAAAGCCCATGTGTCTTCAATTATCGTGCCCAGACACGGGCGCTATAATTGAAGACATATGGCTCGCAGTGGCGCGGGCGGGCGTTTTTTTTTTTGCGCCGCTTGTTTATTTAACTTTTTTCTCCACAGGGAAAATGTGTACCCATTGAGAAACCACTTCCACTAAACACTCATGGAATATGGAGACATTCCATTTTGTTTATGATTATGGAAAGGCACTTACTCCTGCCTTTTACGGGAGATGTTTAATATATGCGTTTCCATATTTGTCAATATCCACAAACTTCAGAGTTTTCAAATGATTCCTACATTTACACTCTTCTGCTGTAAGCCGTCCTTCCCGCCTCTAACTGTAAACCTAATACTAAGGAGCATCTGATGCATCGGCATACTGTCCACAGGAGTAAGTTACTCTGGTGTAGGTGTTTACATATCCTGGTGCTTTGAATCAGATTTGAAGGGTGTATGCCCACAAATCACGTTTGTAGGCACTGTATATAGGCCCTGAACATTTTAAAAAAACAGACACATGGAAAGATGTCTTCTGTGACACTAATCTACTCATTTTACGTTGTTGGTTAAATCCGGGTTCAAAGGGCAAGCAGCATTTGTATCTAATAGTGCTCGAGGCTCAGGCGGCAACACACGAAGGTCACAGATATTACACATGGACTCATGGAGTTCATGTTAGTTTACAGGGGGATTCCTCAATCTAAAAACAACTGTTTACATGTATATATTTACAGGGCTCGAGTCGTGGTACCACACGGGTGGGCGGCTTCCCCCCACTTATTTTACCGGTAGCTCGATAACTGGAGCAAATGGAGCCACACATTCACTCTTTGGCCTCTCTGGGGCGAGATCGAAACCCATTCAGAAAGCTACTCATGCACTGGCTTCTCTGATGCAATCACATCTAAGGGGTGAGCGAGGGGAGGCAATGAGTCTAATGGTGCAAGCCACCTTTCGTGAAGTCACTCACTTCCTGTTGTGAAGTTTGCAACCCCTACTTCTTTTTTTAGGACTTGTGCCCTGTATATTTATAAATAACCCTTATGTTATAGTTATTGGTGTTCTCATAATATTCTTGTATAAAATGCCACAGACGCTGTTGTTCAATTGTACAGTGAACTAATACCCTTTGGTGAAACGCGCTTGATAAAAATGCAAAATAAATACAATGTTCGTGCATTTAACAGGATAATTTCCCAGTATTCTCCATGTGCGTCCGTGCCAGGCGGTGCATGTGCGTGTCTGCATGTGTTCGGTGTGTTAACAGTGCACAGCGTGTAAACACGCCTTGTCCGTGTTGCTAGGCACTCAGACGTGTCTTCTAACAATGTTCACCTAGCCGCCATCTCCTTTTCATAACCAGATTTGAACTTCTGACCTCCCGCCAAAGGATGTCTCATGTAAAACGAGAACCTCCGGTGAATGTTAACTGGTGACCACCCACCGGAACGCTGCAATAAATGTTCTAATACATTCAGTGGGCACGATTAAAGGGGCATAAACCTTATTGGGGGCGCAACCATTCCTTAAGTCAATCACCCATAAAACGCTGCAATCTGGAGCTGTGAAGAGCGAGGGGAGAGATTTATTCAGCATTAGAACCACAGGGCGGGCTTCCCAGGCGGACCCGCTTTAGTCTGAGCATAGAGGCGCACGTCACTAATAACAACAGACACCCCCAGAGGCGCAGCACTCATCAGTGCAGCAGGAGCAGTGCACCAGGACCCGCGGGTCCGAGGGGTCTACTGCACATCGACGATGGCTGTTTTAATCCCCACCGGGTGAGGTGTGGGGGGGCTTCGACTTTTACGTAGTTAGTGTTATATGGATCATGGCATCTTTGCTCGGCCAATGGACACCCAGCCTGCAGGTCAGGGCTTTAATTGGGCCTGATCTTGCCAGTGCTCAGCTCCGGCAGTTCTAAAAAGCAGGTGCTGAGAAGGGTCCCTATCAGTATCAGGCTCCCCATTTTTTTCCTCGCCCTCAGGCTGAAAAAAAATCGTAACTCTGCAGCAGTTCCGCCTTTCAATGCCTGAGGTAACTTCGAAGATACTCTTTATAGTTCTTTCAGTTTCACCATTTAACAAGCATTTGCAATTAGGCAAGTTAAGATCTTGACATTGTAATAACAATACCTTTTATTTTTAATTTTAAAAACAAATGCTTGTTAATAATACATTTATCTCTCGTTTACCACGTTGACATATTTTGGTCTGAACTTAAAAGTTGGGCCACTCACAGGGGGTATTCGAATTCCAGGCTTGCAGCTCAACCCAGGCCCCCATGTTGTTTCTGAAATCGATTGCACTTTGCTTAAAGGAAACGAGGCGCAGTTCTGAGAAGTAAAGGAACCGCCCAAAGAACTCTCTTCCTCCCTCTGCTCCGGATCCTGAGCATGTTCGAATCTATTTTGGTCTCCGAGTCGTTTTTCTCGGCATTCTGGTTCTTGTAGACCCGTTAATCTAATTATGCACCCAGTACTACAAGCACCAGAATACAAAAAAACAGGACTGGATAAAATAACGAAGCGTGGAATTGGGCTATTTCAGAATTCTGCAGCCCTAATGGCACTTAAGAATTGCTCCGATGCCTTCATTGCCGTTTTGAAAATACCTCTTTTTTAAACCGCTGAACTGCCCTCTCCATCTCCCTAAGTCCCAGTTCGCTCCTTTTCTTCGCCTCCTCCGTCTCCCTGCGGATGTTTCTCTGCTTCAGCCATCTCAGGGCTACGAGGGACGCCCCCGAGCAGACGACCAGAGCCGAGAGAAAGGTGCGATCCGACGCAAACTCCGGCAGGAGCTCCCGGAGGGTTTCAGCCACCATGGTGAGGCTTGTCTCTGCCGCGCTGTCTGGATAAAGCAGTCAGTCAGGAATGCTGCTGCCCCGGAGTTAAATCACTTGACGTGTTGGATGGAATCCAGGACCACCTTACCCCCACCCCCGCCTCGTTAACTTTCCGTCCAGAGACTCACAAAACATGGACGAGATTTTCTATGAAGAGATACTGTTTCTAGCTCTTAGAAGGAGCAATGTTTTATTTTATTTAATAGAAAAATAGTATTTATTTGCTTTGATGAATAGTCAAAATATAGCCAATATAGCCAATAGTTTAAAAAGACACTACCCAGATGCAAACGTCTGTTATTTTGCAGTAATGTTTAGCTTTAGTATGGAAAGTGCTTTTAATGGGCAGGTGCTGACTGCTACTGAGTAGCTGCACTACTCAGAACGGCTGATGTACGTGACATCACAGAGCGTGACACAGCAAGTGAAATCACAGGAACTGACTCCACAAGCCCTGACCACGAGAAGTGACACCAGATCTTAAGCTGGAGCACATTCCAATATTTAACAAAGTAGATTTTGTGTCAGAGTTGTGCCAAATAAGTGACACAACTCCAGCGTAAAATCTGGGCCTAAATGTATGCATTTATTTTTTTAAACTCTGCACACACAAATTGGCAACGAGGAGAAACGTGGTAAATCTGTTCTGCTTAATTGGTTGCAATGTCTGAATTTTGAAATATCTTATGGGTTCAAGGCTTCAAGGATCTTTGTCAGCCCAGTAAACTTCTGGGAATAATAATAATGGCCAGATAACTCTTAATGCACTTGCTGGAGAGATCTGTGTTTTGTCTAGTCCTAGTTTTGAATTAAAGTAGCGTAGAGCGTTAGTATGTCTGCTGCAAAGCCCACCATGTGACTTACAGATGACAGAATTTATTTTTATGTAAATGGGTAAGTTACTGCTTTTAACAAAGAGGTCCTTTTGTTACTCGCAGATCATTAATTATAATCCTCTAATATGACAGTGGGCTATCACGGACATGTGACTCCTACACCTTGTAAACCTCACTGTCTTATACACCACATCTTGTACATTGATTTACACACTTACATGTTACATAAAGTGCTCTAACCCCCTGTATTAGTAGCTCTATGTTGGACTAGGACCATTTGTCAGGTTTGTCCCCAAACTTTTTGCTATTTCCTCCGCTTATTCCTGAACTGTTGTTGTTGGCTTTAGGACTCTAGGCACTTTACCACTGCTAATCAGTGCTTAAGTGCATTTGCTCTCTGTGTAAATTGTTATCAGGATTGATTATCAATAATTGGCATATGTGATTTATAGGTAAGTCCCTAGTACACTTAGCTGAACTACACGTTTTCCCGCTTAACTTGGCTATACACGAAAACGCCATTTTGAATGTCACGGCGGCCATCTTAGACTATAAGCGGCCTTGTGGCTAGCGTGCCCTTTAGTCCGTTGTCCGTACCACTGACCACTTGAGTTTGCCCAGCAACAGGCTATTTTTAGCACTGGTCAAGCCTGTACATGCGCAGTCCCCACTGACCAGTCATCCCTCAGGAATGTGCCGCCAAACTGACCAGCGGAGTTGTAACCCCTCCAATGAGCTGGCTGTGTTCCAAAAATGACCATATATGTACATAATGCCCTGTAACTTTGTGCCGCCTATCTTTTTATTACCTGCAAATTGTATAAAAGACCGAGTCACACCGATGTTCGGTGTGATACTTCTTGCATTACCGAAGGGTGCTGTAGGAATGTACCACCACCCCATGGGGTCTTAATAAACTTGTTCTTTGAATTTTTCAGTTTCCGTGCCAACAGTTCTTGAATGTAAGTGGGTTATCTACGGAACATGTAGGCCTTGGGAACCCAAATACTACAAATTGGCGACCACGAAGGGACTCATCGGCGACTCGGATGCCCGAAGGAGAGGTCGTGACGAAGGTTTGGAAACTCGCCATGGACGCGTACGCTGCCACCGAGTGACTCGAGTCTTGGCACCCGCGGTGTTTCTTCCTTTCCTTCTGATCTGACCTTCCAGGTGGCGCCGGTCTCCGACTGAGTTTTCGATCATCTGCGTTGCTGGGAAAGTGCCGTTTGGCTGATTCGATTACAAGACCTTGGTAGTTGGAATCTGGACATTTGAGATTTTGGGTAAGATTTGTGATCGGTAAGGTAGTCTGTGGACGCTTACTGAAGTCCTATGATTTGTGATCGGTAAGGTAGTCTTCGGACGCTTGCCGGAGTTCTATGATCTATGATTTTGATTTGAGTTAGCTAACGTTTGTGAATTTGTGACCTTTGAATCTATATGTGTAGTGCACTTCACATAGGCAGGCATGTAGAGATGTTTCTCTAATTTTGTTTTTTTCCCTTTGAGCGGCACGGTTGTGTGAAGTACTGTAAGTGCCATTTTATACGGTATCGCGCTTTCGTGATACTTTTTGAACATGCCTGTTTTAAGCACACTCCGAGGGATGTGCTGTCTTGGAAATGGTACCACAATTAGGTTAGCGGAAGCACAGCCGGCTCCCCCAGAAGGAACACCAAACCGTGATATGTACATTAAATTTGGCCTTCCCCCTATAATGTACAGTAAATTATGGCATAAGTATACAAAGTCAGATCCTGAATTGCAATGGCCTCTACATGGGTCGTTCGATTTACGTAAAGTACAGTTTGTGGAGCAATGTTTGTTTCAACGCAGGTCTAGACAAAACATGTTTGATTGTGTGCGAATGTGGGAGAAAGCGGTGCGCGAACGAATGAAACGTGAAGTTGCCTTGGCGGACAAAGAGCAGCGCAAGGCTGCTCGAGATCAGGCTTTACAGCTTGAGGAAAAGGAGGCTCAGGAGAAGAAAGAGAGGGAGGAACGGGAACGGAAATTGCAAACGACTGGTCAATTCCCTATTCGCCGACCGCTTTATCCGGTCCTTAATAATGAAATTGATGATTTTTCATTGCTAGATCGATCACCGCCTCCGTACGTTTCGCCTACGGCTCCAGCTGCAGATTCGGAGGATGAAGGACAGGAGAAGCCAGGAAAGAAGGGTTTATCTGGTCTCAGGTTTTCTGCGGAGAGATCTGCTCATTTACGTAGTTGGGCTCGTAAAGTGAATACGAATTTTGTTTCTCAGTCTGACGTTGTTGCGGAAAGGGGTAATTGGACGAATCAAGAATTATTGTATTTTCTGGCTAATTTGGCAGATGAAGTTGTTTCCGCATATCGTCAATTTTCAGATACGTTTGAACCTAAAGCTGTGTCAGTTCACCGTGAGAATCTGGATAAAGGTTTCTTTGATCTTGCAGATGTTGATGCCTTTTACAAGCAACTGATCCAGCTGCGAGATGAGACTACCAGATTGCGGGACGAGCGGAAAAAGGATAAGGAGTCCAGGCCGAAGTCTAATGGGCAGTCTAAGGAGTGTTCTCTCCAGGGTTCAGATAAGAGTTCTGCGTTGCATGTTATGCCTATGCGTGAAGCCGCACCCTTGTATGTTCCACCTAAAGGGGAAGGTACAGATGATGATAAATTATCAAAGGATGCCAAGGGATATTTTGTATATAATTGGGTATATACGCCTTGGAACAGAGCAGATGTTATGGCGTTGAAAAATTCTTTACCTGATCTTCGTAAAAATCCAGCGGCATTCTATGAAGGGGTTATTTCGTCTTGTGTGATGACTCTTGTTGACATAGATCTGTTTTTTGGGTTAATCCTTCCGCCTGATATGTGGAGACAGATTCGTAAAAATAATGATGAAACGATACTTGGGGGAACTTGGAAGGAAATAACGGAAGCCGATTTAGACAGGGAACCGGCATGTAAGCCTTGCCAGTTGATTTTGGACCTCCCGGCGGCTATTTTGAATAAATTAAAAACGCTTGTGCCTTCTAAAAAGATCGATTGGACTATGTTAGCTTCGTGCAAACAAAAGCCAGATGAAACGGTTTCAGATTTCTTTACGCGGTTCGAAGAGGCGTTTCATGATTACAGTGGTCAATCTTTGACGGAGGATACGGGTAGGCATTTGTTTGTAGATAAGTATGTAGCTAATCTCCTACCGGAGATTGCAAAGCGATTGAAAGCGAGTGAAAGTTCCTGGGCCACGGCGACCCCTGCGTCTTTGTTAACTATGGCTCAGTATTATGAGCGGCAGGAGTTGGAGGCTAAAGAAAGTATTGATAAAAAGGCGAAAGAATTGAAAACGAAGGTGATGTTGGCGCAGGTTCGGGGAACACAGGGTAGAGGGAGTGATAGAGGTAGACGAGGTGGAGGAAATACGTCGTACGGTCGTACGGATATAGCGGAGGATCAATGTGCATACTGTAAAGAGTTTGGGCATTGGGCTGATGATTGTCCGGTACTTCGTGAACAACGTAGTCAGCGTGGTCGTGGAGGTGGTAGGTCGAGAGGAAGTTATACGGGAGCAAGAGGTGGTGGAGGTGATCGTGGAAGGGCTGAGGAGAGGGGCCGTGGCCAGGATGAACGAAATACTTTTGATAGACGAAACCAATACCAGATATCGGAGGGTGAGAATGTGGAGCACCAGGATTATGTGCATGCATAGGACTGCGTAGGATGGGGTGCGGAAGCAATTGAAGTGCCGGGATCAGAAGGGTCCATATGTAACAGCGGGCATTTTGGGTTCTACTGATCAATTTCTAGTCGACACAGGAGCTACTCGTAGCGCTTTGTCAAAAAACTTGGTTCCGAGGGCTCCCCTGTCTGGCGAAATGATAACATGTGTAGGGTTCGATGGCACACCCTCCCCTAGCCCATTGTCAAAACCCCTTGCACTTTGTATTGACAAATTTTTTAGTTTTGGTCAATTTTTGTTATCGCCCCATACACCAGATAATATCCTGGGTATTGATTTGCTTAAATATTTTCGAGCAACGATACGGTGCGCTCCTGAGGGAGTGCGGGTCATCCTGAATGACAATTATCCTGACTCAGACAGATTTTGCACTATACTAGACATTCCAGCTTTGGCCTCTCTCCCACACACGTTATGGGCCACCTCGGATACGGATGTCGGAGAGATGCGTATTCCACCTATTCATATTACTGTTAAGGAGGGGGCCTCTCTGCCACGGGTACCACAGTATAAGATTTCGAGGGAAGGTGAAATTGCCCTGACACATATTGTCCAAGATTTGATAACTGCAGGAGTGGTGGAGGAGGTTCCTTATAATGTTTGTAATAGCCCTATTCTTCCGATCCTTAAGAGAGATACCTACGACAAAGTCTATTGGTTTATTATTGACTTGAGAGAGATTAACAAAATTGTCATTCCCCAATACCCGGTGGTGTCCGACATTACGACCTTGCTTACATTGGTGCCACCAACGGCCACGACCTTTAGTGTAATTGACTTGAAAAACGCGTTCTTTTCCATCCCTGTCCATCCTGATAGCAGATATTTGTTTGGCTTCACGTTAAATAATAAATCGTATAGATTTTGTCGTGTTCCTCAAGGTTACACTGAGAGCCCGAGTATCTACAGCCAGCCTCTGAAAAGACAGCTTGATTCCTTTGAGTTACAGTCTGGGGTTGTCCTTATCCAATACGTGGATGACCTTCTGCTTGCCGCAGATTCTTATGCACAATGTGAGGAGAGTACGATTGCGTTGCTTTCTTTTCTGGCACAGAATAATCACAAGGTTTCTAAGAAAAAGCTTCAATACTGTAGACCCAAGGTGACCTACCTCGGTCATCTTTTGTCTAAGGAGGGGCGTGCATTAACATCAGATCGAATTCAGGCGATTTTAGATACACCAGTCCCCCGCACACAGAGAGATGTACGCGCCTTCATAGGGTTAACATCCGTTTGTAGGCAGTGGATCATGGGGTTTTAGCACATTATAAAACCTTTGCTAGCGTTACTGTCCAAAGCTACACCAATGCCCCTTGAGTGGACAGATGAATGTCAAAATGCTTTTGAACAATTGAGACAGGCTCTTTGCTCTGCCCCTGTATTAGGTACACCAGATTACACGAAGATTTTCACATTGTACGTGCACGAGAAAGATGGGTGCGCGTTGTCAGTGCTGGTGCAAGCACACGGGGATAAGCAGAGGCCCTGTGCGTATTTCTCTGCCATTCTTGATCCTGTAGCACGAGGGTTACCTGGGTGTTTTCGAGCAGTTGCAGCAACAGCAGTAGCTATACGGCAGAGTGAGGGAATAGTGTTATCGCACAAATTGTTGGTGCTAGTTCCCCACGCAGTGGATGCTCTGTTAAATCAAACAAAGACCCAATACCTCACGAGTGCACGTTTGACAGGATATGAGCTTACACTTTTGGTGCCACATATCACACTGAAAAGATGTGCTACCCTGAACCCTGCCACTTTATTGCCCTATCCGGTCGAGGAGGGTCAGGAAGAAAAACATCATGACTGTGTTTTCCTGACCGAGGAACAGACAAAGGGTTGTGTCGACTTACAGGATATGCCACTTCCAGATGTGGATGGGGAACTGTGGGTTGATGGATCGTGTTTGAGGCTTCCAGATGGTACGACTTCCGCAGCCTATGCGATCACGACACTTAAGACGGTGGTAGAAACAGCACGGATACCCCAGAAATCGGCTCAGGCAGCAGAGCTGATAGCTTTAACAAGAGCCTGCGAGTTGAGTGCTGGCCTATGTGTGAACATATACACGGACAGCCGGTACGCCTTCGGAGTAGCACATGACTTCGGGCTACTCTGGAGAGAGCGTGGGTTTTTGACTTCTCACGGAGTACACATTATGCACGGAGAATTAGTGCGTGATCTCCTAAACGCATTGCTTTGTCCAAAGAAAGTAGCGATAATAAAATGTAGCGCCCATAAAAAGGTCACTGATAAGGTGGGTCAGGGAAATGCCTTCGCAGACAGCATAGCGAGACAAACGGCTATGTCCCGAACTGACTCCCCCATGTACGTGACACAATCACAGGCTGAGCGATGGAGCGATGCTAGAGCAGAAATCTTAGATATTCAGAAATCAGCTACTGAATCAGAACTTGCGGCATGGGCAGCAGATGGAGTGCTAGACGATGAAGGTTGTTGGAGAAGCAAGGACATGGAGAAATGGAAATTGCCTGCAGCTTACTTGCAAGCGATGGTTCAGATGACACACGGGTTGGCGCATGTGGGAGCTCTTGCAATCACTCGACTGCTAACACGAGTTTGGGAACATCCCGAGATTGCTAATACTGCCAAGAGAGTAGTGCAGACCTGCCTGGTATGTTTGCAACACAATCCTGGAAAGGGGACCCATACTCCGAAAGGAGGGTTCGTTCCACCTTCCGCACCATTCGAGGTACTCCAAATGGATTATATCCAGCTTGAGCGTTGCAACAATCTGAAGTACGTCTTAGTGGTGGTATGTGCTTTTAGCAAATGGGTTGAGGCCTTCCCCACGAAAGACCATACAGCTCTAACAACGGCTAAGGTGTTGCTTAAGGAGTTTTTCCCTCGCTTTGGAGTTTGCAAATTTTTGTGGAGCGATAATGGGCCTCATTTTGTTGGGAAAATTGTGGAGTATGTACTGAAGGGGTTAGGGATTCAGCAGAAGTTTCATGCTGTGTTCCACCCTCAGTCGCCAGGTCTAGTTGAGCGGTACAATGCTACGTTGAAACTCAAACTGGCTAAAATTGTGGCATCTACGTCGTTGAAGTGGCCGGATGCTTTGCCGCTAGCATTACTCTCTCTCAGATCAGTGCCCCACTCGCGAACTGGCCTCACACCATATGAGGTGGTGTTTGGTCGCCCTATGAATATTTGGGGGGTGCCCAAGCCGCGGTTAATACATGATGTGCCTTGTAAAATGATGAACGATTATTTGGCACGATTAACAAATGCTTTGCTTTCTATTCATCAACAGGTTCGAGAAGCGCTCCCTGACAACTCTACTGGAGAGGGCCATGATCTTCGCCCTGGCGACCATGTTATGATCCGGTCGTTTGAGAGAGCGAGCAGCTTGGAGCCGAGGTGGCGGGGCCCTGAGCAGGTCCTTCTGGCGACCCGGACAGCAGTACGAGTGACCAATAGGAAGCGGTGGGTGCACTCAACTCACTGCCGTCGTGTCTCTCCTGATCTGGTGAATCCTGCTGTGTTAACGGACTACAAGGAAATTTTGGAGAAAGAAAAGAGCCCAGCTGTGACATCGGCCGAAGTTGAGGGAGCCTTCCCGGACCACACTGTTGCTGGACGAGAGCGTTATAATCTGCGGCCACGATAAGAAGATTTTTGGTTTTCGAGACTGGTTGGTTACCGCTCTGGGGTTTGTGAAACGGAAACCGGGAATCTCAAGGGGGGGGATCAGTTCTGCCAAGAGTAGCGACACCAGTCTTGACCCCGGAGAAGAAAACAACGGCTACCTCGGAGCTCAACACCGTATTTTTCTTTTTTAGGTATACACTTATGTGTATTTGAGACTTTGTGAACAATTTGAACTATTTGAGACATTAAGAACTTTTTGAACTATGGCGTCCTCCGCATCACGAGATAAACGAATACTTGGTGCCATCCTTTTTGTCTTGACCATTGTGGTAATAGCTGTGATAGCCTGGGTAGTTGAACTTGTGGTACCTGCACGTGAACATTTGCTGCCGACTACCCCGGCCCCATCTGAACATTTTCACTTCACCTTACCCTATCATGAAGAACGGCACCGACAGACTTACTTGAATAATAGCTTTATCCAGATTCTGCATCACACGCATAATATGACAAATACGTCCAATTGCTGGGTGTGTGGGATGTTGCCGGGGCATCAGAAGAAAGGGGGCACTCCACTCATTCCACTCCCGTTTTCACATAATGGATCCTGTAATGCCTGGTACACTCTCCTCTTCACTCTGAGATGGCCAACAAAAGGGGGGGTGCTTTTTCGTTTGAATAAAATTTGTTATCACGACAGGGATGGGTTTCCACGGGCTGAGGGTACTCGATTTGAATGGGAGGAGTACCGGCCCGATAATGTATCTGCCCCGCGTGTGTACAGCAATCAACGAAATATCAATGTATCCAGCTCACATGTCATTAATGTTATCGCTACTAAAGCTGATTTGTGTATACGAAATAAAGGCTCAATTCCGGTGGGGAAAAGTGAATGCAACACCACACTTACCTTTGATAGCCCGAATGGCATATAGTTTGTAGCATCTCGCAATACTTATTTCATTTGTGGAACGAAAGGTTATCATCAACTTCCGTTGGGATGGTTAGGCACGTGCTATGTATCTTTTGTACTACCCCCTGTATTCATTGCCCCACCAATGTATCATAATGATTATATTTTGTACCACGACTTTGTTTTGAATCGTGTCAAACGGACTGTTGTTCTGGACGATATCGACCAGACCGATACTGCCTTACAGCAATATGTGGACTTCAATTTGGGACTGTTTTCCTTTGTGGGGGCCGCGTTGAACAGTCGGAAAATACGACGATTGACACGTGTTGTTGAGGCCGTAGCCAATGATACTGCCATTGCACTTGGGAATATTACTGAAGAACTCCAGATTTCTAGGATTGTTACGCTCCAAAATAGGATGGTGTTAGACGTAGTTTTGGCTGACCGTGGGGGGGCATGCAGAATTATCGGAAGTAGCTGCTGTGTTTATATACCTGACAATTCACCATCTGTTTATGATGCCATTTCTAAACTGCATAAGATAGCTGCTGAAATTCATCCGGACAATGGAACTTGGACACTTTCAGGATGGTTCTGGTCAATGCTTACTGCTTGGGGTTGGAAACTGCTAACGATTCTATGTATTATTGTGGGGATACTGTTCTTCGTATGCTTATGTATTCAATGTGGCCCAGCCTTATGTTCTATGTGCTTATCAGCTTGTGTACCATCAAGACGAGCTCTTGCCCATGACCACATGATGCTTCATAAAGAAGTAACTCAAATAATGTTAATAGATATTGAGGACGAACACCCTGATTATGTTCACTATGAGGTAGCTTCAGCTAAACGCTAAAAGGGTCGTCTGTCGTAATTTGACCATGGCCGTGTTAGCGCTTAGCTGAACTACACGTTTTCCCGCTTAACTTGGCTATACACGAAACGCCATTTTGAATGTCACGGCGGCCATCTTAGACCATAAGCGGCCTCGTGGCTAGCGTGCCCTTTAGTCCGTTGTCCGTACCACTGACCACTTGAGTTTGCCCAGCAACAGGCTATTTTTAGCACTGGTCAAGCCTGTACATGCGCAGTCCCCACTGACCAGTCACCCCTCAGGAATGTGCCGCCAAACTGACCAGCGGAGTTGTAACCCCTCCAATGAGCTGGCTGTGTTCCAAAAATGACCATATATGTACATAATGCCTTGTAACTTTGTGCCGCCTATCTTTTTATTACCTGCAAATTGTATAAAAGACCGAGTCACACCGATGTTCAGTGTGATACTTCTTGCATTACCGAAGGGTGCTGTAGGAATGTACCACCACCCCATGGGGTCTTAATAAACTTGTTCTTTGAATTTTTCAGTTTCCGTGCCAACAGTTCTTGAATGTAAGTGGGTTATCTACGGAACATGTAGGCCTTGGGAACCCAAATACTACACTACGAGAGGGCCTGCAGCACTCAATCAATCAATCAATCATTTGTAAAGCGCACTATATACCTGTGAGCGTCTCAAGGCCCTGGGGGGGGGAGGATCGCCCGCCGATTGTTGTTCTTTTGATGCACGGGACGGTGGCTAGTGAGAGGTCGGTGGAGCATAGCTGGCGGTTAGGGATGTAGAAGGAGAGCCATCTGTTGAGGTAGGCTGGGCCGGTCTTATGTAGTGCCTTGTGTGCTTGGGTGAGGAGCTTGAAGGATATCCTCTTGGTGACGGGGAGCCAGTGCAGGGTTCTCAGGTGGGGGTGATGTGGCCGTGGCGTGGAACGTCGAGGATAAGTCATGCCGAGGCGTTTTGGATGCGTTATAGTCGTTTGATGAGCTTGGTCGGGGCTCCCGTGAAGAGGGCGTTTCCGTAGTCGAGTCTGCTGCTGACAAGGGCCTGGGTGACTATCTTTCTTGTATCTGTCGGGATCCATCTGTAGATCTTGTGGAGCATGCGGAGGGTGTTGAAGCAGGAGGAGGAGACGGCGTTGACTTGCTTGGTCATCGAGAGCGTTGAGTCGAGGATGATTCCCAGGTTGCGTGCGTGGTCGGTGGATGTCGGGACTGCCCCCATTGCCGTCGGCCACCAGGAGTCATCCCAGGCTGAAGAGTTGGAGCCGAGGATGAGGACCTCCGTCCTGTCCGAGTTCAGCTTCAGGCGGCTGGTCTTCCTCCAGTCGGTGAGGGCCTTCATTCCTTTGTGTAGTTGGCTTTGGCGGTGATGGGGTCCTTTAATGAGGGAGAGGATCAGCTGAGTGTCGTCGGCGTAGGAGATTATGTTGAGTCCGTGCTGTCGGGCTACGTTTGTGAGCGGGCCATGTAAATGTTGAACAGTGTCCGGCTAAGGGAGGATTGTGCCAACCACATGAGGAGCCTTGAAAAGGTATCTCAGACCTGCCGCTGCAGTGTCTGTGAGCATTTAGTTAACTGCGATGTCTAATTGGCAACACCCACTTGCCAGGCCCTAACCTACCATTTTCTTACATGTAGGCACCCCTATGGTAGGTCCAAGGTACCCCACTGGGCAGGGTGCAGTGTATCTGAAAGGTAGGACATGAACAAGTGTGTTTGTGTGACATGTCCTGACAGTGAAATACTGCCAAATTCGTTTTTCACTATTGAAAGGCTATCTTGCCCCGTAGGATAGAATGGGAAATGCTTTGTAACATCTTACAAGTATAACTTCCCATTGGGACAAGATCGAGAAATAAAGTTTAGGCTCTCTAAACTCAGAATGTAATAACACATCTTTTAGTAAAGATGTTTTTTGAATTATATGTTTGAAAATGCCACTGGAAACTGGCAATAGTGAAACCCGTGAAAAAAAAGCCAAATATGGATTCAGCAGTACTCTCTAACCTTCGCCCCATATCATTGCTTCCCTCATTAGTCAAAATCACAGAAAAATGTGTTCATAAGGAATTATCCAATTTTATAGAGATGGCCAACATCCTCCACACCCAACAATCTGGCTTCTGTCCCAAACATTCCGCTGAGTCTGCACTTTTGGAAATAACCAGCATTTTAAAAATGAGAGCAGACAGAGATAGGAAGGCTATGTTGATCTTACTCGACCTGTTGGCCGCGTTTGATACAATATCACACAGCATCCTCCTATCAAGACTTAAATCTAGCGGTATCTTGAATACTGGCTTAGAATGGATAAAATCCTTCCTTTCTAAGTGCAGACAAGTTGTGTCCCTGGGAACATTCTTAGCTGTCGAACAGACCATCACAACCTGGGTGCCTCGGGGGTCCACACTGTGCCCATTGTTGTTCAACGTCTATATGACTCAACTTATCTCACTGATCACATCATGCGGGATCGAAGTTACCTCCTACGCAGACGATACCCAAATGATACTATCTCTGGATCAGAAATCTATGGATGCAGAACTCAACTTTAAAAGATGTTTGACCAAGGTCCTTCAGTGGATGAAGGACAACCACCTTGTGTGCAACACCAACAAGACTGAGACCCTACCTATAGGAAAGAAGTCTCATTTCTACCAAGCAATTGGTGGCAAACAGAACTCTCAGGTCCTCATCAGTTAACGTGCTCAAAGCTCCCAATTTTGGATGTAAAACTAAAGGAGGTAAAACAATAGCAGTATTAGGTTCCAGAGCTCGGAACCTACTGCCTTTGCAACTGAGAATGCTAAAACCCAAAACACAATACAGAAAGCCTCTAAAAACCTGGATCTTTGGAGCAACAGACAAACTTTGCCTCTCTCTCATCTAAGATCCTCAGAGCTTCATATCACCTAAGTATCAGCGCCAGGATGCTCCCTTCGAAGTGACAGTTTGCTACAAATACCGCCTTTCATTTTATTTAATTTAATATCATTAAATTTCTTGTTTAACCATGCTGTGTGCCTCTGCCTGTTTGTGTATGTGCTGACCGGGTTTTGGCTCTATTTCTGAGTGATGGTGACTTTAAGCTTGCTCCCATCCTAGATCCCTATTCTTAGCTTGTTTTGGTCCTTTTAGGCCTCTTTTTAGACCTAGAAGCATAAACTAGAGGATAGCCGCTTTATATGATGATAGATCCCTTATTCCTGACTCTAATCCATCTATTGCCTATTGGCTTTGACATAATTATGTGTCCTTTCATCATTCTACCTATAGTAGAGGGTGGATCCTATAGTTCTGACTTTATATTACCTATTGGTAGGGTTTGTGTATAGAGCTAAGTGTCTATTTCATCCTTTTCAGGCCTACAAGGCCCAGAACCAGAGAGACTCAATTTTGCTTTCTGCCCCTGCTGACTGAGGAGCCTGCAGGGTAAAGATGATGCTTATAGTTAAGCCTGTTGTGTGCTAGGGGAAAACCAGCGGAGACCGGTTCTTATCGAAAAGAATGTGTTTGTCTCTTGGGCCCAGACGTAACATGCAGATGGCCACTGCATTTGCGCGGAGAGCCTCGGAGCTGGCACAGGAATTCGGTGGGAGGTAGTTTCTGTTGGAAATTTCCATGAGGAGAGAGCATTCCATATTAGCGAAGTGCAGAAGAGGCGGAGTGGTCAGTCGGTTTTTGGAATGGTTCAGTTCAGTTGGATTTTGGAATGGTAGAGTTCAGATGGTTGCTGGAGCTGGAGAGAGAGCAGTCAGATGAATCTTGGAATGAAGTTGGAACTGTCAGCTGGAGCTGCCAGTTTATCAGAATGTATTGAAGCAGTTGCCAGTCAGATGGAAAAGTTGGAGCTGCCAGTTGGAGCTATTGAAGCAGTTGGAGCCAGTGGAGTGAAGCCGTGGTGACAGAGGGAGAGAGAGCCCTGATTCCACAAGAGAGAGAGAGAAACATTCCTTTCTTATAGGGTGAGGTATTCTAAACTAGTTTGCTTTACACTTAATCATTAATATTGTTCTTTATTTCCTAAGCTATATTCCCGACTGTATTGTTACACTGATTAATCCTTTTTCTTTCAGTAGTGTGCAGTCTGTTATAATCCATTTCCCTTTTTAGCTATCTACAGTTCCTGTCAGCTATATGTGGATGTATTAGTAATAAAGCTTTATTCCTTGGATGTGTCTATTTTCCTTTACTTTTCAGGATATGTCTAGATTGCTAGTTATTGTGTTGTTATAATTTACCATTGTTTAATAAAGGAACCCCAGTTCTTAGTGAACAGCTGTGCAAGTGTTATTATTCATAATAAAGTTAACCTTTCTTCTAGTCAGATGCTGTTATGTGAACGGATGCATCTGTGGTTCTGGGGGTTCTGAACCTGTGTTTTAAATGTCATGATTCTGTTATGAATTTGGTATCAGTGAACCGCAAATAATGAATGCGTTATTCATGAGTATTTTCATCATGTTACACCAATGGATTCACTGTGCATTTGAAGGTTTTGCATTGAACACTTGGGTTTCATCTTGTAAATAGCAGCCATGTTATTCGTTGCCCTTACAGTAGGCTCTCCCCATGGCAGAGCAAGCATTTAAAGGACATAACCTTAGCATGGGTTTGTGCTGACTTCTGCATGACCTGACGACAGCTGACCCTGTTGCTTGAGGCTAACCTCCCAAGCCAGTTCCTTGTTCAGCAGCTGGCGCAATAAAGTTCAAAGAGCAGGACATGTCCGACTTTTTATGGCACTGTTCCCACCACTCCTATCTCCGTCCCATCTGTTGCTGCCTTTCCTTTAAGACATGTTCATCGATCTGGGTTGAAGGTTTTATGGTGGGTTTGTCCGGCCTGATTGAACAGGAAACCAAGCATGTGTGCAATCCTTTTTTTAGCCTGGACTTATCTTGAAAGTAATGCTTTGTATGCACGTCCTGGGAATCTCCAACATAATGCACTTCAAAGCAGGAATGTGTGCTTAAGGCGGAATATTCTGTATAAAAGGCCTGTGCGAAGGCCATGCAGCAGACTCTCTCATTCAGTTGCTTTAAGAGTGGCTGGGCGACGGAGCCTCACAATTAATCATAATAAAGATGTCTTTTCATATTTCAGATTCTGTGTTGATTTCTTTGCCACTGTTGAATGGATTACTTATTGGTAAGACCCCTGAGAAGGAGTATTGGAAATATTTGGTTTCTTCAGTTGGCGCAACCAACTCGGGGCTCATCATGAAGTGACTACCCGGAGGAGAGATTTTTCAGAGAACAGAATTCTGCTGGGGAAGGCAGGACAGAAATCTACTAAAAGAGGTACTCTGTGCACGGAGGTTCTGGGGGATTCTCTGTCTTTGCGGCCCGGCATATTTTTGATTTTTCTGACTTAAAACTCTCCAAAAGATGTCACTCCTGACTGAGCAACCCTTTTTGGCGCAAGTTTTTTTAAAGAGACTGTTAGTGCAGTTAGTAATTGGCAGTTAGAATTTGGACATCTATTTCTTTGGTACAGCTGTGATAAGTATTTATGGGTCGCTCCCAGTTAGCTTTGTGGTTCCGTTTTAGGAACAATTGTTTCAAATTTGTGAACTTGGCATCTGTTTGACATTTGCTTTGTACTTTGAAACTTGGCCTTTGTTGTTGAAACCTGGTTCTTTGATTCAAGTGGGTCGCCCCCAGTCCTTAGTAGTTCTTTGTTTGGTTCTTTGTATTATTTGAAAATTGCAATTTTTTTTTTTTTTTTTTAAATTTTTGAAAACCTTTATTGTGCTGCAAAGTCAAACAAATACGGGCCTACAACCTCTCGGCCGGCCACGAACACAGTTGAGCACCAAAGCAGCGTTACGGCGACATAGCATTAGTCACTTTCAGGCGAGCATGCAATTACACTGTGTACTTCGGAACACCACGTCTCAGAATCAATGAAGGTTAATTTTAAAGTTTTGTAAGTAAGCAGTGTATCATGTCGTACTTCACCAAGGCTGTTGAGAAGAGAGAAAGAAGGATCCATGCAGGAGGAGCAACACCATAGTTTCAACACACGTACAGGATAGGACCGCCAATCAGTGAGTTCCCCCCGGGCAGGAAGGCAACCATCCACAGAGTCAGATAAGAGACCCCTCACATACGCCACCCGAACCCTGCCGCCCCCTAACCCCTAGTAGAACTAGACATGGACCCCGACCAAAAGTAAAACCAAAAAATAGGAAAAAAGAAGAAGGCACCATAGAAATGAGACTATATTCTAACTACTAACCCCCCACCCTACACGCATGCGGAGGCTACGGCCTGCCCCCCCCCCCCCAGCAGTGTGTCTGTCGCCCCATAAACCCGAAATATAGCGAGAATAAGGAAGAGAGAGAAAGGAGAGGAGAAAAAGCACAAAGGAGACAAAACGTACCCTATGGCATAGAGAGGGAGAGAAGGACAACCTAATCTTCAACTCTCAAAGGGAAGAAAGAAGGGAGGGAGGAGGTTCAATTCCAGGCAACCCGGTCTCCGCCAGTCGTACGGCATTCGCCCCCCCGTAGTCAGAATAGACTGCAAAAATTGAAGCAATGTAGGAGCGAAGCATTATTCAACGGCGAACACGCAGACTGGACACAAAATACAGTCCGAAATCCCGACCCGCCCACCCAGCAGCCAATATCAGGGAATGCAACCTAACCCTGTCCTGAACGCGGACAGTCCCACCGTCGCGCTGCCCAAGAGAGGCCCGCCCACCACAAAACAAAAAAGCAAAATGGCGAAAGGGCAGGGATCAACAAAGCGGAGGCACAAAATGGCCACGATGAGTCAGCAGGAAGTCCGTCCATTGCAGCAGAATGTTCTTTAAGCACACCAGGCATACTCAGCGTTTCAGTCAGGAGAGGCAAAAAGCGCAGCGCAGGAAGAAAAGGCAGCCAGGACGATGCAGACAGTTCTCGGGGTTTCCACAGTAGAGAGTCTGGCCACAATGTTGCACTCCTCTCCTGGAGGAGAAACAAAGTATTTCGAGGGTAGCCGTCAGACTGGTAGTCCTGGGCGTCCGCAGGATAATCAGGGAGTGCAGATGTACCGCTTACCGGGGAGATCACCGGCGCGTCACACGCTGCAGGCAATGGTAGGCGGTCACTGTGCAGTTTAGAGCCATCGATGCCCCAGCTCAACATTGGTGTCATTCGGTCCAGCTCGTCGCCCAGTTCCCGAGTGCAATGTCGCACCTCTAAGCGGAGATCGCGCAGAGCTGAAAAGACTGCGCCGAGAGAAATCCCGGACTGTAGACCACCGTTCTTGTGCCCCCTGGGGGATCTCCAGAGGCACGGGTTCTCCTGTAGCCAGGGCGACACTGGACCTCGGTGCGGAAGGGCTTAGGTCCCCACAAGACATGGCGGCACACCCAGCCAACTCAATCAGGGTCCACTCCGGGCACCAGGTGTAGAATAGCGCCAGCGCACCCCCTCGTTTCACTGACCGTGGAGGACACTCCGTGCCCCAAAGCAATGCAGGACAGCTACACTCCGTTTGGCAGTCTCTGGTTGCGAGGCATGGGATCCGCAAACAAAGGGCAATTCAAAATGTCCGTCTTACTCTCGCATCAGCCACCACAAACAAAGGCTCCGCTGTAGTGGAGGTCCGCAGCTCCGTGAACACTGTCCCCTTTCCGCCCGCGCCTCAGCGTCCCTGGTGACTAGGCTCAAGTCGCGCCTCACGGGGCCAGCGCCAGTTACACTGCCGTGTGCGCCAGCGGAGCACTCCGGCCGGCAGCAGGGTCAGGAGACACGGGAGGGGGAGCTCGCTGATACGAGGTCCAGAGCCGGGAGTCAGGAGCCGATTTCTCCGGCTGCCGGGCAGGTCCGGGGCCCGGGAGAGCACCGTCGTGAACAGCGTCGTCTAACACACACGCTGCCGTCGAATTCGTCAGGATTGAGGAGCAGGATGTAGGCACGGCAGAAACGGACTGGCGGAGCCGGGAGCCTACAGGTCCGCTCCGGTCGCCATCTTGGCTCCCGAAAAAAAAAAATTGCAATTTTTAATAACCGAGGGTTTGCATATTTGCAAATATATCGATGGAGATAACCCCTTGAAGTTTGATGCTGGATTAGTGAGCTATAAGATGCCTGATCTTAGCGAATTTGGAGCTTTGTATTGGCCAACTTTGTATTTGTTTGAATTAGCCGGTTTATCTAAATAGGTTAGATTTACAAACATATTTCTTCCTTGGTGATTTTTGTATCCGCAGGGAACTAAAATATGACAATACATAACAAGGATGCTTTACTCTGTATAATTTTATGAATGGATATGCAGAACGATTTTTGGTGTTCTGCCAGCTGCAGCTAGTGAATTGAGTGTATTTTTGGTTTTTACACTGTTGAGCAGTGTTTCTTGTAAATATGACTTACAGCTACGTATAGTCCGGACTGTCCTGTTTTCGTTCTGAGTGTGGATTTGTGGGTTTAAATGTGTGTTTGAATGCGTGGTTAAAATGTGTGTTTACATGTCTATTTTGTTTGTGAGTTTTGTTGTACATTGCGACGACGCGATTTACAAGAAATGGTTGTAGAGCGCTGTATTGTGTGTCCTAAATGTTTTCAACACTTTCTGTTTATGTCTGAAATGTGCTCAATGTGTGTGGTTCACATTTAATGGATTTAAATAAGGCCCCAGCCAAAAACGAAATTACATGTTTTTGCAGAAATAAATGCATTTACAGCGTTTTCACTTAAATGCACTGTATTAAATGTTCACAGGCAAAACGTTTTTAGCTGCAGTATATTTGCATAGGAATGTTTCTTCAGCCAGCAATTTTTTGTAGTTCAACACGGGTGGAATTTTGCATGACGGCCCTTTTACATGACAGAGGCCCTAAAATTGACGCAGAATGTGACGCTTTTTAAATTAGGCATATGCGCTCAGGTTTGTGAGTTAATGCATCTCAATAAGAGGCAAGGGATGTAGCGGGCTCTTATATGTAAAACAATCACAAACAGAAATAATTGGGTTTTATTAGAAGACAAAAATTATTAATTATGGAAAAATAATTCATAAAAATGAGTGCTACCAAAATCGTTTTTTAATATTCATAAAGCTTAACACTCATGCTATGACCTCTTAGCATTAAAATGTGATTTGCGTTATGTTGCATCACTAAAATGACAAGAATCCATGTGTATAAATTCGCTTGCCATAGGCGCAAGCAAGCTCATTTTTATAACGTATAAATTATTATTTTCAGATACCTGACTCTTGGATTATGTAATAGACTTTCTAGTAATCCATATTCTGCAAGAAAATTGTAAAATATTCATTTTGTAATGCCCAAAATCAGAAAGTCGATTTTGAGTAAATTCACTGTTTAAACTGCATTTTTGCTTTCCTTAAAGTGTCTCAGCCTTAAGCAAATGCATGCATTTAGGTTTTGATATAAGGTTGTGCTTTCTTGTGATTCAGTGGGTTAATGTGCCAGTACACAGGCTTGTTTTAATATCAGGATTGGAGGTTCTACTTTCAAGCTAGGCCTACGGACAGTTTGCTTATTTAACACTGATGAAGTGTGTGCCATACGATTGCAACAAGTAAATTACTCTAAAAAACTGGTCTGTGTGTCTTTAGCTTTTGAGACAAATTGACAGTGAATGTAGTCTAATAATATGGGAATAGTGATAATTTTAGCGCCTAAAAAGAGAAATTATTTTTTTTAAAATAGCTTGAATTATTGTTGATTAGATCCAGCCTACTGGCTTTGTCAGCTCCACTGTGGCAGAAGCTGGGGGCTGGGAGAATCTGCCACAGCTGGCTCAGCGCGCTCTCGCTGAGATGTTCTCTTTTAAGTGTTTCCCCATAAATTATGGAGAAGGCCCCTCATGTGTTGCCATTTACAGCCTTTTAATTAGGCCTTTGTTTCCAAGGAATGCAGAATGACCTCTCTGCACGGGCTGCTAAAAGTGAGGTTTCTGGTTTCACGTGGTAACATGAAGGACCTTGATTTAAATGGGGAGATGAAAAGGGGTTTCTTTAAACATCGTGTTAAATGCTTGGCAGGACTGCTACAATGTTTGCTAGCTGTGTTTTCTTTTACAGAAAACGAAATGATGCATCCAGTTTTAGATAAAAATAACATGCAGCCTTTTTCACACAATTTTGAAGGTTATAGGTTACAGGCCTACGTTCAATACAGATTTGCTCATTAACAGTTAAGTAATAAACAGTTATTTTTTGTGTATGGTACAATGTTTTTGTGTTGTGTATTTTTCTGTTTTTGCCAACAGATTTTTCATGGATTGTTCTTAAGAAGAGAAGACACGTGAGTTTGGCTAATTGACAAAAGATGTGTTTTTGCGTCATTTCTTTAACAGAAAAAAACGTACATGTTTCTGTTTGAGGTATTTACAGCTGTCATGACATATTATATTTTGACAATTGATCTACAACTGCGTTGTGCTCAAATGTCAAACGCTGGGTATAGAGTTTGTATGGAGTTTTTGACCTGACAATTTAGACAGGCCCAAATATTGGGTTTTGGCTGCAGGTTTAAAGTGCATAAAAAACACATGCCATGGTGCTGCATTTTTTTGTATGTTTTGTTGTTACCATCACAAGTTCTCCTGTGTTCTGAAGTGGTCCGTATGACGATACGTACCACTACACAATTATTGGATGAATTTGGTATAATGATAAATTTCACAGATATGGTTTGCATACTGTGAGGAAGGATGGCAGCACTTTTACCAGTGCATGCCTACCTTTGGCTATACATTTGGCTGTATTGAAAAAAAAAACTAAACAAATATAACGGGTTCAAAGTGTATCACCTGATGTTACTTACTGCTCATTCTATTAAAGGAATAGGCAGCCCTAAATTGTTATATATCCTTGATTGGACCTAAGGATAGAATTATAGATCTGTGACTCAAGGTGACCTAATGTTTATATGGCGGTATTTAATCAGGTTTTGTTTCCCAAATAGCATTTGGCTTTGTCCCTTGAAAGGAAGCCAGGTTTCATTTTTTCTCTCTGCTGTTCCGCCCCTGACCAATGTCGCATTATGCTTAGTTATTAGGCATTTTTAGTTGTGTTTTAGTTGTGTTCACCAGTCAGCCCATTTATTATTATCGGTGTATTGTTTATGTGTACACTTCTAGACCGTAGTTATGTATTAGGGACCCCCCATGTTATGTAAAATGTTTTTTTCCCCCCATGTTATGTAAAATGTTTTTTTCAGACTGACTGTCAAGGTAGTGATAGGCTGGTTCCAATGTCTATTTTTAATTTTTCAGCTTTCTTGTGTTCCTGCTGCTTTAATTTTTGGTGGGATTAGATGTGTTCTAAACATGCAAATACCAGGACTTTCTAGTGTTTGTTCTTTGTCTTCACATTTGATCATTAGCCTTTTGTATTGCATAGTGCACTTAATGCACATTTTTAAAGGGACTTTTCTTCATGTCTTTGATAATGTGAATGATGTTATCTTTCTATTCGAGATGTTCTAGATAAGGAATTTAGGAACACCTAGGCTTAGTCATTGAGGGAACACATGTATTTACCCCATTAGACAATGCCACTGTGTGAGGAAATTCATTTTGATAGAATCCCTGTGTAGCTATAGATGACAGAGAATAATGAAAAGAACATAACTGAAGATTCTAAAGATACTGTTTTGCCCTTTTTGCCTTTGCTCTTGTATTTTATGCCCATGACACATTGTCACTCCCGTGCAGATTGCAGGTCACCTGCTTGCCAGTCCTTTTGTTAAAACACATGAACTGCTTTTTGTGCTTGATTTGAAGGAAACTAACAATTGTGTTACACATCCTGCATCACTAGGGTCCTGCTGAATCTTCCAGAGTCAAAGGAAGAGTGATTCCCTGCAGACCTGTGATCAACACTAAGCTCACTCCCCATCAGTGACCGCTCTAAGATGAACAGATTTCCTGGCTCTACACTTCTTGCAACAAGAAAGTCGCGAAGCTGGACAACGATCATCAGCGCGACATCGGTGATTCCTCCAAAGCAAGGCATTTGATTTGCGAAAGGCGTTGCAGAAGAAAGGAGGAGCTGATTCATTTATTTGTTGTTTGGGCTCTGTACCTGTTATGTGCTGGAAAACCTCTGTCAGTGTACATTCCCTTGAGCCATTGGCCCGAGTCTTGGCCACATTCACACTTCTTGCTTTTCACCAATGGAAAGGCAGTGCACCCGAGGATTCACGTTTGGAAAAAGGCACTACATTCTGGTGCCCAGGAGAGAGCAGCTTGAGCGTCCTCTGACACTAAATGATGAGTGTTGGAGACTGAAAATGCTGCTGATCTTGCTAAATAGTTCTTGGATCTGCACGAAATGCTTTGTGCCCTTGATCAATAAACAGCACATCATATGTAGTGTCTGCCACAAGAAGAGACACTGGTGCATTGTTTTGAAACACTGAGACTTTCGAGTGAGCTGTGAGTGTTTTCCCCGAGCGGCACTCCAACTAAACAGTATTGTCTCCTCATGAAAGGCCTGACTTGAAGAGGCCCAACGCGAAGAAAACACTGGAAGCGGATCTGATGGACTTTGGGTATTTTCTGTGAGCTTATATAGACTTGAAGTTTGGAAAATAATTTTTGCTGCTTTGCTGGCATTGTTTTAAAGTATTTCTGTTTAGTAAAAGCAGAATAAAGTCCACTCTCTGTGGAAGAGTATCCCTTTTTCATCTGAGAGCATTGATCAGGAACACCATTGTTTCACTTAAACATATAATGAATTACTGAAATGCATAGGAAGCTATATAAAACGTTATTAGATAATTCTAGGATTTGCTGTCTGCTTAGGACTGTGCAAGTATTACGCATTTGACCTTTTGTTGTTCTTTTTCCCTTGCTGAATTGTATTATGGTTTTTTGTTAACTTTTTGATTGGTTACCATTTGCCAGTTGCAGGGTCACGTAGGAGTACAAACGGTTCAGTTTGTGACCTGAGTAGTGGCAGTAGGCCTGCAGGACCTGCAGTGTCCCTATGACCTGCTAATAATCACAGCTGAAGTACTCTACCAAGATTGCGTGAGCGACATTAGAAAATGGAGATTGTATTGAGGAATGACGATAAAAAGCAAGAGATGAAAAACAGACACTATAGAATATTGTTCTCTAAGTGCGGTATAGCTCTATCTATTTTAATACTTTTATGTATTTTATTGGCTACTATATTTTGGTTTGTTTCCTTCTACACAATTGACGTCTGCACCAACTTCCCAACATACTCTTTCTGTTTCTTCACATGAGCTTCATATTTTACCTGAACATGAACTGGTTAGGTCAGAGTTTACTGATAATTCCTTTTGTACAGTATTTACATCAACACCAGCTAGTGATGAATATAGCCATGGTCTCAGATTTAGCATGAGTATAGGTTATTGCCTATGTAAGGGCAAAAGGATACTCTGTGGTTCTGGGGGTTCTGAACCTGTGTTTTAAATGTCATGATTCTGTTATGAATTTGGTATCAGTGAACCGCAAATAATGAATGCGTTATTCATGAGTATTTTCGTCATGTTACACCAATGGATTCACTGTGCATTTGAAGGTTTTGCATTGAACACTTGGGTTTCATCTTGTAAATAGCAGCCATGTTATTCGTTGCCCTTACAGTAGGCTCTCCCCATGGCAGAGCAAGCATTTAAAGGACATAACCTTAGCATGGGTTTGTGCTGACTTCTGCATGACCTGACGACAGCTGACCCTGTTGCTTGAGGCTAACCTCCCAAGCCAGTTCCTTGTTCAGCAGCTGGCGCAATAAAGTTCAAAGAGCAGGACATGTCCGACTTTTTATGGCACTGTTCCCACCACTCCTATCTCCGTCCCATCTGTTGCTGCCTTTCCTTTAAGACATGTTCATCGATCTGGGTTGAACGTTTTATGGTGGGTTTGTCCGGCCTGATTGAACAGGAAACCAAGCATGTGTGCAATCCTTTTTTTAGCCTGGACTTATCTTGAAAGTGATGCTTTGTATGCACGTCCTGGGAATCTCCAACATAATGCACTTCAAAGCAGGAATGTGTGCTTAAGGCGGAATATTCTGTATAAAAGGCCTGTGCGAAGGCCATGCAGCAGACTCTCTCATTCAGTTGCTTTAAGAGTGGCTGGGCGACGGAGCCTCACAATTAATCATAATAAAGATGTCTTTTCATATTTCAGATTCTGTGTTGATTTCTTTGCCACTGTTGAATGGATTACTTATTGGTAAGACCCCTGAGAAGGAGTATTGGAAATATTTGGTTTCTTCACATCTCCCGTCCAGGTAAATGGTAACTGAGCAAAGGAGTAGAGGAGCACTTGAATTAGGAAATAACCTTTGCATATTGTAATTTGGCCATTCTTGTGTACCACATAAAATATAACAATTGTATATAAGACATCCCCAGTAGATATTAGATATATAGAGAAACTTCCCAACAGAGAGAGAGAGAGCTGAAGGTATTCATAGGACAGTGATCGTCGTTGTGTAACGGCGTTAGTGAGAGCATTGATTGTGATCAATGTGTATACCCACAAGATTGTAGCTTGAGTGAGCACTGATTGTGGTCAGTGTGTAATGAGATCACCGCTAATGAAAGTGGCGTTAGTGAGAGCATTGACCGTGGTCAAAGTGTATACCCACAGGATTGTGGCTTGTGTATGTGTGAAATAGTGAGAGCACTGGGGGATACAGTGCATATACCCACAGGATTGTGGCTTGAGTGAGCACTGATTGTGATCAGTGTGTAATGGTAAGTTATCAGAACTGCCCCCTTCGATATGAGTAGGAGGGTAGCATAGTCTGGGTCTGAGTTGCCGCGAGACTATAAGGTATGAGTGTGATAGAGAATATGGAATTCCTTAGTAATCAGTGAGTATTCCTAGTAATCTTATAGATTTAGTGGTGTCTTTGATGATATGAGCTTGTATATTGCTAATTCCCCATCCTCAGGTAGGTACCCAGGTGCCTTGGTAAGTAGGTCCTGAGGAGGGAGGTGGTTACGTTTCGGATAGATTGGTAGTGTCTTGGTGAGCTGATTCTATCTGGTCCGAAAATCCGGTCGTTACAGTGTATTAACTCTCTGGTTTTAGAGTGACAGGGGCTTGGGATGTGCATTCACTATAGACAGCCACTGGTGGGGGTTGAGGTTTACCTGGCCCTTTCTGGACGACACTGAGCTGAATAGACCCTGGCTGAATTTAGAGTAGTGGGAGCAGTTTTCCTTGCACCTGAATAGGGCCTGTCTCCCTTGCACGATGCTGTGTTCACCCCCTGTGTCATACTGTACTAGTGAGGACAGAATTGGTTTGGACTGGGCTCAGAGACCCTTGCGCAAAGAGAACAAAGACATTTTGGGGTAGACGTATTATATGTGAAACACCAGAACTTTAGATCATTCTGGACTCAAGAGGAACCTTTGCAAAGGAGAAAAGCTGAAAAGCTGTGAGGAGTACTGCCCCTTTGCTGTGTGCTGGGTGGGGTTGGCCTGCAGTTGTTGTGCCTGCCAAGGAGAGGACAAAGACTTGAACTTTGCTTTGAACCTGCTTGAACAGGAGCTCCAAGGGTCTGTGTGGGCTAGCCTCCTTTTCTGAAGTCCCAGGGAAACAAATACTTCATTCCCTGCTCCCCTGAACTTTGCTGCTGAGAGTTCTGACCTGCCACGAGGTGCCTGTTCCAGTTTTGGGCCTCTGGAGGTTGTGCTTGCTGCGGGGAGCTGGAGGAAACCTGAAGAACTAAAAAACTTGACACATCACTCTTCTTGCTGCTGTTTTTCCGATGCAGCATGGCTGTGCAAGAAGAATCTCCACGCATCGCAGCGCCACTGCTGAAATGGATGGAGCGGCTGTTTCCGCTGCAAGGACCAATGCATCAAGGGATCGCGGCTGAAGAAACCGCTGCATCGATCTCCGATAAAAGATAAAGGGCAATCCAGTTAACCTCAGAACCTGGGCATATACAATAAACGAAAAAAGTGGTTCTGTTGGGTAGTTCAACTAATTTGCAATAGGTATTACATACAGTGGCGAAAATATGCCTCAGTCATATATCCAAGTAACACACCAGGGAAAACAAATTCTTTAAGATAAGGAATTCAATTTCTTTACTTAATATTTATAGGTGGCTGTCGTGACATGAAACACATGCGGCGAAATAACAAAATGGCATTGTTGTACAGTTAGTGACTGATAGTGATACGTGACAAAGTGTTGTGCAAAGGTGACATAAAGAACATGTATAAAGTGTAAAAAATATTATTAAAAAAACAAGTCCAAGATTCAAAGCATAAATCCCAACGGTAGTATTTAATTTACTTTTCAAGTCAGGGAAATTGCAAGGACTAATTAAGACAATAATGTTGACGTTTCAACCCTAAACTGTTGTGCAGCTAATTCGGCATCAGAGGCAGATCTTTATCAGGACAGGGGGGAAAAGGAACTTGACAGCCTGTTGATCGCTGATGAATCCTGTATTTCTATGCATTGTACCTGTGCAACAAATTTTCCCGACGCATCACCCTCAGACCAGAACCGTCTTGGAGTCAACGTATCACTTCTCCCTACAGACCGGATTTGACGCATCACTTCTCCTGCGTTCATCAAAACTGTTGCCTCACTTCCCCAAGGTGTCAGGAACCGACACATCTCTTTGTTTCTCAACGCTTCCCATCACTGCGGCTGTTTGGGCTTGTGAATTTTGACGGATCTACAGGTACTTTGTGAGAAATCTTGCATCCATAGTTTTCTATGGACCAAATTGTTTGAAACCTTTTTAAAGTCATATTCTTATTACATATATCTTGGTTTTTTGTAGTTTTGGTCTTGTTGAGTTTAGATAAAGATACTTTATGTTTTCTAAACTGGTGTGGTGTCCATGTGTGGTGTTAACACTGTATTACTGTGTGTTTTGAGTACAAATACTTTACACATTGCCTTTCGGATAAACCTGTCTACTTGTGCCAAGCTACCCAGGGGGTGAGCAGGAGTTTTCTAAAATGTGTATCCCCATTACCTTGATTAGAAGCAAGGGACCCTCTTTGGACAAAGGCACCTACCTCTGCCAACTAGAGACCCCCATTTCTAAAATGCTAACAGAAATTGGAATTTGTAATTGTATTTATATAGTATTTACTACCCCAGACGAGGCGTTGAATCACTTTTCAGAGAGTACCATCCTACTCCGGAACTCAAAAGGATTAGTGGTGCAATAGTATAAGGAAATAGGAGTACAGTATTACTATAGGGAGTTACAAGTTCATTTGAGCAGAGGACATGTGTTTCTGTCAGTTGGATTGAATAGAGTAATGGAGGGATAGAAGATGGAAGAAGACTAGAAATGTTAGTTGGGAGATCATAGTGGTAAGTTGAGGTCTGATATGAGTAAAAGAGAGAAGGAGGTGTGAAGAGCCTGTAGAAAGGCATTAGGGAGAAGGAGAGATAACATAAGGGGGAATTTAGTAGGGTTATTTGGGGTGTCATGGTAGTAAACTGTTGTTTATGGTGAGCCAGGAGGTATAGAAGAGGGAGGATTCTAGGAAGTTTTATTTTGTAATTAATAATAGTCGGAAGGGCTCCATTAAGGACCACAATAGGCGTGAAACATGTAGACCTGATATAACCACTTTTACTATCACCACTAGCACCAAGATACAAGGAAGGAAAATACCCCCAACTCTGACAACCAGATCAAGAGTATTCCTCTTGACTTTAGTTTTTAACCATATCGTACGGACCCCAGAATAAACATTTTCAGGGTACTAGTATGATTTTTTAGCTCACCCACAGCACTTCCCCCACACCCACACTCACCACTGCAGTGTTTCTCTAAAAAGATCTCCGACAAAGAGCCCTCTCTCGGATCCCGTGTGGGACAGCAGCACCACCCCCACAAGGAGCATGCCCAATGATGAAGCATGACACCAGTCTAGGTGTTTGAGGGCACTTCTTTAACAAGGAGGAATTTCCCCCTCACCTCTATATATCTAATCTTCTAAAGAGTTAAGGCTTTCTTTTGCCTGTAATTCTAGAGTCCTAATAGGCCCCCCTTTCCAGAGGAACAGTTACCCTACAGTGATTGACAAGTATATCTTGGGAGCACGGGTACTGGACCTATTTCTATTAGCTCCCAGTCCCCCATCTTCAATGTATTTTTACTACAATAAGGCACATGTTATATGCTTAATATGAATGATGATGATATATTGCACGACATCACATCACTCATGTGATGATGATGACATACTGATTTGTAAATAGTTTACCATGTAACTGATAGGCCACTCATGGCTGTCACAGTCAAAATGACAAGAGTAGGGACTGGAGTGGAAGTGGCCCTAGGAGTCCGAGGGGGGCGATGGATGATGAGTGGATAGGGTACTGTTAGACCTGGCACCATTGGCGTGGGTCTCCCTTCCATTTTTTGCTATTGCCTCATGTATTGTTGCTGGTGTTAGGTGCTTTGGGCACTGTGCCACTGCTATCCAGTGCCACAGTGCAAATGCTCCCTATTGTAAACTGATGTGTTAATCAGTGGTTCCATGGTTGGCTATTTGGTTTATTTGTCAGACCCTAGACTAATGCTGCTGGTGGGCTTGCAGCACTGGTTGTGCCACCCACAGAAGCAGCCTTGTAAAATGTGTCTAAGGTCTGCCATTGCAGAGCCTGCATGCAGTCTGGTACTGTCATGCTGACTGAGCAAGTGCACCCACTTGCCAGTCCCTAAACCTTCCATTTTCTTCATATCAGTGACCCCTATTGTAGGCCCAAGGGCAGGGTGCATTGTAAGTATAAGGTAGGACAAGCCCTGATGTTTGTGGCATGTCCTAATAGTGAATTACAGCCATTTTCGTTTTTCACTATTGCAAGGCTATCTGTTCTCCATAGGCCAGAATGGGCTGTTAGAGTTATTACATTTTATAATCCTAACTGTCTCAGAGAACATGGTAAAAATTCGAGTTTAGTAAGCCTGAACTCAGAATAATAAAATACATCTTTTAGTGAAGTTGGTTTTAATATTCTGTGTTTGTCTAACCATTCAAACCTGCCTCTGCTAGGTTGTGTATTCCTATGTCTGGTTTTGTGAGTGACAGGGCTGGGGAATTCCAGGAGACAGGCTGAGTCACCCAGTGGTGAATCTGCATCTAGATGTGAGGGAGGAGTTGCACCTGAACCTTGAATAGGGCTGTGCCTGCCTTCCACAATGCTGGCTCTACCCCCTGGGCAGTGGCTGATGTCTCTGCCCTGCACACTGAAAGAAGAGAAGGAGTCCTGTAAACAAAGTGCTCCAGGACTGTACTTGCCTTCCACAATGCTGGCTCCACCTCCTGTGGGGCGTCTGATGTGCATGCCCTGCACTGTGAAAGGAAAGGAGAAGTCTGGTAAACAGAGTACTTCAGAACTGGTTTGGACTGGGCAAAGGCCCCTCTCCCCTTAGTGAACAAAGGATTTGAAATGAAACTAGATCACTTTGGACTACAAGAAGAAACCTTTACTGAGGAGAGGAACCTGAAGAAACTGAGGAGAGACTATTCCCAAGCTGAAGGGCTGCTTGGGGGATTGGCCTGCAGTGGTTGCCTTACTACCAAAGAAATGAAAAAGTAACTTTGTGTACTATGCTTTCAACTTGTGAAGGATCGCTAAGGGCATGGAAAAGAGCTTGCCTCCTGCTGAAGTCTCAGGGACAACAGACTTCACCGCCAGCTCCCCAGAGTTCTGTTGGAAGTGCCTGCTGCTGTTTTGAGTCTTCTGAGGAACTGCGTGTCGCAAGGAGCTGGAAGAGAGACTCAATGAGAAGAAGTGTGTCGCTGTCGCTAGGCCTGCTATCGCAACTCGAAGGAGGGTGTCGCTGCTGGAACTGTCACACTGCACCGCATTGGAGAGAAGCCTGTCGCAACGAAGAGGAAGTGTGTCGCCATCGCTATTGCTGCTGTCGCAACTCCGAAGGAGGGTGTCGCCGCTGTAGTTGTCGCACTGCACCGCATCAGGAAAAGAATCTCGCAACAAGGTCGGAGCATGTCGCCGTCGCTGTGCCTGCCGTCGCAACGCCGAAGGAGGGTGTCGCCGCTGGAACTGTCGCACTGCATTGTATCGAGCAAGAGCACCTCGCATCCCCAAGAAGCGCGCCGCCGTCGGAGCTGCTGCCATTGCATCATGGATGTCGCAGCTGTAGTTGTCGCATTGTGCAGGAGCTTCACGCATCGTGGGAGAAGAGCGTCGCCGCTGGAGCTGTTGCCATTGCATCGTAAGGATGTCGCCGATGCAGTCCACGCATTGAACCGAGGACTTCTCGCATCCCCGAGAAGAGTGTCGCACCTGGAAGATCTTCACGTCTTTATTTCTTTGTATCTGAACTTTGCCGCATTTCCCATCGCTGCAACATTGCTTGGTACATTGGCGCAGAGTGTCGCATCTAAGAACTGAACTGAACTAAGCTTAAATCTACCATCTTAAAGTAATCATAGTGTGTATTTTTGTCGTTTATGGTCTTGTGGTAACTCTATATAAAGTCTACTTATTTTTTATATAAAACCTGTGTGGTATCTGTGAGAAGTTGGCCTGGTATATGATGCTCACTAGTTCTAGTGATCACCTTGTACCATGCCAAGCAACCCTTATGATGATTGGTTGTAAGTCAACCTTATAGACCAGCAATCCTAGAGGTAGCGTGGACAAAGCAGTCTTAGGCTAAACTCTGTAAAGGCATGTAAAGCAAGCTGTTTTACCATATACAGTCCCCTTGAAAACCAAATGAAAGGACACCACACAGATATATATTGAAAATATATATATATTTATTTACTACAAGTATCCACTATACTCTTTATGAGCACAGAAGCAAATGCGTTAAAACAAAACACTGTTTAAATATACAAAAGTTGCACAATTTGGATAGGCCCCAGGGGCCACCTAAATCATATACTAAAATAGTGGTATAAGTATCACTAATCGAAAAGGAAGTAGGCCTAGGGCCTTGGGAATCGCTGGAGCTGTTCGGGACTAGCAGTGACTAAGTGGGGAAAGGCCCGCAGGACTCGGGTGCAGCGCATAATGCACACGCATGCACCAATGCAAAGTCAATGGTGCGTAAAAAGTACAAAGTTACTGAAAATGGAACCTTCCGGATGACCTAGAACCTAGCAACTTGGAACATAGACACTAGATGTGTATTGCTACACAGGAGCACCAGAGTGCCAGGGTTACCTTACCCACAGGAAGCGGGTGCATATGTCTCAAAGTGTGTCGGGTTTCGTCGCGCTGGTCTATGGAGCCTGTACATGAAGATGTTGCAGGCAGGTCGTCGAGGAGAGTTCCGGTGGATCCAAGGGTGGATCTGAAGAGATGAAGACCTGAAAGCAGAGGGGACAATGTTCAAAGCCACTAGCCAGTGACTACCACGGAACCAGGAGGGAACCAGGAGATGTCGGGTGCAAACAGGCGAAGAAGGGAAGATTGTCTCTGCAGCCACGTAGACACAAAGAGGTCGAGGGCGTCCAGGCGTCGATCAAGAGCTGTCCCACGAAGGCTCTAGCTGATGGCTGTGTCGGCTTCTTGATTGGAGCAAACATGCCTTGGCTAATGCAAGCCATGCAGGAAACAATGCAAGCTTCTCTCTCGGACCAGCAAGGTCAGAGGGGCGGCTCCTTTTTACAGGAGCGAGGGCTAGTCTGGAGCAACCAGACCAGTGGTGTTGATTTCGGAGTTCGTCGCCAAGATGGCCACTAGCCAACGGGCCAGTAACCGGGATGACGCATCGAGTGGCAAAATGCAAAAGGGCCCCACGCAGATTGTGGAGATGCTCGGGGGCTGATCTTCGGTGCACATGCTGCTCGGTGGTGGGGCTTCTCAAACCCCAAAGCACAGCATTGAGGGTGCCTCGGGTGCTGCGCAGTCAGCTTCTCGTGAATGTTCCAAGATGGCCGGTCCCACGTCTCTCGGTGCCTCCACGGGTCTCTTTTTTTCAGGGACTGTGGATCGGGCTCTGAGATGTCTGGGAATCCGGGTCTTGTTGGGCTCTGGGCTCTGGGCTCGGGCTCCGGCGGGAGGCAGCGGCAAAGCAGATGTCGAGTTGCTGGATGGTGCCTGTATTCACAGGGTGGTCACTCCTTGGCCACAAGGGAGATGCTATTCAGTCTTCTGTGCAGCAGAATGTCGAAGTCCCGTTTTCTTCTTAGTTTCAAGTCTAGTTTAGGATGATCTGAAGTCTTGGGACACAGCTCCTACTCTTATTCAAAATATAGGGGCCGGATCACCTGCTAGGTCCCTCCTCTGGATGGTACCAGGAAGGGGGGTGGTTACACCCCCTTTCCTTTGTCCAGCTCCGCGCCAGGACTGGGGCTGGACTGGCTTATGCACAGGGACACCTTGTGTGCCCCAGGCATGTCTCATTCTATTCAGCCCTGTCCTACCCAATACACAAAATCCTGTCTGGGGTGGTGCTCGCACCTCCCAAGGCAGAAAACCCTTTGTCCAAGCCTCCCTCGCTGGAAGGACTCCCAGCAGCAGGACGTCAGACTTGTGTCTGTGGTGGCAGCATCCAGTTTTGTGATGCTGAGGCTCGAGTTAACTTGTTTACAGGCATGGTAGTAAGGCTTTTTCTGTGTAGAGGAAGTGTCTTGGGACCCACCTCCATCCTTGGAGTTTTGGGGCCCTGGGGAAGTCTTCTCTTTGGTTTTATCCCCACCTTTCTCTTGAGGCTTGGTAGTCTTGCTTTTGGTCACCACCCTGGTTCTTAGGCCTGATCCTGGTTCTGTCCCATTTGTCGGCCCTCTTACCCAATTCTTATGGAGAGGTCAGATCAGAGTCCACCAGGTGCTGATGTAGAAGCTGGTTTTGACAATTATTTAAGATTTGCTCTCTCATCATCAAATTATACAATCCTGTATAGTCTGTAACCTTACTTCCCAGCAACCAGCCCTCCAGAGCTTTAGTGGCACATTCAACAAATTCAGACCAGTCCGGAGTCTGTGTCTTCTGGTCTCTCTGAACATCAACCTGTATTGTTCAGTGGTCAAGCCTAACTCATCAATCAGAGCACTCTTCAGGACCAGGTAGTTTCTAGAATCCCCATCACTAACTGTGAGGAGTCTGTCTCGGCCTCTACCTTCAAAGGAGAGCCACAAGATTGCTGCCCACTGCTCCTGAGGGATCTGCTGTACTCTGCAGGCCCTCTCAAGTGCAGTCATCCATTTGTGGATGTCATCCCCAGCTTTTTAGGGGGGCACAATCTTACTCAGGTTTCTATTGTCATAGGACCTGTCTTTATCCTTAGGGATAGTGCTGCCACCAGTGGATCCTAATCCACTCTCTCTAGGCTGTCTTGCTCTAGCAAGTTTCTCTTGGGCCAGGGTAACTTCTAATTCTTGCTTCTGGATCCTAAGCTCAGCCTTTCTCATTTTGGCCTCATGTTCCCTCCTCTGAGGGGTTGTCATCCTCCTTCTGGAGTGACCATGAGAACCCCTAGAAGCTTGGGAGGTGTTGGATTCACCTGAGTGATTCCTCCTCCTCCTTTTCTCCTGGTTAAGTCCACTTGGGGGTCTGAGTGGGTTTACCCCTGACTCAGTCCCAAATAGGCTGAAGTTAGCCTGGCTAAGCACTCTGGCTAGCACCTGACTATTTCTACCATCATCAGAATCACTGTTCTCCCCTTCTGTCTCTTCCTCCTCCTCATCCTCAGGCTTAGTATCTACAGTGGTCTGGTCTTCCTCATCTATCTGGACAACAGGGACAGGGGCATCAGAATTATCATCTTTAGTGGGAAAGCCTCTGATCCACAGTCCCTGGAAAAAAAAAAGAAATCCAACCGCTGCCACCAATGTGAGAAGTTGGCCTGGTATATGATGCTCACTAGTTCTAGTGATCACCTTGTACCATGCCAAGCAACCCTTTTGATGATTGGTTGTAAGTCAACCTTATAGACCAGCTATCCTAGAGGTAGCGTGGACAAAGCAGTCTTAGGCTAAACTCAGTAAAGGCATGTGAAGCAAGCTGTTTTACCATATATAATCCCCTTGAATACCAAATGAAAGGACACCACACAGATATATATTGAAAATATATATATATTTATTTACTACAGGTATCCCCTATACTCTTTATGAGCACAGAAGCAAATGCGTTAAAACAAAACACTGTTTAAATATACGAAAGTTGCACAATATGGATAGGCCCTAGGGGCCACCTAAACCATATACTAAAATAGTGGTATAAGTATCACTAATCGAAAAGGAAGTAGGCCTAGGGCCTTGGGAATCGCTGGAGCTGTTAGGGACTAGCAGTGACTAAGTCAGGAAAGGCCCACGGGACTCGGGTGCAGCGCTTAATGCACACGCATGCACCAATGCAAAGTCAATGGTGCGTAAAAAGTACAAAATTACTGAAAAGTGAATCTTCCAGATGACCTAGTACCTAGCAACTTGGAACATAGACACTAGAGGTGTATTGCTACACAGGAGCACCGGATCGCCAGGGTTACCTCACCCACAGGAAGCGGGTGCATATGTCTCAAAGTGTGTCGGGTTTCGTCGCGCTGGTCTATGGAACCTGTAGATGAAGATGCTGCAGGCGGGTCATCGAGGACAGTTCCGGTGGATCCAAGGATGGATCTGAAGAGATGAAGACCTGAAAGCAGAGGGGACAATGTTCAAAGCCACTAGCCAGTGACTACCGTGGAACCAGGAGGGAACCAGGCGATGTCGGGTGCAAACAGGCGAAGAAGGGAAGATTGTCTCTGCAGCCACGTGGACACGAAGAGGTCGAGGGCATCCAGGCGTCGATCACGAGCTGTCCCACAAAGGCTCTAGCTGATGGCGGTGTCAGCTTCTTGATTGGAGCAAACAGGCTTTGGCTAATGCAAGCCACGCAGGAAACGAGGCAAGCTTATCACTCGGACCAGCAAGGTCAAAGGGGCTGCTCCTTTTTACATAAGCGAGGGCCAGTCTGGAGCAACAAGACCAGCAGTGTTGATTTTGGATTTCGTCGCCAAGATGGCCAATAGCCAACGGGCGAGTAACCGGGATGACGCGTCGAGTGGCAAAATGCAAAAGGGCCCCACGCAGATCGTGGAGATGCTGGGGGGCTGATTTTTGGTGCAGATGCTGCTCGGTGGTGGGGCTTCTCAAACCCAAAAGCACAGCATCGAGGGTTACTCAGGTGCTGCACAGTCAGCTTCTCGTGAATCTTCCAAGATGGCTGGTCCCACGTCTCTCGGTGCCTCCACGGGTCTCTTCTTTTCAGGGACTGTGGATCGGGCTCTGAGATGTCTGGCAATCTGGGTCTTGTTGGGCTCTGGGCTCGGGCTCCAGCGGGAGGCGGCGGCAAAGCAGACATCGAGTTGCTGGATGGTGCCTGTATTCACAGGGTGGTCACTCCTTGGCCACAAGGGAGATGCTCTTCAGTCTTCTGTGCAGCAGAATGTTGAAGTCCAATTTTCTTCTTAGTTTCAAGTCGAGTTCAGGATGATCTGAAGTCTTGGGACACAGCTCCTACTCTTATTCCAAATCTAGGGGCCGGATCACCTGCTAGGTCCCTCCTCTGGGTGGGACCAGGAAGGGGGTGGTTACACCCCCTTTTCTTTGTCCAGCTCCATGCCAGGACTGGGGCTGGAAAGCCCCAGCACCGGTTTGGACTGGCTTATGCACAGGGACACCTTGTGTGCCCCAGGCATGTCTCATTCTATTCAGCCCTGTCCTACCCAATACACAAAATCTTGTCTGGGGTGGTGCTCGCACCTCCCAAGGCAGGAAACCCTTTGTCCAAGCCTCCCTCGCTGGAAGGACTCCCAGCAGCAGGAGGTCAGACTTGTGTCTGTGGTGGCAGCATCCATTTTGTGATGCTGAGGCTCGAGTTAACTTTAACCGGGGTTCAGGTTATGTACATGTCGTGTCCCTCTAGAAGGGCGGAATGCTACCCCCGCCGCCAGAATTGGCGAGGGGGTAGTATTCCAATTCGTATGACACCTTACTCGACATGTTTCGATAAAGCCAAACCAAAGTTAGCAAGTAACCGCGAGGATTATATTGCACTTAAGAGTAAATGGTATGGCAATATCCCGGAACAGCTAAGGGAGTTGTTCCCGACAGCTGCAGACAGGCTCAGCTCGTGCCAGAGCGCAATCTCACATGAAACCAAGCACTCTGCCTCCAGGATTGTCGAGGCCTTCCATAGGAGTGGCTTATAGGTTAACATGTGTCCAGATATGTTAGATATAGATATACTATATCTAAGTAAGAGGTGTTTACACCAACTTACCCCAGCTGATTGATCAGCCAGTTGTGTCAAATATGGAGGCCAGGCCAGGGGTGGCATAATACATGCTGCAGCCCCTGGTAGGCCTTGGTTACACCTATGCCCTGGGTACCTAGGGTACACTGTTACAGGGGCCTATAAGGTGAACCAGTTCCAAGTGTGTATGTACCTAAGGTACATGGAGTCCATTTTAAGGAGAGAGCATTTAGACTGGGGCCCTGAATAGCAGGATCCCAGGCCAACTAAGTCAAAAATCATCTAAACACCAGGCAAAAAGTTTGGGGGTAACCATAGTCAGATATCCACCTTCCTACAGTGTCCATTTTAAGTGTTGTCACTGGGATACTGTATGTACAACTGCTTAACTTACAACGCCTCTGAAGTAAAGCTCTTCTGCTCGTGCCAAGCGACCAAGGGGGTAGGCATGGGTTATTTTAGGAGTGTAATCCCCTTATCCTGACTAGAGGAGAGGGTCCCTATTTGTCACAAGTACCTACCTGTGCCAATATAGACCCCCAAATCTAACAGGTACATAATACATAGTCATGCACAATATATATATATATTGTGCTTGCAAACTACTGTGAGTCAATGGAGTATTCCATTATAAAATACAACCTCAAACCTTTGGGTCAAAAACCTTGGAAGAAAACAGTCCTTGTTTATTCTTGAGCTTACCATGAACTATGGCGTATATTCTACCGTCTTCTATTCTGGATTTAATCAGTGTGAATGGGAGCCCTTTCTTTATGAGTGTGATTACCCCCTTTGCGTATGAAGAGTACGAAGAACCCAGACGTTATCCAGCCCAATGCAAGCCCACCCTGGTGTCAATTTGTCTCATCAGGTGCGTTTCCTGGGGCAATGCAACCTTAATGTTGTGTCTCTCCAAGTAGGCCAGTACTTGTCTAATTTTTTTCGGGGCGTTCAGCCCATGGACATTCAATGTTGTCCAGGAAATTGATTTGCTTTCACCCAGTTTCATGCCAACTATCTGGTGAGACACACAATACAATCAGGAGTGAGGGCAATCTGTAGTTCAGCAGTTGAGTCAAGGAGTTTCCGCAGGCCACATATAGGCCTTTGAGTTTGACCCCTAAAATCCCCCGTAGGATTTCTTTCACCTATACAGTTTCACCCACCCAGGCAGGCATCCTTTCTGCTTTCTTTCACCTTTCAACCATAGTTCTACCACCCATGCATCCTATCACTACCTATATGCATCCTGAGGCCCCTTATTTCACCCACACATCCTTCTCTGCCATTCATATATTACATGTCGTCTGACTCTTTGTCTTCGCCATAAAACTTTTTCTGCTGAGTTGAAGCTAGAATAGAATAGGTCATTAGTTACTCAACCCCGCTAAAGCTAATGTTAAGTAAAGGGTGTCTTCTTCAGCTGTTTAGTGTTCACAACAACTTAGTAACAGCAGAAGTACAGTGTACTCAGTGTACACCCTTGAAGTGAGTGTAGTCAGCATGCTCAATAGATAAGGAATATGACTTACCACCGCCCGCCACTGATGCTGGCTCGACCCCTGCGGCTGCAGTATCTGCTCTCTCCAGATTGGCATGGCCCTTGCCGCCGGCATCGACACTGGTGGTCATACGCCTGGAAAAAACATTTCACATTTTTTAGATGCCTTATACACCTCCCCTATTTATTTTATTTATTAGCAAGGTTGAAAATACATAATAATACATACATCACACACATTACTATCTTCAAATGGGATACTAGAATAGAGTAGACAGTATGTCCTATAAATAAAATCAAAATATCTGGTTAGGCATTTTGTTGGTGGCAATTTTCGAAAAGCCTCACAAATAAGAGGACAACCCAAAGGACTGGACTCAGTGGTTAGAGGTATTGGTGTATCTCATTTTTTTAAAAGAAGAAAGAGTGGCCAACTGGGCGGACAGGAGGTCTCTCTTAGTTGGAAAATAATGGTACCATCCTCCTCCTCATACTTCCTTCCAGCCATGGTGCACAGTAATCAGCTGGTCAGTGTTTACCAGCAACTGCTGCTAATAAAAATGTACTAGGCCTGGATTAGAAAAAGTAAATAAATACACAACTTTGGGGTGTCCAACGTGAGTGACCACCATTTACTGATTGAGCATGAGACAATAAAAGAAAGCCTTCTCATCTCATCAAACCTGCGTAGAATCCCTTACGTAGGCATTCAATCTGCACAGCAGATTAGTGCTACTTGTACTAGTAGTAGTAAGGAGTCCTGCTTACTACTTGTACTAGTAGTAGCCTAGGGCCAATGGGTTCTCTGAGTCTTACAGTACCACTACTAGGCAATCCACAAAATATATAAGGGGGAGAGGGAAATCTTAGTGGAAAACCCGAAGAAAGCCAGCTACAGACAGAGTAATACAGAGTCATATATAGAGTCATGGGAAGTTTGATTTGATATAAAAAAAAAAGCCAGACATTAGAAACAATGTAAGTAGGTAATGGAGCAAAAACAAGAATTTAGAAACTGATAGATTGAAGATTATTTGAGAAACATTAAAATTAGGAAATGGAAATCATAGAGCGGTAAAAGTTAGGGAAATATTAAAATAACAACACCAGGAGGACTTAATTAGGGTCAGCAGAGCTATCTGATCCTGAGGCCGCTTTAAGCTGCTCCTGGGAGGCCCCTCCGGTTCCAGCACCCGCCTCAGCAGACCCAGTCTTCTTCTTGCCCCTGAATGCTGAGGTATAATTAAAGAGACAAAAAATCATTTGTGGTAAATAAATAAATATTAAATAATCGCTTTAAGAATATTTTTACACAGGAAACAACAATTGCAATAACATTGACCTATCCTAAATCAGATCAACTAGTAGTAGACTAGTATCGCAGTCGCAAACCATCCTATCTTTATTATTCTACAGTTCCATTCCGTATCCTGAATCCTAAATATACCTAGATAGCCTATTCCAGACTTTGGAATTAATTGCAAAAAAATTATATGTGCTTCTAAGTTCTGAACTCGTTCCCAATCATTTCTGAGTCTCAACTCCAACCCCCTTTGACGGGCCAATTACTAAGTCTGCATTTATTCATCTTAAATGCATAGATGGACGCATGCATGTGGCATATACCAAATTGGTTGGTTGCTGTTCACTCACTATACAAACTACAAAAGCTTCTACTAGGACTGAAGTCATGTGAGAGGACGCATCACGCAGGCTGCTAAATTATCAACTAATACTAACTAACTAACTACTACCACTATCTTAGTGACAGGACAGCCTGACAGGACAAAGGAAAGGACTGGAGTCTTTCCTATCTGCATTACCTAACTTACATTCTCTAACCTCTCTTACATAACCAACCCAAGAGAGCGCAAAGTTGCTAGCAAGTATAATTAGTTAGTAGCACCGAGCACCTGTCTGGAAGAATAACAATGACATAATATAAGATTTTTAAACATAAGGTACCTGCATGTAAGCAGCAGCAGCATGTTAGCTATTTGCGCAAAAAATAATATTTGCAATAACACAGAACAGAAGAACACAATAATAATATAATTAGCTACTCACCAAGCCCCAGGACCTCAACACCTAGCAGGTCCAGCAGGTCCTGCTCCCGGTCCAGCATGTCGGACCACGTGTCTGTCAGTTGGTTAAGGGTGCGCCGGACCCCAGAGCAGCGAAATACTGCCCGGCACACCCTCTCCCATCACTGGTGACGCTCCTGGAGCCCGTACCCCGAACCAGGCCTGCTGCCTGCAGCCAGGGTTAAGGGGAGGTGGCACTGGACAAAAAAACCAGTAAGGCCACCTCCACCTCAGAAAACAAGGCCCGGGCCTGCACCCCCTGTGGGTGACGCCTTCCGCAAGGAAGGCAGTCGCGACTCTTTTGCTCCTCCTCTTCCCCTGGCCCTTACTCTTCTTCAAACACTTCACCTTGGTTCTGGGGGGGGGGGGGGGGAGCGGAAAAGAAAATGTAGGATGCAAGAAAGAAAGTAAAACATTTTTTAAAAAGCATGTAATAGAAAAACTGTGAAAACGCACTAAAAAGTACACAAAAAGTCGAATGAATTGCAAAATATGCAATCATGAATCGAGAGGGATAGATAATAAATGAAAAAGATCAGAATTTATTTTTTATAAACAAAGGATTGAAAAGGTATAGGGAGCATAGAAAAACAGGCACAGAACCATAGCAAACATGAAACACAAGATGGCCGTGCCCATCGGTGAACGCAAGGGGAAGTTTGTGCGATATTTCCCCCCCGAGCACGCAATACGCTTTCCCGAACATGCAATACGCATTCCTGAATAGCTAAAACGCATTGCGAATGGGCGGAACAAGTAACTCTGCTCGTGGAACTCTACGTAGCTTGCGGAGGTTTTTGCAATTTCGCGAGATTCCACGTAGGATGGCAACACAAACTCCGCCTAGGGTTACTAACTATACTAAATGTCAAATGCATTCTTGCATTTGTATTTGCCGATGAAATAGATATTAAAAAGAAAAGAAACAGGCTTTCAAATCACATTAGAAATGGCAAGATGGTCTTTCTGAATCAAAATATGAACAATGACATGAAGTCATGGTTAGGAGATGGGGCTTATTTAAATTATATATGTTTTCTGTGATTTGGCCATGTAACTTCTACAGACGACCACCTGGGAGCTCAAAATAAATGAACAATGTATGATGTCCTGCTTTTGGCATACCATCACAGTGTGCAATAAATTTCAACCATGAGTGTGAATAACACAGACATGTCCAGCCATGCAACACGTTTTCTAGCTTTTCATAAAAATACAGCTGTGTGCATCCTTGTGGCATGTAGGCCCAGGTGGTTTAACACTGGCTGCAAACATCTCTGTCTAAAAAGTATTTCAAATCTTTCACTGGTCTGTCTAAGGTCGATAAAATAGGGATCAGTGAATTTGGTAACAAGCTCGCTTCTTATTTACACTTGTAGCTAGGCAACTTAGATGTGTGGTGATGGTGAAGGCATCAGCAAACGTACTTTTGGTCTGTCCTGAACAGTGCGTCCCACCGCCACACATGATATTTTACAGACCCATCTCAGCCCCACTCTGCATCCAGGTGACAAGAGCTCCTGTGATTAATTCTGTGTGGTGCTTGTTAAAGGTGCTGCCGTGGTATCAGTTGAGTGGTGAAGGAGCGCTTCCTGGGTAAAAGTCAGGCCCCCATGAGTACCGGTACTCTCTTCATTCTAGGAAAAGTGCCAGTACTCCAGGGGAGAAAATGAAAAAGTACAGGTACTCAGTACCAGTGAGTATAGGCCCATTTAAAGCATTGGTGATGGGACCAGCAGGCTTGTGCGGTGGACAACAGGGGGAAGGATCTTCTCTGCATCTTAATAGGCACAGACAAATTAGATGCAGTGTGAGGCCTTGGCACTCCACTTTGTTGGGAAAGTGGATCAAATCTATCACACCTCTCCTTAGGGAATACCCACACGGAAAATGCCGGGGCAGTAGGACCAGCTAATGTGATGTATAATGGTATGGTGACCCGGCCTTTGGTATTGCCAGAAGAATTTCAGACTATAAGTGTCAAGATCAAATCTGGGTCGCCGGCCGACCCGTTGGCAGCGAGTCATTTCCGCCAGATTCTACCTCTCATCTCCCCGGTGGCCTTGGAATTGATCAACCTCTCGCTGAAGTCAGCCACTGTTCCCAGGGTGTGGAAGCACGCTAAGATTATTCCACTATTGAAAAAGCGATCCTTAGACCCAAAGGACCCAGGCAGTTATCGCCCAATGTCACAGCTCCCTTTCATGGCGAAAGTGGTAGAGGCCCACGTAAATGCCATCCTATCCCACTACATTGATACGCATAACATCTTTGACCCATCTCAACATGGGTTCCGCCACAGCACAGAATCCGCTCTTTTGGCGGTCACGGAATCCATTCGTAGTAGGCTGGATGCAGATGACTCAGCTGCCTTGATCCTATTGGATCTAAGTGCCGTATTTGATACGGTGTCCCATGAGATTCTTCTTCGTCGTCTTTGTACGATTGGTATTAGGGATACTGCTTTGGAATGGTTTCGGTCCTTTGTGGCTGAGCGGTCGTTCCAAGTGTCTGTTCCGCCGTTCCACTTGCACGAACATGCGTTGGGCAGAGGGGTTCCTCAGGGTTCCATCTTGATCCCCCTTCTGTTTAATTTGTATGTGGGACCTTTGGCGAAGGTGGCCAGAGATAGGGGGCTGCCCCTGGTGTCGTACGCCGATGACACCCAGTTGGTGATTGCCTTCTCCAAAAAATGTAGGACCAATCTGGAAAACTTCAAGGAGGATCTAACAGCTATCTCGGCTCGGATCAAGGCTGATTACCTCCAATTAAATGCCTGCAAGTCCGATATCTTACTGTATGGGAAGGACCAGGGACTCTGGTCTGAACAATGGTGGCCCGATCATTTGAAGCCTGCACCGGTGCCGAAGGAGACGGTGAAGAACCTGGACGTCTGGTTCGATACCGGTCTAACATTTGATAAGCAGTCAAAAACTGTAGCCGCAGTCTGCTTTGGTCTTCTGAGAGGATTGAGACCCTTGCTTGGTTTCTTCCCTCTCAGAGTACGTCAGACCATCTTGCAGGCTTCTATCTTGGCGAGGCTTGATTATGGCAATGCCTTATATCTTGGTGCTAACAAAGCGAGCATTAAACGCTTGCAGAGGGTCCAGAATGCAGCCGCACGCATGTTAGTGGCTCTCCCTAAATCGCAATCTGTGGCCCATGTTCTTGTGAAGTTGCACTGGTTGCCAATCGAAGCACGCATCCAGTTCAAGGTGCTCTGTATTGCGCACAAAATTGTGAGACTTCAAGCCCCAGAGGGACTATCGGGCCTACTGAAGCCATACTTGCCTAGTAGAGCCTTGTGATCGACGAATCAAGGTTTGGCCTGTGTCCCCCGTGTTAGGAAAGCAAGGGCAGGGTGTCGGTCATTCGGCCTCTTGGCAGCCAAACTGTGGAACTCTCTTCCAGTATGTATTCGGGCCATCCCCAATCTTCTGACATTCCGTAAATCCTTGAAGGCCTGGCTGTTTCCCATTCTGTGATATCCCCCACTTGCTGAGATTTCTTGCTCCGGTTAGGTTTCTGGTTGCGCTGGGATGCCTTGTCGCTGAGGCAGCCATGCGCATTATAAATCCTGTAATAAATAAATAAATGCACTTGTCAAGGAGACATGTTGAGAAGGAGCAAGTGGATGGAAAGTGAATCCTTAAAGTGAATCCTTAAGCTGGACAATGAATGGCTAATTTTCTAATAGAGGCTGGGTTTTTTCATCTTTATCCCGAAGAAACCAACAGCGGACCCCCGACCTCAAGAACGTCCGCCTCTTCTCGCTCCTCCCTTTTCCTGCCAAAGTCATCGAGAAGACCGTCAACAGACAGCTGACCGCCTTCCTCAAGATGAACGGATCCCTCGACCACTCGCAGTCCGGTTTCCGAGCCAACCACAGCACGAGAACGCCCTCATCGCAGCCACTGACGACATCAGATCCCAGCTCGACAACGGGGAGACAGGGGCCCTCATCCTCCTGGACCTCTCCGCAGCGTTCGACACTGTCGGCCACCGCACCCTAGTGCAACGCCTCAGCAACATCGGAATCCAAGAGAAGGCACTGGAGTGGATCATCTCGTTCCTCACCGGAAGAACCCAGAGAGTTCGCCTCCCCCCGTTCAGATCCGAGGCCACCGAAGTCATCTGCGGCGTACCACAGGGATCATCGCTCAGCCCCACCCTCTTCAATGTCTACATGAGCCCCCTCACAGCCATCGCACACCAACACAACCTCAACATCATCTCCTACGCCGACGACACCCAGCTAATCCTCTCCCTCACCAACGACCCGCCGCAGAACCAGCCTACACGAAGGGATGAAAGACGTCGCTGAGTGGATGAAGAACAGCCGCCTGAAACTGAACTCAGACAAGTCAGAAGTCCTCATCCTGGGATCATCGCCCTCCACCTGGGACGACTCCTGGTGGCCCCCCGCCCTTGGCACCACTCCCAAGCCAACGGACCATGCACGCAACCTGGGTTTCATCCTGGACTCCTCCCTCTCGATGACCAGACAAGTCAACGCCGTCTCATCGGTCTTCAACACCCTGTGCATGCTTCGAAAGATCTTCCGATGGATCCCCACCGAAACCAGGAAGACGGTCACCCAGGCACTCGTCACCAACCATCTGGACTACGGAAACACCCTCTACGCCGGAACCACAGCCAAACTTCAGAAAAGACTCCAACGCATCCAGAACGCCTCCGCACGACTCATCCTGGACATCCCCCGACACAGCCACATATCCGGCCACCTGAGAGACCTGCACTGGCTCCCCATCAGCAAGAGGATCACGTTCAGACTCCTCACCAACGCACACAAGGCCCTCTACGACCTGGGGCCCAAGTACCTCAACAACCGCCTGGCCTTCTACACGCCCACCCGCCAGCTACGATCGAAGAGCCTAGCCCTCGCCGCCGTTCCACGCATCACAGAGCCAACCCCGGAGGAAGATCCTTCTTCTACATGGCAGCCAAACATGGAACTCCCTCCCCATCCACCTTCGGCTAACCCAGGACCATCTCTCCTTCAGGAAGCAACTCAAGACATGGCTTTTCGAGCAGTAACGGAACCCTCTCCCCCAGCACCTTGAGACCCTTCAGGGTGAGTAGAGCGCTATACAAATGTCATGATTGATTGATTGATTGATATTCTTATAACAAGTTGGGCGGACTTTATACTGATATATCTGTAAACATTCTATTTGAAAAGACCCCCAAAGCAGCACTATGGTATGTGTTAATCAAGTAATGTTACACAAACAGCTGGAGGCCATCTTGCTACATATAGTTGTTGCAGCTTGGAGTTTTAAACTTCATAAAACCGACATGATGATACCTGCTCTGAACCATCTGCATCCAGTGGCCTGCCAAGGCACAACAAATCATACACCTCTGCCACAAAGCCTGCAATATAATATTTCTAGCAAGAAACAGCCACTACAACACAGTCTTAAACATGCATGACCATTACCACAAAGCCATTACCACATGTATACCTTTGACAACCATGCCTTTACTTCATGGTAAAGGCATTTGTGGTAAAGGTATATGCTTCATAGAAAATTTCCATTGTAAATGCATGCGTAGTGATTACGCATGTGTAGTACTGACGGTGTGATAAAGACATGCTTGGTTCTGTCATACAACACATATGGACTTCCCTGCTGCTTAAACCCAGGACTACCAGAGTGACTCCAAGGGTGGGTTGCCTGGCCTCCTATTCTGAGCTACAGGAATACTAAAACCTCCCCTAACTTGAACAATGTAGCTGGTTTCTGCCTAAAGTGAGTCTGTTGTGATGTATGACAAGTAGCTGTGAAGTATCTTTGTAGATTCATTATTTGTATTAGTTACAGGTTGGTATCTATGTACAGCAGACCCACCAGGATCAACCTGCCTGCTGCTCTGCCCATGATCCAAATTGTTACACCTCTCTACACAGGCACCCAAACATTCCATTTATCGCCATCACACCAACATTCCACTCATAACACTCACACTGGCTGAACAGGTATGAGCCCAGGTAACATAGGAGATGCCTTAATACCTAAGCAGGCTATAACATGTCCTTCCCCTTTTAAACAGAGAATAAAATTAGGAGACTAAGTGGAAACAACTATTCACAAAAGTCTATACATGAAGGAAAATGGTTCAGAGCCCAGGGATGCAAGGTAAAACAAAACATCTCTGGAAGAGCTGAGCAGTCAAGAAAGCACATAGGATGAATAAAAAGATACGCAAGAAATATTACCCATCCTCCCCACTAAAAACATATTAAAATGTAGAAACAATTTTATCTAAAACATCACAAGAAACTAGACAGCTTACTTAGAAAAACACAAATGCACTAGATGAGAAACTGATACAGACACACACAGCAGAGATGGGTGTGAAACACCCGACCATACATCCCCAAAATAGGGCAAAAAATGCAACATGCAGCCACTGGTGACATGCGCCTCCAGAACTCCATCCCTAATGTAAGGGGTACAAGAGAAAAATATAGACATGGGTGAACTGCACCCCATCCAGATAAGGAATCGAAAGTAACCTGTGAAAATGAGACTAGAACTTATTTGGAACCCCTCATTAAGGGTCAATAAATCGCAGAAATGGGACTCTAACCCATAAACACATCCTCTGTGTAAGGGTTTGTAGTGTACATCGTAGAAATGGGACTTGCAACCATTTAAACAACCCTCATGAAAGGGTCAGTGAAGTAGCCTGTAGAAATGGGACTATTACCAATTTAACCTTCATGTAAAGGTGTACAACCTATAAGCTAGTAACAGGTGAAAACCACCTACTCAGACCCTTGGACTACCCTAATGTAAGGGTACCTAGAAAAGGTAAGGAAATGGGCACACAACACTCATGGAACAATCCCATGTTGGATATGTGAGATACTATGTAGCCATGTAGTAACATAAATAATGTATGATGTAAAGATAACAACCCCACAGATATTATGAAAATGGAGCAGTATACATATGGCAAAATTACCAACCAATGAAGTGTAGCAACATAGTGTAGAATGTGAAATATAAGACTTTGTGATCACCACCAGGGGGAAAAAAAGACTTGCTCACCAAAGAACTAACACACAAGACATGTAAATCATTTGTCGCAAAGATAGACAAAGAACGCCCAGGGCACAAAAAACATTGAAGGACTTGGCAAAATAATAAAACAATGACCAAAACAATGAAACACTTCTCTGGTGAGCGATCATGGTGCCATGCCAGACTGGCCCATCTCTGATCTTTAAAAAAAAAATTCTTATCCCATGTATAAAATAGGTTAATGTTACCACAAGCATTGTACATTTATACTGTTCAATTCTGAGCAGCTGCAGACCAGCTCGGTGAAAAAATGTCATAAAGCATGGAATATGGTGTAGCCAAGAATGTGCTTAAAGAAAAACACATCAGTTCTAGGGTGCTGATAACAAAGTCACCTTACAACCAGCATTGAAATTGTAAAAAACGGTATCCATTAACTGAGGATTGCGAAGAAAAAAGAATGTTCAGTAGCCCCTCTGATGAAAAATGTCAATAAAACGTTGAGAAATGACAAATTTCAGGCTGCCAAACACAGCTACCTTACTAAAGATGACTGGAGTGCTTGCCATACATGGTCTGGGACTGCCGGCCACCCCCGCCTTAACATGCAAACTATAGTTAACAACACTTATCAGTCAACAACAGAATTCTTTGGAAGGCAGGGGGACTCGCGACCCCCCGGCTGTATTTATTAAAATATGAAAACAAATAAAAAATTGATTACAATAACATTATTTACATAATTATTAAATGCAAAATTCAGACATTAGATTTACAGCAAGTTAGAGAGGTATGATGGGCTAACCTTAACAAATGTCTATTACAGGGTGTTTCCTAACCAAATCTAAAATCCTACATATCAATTTTGCATTCTAATAATTTCTGGTCCTACGCAAGGTCGTTAACCGGTGTCAGATCCTTTACCCAGCTACGCCCTCACGTCTGAGTGCGCATGCGCAACAAGGGCCCGGTTACCGGGAGAGTACGTCCCTCTCCTGGTTGCCCTCGTACTCTCTGTGAACTCCATTTAACCAAAAAGGAGGGCCCTTAAGCTCGCGCCATTTGCTGACGTCATAGTGTATGTGCGGGGTGGCTACCAGCCCGATGAAAGAGTGACTCCCTCCCCCGCACCCTTCCAAGCAAGCGGATATCCTGCCCCTGAAGTTCTAGGAGAGACCATTGGCCCCTCCCCCTGGGCAGCCCCATTCGCTAACGGTGCCGCCCCCTAAGGGCCTTAAATTGCTGCTCACCGATTATGACCTTACCACCTGACCCACTTAATAAATACGACAATTCTTAATCTATGAAGGGAAAAAAGGCCTAAGGGAGAAAAAAAATTAATTAATGCATAAGCAACAACACAACCAATTAAGCAGATTAATATTAACATTGCCTGTACACGGGAAAAAAGGCCTAAGGAAGGAAAACACATTTATCATTACAGCGTTGAAAATAGTCTCAGAGGATACCTAACAATGTCCTCTACTAGAATTCTGTTAACAGGGATGGAGGGTGGGGAAAATTAAAAGCCCTACAGCGGGGCGAGGAGCGAGCCTGGGAAGCGCGGGCACAAAGAGGACGCTTCCCGCGCTCCCCAGGCTCTTAAACCCCCCTTTGCTAAGGGTCCGCCCCCCTGACCCGGAAGTGCAAAACGGCCTCCGGGTCAAGGGCGGGACCCGCGGACCAATCAGGGCGGGTGAGGGTGGAGCCGGGCCCAGCCATGTGTGCGCAGGGGCCGAGCAGCCCCCACTTTCCTAATGCTTTGTGCCCTCTGCATTTGTCGCAGAGAAGTAACGCCAAAAGCTGCATCGCACCACCAGACATCCTTGTACTCAACACCAAGTCCAATCGAGACAAAGATGGAGTCCTGTAGTATAACAGTATGCGGTGTGGCTTTCAGTGTGTGCGTGCACCAAACAGAGCAGCACAACCTGTGTTGTTGAGCTGGAACTGTGGATCATCACAGTTACAGGTTGGAGGATCCTCATGGAGGCATGCAAGTGGGCATTCAAACTGGTGAGCCTTGCCAGCATAACGAAGACATTAAAGTTTCGACACAAAAATGCCTGGCTGAAGTAAAATGCGCGAATGTACTCACATGTAGCCTGCCGCGGTGATCATGAAAATAGACGTAGCAATGCGGTAGAGATGAAGAATGAACTGGTTATTCTCAGACAAACAGATCACTTTGCTCGATGGTGCCTGAACTGTAAATGGCAACAATTACTCATTAATCCAAACGGGTTGCCTGTACTGGATCTGCTTGATATACAAAGTTCAGACTATAACCACTGGCGCACGTAGGCATAGAGCTGTACGATGAGTCATGAAGCAATCGCTGACTGCTTGAGTTCTCCTTGAACGCAAAAGACAACGCTGCTGGTCTCATTTTAAGTTGTAACTGGACACAGGATGTAAGCAAACACATGCTCTGAATGGGTCCGACCGATGTAGAGGCCACTGATTGGGCTGGAAGGCAGCAGGGTAGTGTGTTTATCAAGTTGCCTTAAATTTGTCTAATTTTCCTTTAACGTTTTGCTCCCTGTAGGTTCTTCTGTATCGCACAGCATTAGACTCTTTTAGTTCCAGTACATTTCATCAGACTTTTAGTGCACTTTTAGAGGTCAGCTTATGTAGCCTCTGCAAATTTCTTCAGTAGCACAATCTTTATTTCCTCTCCCCTTGATCTTCTGTAAGACCACTTGTATGCATGAGACTGTCTCCAGATCGTCGCCAAATGTATGCGGAGATGTATGACAAGTAGCCGAGGAGTATCTTCATAGATTCTTTATTAGTATTAGTTACAAGTTGGTATCAATGTACAGCAGCCCAACCAGGAGCAGCCTGCCTGATGCCCAGCCCATACTCCAACTGTCACTTCTCACTACAGAGGTACCCAAACATTCCATTCATCTCCATCATACCAACAGTCCACTCAGAAACCTCACACTGGCGGTGCAGCTAGGAGCCCAGGTAATATAGGACATGAATTAATACCTAAGCAGGATATAACAGAGTCCTACCCCGAAAGTGGCACCCGTCCCATCCTGGACTCTTGGAAGTGGTTAAAAAGGGGTCAAACAACCAGAAACCAAAAATGTGTAAATTTGTCAGCCACAAAATGCTCTGAGAACAGGGAGGAGACCTGGATCTACCTGCTCACCAATCCATCGCCGGTCAGTCTGACTTTGAGAAGCTCCTGCTATGCTCTTCTCCACAGCAGAAAATGCTGTTCAGCTTCTTCTTGCAAAAGCGGTATTCAGCCTCATGGAGCTTTCATTGCCTACAGCCTGCAGATTAGTCCTGCTGGAGATTTTTGACTTCCAAAAAAGTTTGAACATAGAAATCTTCACCACAGCTTTGTCCAGCGGCTCCACAATGATGACACGTGCCCCTGGGACATCCCTAGCTGCCTTGGCCCTCTGAACTTTACCTTCTCTAACAATTTTCTTTAAAATTTCTTCTAAGTCTGAAAGTATGCTGAGCATGGGCATAATCCACTTCATGTATCTGAACCACGGTCCTTTGTTGTCATCCATAACTTTGGTCTTTGTCCGCGTTTGATGCTTTTAGTGCTCTTTTTCAATGAATTCATAACTATGGTTCTGCTGATTGGCATTTTATCGTTTTGGTGTCAGATTATTTATTGCATTTTAATCCAAATTTTTCTCAACCACTCATTCAAAATGCAATTTCTAATACTTCCCATACCCATGTGAGTCTGAGTAAATTTTTCAAAATGGCTTACATTTGTAAGTCACAATGCAGAGGAAATCCAATCAGTAAAAACACATGTTCTACTGTTCTATGTTCCCACATGGTTCCTGATAAAAGTGGTACCTCACTTGTGTGGGTAGGCCTAGTGATTGTGACAGGAAAGGGCTGAAAATGTAACATGGACACATCACACTTTTCCATTGAAAACTGACCCTTTTTTGCAATGCTAGTAGCTGTAGATTTTGGGCCCTAGCTCAGCCGGCACAAATGGAAACCTAGCAAACATCCACCTTTGGGACACCTGTGGGAATTCAGGATGGTGTGACTTGTACAACTCTCAGCAAGTTTTCTTACCCAGAAGCCCTTGCAAACCTCAAACTTCAACCAAAAACACACATTTTCCTCATATTTCTGTGAGGAAAGCATTTGGAATCAGTGTAAAGCCACAAATTTCCATCACCCAGCATTCCCCCAGGTCGACCTATAAAAATGGTACTTCACTTGTGTGAATAAGCCTAGTGCCCACAACACAACATGGACACATCACATTTTTACACTGAAACAGACACTTTTTTTGTAATATATGTAGCTGTGGTGTTTGGTCCCTAGCTCAGCCTTCTCCTAAGAACGTTTTTTGCAATGTGTGTAGCTGTGGTGTTTGGTTCCTAGCTCAGCCTTCTCCTAAGAACGTTTTTTGCAATGTGTGTAGCTGTGGTGTTTGGTCCCTAGCTCAGCCTTCTCCTAAGAACGTTTTTTGCAATGTGTGTAGCTGTGATGTTTGGTTCCTAGCTCAGCCTTCTCCTAAGAACGTTTTTTGCAATGTGTGTAGCTGTGGTGTTTGGTCCCTAGCTCAGCCTTCTCCTAAGAACGTTTTTTGCAATGTGTGTAGCTGTGGTGTTTGGTTCCTAGCTCAGCCTTCTCCTAGGAACGTTTTTTGCAATGTGTGTAGCTGTGGTGTTTGGTCCCTAGCTCAGCCTTCTCCTAAGAACGTTTTTTGCAATGTGTGTAGCTGTGATGTTTGGTCTCTAGCTCAGCCTTCTCCTAAGAACGTTTTTTGCAATGTGTGTAGCTGTGGTGTTTGGTTCCTAGCTCAGCCTTCTCCTAAGAACGTTTTATGCAATGTGTGTAGCTGTGGTGTTTGGTCCCTAGCTCAGCCTGCACCTAGGACTTTATTTCGCAATGTGTGTAGCTGTGGTGTTTGGTCCCTAGTTCAGCCTGCACCTAGGAAAACCTAGAAAGCCTGAAATCTAGGGTGTGTGCCTTGCATAGCACTCACCAGGTGTTCTTACCCAGAAGCTCTTACAAACCACAAACTTTGGCTGAAACACACATTTTACTCACATATCGGTGTGGAAAGGTTCAGAAATCTACATGGATTCACACATTTCATACAACACCAGAGTCACCACATGTCTCCCAATAACAACGGTACTCCCCTTGTGTGAGTGGGCCTAGAGACTGTGACACAAAAGGCCCAAAATGCTACATGGAGAGATCAACATTAGGAGTAGCACTGGTATTTGAGGCCATGCTCAGCTGCACCCTATAGAAACCTACCAACTACAGACACATTTTAAAACTAGACACCCCAGAGATTCCAAGGCGGTATGGCTTGCATGGATCCCACAAGGTTTTCTAACCCACAATGCCCTGCAAACCTTACAGTGCTAAGCAGTTATCTGATTACAATATCAGACCGCTGTTTCTAGAATATTTTCAGGACACATCAACACTGCAGGAGTAGCTTATGTAAAATTAACTATTACAGAAGGTTTTTCAGAAAGCTTTAAAAGCTTGAGTCCATATATTCTCAGTCAGCACATTTTTAAAGAACTTCAGAAGAGCACAACTCAGATATGCTAATTAATGTAAATTGAATGCTTTCCTGAATGTGCTAAGCAAGTTCATTTATTTTCAAGGCAGATCAAGAGAAGGTGCGTTTTTTATATTTTCACCTTGTTTACAGTTGGCTTAAAGATTCACCTTATGCTGCCGGCTCTGTGCCTCACCTGGCATTCATTCAAATACAGGTTGCACAATGCACATCAAAACTTTTACATAGGAAAGGGCATGTTATTTTCAAAGAGCCTTGCCAGCCTGACACCTTCTGTCTTGTACAAATGTAAATTGCACAACGGACGGGTTTTCTTCCCCTAGCATAGCTTACAGCACACTCTGAGCCCTGTGTGCTGTGTTTGTTTATGGCCTGACAAATGGCGTGCGGCCTACATAAACTGGCTTAATGAAAGCAGGGGCTTCCAAATGCAAGCAATAACATTCAAGCCATTTGTCAGAACATAAATAAAAACAAAGACCCTGGTAATAACTGATTATATGATGACACCCTTGCCTGTGGCGTGAAAGAAATCCCAGGGGCCACACCTACCATTGATGCGCTGTGCTCTTGTAAACAGGCCAGTGAGTTTGCATAGCAAACATTGACATAATGCATTGTTGTCTGTATAACTTATGTTATATCGATATAAGATTCTTATATTGATGTAACTTACAAGTTACATAAGATTCAGAAGACAAGAAGTGCCTTGTTACTTGCAAGCAATTATAGAACAAAAAATAGGAAATATTTTTGTAGCACAGGAATAGGCAGCAGTGATTTTGTGTGTTCATGTGTTAGACATTAGTTGCAGCAATATTTAAAGCCTTATGCTTTAAATATTGCAGTAACACATGGTGCCACTTTCAACTGTTTGTTCATTCCTGCAGTGGTGCAACCATGAATATTCAGGGGGAGATTTACTACTTCGGGCGCATCTCTGCTAATCAGCAGGGATGCGCCAGAAGAGTTGCGACGCATCTGCCCACCTGTGCGCCACCACTGATGCGTCGCATTTTTACAATGCGACGCATCGTGGCGCACGGATGGGCAGATGCGTGTCGCATCCCCTGGGGAAAAGGTGGCGCATTGCTGGAGTTGCGTTGCAAGCGCTACGCAGCTCCAGCAAGGCTCGGGGTGCCCCTATCCCTAACATTCTGCATTCTGCATCAATCCTTATGCCTACTTGGCGCAGCATGTCCTTAAAAGTGACTGAGTGAAATCTTGTAGATTTCACTCAGCCACTTTTAGGAGGCGCTCCTGGGCCGGACGCCCCCCACCTGCGCAGGAACGCCCACATGTGGCACAGGGAATTACAACGTGACGCGTCTCCCAGATGCGCCACGTTGTAATTAGCCCACAGCATGGTGCTGGCTTTGCGCCGCTGCTGTGTCACAAAAGTGATGCAACAGCGGCGTAAATGAGGCGCAAGGGGCTTGTAAATGTGCTCCTCAGTGACCAGCTTCCATTGTGTTCCAGAGGTGAGGTTGTTTAAAGTGCCAGCCATTGGGTGAAGGTCTATGATGCGGTCTGCTATGATTGAAGGCCGAATTGATGCTGGAACAATTTTCAGAGTGGGGTGCAAGCTTCAATGTAGCGTGACTGACTGAAATCATAGGGGTTGTGAAAAATACAAAGTTATCTCAAAGGATGTTATGAAGTTCTGTGGTTGTACTGAATAAGCATCGTATCATATGAAATCTTTTTATTGATGTCATAACTACATTTTCACAATTGCCTTATTAACCTTCTTGCTTTCCAGAATTTTCTTAAAAATGCACAATTTGCCCACTCTTTTTTCAAAAGTTTCTCGGCGGAAGAAGTGTACATTTTCTAGTGACATTCGGTAAAATGAATTGACCTAATTTGGGGTTAAGCTACCATATATTTTTTGTAAGAGAAATGTTGATCCCGACACCTTTTACCTTTTTTTTTATATTTATCTAAATAATTGAACAAGAAACGTTTACTTTCTCCTTGACTTAACTACTATTGAGCAAAACTGTGTACACTGAATGAACAGCAGCATCACGTATTTTTTGCAGCGCTGGTATTCACTTTTCAAATTTCATTTCATATACTTCTCTAATTTTGAATCCTTTACCACTAGATGGCAGCAACTCCCTGCTTAATTGGTGTGAGAATACTATTAGTGTAGCTTTCCCAAAACAACTTTTTTATGGCATAGAATCATGAATTCAGAATGAAAATTCAAAGGGATTGTATTAATAGTATGGCAGTTTATAGCACAGAGTTAAACTCATCGGTGCCACATTGCTAGGTGCAAAATTATATATCTTGGGGATTAGGGGTTGTAATGCAATTCAGCTGTGCCTTTCAGTTGATTTCATTTTGGATAGTAATTTAAGGATGAAAGTAAATCTGCTGTGGCCAGTGAAACTCGTATGTATGACGTGCAGCATTCTAGACCTTAGTCTTCAGAACGACCAGTTACGTATTTCCCAGGGATAATAGCTTCTTCACCAAGGGTCAATTACCACAGCATAAAGGCAACTAATGGGTGTAGCAGGTGGCTATTATGAATGCTAATAGAGGGCAATTATTGTGGTTAAAAAAAGGGTGGATGACTCATTTGACTCAGTGTTGGTGGCTTGAGAAAGAGACCAAAACACGATTTTGAAAGAACGTTTACATAATTTCTACCTAAAATTGAGGCCGGGACAGGTTTGATCTGTTAAAGGATATTGTTATTGAGCAGAACCCATAAACAGACTTTATTATTTGATGTCTAGTGCTGCCAGACCGCCTTGCTGTTTAGCCAAAAACACGTTTGCATATTAAAGCCTTTGACATCATACTTTTGATGAGGAAAACACAACCAGATGTCCCAAAAAGCAAAGTTTGGTTCGATAAAAAGTAGGAACTGTCTAGCGCCATCCTTCTGAGTGGCCCATCACTTTTGTGCTATAATACCTCCCAGGAAAATACAGAAACTATGGGCCGCATTCATGAGGCACCTTGAGCTGTCGGAACGTCACTTTTTGTGGTGCAGGAGCCTGATCTATATTTACTAGGCAGCCCTACGCTAAATTTTTGGCTTAATGCTGCCTTGTAAATATCGTTCCCTTTAATGCAGTTTTCTGCATTAAAGGGTCGTTCAATGGGTGTTGCTTGGGGCGTTCCCAGCAAGATCAATGGGTTTTTGACACTTCCCCAGATTTACAATAAATCGTGAATCTGAGGCGGCCCCAAAAATGTACGCCTCCCCAGAGGATGCATAAGGGAGGCACAACAAAGAGAAATATCTTTAATTTCTCCTCGTTTTTCCTTTCTGCAGCACACATAGAAAGAGGAAAAGCATCTTATGATTGTTTTTGTGCAGGAAGGTTTCCCATGGTGCAAAGGTGCCTGAGTTGGCGCAGGGGAAAAGGACAGGAATGAGCCGTATGTGAAAGATATGGTGCATTACTGCCCTTTTCTTTTGCTGTGGGGCAGTGCAGCAGGAAGGCCTGCGCTCTGACCTATGGTATGCAAGAGCAGGTGTTTGAATGGCGAAATGAGGAGAATAACAAATCGCCATAATGGATTTTTTATGTGCAGGAAGGGCTACTTTCCTGCACATAAACAATCATTCCCTGCAAAGCAGGTACCCTTGCACTATAGTGCAAGGGTGCCTGCATTGACGCTAATAGGGTGTCGGCACTGGCGCTAGGCAGTTAATTTTAGTGCCAGTGCTAGGGACGGCGCAGGGGTGCAACCTATTCTAGAAACTGATTCCACGTCCTCGGAGCAGTGTGAGAGAAAGGATCTGCCCCCATGTCTAGAAAGCCTGACCATTGAATAGAGAGAAAAGCCTTATTACTAGATCTCAGTGTTATGTGCCTGGCAGTAGAATCGAAGTTTATTTTTCAGATATAAAGAGGATCTACCAAAAAGGGCTTTGGTGACAAAGACAGCAGATCTTAAAAAAAAAAAGTTTTCTCAGCAGTAGTTTATTTAACCGCATCGCTGCGGCGGTAATTTTTACGCTACGCGGCTTTTTTCAGAAAGCCGCGTTAGATGACGAGCTCAACTCGTCATCCGCACACGCCCCCCGTGGCTGATGACGAGCTCAGCTCGTCATCAGCATCGAAGGGGTTAAAGACCTGAGGATAGGTGTCGAAGGAGAGCCTGCTGAAAGATTGCAAACCAATGTGGCCACTGTATTTTGTATGACCTGAGGTATCGTCAGAAGAGTATCGTTAACTGCCATGAGCAGGGCTTTGCTGTAGTCCAGGCGACTGATAACCAGCACCTGGATCAGCGCTTTCCTTCTTCAAAGTGCACATTGTGGCGAAACAAGTCCCTCTAACTGCAGCAACATGATTATTCATGTCCTGGTCCATTTTTATCACTACGTTTTTAGCTGAGTGACTAGGGAGCGGGGCAGAATACAGCTCCACCGGCCACAAGTCTGGCTCCCAGAGATGTTGAATTTGGCCAAAGAGCAGGACCACCATCTTCTCACTATTCACTTGCAGACAGTTCCTACCCATCCAAGAAGCAATATCTTTCATGCCGTTTTGGAAGCGCTGCCTGGAATCCTCAACGTTTTGTTCCATTGTGATGATCAACTGTGTATCTTCAGCATATATGATTATTTCAAAGCCATAAATTCTCACAATCTGCACCAAGGGAGTAACACAAACATTAAAGAACGTAGGGCTCAGGGATGAGCACTGAGGAACTCCCTTTGTCAGGAAAACTTGACGAGATTCAAAGGAACACAGCAAGATAATTTAATTCCCCTCTTTTAAAAAGTCAGTTACCACTTCAAAGAGGACCCACAGACACCAATCACACACAGCCTGTTGATCAGGACTGAATGAGATACAGTTTTAAAAGCCACTGAGAGGTCTAATAAAACAAGCATGGCCAGGGCATCAGCATCCAAAGAAAGACAGATTGAGTAGTTATTGCCACTAATGCAGTTTCCGTGCTATGGGCTGCACAGAATCGCGATTGGGAGGAATCCAGAATCATATGATCATTCGGAAATATCATGAGCTGATTATTCACTTGGCTCTCAAGTAATTTTCATAGAAGAGGAAGCAAAGAGACTAAGCAATAGTTGCTCAGGTTTGAGGGATTGATATTCGTTTTTTTCTGTAGGGGGATGACTAGCTCTGTCTTCCAAGCTAGCATATTTTAGCTGATTCCAGAGACAATATCAAATGGAATTGGTATGTGTTAATGTTTTGCAATTAAATTATAGTCTTAAAACATTAATCTTTCACCACCTCCTCCCAAAGAGGCCAGTTTCTCTTTGGGAATGCTGACAAAAACATGTTTTAAGAGTAGGAGGAATTGGAAGGCAAATTGCGACAAGTATTTTGCAACCAGTTCTAAGGACATCAAGACACTTCTTCCTTGTAGAAACCAGTCTGATTAAAAGATAGCCAAAGAGCAAGTTCACTATAGTGAGCCATTCTTATCAGTTGAGATTACGGGCCTGCAGTAGTTTGGAATGTGTAGAAACATTCAAAAAGATTCTAACTTTTCTATAATTATCTAAAGAATGCAAACAATAAACATGTTCTTTCTGCTTGTTACTGTAAGATAGATAAAATAGAGCAGAAGGAAGAAAAGCAGTGTTTCATTTTTGTTGCTTTAATACAAATGCCATTGAATACAATGGAGTGCTCCGAGCTTCTCCGGGCCGGTAAAGGCCCTAAAAGCAACATTCCAATGTTTTAACAAAGGCCTCTCGGAGCTCAAGGGGATTTTAATTCCCTCGGGCTTCGAGAGGCCTTTGTTTTATTTGTCAGAACATTCTGCCCTCTAGTGTCAGAATGTTCTAATAGCCTTATAGCCCTTCGTTGCTGGGCTATACCGACTATTAAAGTCCTGCTCCCTTGTTAAAGGCCCTCGCCTTCAGCTTTAACGCTGGAGCGGGCCTTTAATAGCCGGTATACCCTGCTAACGCGGGCTATAAGGCTATATTAAAGTTGAGTTCTGAAGTATTTTCTTTATCGGTGACCAAGTACATCAAAAGTCGCCAATTATAACAAAATTAGAAGCAGGAGTTTACACAGGGATAGCAGAATCCAATGTATTATAAAAAATATGTATAATATTCCTGATGTTTACTACAGCGATTGGGGGAGGGTGGCCTACCTAATCAATTTTGGCAGATTGTCCTGCATCTTTCATAAATTTAGCCATGCAAATGAGATGGAATTTGATCATCTTGTGGAACGTTGGTGAGTGACGGTAAATGTTAACTCTAGTGAATCTAATGGTTGCTGAACATTTCTTCTTGTTCCCCCTTTAAATCTTACTAATACACTTTTGGTTGAAAGATTGTTTGGGGTAGTTTGTGCTAATTTCTTTTTGTTTGGTTATCCTTTGTAGTAATGTTACTGTTGGTTTGGGGATATGTGCCTTTACAGTATCTTAGTATATCTTCTTCCAAACTGCCTCTTTTGGTAGGTAAATTAGTCTTCGGGTTCTCTTCCTGATGCTTCCATAACCATTAAAGTACACTTGTACTGGAAGTTGAAATTGTTCTACCTAAGTTGGTTGTCAATTGGATATTTTTATATCTTTTCACATAGTTACAAACCCTACTCTTCACGTTTGTCTATTCTAAATTTTCTTGATTAACTTAAAGCGATTTTCTCCTTGTAATCATCTATGATCTGGTTGAATATTTTATTATTCTTTTTAGTAACTTCATCCTTTTCCTCATTTTGTTTTCTCTATTTATCGGTCTAAATCTGGAGCTATTGCCCACCAACTACACCAACTACCCAACTATGGCTTGTTTATGTATTTCCTTATTTAGAGCACGAAGTGCTCCTCATGAATTAAAAGGAGGTTTCCCACTGGGAGGTGCTTATCTTCACCATGATATTGAATGCATGTAATTTTGTAGTGTCCACGATTTAAGACGTTTGGCTAATTTAAATTTTTCAAATTTGATACGGCTACTATGATTGAGATTAAATTTGATCTCTATCTGGCATTTCTTGACTGTTGATGCCTGGCTTCACTGAGAAGGGGAAGAGGGATTTGGGAACTGTAAAGTCTATCAAATGTTTATTTTTTGAAAAATGTGTCACTAAATGAATAACACAAATACCATGTAGTTCACAGACACCCTCTCCAAGACACACAATGATAAGAGAATGCTTTATTTAAACTCAGTCACTGGTGAATACAATTTATTGTGTTTTTGTTTTTTCCGCCCCTTCAGATACAGATGAACCGTAGGCAAATCTGTCTTGGTCCTGCTCCAGTAAGAACAGTTCAGCTCAAATTGCCAGGCTTTGGTCCCTCTGATCACGGACAAAGCAGCTTCAAACTAGGTATGGAACAGTGAGCACAGGATCCATATCTACAACTACCCTTCACACTTATGGTGTCTCACCAACACAGGGTAGAATGGTTTAAAAAAAATGTTTAAAGCAATCTAAGGCATTGGACCTGGCTCTCTCTGCAGGGTCATCCCAAACTTTTTGCCTTCACTCCCTTCCTTTGGTGAACCCGTTTTTGTTGGCTTTTAGACACTGTCCACTTTACCAATGCAAATCAGTGCTAAATTGGTGATTGTACTCTCGACCTAAATAAAGCATGGTAACTTTGGCCTACACCTGATTGGCTACTGCTCATTGGTTGTTTGTTGTTCTGGTATCAATTTTTATTTTATTTTTTATCAATTTATGTACTACAACATACACTATTTTTCTAAATTGGTTTGGAATTTTAATTGTGTTTTGTTTTTACTTTATAGCTGGTTTGTGCTTCATAAGTTCTTTACACCTTAACTCTAATCTTACTGACTGCTTTTGTGCCAAGTTACCAGAGGGTTAAGCATGGGATGATTTAGTGACTATTGTAAATATGTTTCATGTATGCTATATTTATGTGTGAGCAGGACTCACATAAATCTTTTTATAGTTGTATCTAATTTTCTTCAAATGTAGTCGTGTCGAATACCATTATATTGGGTCTAGGTTTTTATGTGGGCAGAATGTTGCAAGGGTTTGGAATGCAGGGACTGTTGTTGCACAAACCGTACCTGCATTTGGTCCTGCTGCTCATCGGTCGTTTGTTGAGGACTCAAAATTAACTTGTCTGCCCTCGCCCCACCAGCCTCTGTTGCCTTCTTGTGGACAATTTCTTAATTGTTGACGACTGAACTAGCCTTTATACACTATATCTTGAATAACTCCATTGGATTGCAGCTCTGTGCCTGGATTTGTAGCTGTGGTCATAAGTGACTTTCTGTGTGTACTGCACCGAGTAGAAAGCAGTGTTTTGCTGCTGTATGCCTTAGGAGGTATGATTGAGGCATCAGACCACGTCCTGCAGTGTACGCATCTTCTTGCCTTGCACTAGCAGAAAAGCACCATTTTGAGTTGGAGATTTTTATTTGGAGTGCACAGGGCATCACATGACCAGTGTGCGCACCGCGTTTCAGACCATTTTGGAGTGGCTAGTGTTTCCCTAGACTTAAGCAGGCACATCTGGGATCTATTCGGTAATGTGCACACGAGTTTCAACAGCACATCTTCTATGGCCAGAAGGAGCAGCAACATGACATTGCGGTGATGTGCACACCAGTTTCCACAGTGCATTTGGGGCCATATGTACTACCATTCGCAATTTAGAATATACAACACTGATTGCACTTCCCAAAGGGATCACAAAATGCGAGGCTCATGAACATTTGTGAGCCACTCACAATTTGCTACCCCATTGGGAATGGCCGCCCCTCTCAGGGATGGTGCCCTGCTGGGCTCAGCAGACCTCCATTTCTGGGACTGCTTGTCAAAAAGCAGTTTTTCTTTAAAATGCAGTCCTTTTCCTTAAAGGAAAATGGGATGCATTTTAAAAAAAAGGAAACTTTTTCGTTCCATTAAGGAAAGGTAGCGGTCCCTGGGTCACTGCCTGCCCTTAAAAAATATTTTTTGGGCCTGTCACAAAGGGGAAGGGGTTGTATTTGCACCTCCATTACGACCCTCTTGAAGAGGGCAGTAAATTGTGAGTGTATTGCCACCGCAATTGCAGTTGCAAAATATTCATACATGGCTAGAGAGTTGCTATTAAGAAGGGAATGCCCCTTCTTGATAGCAAGTCGCAAAACACTATTTTGAAAATCGACATTTTTTGCGACACACAAAATAGTGTATGTACCTGGCCATGTAGGTTTTTGCATACGCAAACGGGTCAAAACCCCCTTTGCGCACACAAAAACTGGTCGTAAATCTTGCCCTTGGTTTTCAACATTTTTGGTTGAGAACTTCCACTGGGATAAGGAACAGCGGCATGACATTCTAGTGAGAACACACGAGTTTCCACAGCACATTTGGTTTCCTGAGTGTAAGCAAGTGCAGTAAGTGTATTTTCATGTTGTGCCTTGGGTTTGTGTGATTTTAATCGCTTCAATGGTGAGTGGACATTTTCTTTGCATGTGAGGATATCATCACATCATTTGTACACGCTACCATTAGTGACAAGGAATCCTCGGCAGGTATCAGGTAGACTCTTGACCATGCATATTTTGACCACATTTTGTGTCTTCATTTTTCTCTCAACATGCAGCAAAGCATTATTCCTCCCCCCGGCCTTTTTGGTCACACCAGGCTCTCTATCAATTGACTGAGATATTGAAGGTCATGTTTTTACTCAGAAGAAGAAAATCCTATTTTAAAACATTCTCTAGGTCCCCAAAGTAGAACATTTTTAAAGCACTTACCGTTGTCAAAGGTGATGGGGTAAAAGGATGTCTTACATGAATATGTGACAGCCATTATAATGCTTGATACCCTGTTTTTGAAAAAGAAAAATGTAATATTAGAAAGACCCAAATGGTATGTTAGACATCAATTCCCGGGTATGTCGATTGAGTGTTATGTGTGGGCCTAAGAATCGTAGCAGCTGCTTGTGCGTATAAAAAAGTTGAAGATGAAATTATTGGAGATCAAGTGTTGGAAAAGACTTATAAAACAAAGATTCAGGAGTAATTGTTGACCACAAAAAACATACTTTGAAAATAGCTGTTGAAACTTTGTGTGGCATAGAATCCACCTCTGCTCTATGTGGAGCAAATGTCTTAGGGTGCACAAGTACATGCATTGCAGGGGCGCGTACAGTAAAACATTTTGGAAGGAAAAGCTGTTAATAAAGCATGTGCTAAATGTAAAAAGAAAGGGTGTTTTGCCAAAGGTATTTATGTTGAGTGGGACGGCAAAATCGTCATTTAAGAATCTTAATTTAGTTGAAGTGGCTAGAAGCAGCGAAATTAAATTGGAATTGATAAGGACAATGGGGTGTTATGTGTGGATGAGGCAGAATGAGAAAGTGTTAAGTGGAATGTAGTGCAGATTGAATTAGGCTGTATGAAAAGGTAATATTGCTTTATAGATGTATTAGGTGTATCAGTTACTATGATGAATGATTCAGGGTCCTTTTTCACACTGATTGGGATCAAACAATTTAAAAATGTTTACAAAAAGATTCTCAGGAATTCATATGTTCGTCAAGTTGCCTATGGGGGAAAGCCTTTAGAAATATTAGGGAAGTTTGACGCTTTAAGTTTCAAAGGTAATGATGCCCCTGGTAAAGTTCCATGTCTTGTGGGGTGGTTGGAAAAGAGGAGGTAGGAAATTGTGTTTGATCCAAACAGTCCTAATCAGGTGTTATTGAGGAAATATTGCATATTGGTGGGTGCAGTTGATTTGTGTTCCTGGGTGAGTGCATTTCCCAATGTTTTTCAGGAGAAATTGGAAAAATTGAAGTGTTCTTCTCATCAAAATATGTCAAACTCAGATGCTACTCCTGTTGTACACAAGACTCAGTGGGTGCTCATTTCGATGAGGGAGGAATTGAGCAAGTAATTGGAAAATCTGTGCGATCAAGGAATTATTAGAGAAATTGAAAGTTCGGAGTGGCTATCCCTGATTGTTTTGGCAAGAAAAAACAATGGAGAATTAAGGATGTGTATCGATCTGAGAGATCTCAATGACAGGATTTGGGCTGATTGACACCCTTCAGCCAACATTCATGAAAATGCTTTCATGTCTCAACGGTGCCAAGATATTCACAATCCTGAATATGATGGCTTCTTACTAGGGCTGGGTGGAGCTCACAGAGTTTCACTCTGCAAAATTCCACGTAGTCATTAAAAAACTCTGTGGAATTCTACAGAGTTCCGTGAGTGGGCAAAGTTCCCCTCTGATTAATCACTCTACCATCGTTTTAAGCATAAAGAAATAGAAAAGTGTAACAGCTCAATAAAATATGCTCTACATAGGACCTGCACTATAGAGCACCACTGTTAGCTTTAATCAGTAAGGTTTTCTCCCATGGTGCCTGATTATATATATATTGTTGAGTGAGACAAACATGTGACGCATTGAAACAAACAGAAGCAGTGCTGAATAGAGACATTAATAAGTAAAGACGTGTTGTGGTTCAATGGCACGTACCTTGCCCAGATAGGCCCTGTCCCTGATGCATTTCCTGGACAGCTTGGTGTCATCCTCCAGTGAAGCACTGTCTCCAAACAAGGTCGATGAGAAATCTGTAGGAGGATTTTCTGGCAAACTGAAAGATCTAGGGCTCAGAACCAGAAAAGGGCCTGTGAACCAAGTCTCCAGAAGTCCTACCAAGGTAAATCCAAGGCCAGGGCAGCAGTGAGGCTGCTGTCTGGGGACAGCCAGGGTACCTCTGGGTAACACAACCCAGTAACCCTTTCTTTAAAAAAAATAGCGTGTAGCTGAGGCTTGTTCCAGGTCTGTGGGAGGGGTAGCTACCTTGTGTTGGAAAGGACAGGTTCATGTACACTAGTTACTGGTTCCGAGGAGTCTTATTTTCCACGCCGGCAGTCCAAGAGGAGATAGTGCTACTATCCGTGGGCAGAGTCTGTGTCTGAATGTTCCCCCTCTTTCACAAAACAACAGGGATGGTCCTCGTGTTCCGGTAAACTCCGCTCAGCCGGTGGTCTGCAGAGTTTTTTTTCTGAACTCCTCATTCCATGCGGAGCGCCAAGTGACAAAAATTATTTGAACTCCGCTGACGGAGCTCAGTTCACCGCCCATCCTTACTGCTTACCCTCAGACAGTTTTGAAACAAGAGTCAAGACATTTGACACCATTCATTACATTTGAAGGCACATTTAAGTTTAAGCGTGTGCCATTTGGGTTAGTGGCTTTCTTGTCTGTCTTTCAATGTTTCATGAAAGCTCTATGTAATGGGGTTCTGTGAGAAGCTGGCTTGGTAAATGGTGCACCCCTATGTAAGTGGACACCCTGCACCAATCCAGACGACCCTTATGGTGATTTTAGTGGTCTTAGACAACCTTAGAAAGCTCTCTAAGTGGTAGCTGTGGAGAGCAACCTTCAGGCTTAGTCCAGAAGGAGAGTAAAACAGATTGTTTTACCAGAGCATAATCTTATTGATATCGATTAAGTGAAAAAGAAACACACAGTGTATTTATAAAAGTATGCATTTATTATATTACACTCACTAACAAATACAGATATCTCTTAACTCTTGCTAACTCAGCAATAAACAGTCCATAAAAGGCCCTTGGTTTCTGTACTCTTTGGACTGCCTCAGTGGCCTGAGGGTATCGTATTGATGCAGTCTCCCTCATGTGAGGTTAATAAATGTATTCTTTTTGATATTACAGCTTCGTGTCAATCTCTTCTTTGTTGGTTTAAGGGCCGGTGCATCAGTAAACCCCTAAAAAAAGGTTTTTTTCTACAAATTGGCGCCTGAACGTGAACCTCATCGGAGACGTGTCCATCCAAAAGTACTGTCGTAGGCAGGAATCCACTGCGGAAGGTACTCCTGCATGAGATGACCCTTTGTCTTTGCAGACCGACGTGTTCTCTGGTTTTTCCGATCTGACACTCTAGGTGAGCTCTTCTTTGGCGTGAGTATTTCAAAACGACTGTTAGGTCACTCAGAACTTGGCAGTTGGAAGCTGGAGACTTTGGTTTGGTAAGGTTGCTGAAGCAACACTTTTGTTTGGATTAGCTTGGCCAAGATTCTGGTTTGTTTGTTTGTTTGTTTACTGCAGCAAATAAAGGCAGGTAATGAGGATAATTCTCAGGAAATACGCTTTGATTAGATTACATTGCATTGTAATATTTTTAGCATGCCTGCTCCTAGCACACTTCGTACAAAGTGTTGCAGTCTTAGAGGTACCAATATGAATTTAGAAAGTACTCAGTTGGCTCCCTGTTAAGTATAAACCGGAGTCTTGTGTAGGTTCAATCGTAGGTTTATTGCAGTTAAATATTGGATCCAATACACCCACAACCAGAGCCGTCCAGTCGTGAAGAGGCCAACGTCCAGAATGACGTGCAAGGAATCTTCACAACTGAAAGGCGGAATTCGAGAACAAACAAAGAAGATCTCTCGTGCTTGCAAGCACGAGAGAGCAGGAATGGATAAGGGATCAGGAAAAGTAATAATAAATATATAACTTCTTCACCTCTAGGAAGGGTAACAAAGAAAACAAACATTTGGGAATACAAAGCTACTCCAAAACATAGTCTCTCAATCTGCAAGATAACTGCTTCAAACGAAAAGCTCTTTTGGTTGCCACTTCAGAAGTCTCTTTGAAAACTGTATCGTGTGGTAATGACGAATTTACAGGGACAACAAATTGTGAAGTTGCAGAAGAAGCAGGAACCGCTTCCAAGGGAAAAGGAGAATGCACAGGAACGACGGGCTGAGAAGACGTGGAAGTTTCAGCAACGGGATTGGAAGAGGAGGGTTGTACATAAGTCAAATCAAACCAATCACAGTGCTCAGATTCTGAAGTGGCATGTTCCTTGATGACGTGGGCCTGAAGTGGAGATACCTTAACAAGAACCCTCTTGTTCCACCATCCCTTGTCATCAAGAAGAGCTGAAGCTTTGCTAACTTGTGTGACCAAATTTGGAGAAGAGAATTTAGACCTCCCTTTTAAAACTCTTTTGGGATTCTTAATGAGTACCATGTCCCCATTTTGCAAAGGCTGATCAAAAGAATGTTTGCCTTTATCAAAACGTGATTTCATGGAAAATTGTTTAGCATTCACATGTTCCTGAACAGAAAAAGAATTATCAGACGAATTACAATCCTTATATAACCAACTAGGATTGAGAAACGAATGAACTTTTCTTTTTCTAAGTAAGGTAAATGGTGAGACACCAGTTGTATAGTGAGGAGAGGTATTGTAAGCCCACACTTTGTCATGAACAAAAGGCAAAGGATCTAGCCTAGAGGAAATGGCAGTTTGAACACCCTCCTTATACACCTCTCAACCAAACCATTTGAAGAGGGTGAATACAAAGCAACTTTGTAGTGAGAAATACCATGACTTTTAAGAAAAGAGCACATTTTTTGTGAAACAAAATGAGTACCGTTGTCGGTAACGATGGTTTTAGGAAAGCCCTCAATATCACATACAGATTGTAAAAATTTAACAGCATTGTCAGTAGAAGCAGAGTTGCAAAAGGAGTAATAGAGCCATTTGGTATAGTAATCCACAAAAAGAATTAGAAACTCGTTCTCAATTGGTAAAACATCATATGGACCAGAAAAGTCCAAAGCCACTTTGTCCCATGGACCAGCCGGAAGGGGAACAGGACATAAAGGAGTGGAAAGAGTTTTCCAATGTTTGTCAGAAAGTATACATTGGGTACAATTATCGATCATACTTCTAATGTGAGAATCCATGGAAGGCCACCAGTAAAATTGTTTGATGCGTTGACAAGTCTTTACAATACCAAGGTGACCTTGATGAGCAGAACAAATAATATGATCACGTACTGGCTGAGGAGGAACAAATAAATCATTACGCATAACCATATTATTGACTAAAGAAAGTTCCTCAGACACATTTGCGAAACCTTTTAAATCAGAAGACAGAGTTCTGCGTTCAGGCCATTTGTTGACAATAAACTCTTTAACTTTAGAGAGAATAACATCATCTTTATAAGCTAAATTCCATTGAGCCTCAGAAATGGGTTGACATTCAGCAATGGCATCAATGGTAGCAACGACACATTCAATGTCGTCATCAACAACGGAATCATCAGTCAAAGACATTCTTGAGAGGCAATCTGCCCTGAAATTCTTGCCCCCGGAGATATGCTTGATAACAAAATGAAATTCGTGGAGTTTGGAAAGAAGGCGAACAAGTCTGGCAGAAGCCCTATTTGAGGTACTGTTAGAAAGCATGTGCATAAGGGGCTTGTGATCTGTGTAAATCTCAAATTCACGACCCCAAATGTAAGATTTGAATTTTTGAATAGCCCAAACGCAAGCCAGAGCTTCTCTTTCGATCGTACTGTATCTAGTTTCAGCAGAAAGAAGTGTTCTGGATGCAAAGGCAACCGTATGTTCTTTGCCCTCGACCCATTGTCCCAAAACGGCACCCAAACCAGTAAGACTGGCATCAACAGTGATAAAACACTTTGAGCCGTCCGAAAAAGGATGCAAAGCAGGTGAGTCCTCAATGATCTTTTTAACTTGATCAAAAACTTTCTGCAAGTCTTCAGACCAAACGAATTTCACTCCCTTCCTTAAGAGTGCTCTCAACGGTTCAACAATCTGTGCATAACCATGCACAAACCTAGCGTAATATTCTGATAAACCCAGAAAGGAGCGAAGGGCATCTCGGTCCTTAGGAGGTATGGCGTCTCTGATAGCTGTAATTAAGGAGAATTTGGGTTTAATGCCATTGGGAGAAAGAGAATGACCCGAGTAATCTAACTCTTGAACGCCAAACTTACATTTGTCATGCCTAACAGTCATACCAGCTTTTTCCAACACTTTAAGACAGTGTTGAGAGTGTGATTATGTTGAGAAATGTTGTTAGCGTAAATCAAAATATCGTCCTGATACGCTTGCACGCCAGGAATGTCTTATAATAAGTTGTCCATCAGTTTTTGAAAAAGGCTGGCTGCCGAGGCCAAGCCAAAAGGAAGCCTAAGGTACTTGAAAGCACCAAAGGGAGTGATAAACGTTGTTAGTTCTTGGGATTTAGGAGATAAGGGAATTTGGTGATAAGCAGACCTAAGGTCCAGGAAGGAGAAGAATTTAGCCCCACCCAAGTTAGCCAATAGGTCATGAATTTTGGGAAGTGGATAACAATCCACGATGATATTATTATTCAGTGAGCGTAAATCAGCACACAATCTCACCTCCCCAGATTTTTTGCGAACTAAAACTATTGGGGAAACCCATTATGATGAATCACAGGGAGCAATGATTCCTTCATCGCATACATTTTTCAAAACACCTTCTAGTTCATCTCTTGCGCTCAAAGGAAGAGAACGAACTTTGTGAATGACGGGTTGAGCATTGGGTTTGAGTCTAATTTCATGCTTAAAACCAAGAACTGTACCAACCTTATCTTTAAATAAGTTTGGAAAAGAACTTAGTAAATTGTCCATTTTGACTATGGGAAAAGAAAGATCTGAAATATGAAAGTTCCCAGAATCATGACTAGTGTAGTAGTCATGAGGGATATCACCTAAAGCAATAGGTTGATCAGAGCCAGGTTTGAGAATCAAACCCATTCTGGCTGAGTCAAACCAACCTAAAATATCTCTGCCCTTAAGAGCAGCATAGACTTTGGTGAAGGTGTATCTGCCAAGACAAGCAATGTTTGAATAAAAGAAACCCAGCATGTCGATGTCCTTCTCACCAAAAGCCTTTGGATTGACATCAGATTTGGAAAGAACAACTTTTTCACCCCAATTAGCATAAAATGTGAGATCTGATAAAATGGTGATGGGAGAACCAGAATCAGCTTTGACTTTAATTGAGACTGTACCAATTATTAATTCGCACAAGGGACTCTTAATGTTAGAAAATTCAACAGAATCACATTCAATAGACAACATAACATCATTGAGTCTGGTTGAGCAACAATCTAAATTCTCTTGAAATTCAATATTGTTGACTCTTGTAAATTTTTTGCGACCCCTGCACACAGATGGAAATTGACCAATTTTCTTGCAGTAAGAACATTTTTTTCCAGATGCAGGGCAAGAGGGAGAATTGCCAAGATGGTTTCTTGACCCACATCTATAGCAAATAAGGGGTTTCTTGTTTTGTTGTCTTGAACAATTGTTAACAAGGTCAATAGAAGTAAAATTTGAAGCTTGATCAACCAAATGAACACAAGGTTGAGGGATGCTTTCTTGCAAAATTTTAGAGGAATAAGTTGCTCGCTCAATCCCTTTTGCGATATCAATTGTTTCTGATAAAGAAGGATTTTTACAACTCAACAAATGTTCCTGGATTTTTTTAGAAAAACAAGCAAAAATGAACTGGTCTCTGATAGAAGCATCTGTACTAGCGCCAAAGTCACAGGTAGATGCCAGAATTCTGAGTTGAGCAATATAGTCTTCTACACTCTCATCGATACTTTGTTTGTGTTTGAAAAAGTTATGACGTTCCAACACAATACTAGGCTCATCGTCGTATTGTTTATTGAGTCGAGCAATGGCTTCTTGATAAACGTTCCAATTGTCACCAGAATCACCAGAAGGAGAAGGAATATGAGGAAGATTTTCAAAAACTTGTTGAGCAGCAACTCCCAAACATCCATAGAGAATGGCAACCTTGTGAGGAGGATCATATTTAGTAGCGTCAATGGCTACCAAATAGTTCTCAAAACCTTTGAGCCAGTTGCGCCAGATAAGAGGAGGTTTTCCTGGAGTTTGCAACTGTTGCGAAGAAGCCATGGTAAAACAAGTTTGTTAAGGAAAAAATAAAAATAAAAGAACAAAACCTTGCATTTAAAAGTGTTTTATAAAACTGTGGATAAGTGTGCCTTAGCAAAATATGATGCTTTGTTAAATTGTTAAACTTGGTAGACAATGAGGTGTGGAAATCGCTGGAAAGAAACTTTGCATTTGTAAATGCTTTGTTGTTTATGTAGAAAGAACGTGGTTAAGGAAAAGCGTGCCTATCACTGAATTTGTGATAGACAATAAAGCGTGTCTATCGCTGAAGAGGACTTTGATTTATCGATGTTTGATATTTAAATAAACATGGTGGGCAATAAAGCGTGCCTATCGCTGTGGTTGTTTAAATGAGCATGGTAGGCAGTGAAGCGTGCCAATCGCTGTGATTGTTTAAATGAAATGGTAGGCAGTAAAGCGTGCCTATCGCTGAACGAAGGCTTGAAAGATCGCTGTGGGCGGGTGCTTGAAAATGGCCGACCAACGCCGTTGTCAAGGTTACAGTACAGCGTAACTTTTGACAGGCGGTGGGCTTGATTGAAGAATTGAAGCGTAATGCGCGTGAAGTAGCGCGAGAAGGAAGATGACGGTGAACGCGCGTGATGACGCGCGAGGTAGCAACTGACAGTTTCCAAGTGCGTTGACAAAAGTTGACAATTGTCATGAAATCCGCACGGATAGTTGAAGACTTGGAAGGAAAATACTTTAAAGCATACGACCTGATGCAGATTAGAGTTGGACTGGAGGCAGAAGACGAACAACAGCAGTGTCCGGGTGAGTCTTGAACACGTGATCTTCTGGCGGTGGGTGCAGGAAAATCCCGATCGTCGCCAATATGTTAAGTATAAACCGGAGTCTTGTGTAGGTTCAATCATAGGTTTATTGCAGTTAAATGTTCGATCCAATACACCCACAACCAGAGCCGTCCAGTCGTGAAGAGGCCAACATCCAGAATGACGTGCAAGGAATCTTCACGACTGAAAGGCGGAATTCGAGAACAAACAAAGAAGATCTCTCGTGCTTGCAAGCACGAGAGAGCAGGAATGGAAAAGGGATCAGGAAAAGTAATAATAAATATATAACACTACCCTAGAGGGTATACCTAAATAGGTTTATGTATATTAAAAATTGTATTTCTTCCATAATGTATAGTACACTGTGGAACAATATATATATATATATATATATATATATATATATATATATATATATATATATATATATATATATATATATATATATATATATATATATATATATATATATATATATATATATATATATATATATATATATATTCACTGAAAAAACAATAGGTTTCACACCAGTTATAGTTAGCTGGAAATTTACTGACATAAAACCATTGAAATTCCCACGTTATAGTTAGCTGGACTCATTATAACTTGCGCGCATGCAATGCACTGCTGATGACGTCACATATTACATCACTCATGACATGATCAGTGACATCACTCATGACATCACTGATGACACCAACCAGTGAATGTGTGTCTTTCTGAAAAATAAATATGTTTTAAAAATGTATTTGTAAAGGTCGATGGAAGAATAAATGTTTAAATAAGTGTGTAAATGGATGTTTTAAAAAAAATATATTGATTAGTTAACTGGCTTATAAAGTATATCTTAGTGAATACATATATTAGCGAGTAATTTTTAAATATTTAAATATATGTATCAGTGTTTCACTTTGTGTATAAGTGGCTGCATGGGTTGGTGACTGACTCACTGTTTGTATGTGTTTTGAAGACAGCATATGTGCAGGATGGTATGGGTGGATGAGTGTGTATATGTCTGTGTTAGTGAGTGAATGCCTGCCTCACTAGTGTCTTTATGAGTAACTACATATGTTTTAATCTAGTATATGTGAGTATTGATGTATATAAGTGAGTATATGTGAGAGTGAGAGATTGAAAGAGTTCCTGTTTAAATAAGTATGTTTCTATAAGTGATTGTTTAAGAGAGAAAGTATGTGTAAGTTTCCTTAGAAGTAATGTGCTAGTGTTTGTATAGTTGTATATGCAAATAAATGGATGTTCAATAGTTTATTTGCATGTGTGAGTATGTGTGTGAGTAACTTTTGGATGACTGTCGGTGTGTAACAGGATGTATATGTGTATCACTGCATATGATGAGTGAGTATATGTATGAGTGACTATATAGAACTGTTGCTGAATGAGAGGATGTGTATATAGATGGTGGAATTACTGAATTGGTTGTTGTAACTGGTATGGGTATCTCCATTTTTTTGAAAATGTTAAATACTATTTTTGAATATGTGTTTCAAGGCTTACATTACACTGAAAGGAGGTCTCTCACTCTGTCACAAGGATGGTGTCATCAGTGATGTCATGAGTGATGTCACTGACCATGTCATGAGTGATGTAATATGTGACGTCATCAGCAGTGCATTGCAGGCGCGCAAGTTATAGTGAGTCCAACTAACTATAACGTGGGAATTTCAATGGTTTTATGTCAGTAAAATTTCCAGCTAGCTATAACTGGTGTAAAACCTATGGTTTTTTCAGTGAATTTAATAGGTTTTTGAAATGCTAATTCCTAACTATAACTGGTGTGAAACCAATTGTTTTTTCAGTAAATTTCATAGGTTTTTTAAATGCTAATTCCTAACTATAACTGGTGTGAAACCTATGGTTTTTTCAGTGAATTTCAAAGGTTTTTTAATAGCAAATTTCTATACCTATGAAATGTAATATTTTTTATAATGAATCCTATATTGTATATTTATGTAATACTATTTTTTTATGTATATTGTTCATGGTTTTTTTATTTTTTTAATTTTTTTGCCCTGCAGTGCTCCCGGTGCTCGTCCCGGTGAGCGCACCGGTAAGCGCAGTCTTGCGGCGCGCCCCGGGGCACATACCGGTGAGCGTCCCGTTAGCGCTATTGCTGCGAACAAAAACATCATCGTGACGTATCGCGTAGCCGCGTCTGCGTGATACGCACGGCGTAAGCGCACCCGGAAGCACTCGAACGCATACGATCGTGCTACGTAATCATCCGACGCGCTTACGCGACGCGCCCCTGGGCGCGCCCCGGGGCGCATAGCGTAAGTGTGTCGGGTTATGTGACCTAAAAATAACACTTTTTATTGCTTCATGACAGTTTTTGTTTCCAAATGATGAAAGCCCTGGTCATGTGACCTGAAAATAACACTTTTCATTGGTTCAGGACAGGTTTTTTTTCCTAATGATGAAAGCCCCCACCTTTTTTCCTCATTCTCACTTTGTACTTTGAGTGAGGAAGACCTGTTTCCAGAGCTATTACTAATTTGTACTCAGAAATGGCTTCAGTAGCAGGAGCAGCAGGAGCATCTCAGCCACCACTACCACCACCACCACCAAGAGGACCACCACAACACCACAGTGGTGGAGATGAAGAAGAGGAGGAGGAGGAGGAGGAGGAGAGGAGGAGGTTCCTGCCAAAGCAGCACATTATCTGGGAGTTTTTTTCAATCCCAAAGGACCAAAAAAAAGTAAATGCGCCAAGGGTTACTTGCCTAATCTGTGTCACTGAACTTTCAAGGGGGAACCCTAACAAAAAACACTCTTTTGGCAAAAACACCATGATTCGCCACATGCAACGCCGGCATCCTAACAACTATGCTGCGGCAGAGGTCAGAGAACTGGCCAGAAACCCTCCCCAATCTTCACCCAACACCTCCAAAAGTAAGCAGCCCAATCCATCGGGTCCAGAGACAGGGGAGATGGTCCCAAACATACAACCTCAGTTTGGGCAATACAAAATCAGTTGTATATTTTGTGGTAAAACAATTACCTATGGTGAGCAAAGCATAAAACTTATCAACTGTGCTGGTGACAACTCAATTGCCCCAAAAAAACTTAATTTTTTCCTGATTTTTTTTTGCTCCAGTTGAGCCATTTACAATTCCATGTTTTTTGTTTCTCCCCATAAAAATAACCAAAAAGAATATTAAATTGTTCATAAAAGCCAAAAAAAGTACAAAATGTTCAAAAAAACAATAAAATAATATAAAACAACAAAAAGAAGGAAAAAAAGTTCTCTTTAGAACTACCTCCAATTTATAAAAAAGGCGACTTTTTTTAAAAAACTCAGTGATTCTTTTTTCCCTATGGTACGCTCCCCGGTGCGCGTACCGGGCGCTCCCCCCGTGCAAATCGAAAAAATATATTTATTTTTTTTGCCCCGCGGGGCCCTTTTATGGCCCCCACATCAAACCTAGGGGGTCAGGGGGGGTCTACTCTGCCCCCTTTTGGTCATTTCCCCCTTTGTTTTTGCCACCTCTTGTGTCTCGATCCTACCGAGACACAAGAGGTGTTTCTCTAGCTTGGCAGTCTTTTGGCTGTCTATTTGTCTTGGTGTAATCTTTTTACTATGTTTTTAGAGTCCTTTCATTTGTAAATATGCCTTACAATTGGTATTTACAAATGGTTTGCTCTGAATACAGTCTCTGGGCAGTCTCTTGCTTTTGTCCTAAGTGTTGATTTGTGGGTTAACAATTTTTTTGAGTATCCATGTGGTTTGTGAAGTACTTGTTTCAGTGTGTAGTGACTATGTATTTTGTGTGAGAATGGCTTGCCTTAACTAGCAGTGTTTTGTGTTCTTGAAAATGTCTGGAATAAGCCCAATTTGGTTTGTTGTCGTAATTCTGTTCTGTAAATGCTATTTAGAAAATTGCATTTTAAAAATTCAAGGAATGTTACATATGCTAAATAGCTGAACGCTACCATTAAAGGCAAAACAGTAACAAAGTATAGATGTGTGCATATTGCCACAATGGCAAAGAAAGATTAGAATTAACACTCAATAGGGAAAAAATAGGCCTCACAGAAAGAAAAGAAAACGAATTTGTGTGCTTTGCATAACTAGGACTCAATACAAAATGTTACTGCATTATCCTTAGATATTAATATTAAAAGGCATTCACATCATCTGAGTAATTGGTTGCTGCTGAAATAAAAGTGCCTTTTTTCCACATTCCAAGACAATAGTTTTGTCCTTGACTGCAGTGTGCTCATTCCCTGCGCTAGAAAAAAGAGCTTTTAAACAGCTGTTCAAAGCTGTCTGAAGGAAGCTGTCTGTCAGAACAGAAGGAGGTCAAACTTTTTCAGGAAATTACAATACAGCAAAGGGGTTTTCTCCTGAAAAAGGTGTAGAAGTTGAGGCTTGCTGGTGGTAAAGCACAGCTGAGTAAGTAACACATGGCTATGCCCGACTACAAGCTACAGATCAAACAGTGGGATCTAGGTTTTAAATTAGTACAGCATGATATGAAGGAGCGTCTGTTAAAAGACTACTGATTTTGAAAAGATAGAAATACAGCTTTATTATTTTGGATAAAAGATAAAGGATTAAAAGTAAGGACTTTCTTTCTTGTTGCTTTTTTAAATAAACACATATATGGATCGGATGGTAAATACTTCCTCTCTTTTTAAAAGTGACACAAACCTTTTATGTATCAGTAAAGCTTCTGTGCTTAGTGTTAAAAAATGAATGCATTTAAAGGCAAAAGGAAAGGAATAAGGTTTGCTTTTCATATATGGATATATCAATAGGGTTAGTAATCATTATTTTTAAAAAAATGCTACATGAGAAAAATTGTCAAAACTAATTGTATTAGAATCATTTTTGCACTATTAGGAGTTTCATAGTGTATAATACCACTATTGTGCAAATTCATTAATATTTAGCACTATAGAAAAACTTGTGCAAAGTCTGTGTCAAGATTTCAATGTCTAAATTGTTAAAATATACTGTGCATCAAAATGAAAAGGTGAATATTAGTTTCCTTAGCAATGACAATATTACTGAATCTTAGGGCACTTACAAAGTTATGCAATGAGTAGATGTACAGACATGAGAATTACATTGCAAGCCTTTATGCAATCTTTTACTTTTATGCACGCAAATTCTGGGCGCACTATGGCATTTCAGAAGGCTGAAGTTTTTGAGCAAGTTCTTTAGATGCTAAGACACACATTTTACAGAAATAAAAACAAAAATAAGACAGCAATAAGTGTATCCTACTTTTAAAAATGATCAGCACACAGGCACGGAACAGGACTGCTTTAAAGCTGTGCTTCTCCAGAGTTACTTTGAATTGTAAAGCTGCCTGGCAATAGCCTTTCTCAGACAGGAGACAACAGGTTTAAGGGTCAGAGGCCAAGTTCTGTATTTAGAACTGACCAGTACTACTGAACGTGAAATGTCCATGCAGCGAGCCACTGTCAATGTGTGATTTCTACATTTCACTGTAAATGTTGCTCTAATGATGTCTGAGGCTATAATGTGCCTATGGAAATTAGGGTCAAAATTAATTCTCAATTCATGTTAATAACATTTAGGATATCGCCATTAGTAGTTTACACACATAAAAGAAATGGAAGAATTTACTTAGTTATTTCAATACAGTTATGGCCTTGAACAAGATTGGACACCACAGATCTGTTTTAGGTAACATTAGCTAAAGGAAATATTGCATATTCTGTTAGAAGTACATGGGGATATCACTGTTTTTTTGAGAAATAATACAAGTGTAGGAGATATGCAGGTGGGGTTTATCCTATTGAATAATATTATCAAGGGATAACAGCGTCTGTAGACCATATGCAATAATATGCCATGCATGCAGAAATACTGGTTTTCACTCATAATTGTTGTGCTAGGGCCCCATCAAAAGGCTATAAAATAAAGTTTGCATTAATGTCCTATTATGTTACACAGCTCGTGCCCAGCTGCCAAAAATGGGGGTAAATATTGTCACAGGAGGTCACCTGTTTCAGGTTACCTACTTTCGAATGGGGAGGAGATTAGGGAGATTATCTCCTGGGCAAATTAAGGGTAACTAAAATTAAGTAACACATTGTCATTTTTCTTGCTTTATGTGCTCTCTCCCTCTTTTTCTCATGCTCTCTTGAGCCTGCCTAAGCTGTCAGATCGTGAAAAGAAGAATGCACAAGGGTTCACAATGTTAGGAAAGATGCCTGTGTGATCAACAGCAAACATTTTGAAGGGAAATATTGCTTTATAGGACTTTGTTTGCCTCGAAAAATTCATGTACCCACGATGTTAAGGTTTTGTTAGTTATTTATGTAATAAGGATCCCTGTTAAATTAGCAGTTTTTAGATTTTCCCGGTGCTTTTTTACTCTCAGATAGATGAAGTGGTTCTTGGGTGCCTTGCTAAAGTATGGGCCTCACAGAAAGAAAAGAAAACGAATTTGTGTGCTTTGCATAACTAGGACTCAATACAAAATGTTACATTGGCGGAGTCTTATGGGGCCCAGATCGTATCCTATGCAGACGATACCCAGCTCCTCTTTACGTGCAGAAAAGGAGAGGATTTTGATGGAGAGAGTATCCGTGAGTGCCTTGGGGCTGTTTTTAAATGATTCAAGCTTAACAGCCTCAAGTGCAACTCAGATAAGTCTGAGGTACTCTTCTTCGGCTGCCCATATGATCCAGACTGGCAGGAATGGTGGCCTGTTAATATGTTCCCTCGAGCGCACTCGTCCCAGCTAGCTAAGAATCTGGGGATCAAGATGGATAATGGCCTGACACAAGATCTCAGATCCTTGGTCTTACGGGAACATGCTTTGGCCTCCTTAGGATGCTCCGTAAGTTCCTTCCTTTGCTCTCAGAAGATTATAGGAAGATGACGGTGCAGGGATTAATTGGCTCAAGATTGGACTACCCAACGTCCTGTATCTTGGCCTGCCGGTATATCTTCTGCAACATCTGCAGGTGGTCCAGAACTCGGCCGCGCGGGCCATCTTTGGCCTGTTTAGGCGAGCCAGAGTTTCAGGCCTTTTGCAGTCACTCCACTGGCTGCCTATCCAGAAGCGGATAGTTTTACGGCCTTGACCTTGGCCCACAAGGCTCTCCATGCCTCGGGAGCTAAATATCTCCAAAGGAGGCTTGCCTTCTACCATCCGACCCGAACTTTGAGATCTGAATCATTGTTCCTTGCGGTGGTCCCTCGAGTAAAAAGGGCCCGCATGGGGGGTCGCTCTTTTAGGCTGTTGGCACCACAGCTTTGGAACACGTTGCCTTTGGCACTTCGCAGCACCTCTGATCTGCTGGTTTTTAGGAAGGGCCTCAAAACGTGGCTTTTCGCCCAGTAGTTCGCTCCTCTTGATTCTTGTTGGTCCACTTTGCTTTTTTGTGTTGTGTTACTCTGCTATTGGTTTTCAATAAAAGCGCCGGGACACTCTATGGAGTAGCTGTGCGCTATAAAAGACAAAACTAACATAACATAACATAACATAACATAACATAACAGCATTATCCTTAGATATTAATATTAAAAGGCATTCACATCATCTGAGTAAATGGTTGCTGCTGAAATAAAAGTGCCTTTTTCCACATTACAAGACGATCGTTTTGTGCTGGCTTGGAATGCCTGTGTTTTAAATAGACTGCAGTGTGCTCATTCCCTGCGCTAGAAAAACGAGCTTTAAAACAGCTGTTCAAAGAACGTTTGATGAACCATAGGAGCCTGCCTGTGAGGCTCAAACGGACACAGGGAGAAGACTCCCCTCTAGCTGGTTGTACAGCGGCTTCTATTCTTCAAGTACTTTTCAGCAATGTACCCCTTTGGTCGTCCCATTTTTGAGGAGGAGCAGCCCTTTGCAGCTCCTCGTCCTAATTTCCATGGCCCCGTGTGGTCCTCCTGGTCCCCTGGATTGAAAATTGTTTTTGTAACAATATGTCTAGTTGCTTCAATATTTGCATTAGGCATGTTTATTCTGCAAGAGAAACGTTTTGCGGACAGCTTAATAAATACTACTCTGCCTCTTGAGTATATAAAGTGATACCCTAGCCCTCATAAAAAGAACACTGGAAAGTTCTATTAAAATATTTGTTTTTATTAAGATGTTTCATTAGACATGCCCTGTTGGCTATTCTGCAGCTGAAATAGATGATCACTGAAATCCATCGGAGCCCTGAAACTTAGAATTGGACTGGATGGTTTTGGGATTTACTTTCTGTTTGGGGTTGAAAAATAGTTCTGCTTGTAATAATAGCCATTATTTTCTGCTGCTATCTGTGTGTTCATTATGACCTAATGCTCTGTTCCCCATGTATTCCTACTTGTATTTCACCAGTTAAACAAAATGGTCAAAATGTAAATGACCACCTAGCAATGGGTCAGGATATTTATGGATTTATGAGGATTGTTGTGCAGGATAACTTTCATGCTTCTATTAATTCATAGCGGAATGTCTTCAGCTAATGCTAAAACGGCCATCTGTTGAAACTAGCTGAAATTGCTGTTAGCATCAGCTGAAGCCATTTTGTATTTGGCAGCCATTTTAGTTAGCCATGTGATCGCCATGTGCTTTTCCCTCTTCACTGCTGCTTGCCCTTGTATTCTGCTCGAGTCATCAGTTACAGTTAACTTGTTCAGCATTGAGCCAGAGCACTGCACATGCTCAGAAAGGCTTGTAGCTGCCAGACTGCACCTGCTCATAGAACCACTGTCAGGCTATTTTAACTAATGTCAGCAATATTGTAACTCCTCCCACTCTGTTGACTTAGCGATTCTCATGTTTCCTTATATGTATTTGTGTGCACACTTATACTGCCTCTTTTTGAGTCTTTCAGCTAACTCAGCAATAAACTAGCCATAAAAGGCCCTTGGTTTCTGTACTCTTTGGACTGCCTCATTCAGTGGCCTGAGGGTACCGTATTGAAGCAGTCTCCCTCATGTGAGGTAAATAAATGTATTCTCTTTGATATTACAGCTTCTTTGTTGGTTTAAGGACCGGCGCATCAGTGAACCCCTAAAAAGTTTGTTTTTTCTACAAATAAGTGTCTGTGGTTAGGGTTGGGGATCAGAGGACCACCAACATCAGGAATGGTCACAAAGGGAACATTGCCAGCAGTAAACTGGTAAGAATATCGACAAGGAAACCCTGAGGAAAGGGAGTACCATCCTGAGTTGCGGCGAAAGCTGGCAAAATGCCATCATCAATTTTAGTCATGGAACGAGTAACTGTGGGTACTTTAACAGTGGCTACTGCAGATTTGTCCGCTTCATCCACCATCGAATTACCAACAGTGTGCGCTACAGCAGGTTGATGACCCAATGTATGTACAGCATGTGTAAGTGCATGCGGCCACTCTAACCCAAAGTGTTTATGCTTTATTGTCCTACCTTTAGAATCTCAAAAATCATTTTGTTTCTAAAAGTACAAATTGTCGCTGGTGGACTGTACACGATAAAAAGAATCACACACAACAAGGGTAGGCAATTTAGGATTAGAATACTCGAGAACCAAAAACAGAGACCTCAAATCACACAACTGGGCCGTACAGTCCCCAAGGGACTGTCTATGAATCAAGTTGAGTGAAAAACTCAATACTCCATTGTACCTACGACAATAGCACAGCCACAGAATAGGTCTGATTAGAACCAGTAGCTGGTTGAGCTGAAGCATCAGTGTAAATGATTCATTTGTAATGATCAAGAGGAAGAACCAAAGAAGGCAGAGGGTGAACATTTTCTATTGAAGAAACTCTTGCGTTTGCAGGAAAGGGTCAAAAGCAAAGCTGACATTAACGGACATCAAGGACGTACCTCATTGAATCCAACAAAGATGCAGAGCTTCAGAATTAAGAACACTAGCTTAAGTGACCGCCTCTAAGAACGGCACAGGCTAAACGATAAAAATTTGTTTTCCTTGCGCAAAAGGGAGTTCTTTTAAAATAGCCATTTGCACAGATGTCAAAACATTTTCAGTAGAAGAGAAATGCAATTCTGCATCAGTATAAAGATGCAATTTATAAGCAATTGTAACAGTGTTACCTTCATTAAATGTCACATAAGTGAAGTAGATTGCACCATGAAAAATCCAGATGACCAAATTAGTAGTATTCAACATAGTTTACATATTTTACATAGCAAGCAAATCAGACTGTAAAGTGTATAACACCTCAGTGTGTTCCAGAAGCCAGGAGGAAGCAGAAAAGGATGGGTGTATCAAAGCATAAAGAGGTTTGAGACGCTGAGCATAGTCAGGAATTTAAGTCCTGCCGAAATTTAGAAAACCAAGCAGAGACTGCATTTTGTTAAGCGTAGATGGAGGTTGCAATTGAGTACACTTCTCCAGAAAATGGGGTGCTAAACCCCTACCCTCATTCGTCAATTCATAACCAAGAAAAAGAATGGCCAAAAATGAATTATGCAACTTTGCTAAAAAAAAATTGTAGTCAAGAGCAGCGAATCGCGTGATAATGCGATCCACTCTCATGAGATGGGGATTTAATTCATCATCCATCCGGCATATGTCACTGACATAAGAGAAATCTTCTGGATCAATGTCATGCAAGATGGACACAATACTTGCTACAAAGACCCCGGGCTATTCTTATACCCATAGTTAATCTTGCGTATTGCCTCTGGTAACTGAGGGCCCTGACCACGGACAAGTCCTGGCTCTCAGGGGCCAGGTTATGACTGAAAAATCCATTCAAAATATCTATTGTAGTTTTGAACTTTTTACGCACAATATTATTTATTAAAGCTGTACTATGCTTGTTTTGTACAGCAAAAGTACAGGTTTGACTATTCAAATGTCTTTGATCCAAAACTATGAGATAAGAACCATCAGGTTTCAGAACAGAAAATAGAGGATTATTTATTGCAGAGACACAGGGTTCAATTACACCCTGATCTTCTAATTGGGTAAGATTTTATTTTGTGGACACCTTGTCGTCATGTTTAATTAGATATTGAGGCTGTGGCTGAGGAGTAGAAAGTATGGGACGAACATGCGAAGGTGAATCCATATTTCAACGAGCCTGGTTGCAGTATAAGGCAGGGACCAAGGCAAGAGCCCACTCAGAAGTATTATCATGCTGAGTCTCTTCAGGGACAGATTGTGAAAAGGAAGGTATAGCCACATCCTTGCCTCGAAGACATGCAAGAATAAATGGGAAGGCCAATCAACCTCCGCCAATAAAATATAATAAGATGTCAAGTTGTCCCAAAAAATTGCATTTATGGTGCTCTTAATGCCACCTTCAATCTGAATGTCTATATGGTAAACTTTATCAGTTGGAGATACGTGGGTGCCCGCGATTTCAACAGTTACAAAGATGTCAGTTGCTTTCACCTCCAGAAATTAGGGGAGTGTCTAGTGCACAACAGTAACTGTTGCTGTGCTGTAGAGGACAGTCACCACCCAATTCCTGTCCAGGAGGAGGATTCTCACCATTTGGGGCATAGTGTGCTCTTAAAGCGGCAACTTTCGTCTTCTGGAATGGGTCTCTATATGGAGGTTGTTCCTCTCTCACGTCAAGAGTCGGTTGCGCGAGGGGCGTGGCTAGCAGCCGATCATGGCGGCAGCATAAGGGACGAGCTCCGCGGCTGAAGCGGCCTCTTCGTCGATCCGACACAAAATCCGTCACATTTGCAAGCCCCACAGGCAGGTACCGGATCCCAGGACCGGGCGGAGTAAGCAGCAACAAACAGCGACAAGATCCGACATACGCTGCCAGAGATACGTCGAAGCCTCGAACCGGCCTGCTCACACCTCCAGAGCCGGGACCTCCCCTGGTTGTTAACCCAGCAGGAAGCGCATCCTGGCCGGAGAACTTGGACCGGAAGTGCCCGTGTGGCGGTAGACTCAACAGATCGAATGCAATTCGGAGAATCAGAGACAGCGGTCCACGCGGATCGAGGAAGTGGTGCTTGACGGAAGGGTCGCCGGAGTTCAGAAAGTCTCGAAGGTCGTCACCAGCCGCACCGAGAGCCTGGCCATCGACAACGGAGTGGGCGCCCGCCATCGTTTGATCGGAACAGTCGCTACGCACTGGGCGACAACCGACGCACCTCGCACCCTGGAGAAAGTCGCTGGACCTGATCCCTACTGAACCGGACTGACCAGGGGGTCCACACCGATCCTCACATCCTGGAGCGTAGGGGCACGAGGAGCACGACACTCGGCGGTCACACAGACTCGTATAGACCGATTCACCTCCGACAAACCCACCGGGTCCCCGGCAGGGAAGGAGCAGGGTGGCAAGGCGGCCGACTCCCCAGGGGGAAAAAAGGCCACACTAGACAACGTCATGGTCGCACTGGCCCAGCTGCAAACGACCGTTGGCAGAATCTCCACGGACGTCACCCTACTTAGAGCAGACCTCCACAAAATGTCGGAGAAGGTAAAGAACATGGAGGTGGTCACAAAATCTCTGGTGGAGGACGTCGCAGAACTCCAACGTGAAATGGGAAAGATGGCGCAGGACAATAGAATGCTCCGGGAGAAGCTGGATGAGCAGGAGGGGCGATCTAGGCGCAATAACATCCGCATTATAGGGGTGCCGGAATCAGAAGGCGTGAAAGCGATGGATCTCTTCGTAGAGAACCTGATAACGAACGAACTAAAGCCGAAGGGACTGTCCAACTTCTTTTCGGTGGAAAGGGCCCATCGAGTCCCGGGTGGCCAACCGAAACCGGGGGCTACCCCGCGACCCATAGTGGCACGCTTGTTTAACTTCCGTGACCGGGACGCAATCCTGCAGGCAGCCAGATCCTCCCCTCCCCTCAAGATCCAAAATGCCACCGTAGCCATCTTCCCTGACTACACAGCGGAAGTCGCCCGTCGGCGACGAACATTTTTCGAAGTGAAAAAAGAACTGAGGTCCAGAGAACTGCCATACTCAATGTTATTCCCCGCAAGATTACGGGTGGTAGCGGAGAACAAGACCTGGTTCTTCGACAACCCGGAAAACGTGCAGGAGTGGCTCGAGGGATGGAGACCGGGTCAGAACCACAGACGGACACATCGCTCCAAGAAAGATCGGACTGAAGGCCAGCGCCGGGACTCCCAGGCCTCGGGAGGGGGACCGGACAACAGTGACTCTTTGGGAGCTGAAGGCGGCAGGGAAGAGTTCGAGGAACAATGACCACTTAGAAAACATTCATATTCGCTTTTGTGATGAGACTTTTAAGCTGCGAAGCGCTTCCCGCCATTGGACACTGGGTGAAGGGCCTCCGAGGGTGTGATTGAGAGACTGCCGGCTGCGGAGAGTCCCTCACCCCAACGCGCAAGTACACTGTTTGGGGGATGGGGTATGCACTCTGCTAAGTTGGGGGGGCGGGCAGTTTTGAGTCCGTGTAGCAGGGGGGCAGGGAGGGGGGGGGAGTTGGGTAAGTTTGCACTATGGGACTTTTCGGTCCTACAGGTTTATGTTCTAAGCACACTTTTGTATCTAGGCATGTCTTATGTATCTGAGAACTTCTGGTCCACTCGGGGCACAGGGAGGTCTGATTGGGAGTTTCACCCATGCCTGCCCCACGCCTGCCACTACGTGCAACATCGCCTGGGGCGAAGGGGCTCCATGGCGACCCACTGGCTTTTCTATGGCTGCAACGGATAGTCAAACCACGGCGAACCCACTGGTTGTCATGTCCTGGAACGTAAGGGGCCTAGGGGATAAGATTAAGCGAGGGCTGGTGCTGCAGGGGATAAGGAGACGGGGGCCGGCTCTCATTCTCCTACAGGAGACACACTTGACGGGAGCGGCCACAAAGGCCCTAGACAGGAGAGGCTATCATATGATAGTGCATGCTGAGTTCACTTCGGGGTCCCGTGGCACTGGCATCCTGCAGAAAAAATCGTCCAAATTTATTGTCAAATCTACTGCAACGGATGACCATGGCAGATTTGCGGCAGTTCAAGGCCAATGGGAGGGGAGGCTTTTCAACATAGTTTCTGTTTACATACCACCAGCCCTACACTCTGAGGCCTTGCCGGATCTGGGCAAATTCCTGCTGACCCTCCCTGATGGAGACCTGCTCATAGGTGTGGACTTCAACATGACACTCACGACCACCATAGACCGTTTCCCCCCACGTACACACGTAGAAGGGCCCAACAGGCTCCAGACATTTCTGAATGCACAGGGGTTGGTGGACATATGGCGCGCTCTACACCCTACTCAGCAGCAATACACGTACTACTCGGCCACACACAACCGTCTTTCTAGGATAGATTATTTTTTTGCTTTGATCAATGGTCATCTTACTGTAGTGGAGACGGATATACAGCCACAGGGGGTCTCAGACCACTCGCCACTCACTTTGACACTCACCACTACGGCCATGAAATGACACAGGTTGTTCCCGATCTTCCCTGGCTATCTTAAAGTGCCTCGGATCAATAAGGACCTGAAGAGGGCAACACGGCTCTACTTCGAGGAAAACCGGTCCTCGGTGGACTCCCCCTCTATATTATGGGAGGCGTACAAGACAGTGTTCAGGGGTCAGGCCATAGCCGTGATCGCGAGTCACAAAAAGGCGCACAGACAGGAGGCCCTAGATATAGAGTTGGGCCTCGAGAGGGCCAACACAGCCCATATGGCTAATCCCTCGGAGGACACGCTCCATGATCTCCAAGTCCACCAGCGCCGCCTTACAGATCACATGCGTAAGATCACGGTGTCGGACATTGCGGCTACACAGCATAGGGTGTATGACATTGGGGACAAGGCCAGTAAGTTGCTGGCATGGCTGGACAAGAGACAGGGGGGGGGAAGAATATCCTACAACTTACAGACTCACATGGCAACAACCACACCCGCCCCGACGAGATAGTGGAAGTCCTCGCCGATTATTTTACCGAAGTCTACAACCCAGAGACAGTGGTGAGAGAGGGTGAGGTCCAGACTGCCCTTGCACACGTTCCCTTATCAGAGCTGACAACAGAGGTATCCAAGGATGTAGACGCACCTCTTACGGTGGAGGAGATCCAGCTGGCTATCGGCGCCCTCCATCCGGGTAAGGCGATGGGCCCCAACGGGATCCCCATTGAATGGCTGAAAATCATGACCGAATCCCTAAGCACACCCCTACTCAATATGTACGAAGAATCTAGAGTGAAGGGTACGCTGCCGCCAGATCAACGGATGGCTACTATTGTGGCGATACCGAAACCTGGTAAGCCCCCCAACGAATGCTCATCTTATAGACCAATCTCCCTTTTGAACCCGGAGGCCAAAATTATTGCTAAGGTGTTGGCGAGCATGATCCTACCGTGTCTGTCCCACCTGATCCACCCGGACCAATCCGGCTTCATGCCACATCGTAGCACTGCTCTAAATCTCCGCAGGGTGCATGGAGTACTGGCGCGAGTTCCACTACTGCAGGAACCGGCTGCCATCCTTTCCTTGGACGCCAAGATGGCGTTTGACATGGTGGAATGGAGCTACCTTTTTGCAGTGCTTGCACGTATGGGTTTTGGCCCGGTATTCCTTTCATGGATACGCATGCTGTACAAAGACCCCGTAGCCAAGGTGACGGCCAATGGCCACATTTCGAGGACCATCTCCCTAGGCCGAGGTACACGACAGGGTTGCCCGCTCTCGCCCCTGCTCTTCGCATTAGTTTTAGAACCGCTGGCGGTTACGATACGTACCACCCAACTCCTGAAAGGAATACAATGGACCCCGTTATGGGAGGACAGAGTATCCCTCTACGCAGACAACATGCTGATTTATCTTACGGATCTAGAAGAGAGTCTCCCTAACCTCCTGGCTCTCTGTACAGCTCATGGGCGAATCTCGGGTTACACCATTAACTGGGCTAAATCCATCATTTTTGAACTGCGGGGGCCGCTCCCGCCTCTCCCGGACTCCTGTCCACTAGAAATGGCGCGTACGTCCTTCAAATATCTAGGGATTCATATCACCCGGGACGAGGCGGACTTCGCACGACTGAACTTACAGCCCCCCTTGGTCCGTCTCCGTGGGGATGTACGCCATTGGAAGGACCTCCCCCTAACACTACTAGGACGGGCAGCTCTAATTAAAATGATGGCTCTGCCACGATTCCTATATGTACTGGAAAACGCTCCGTATTTGGTGCCAGATAGCTTCCTCCAGAAAATAATGGCACAGATCTCAGGCCTGTTATGGGGCAATCAGCCAGCCCGAATTTCCCACGCCAAATTAAACAGGGGGTGGTACGGCGGGGGAATTGCACTCCCAGACATACAGCTGTACTACTGGGCGGCTCAGCTCAAAATCCTTAACCAGTGGTTGCATGCCCCGCAGGATGACCCAGCGTTCAAGGCAGACAGGGCACAACTGGGTACGAACAGTTTACTGGCCCCACTGTACCACCGTGGAGTGGCGGCAAAACTCAATGGGCCTACGAAACATACAGTTCGCATATGGTACAAGGCACAGGCAAAGTTGAAGTGGGATGGCATCATTACGAAACTTACACCTCTATGGGACGCGAAGGCGTTGGGCCATTTGCTGCGCTCCAAGGGCTTCACACAGTGGGACAACATCGGCATCTCCACGGTGGGGGACATGTGGACAAGGGAAGGAGTGATATCCTTTGCCACTCTGCAAGAACAATACGAGTTGGGGAACACAGAGCTCTACAGATACATTCAGGTCCGACACGCGCTGCAAGCAGCGATCCCGCCCGACACCTCCCCACCCGAATCCTCCCCTCTGGAGGACCGTCTACTTACTGACTACTTGCAGGAAGGGGCGACATCGCTAACATACCGTAAATTGGTCAACAATATGCCTGATCCACTGGGGAAACTGAAGGACAAATGGATGTTGGAGGTGGGTGATCTAGACGAAACTGAATGGAACGCAGCCATGGCATCTCCACGTGAAGCAGGCATATCCTCCAAATTTCGCCTAGTGCAGCTAAAAATCCTACACAGAATTTACTACACCCGCACGATGCTTCATAAACTGCACAGGGCTGATCATCCGTACTGCCTTAGAGGCTGCGGAGCAGAAGGAACATTCATACACACGGTGTGGGAATGTCCACTGGTTGTCAGTTACTGGCAACGGGTAGTACGCACAATGGCTCAGGCACTTCACACTACCCTCACCCTAGACTCACGGCTATGCCTGCTGAACATCTGGGAGCCAACTGACCTCACCTTTTACGCAAGAACCTGGGTTACAGTGGGGATGGTAACAGCGAAACGGGACATAGCTCAGAAGTGGGGGTCGGCTGATCTCCCCACACTGGCCCAATGGATCCGCAACATGGACATGCTTATTTTGACTGAAAGGGCGGTGTACAAACTGAGAGGTAACCCGCGTAAATGGAATGGGGTGTGGAAACCCTGGAACTCCTATAGAGGGGATATCTGTGAACCACTGGAAGAGGATGACCTCGAAGGATCTGAGAGTGACGAAGAACCTTGATTGGATGTGTACGTGCGTGTAGGGTGTGTGAAACGGGTTTGGGCGGGACCTAATTTCGGAAGGTGGTAGGGGGGGGGTATAAGAGATGGGGGGCTTTGATACAACTGAATGCTCTCTTTACAGATGGACTGTGCTGCGAGTCACGAAAGATACTACCTCAAGTACGTGCCGGACTAAGTGTGCTATTTTTACTGTTTAATGTTTGTTGCAAGAAAAAAGGCAAAACTCGGACGAATAGTAGTCAACAAAACACAAAATTGCAAACTGTATTTCTACGACACATGTATATTCCTATTCATCACGTCGCCGATGAGACCGGAAGCGCATTGGAACTAATGTGGGTGGTCTACGTTTTATTATTCTCTGTATATTGTATGACCTCATTCACCCAGTAATTATATATGGCTACGTGACTGATGAGGATGTAAATGCTATCTTTGTTTTGCACCAAAAATAAAAATGTTAAAAAAAAAAGAGTTGGTTGCGCGGACTCCCCCTGTCTGCAATCTTGCCATCCTCCTCTGTCGTACAGTTAATTAGACAAAACCTGAAAGGAATGAGGAGAATGAGGATCAGGAACCAGAAACCTCTCAGGCATTTGAATTTTAGATCGATCACGTAAATCATATTTACGATCGAAAGCATCCGGGGGTGATGACCCACAACAAGACCTAGGCTTCTGCTGCTGATAGAATTGTCCCATGTCTTTTCAGGAGGAGGCTTACCTTAAGATGGAGTAGATGGTCTGACCCCCAAGTTATTACGACCTAAGGATGTGTAAACATCTGCTATAATAATCGGCAACTCACATTGACGGTTAATGTTAGCCACAGTCGAAAGGCATTGACGAACCATAAAGAGCGCTGCTTCACCTTTAATATTACGAAGACTAAATTTGGAGACAACTGGACAAATACCCATTAACTTGATCCCCATATCCAGGGCAGGACCTGCCCCATTTTTGTTCTGTACTTGTTTGAGAATGCTCGGAAGAATGCTCATCGTGGAGGTGCCATAACAAAGTCTATGCACTGAGGTAAACACCGTCCCCCAGGTGTTGCAGTAGGCCAAGAGGGTAATCAGACAACTAGGCAAGAACATAGTAAGGATCCTATGTTTCTCAATAGGACCTGTGAGAGGAAAAACTGCATCAAGCTGGTCAGTTTTTTTAGCAATCCAAGAGGGAAATTCCTCATGGTTTTGAGGATGTTTGCCCATCACCGAATAAATAATAAAGGGGCTAAGAACAAAACCCCCACTGTGTGCAGCCTGCACAGGAGGCACAGCCACAGGTGGAGCCGCCATGAAAGCAGAGAAACAAATTGGATCAGGCGTCTCTATAGGAGAACAACCTGACATACTTCTGCCTAATTGCGTTACAGATAATTAGGGTATGGAGTAAAAACAGCCAAAACAGGCCAAATGGCACATCAGTACTCAAGTTTCAATTGGATTGGGTATGGCGTCATTAAGCCAAATCTGGTGCTCCCATGCTGTGAGAGGAACTTCAATAACTGCATAAGGGTGATAATCTGCTGGAACAGGGGCAGCAATGAAATGATGAAAAGCATTATCATTCGCATTCACAGAAGGAAAAGGGGAAACATCCTTTACGACGCAACTTTTACCACGCAGTGCCTTTACAACGCAGGTTTTTCAACGCAAGTCACTACAACGAATTGCGCTGGGGAGCGCTCTAGGATAGGTAATAGTTTAATTTACTATCCAACACCTTCCCTACTATCCACGGGACTGGAGTTGGAATAGTAAATTAAACTATTCACTATCCAGCACCCCTCAATGCAAGTCGTTGTAACAACTTGCGTTGAAAAACCTGCGTTGTAAAGGCATGTGTGGTAAAAGCATGCATTGTAACAACGTACATCAAAGGAAAAGTACCCTTGGAGTGGAAAAACTTTGAAAAGGGTATGCAGGATCCACCTCAACCACAAAAACAACCAGAGACCCTGCATTGGGACTCCATGCTGCAGCAAATATTGAGTAACCACTGCCAGCAATGAGCCAGAATCGCAACCGGTTGAGCCATTAATCAGAATAAAGGGATTCAAACGGTAGCACTAAAATGGGTTAAAAACATTTTAAAATTCAAGCTTGAAAAACCTACAGCAATTGGTATCCTTAGAAACTGAGGAAGGTAAGCTCTCCCACTACAAATGTTTCCGGGAAATGATGCAAGGGTATTGTGGACAAGCACAAGTGCTACTCGGGGGTCCTGTGAAAAGTACCAGACCAAACATTGGCAGAACCATGTTTCAGGGATTTTGCATAGGCACAGAACTATGCTTGGTACCATAGACCCTTAGTAGGGATGGACTGAGTCATCATACCACCTTAGTACCCATGTGCCCAGGCCGACTAGCTATAGTGTCTCATTTGCCCTCCTTCTCACCCACAGAGGAACAAGTAATTAGACACCCCAGAACACAACACTCCTGACTCTCAGGCATCCCGGTGACAGGACACACCCCTTTATTCTCACACTCGTAGTAGTTCACAATAAGATCAGACAGAGACACAAGAACAGTTTTAAATGTTTAACTATTGTGCTCTAGTATGCGGTATATGTGCCACAATAAGTAAGAAAATCCACGAATATGGTCAGAATAATAAGTAGTCCGCAAATCATAAAAGGAGCTTTTATTATATAAGACAGGGTAGCCTAAACCCCCTCCCCTTCTACAGAAGCATAATGAGTATATATAAGAAGATCTCTGGGTGTTGGCAGCAGACCACATAACTTAGCATACACAGGTGAACGTTTTACATCTCAAGTGCTGTCACAGTCTCTTCCCCAGAAAGATCCCCCTCCAAGTGTGTTGTTACCTATCCAAGCATACCTATGTGACAAAAGTATGTGTTCATGAACAACAGCTGCATTCGTATGTGCTGTCTAGGTGATAGGGCACGATAACAAAATAACAAGGGGAATTATTGTTTGACCTGGTCTACGGTTTTCAGATTAAATCCCAGGAAAGAACAGAATACGAAAACAATAGCAGGTTCTGTGTGAGAGTACAGTGTGGCACAAAGCAGAATAAGTTTGTATACTAACAAGTGCAAGGCAGAAGGCAATCTGCACTGTGCTCATGCTAACATAGGGATAACTACAATGGGCCTGCATGGGACATATGACACAGCTAATACAGCTACAGCTCTTTGGAGCTTTGCTGCTGTATGGATAAGATTTACATGCAATATTTACATGCTTTACTTTTAAATGCAATGCCCCCTAACTAATTGGGCATCGAGGCCTGCTTGGGGTTGACATACTAATATTTAAATGGAATGATTAAACCTGTAAAAAGGGGTTATTTCGAAAGGTCACATTTGCAGCTTTAAATCTGTAGGGACAGACTCTAGTGCTGATGCAATGTGTCCTGCAGTGCACTACTGATATTTAACTTACATGCCCAGGGTACACTGTGTACCATATACATCAGATCAGAGCACTTTCACTGGGGCCTTGTTAGCAGAATTCCAGTGCGCAGAGTGAAAAAAACATTAGCATCAGTCCAAAAAAATGGGAGTGGACATGCAAAATGAGTCATTTTCCTACAGAATTCTGAATAGATTGCCATTGGTACTGGTGTGATTCAATGTAACCTTTCCTTTGCCATATTGCCCGACATGGGGGTGTAACGTCCTGATCGTCTCAGGATCGTTAACAGACACGAAATGAGGGCGCAACCACTTGTGTACGGTTAAGTTATTTTAATGAAGGCAAAAATAATACAATAAGTATACGAAAGTTATAGTTACTGGAATCCTCCAGTCTATCCACGTTACCAGCCCACAGCACGGATGGTCCTAATCGTCCTCTGCAATTACGCCGGTCCCGGCGTATTCCAACAGAGGGCAGATAAGCAATGGCCGAAAATACCAATCGGTAAGCTGTGAGGGGTACGCAGAGGGATGGGGAGATTAGAGGAGACAGGGAAACACCCAGCCGGGGTCTCTACCTTAAGGGAGCAACCGCTCGACCTCTTCCTCGTAATGCCCCGGGATCGAGAGCAGCCGCTCGATCGATCCGGTAGACTTCCTAAACTGTAACGCGGAAAACACCTCCTGGTGTGCGTTACAGATGGTAGTCTCTGTATCTCGGGTCTGGCTGGGAGCACGGCTCCAACCAGCACAAGGACCAAGACACCTAGACTCAGCCGAGTCAAGGCAACGCTCAATGGTAGTCCGGTAGAGCTTCCGGGTCAGGAACAGGGTAAACTTGGCAAGACACGGCCCAGGGAGTAACGACTCGACCTACCTCCGTTCTTGCCTGACGGGATTACCTCTTCGGAACGCTGCTCTTCACAAAGCAGGTACGTTGGTGTAAACACAATATCCGACAGTGTTCTTCCTTTGGGTTCCTCCTTTTATAGGGCGTGATTACTGGAATTATGTAACGGGTCACTTGTTTACATAACATCTACCCGCTAAGCATCCTGGGAATTGTAGTCCGTATCTTCCAGGTGCCGGATTTCTCCTTCCCGACGGGAATTCTTGACAGTACATCCTCCCTCTCTCAGCGGCTCCCCAAGGGACCAGCGCTGGAAGGGAACCGTCGATGAAACAACGAGACCAAGCGTGGGGCATGGACTCCTTCAGCCGGCTCCCATGATTGTTCCTCCGGGCCATAGCCTTTCCATGCCACCAGGTACCACAACTTGCCTCTACGCCATTTGGACGCCAGAATGCCCGATACTTCATATTCCACTTCTGATTCCACACATATCGGCCTAGGCGTCTCAGACTGCTTGGAGGTTGCTGGTTTGATTAATGAGACGTGAAAGACAGGGTGTATCCGCAATGACTGGGGCAAACACACCTTCACATTCACTGGACCGATACATTTGGAAATCCGATAGGGGCCCATGAACTTGAGATGGAACACACTGTTCTTTCGAAAACGCATGTTCCTTGTGGATATCCAGACGTAGTCACCAGTACGGTACAGTGGCCCAGGCCTTCTTTTCCTATCGGCCGTGGCCTTGTACCTTTTCTTGGCCTTAGTCAGGACAGCCTTTGAGCGCATCAATGCGTCCTTAATGCGTGCTACCCTGTCCGCTGTGGCGGGAATCCTGTTTTCTTTGAGGGGATGGAGAAATGGCAAGAACCTGGGATGCTGGCCATAGTTGCTGTAGAACGGTGATGACTGGGTGGAGCTGTGAGTGGCATTGTTGTATGCTATCTCCGCTACCCATAACAAGTCAACCCATTCCTCCTTACCCTGGTCTACAAAACATCGCAGATACTGCTTGAGCATTTGATTCAGGCGCTCGGCCTGTCCATCCGTTTGAGGATGGTAGCTGGTGGACAGGGAGGTTTTGACGTGCAGCGCCGTGCACCATGTTTTCCAAAACTGCGTCGTGAATTGCGATCCCCGGTCGGACACTATCACCCCTGGCAATCCATGTAGGCGTACCACATTCTTCAGGAGTAGTGACGCCAGTTCGCCGGCTGTAGGGACTCTTTTGCAGGGGATGAAGTGTCCCATCTTCGTCAGATAGTCCACAACCACCAGGATTGCTGTCATCCCTTGGTCTACTGGTAGCCCCACAACGAAGTCCAGTGAGATGTTATCCCATGGCCTATCCGGGGTTGGAAGTGGACGGAGGAGTCCCTTGGGTCGGCCGTGGTCGGTTTTCATGGTAGCACACGTAGAACACACCTGTCCCCACCTCCTGACATCCACTCTCATCGTGGGCCACCAGAAATGCCGTCCCATGCTAGCCATCGTTTTTTCGAAACCCAAATGTCCTGCACATGGAGAGTCATGGCACCAGACGAAAGCTTGTTTCCGTAATCTAGGCGTGGGTATCAGCAGGCACCTGCCTTTCAGGGGTATCCCATCCTTCACCTGCCATTCTTTGTGACTGAGGAGCCACCTTCGCCAAGCGAATAACCGAATCCCTCTCTGGATTCCCCTCAGGAATGTATCCGGCTGGATAACTCCCAACACCATCTGAGGGGGAATGATGGAATGTTCGGAAACAGGCATCGGCTCTTTAACCGCAGATTGGCGTGACAGGGCATCTGCCTTCCGGTTTTCAGTCCCAGGTCGATACGTGATGTGGAAGTTGAATCCAGCAAAGAATATCATCCACCTCAACTGCCTGGGAGAATGGTGTCTTGCGGCAGTCATGAACTGCAGGTTCCGATGGTCCGTATACACCGTAACCACATGCCTTGCACCCATCAACCAATGTCTCCATTCGGTGAAGGCGTCCTTAATAGCGATAAGCTCTTTCTCCGCTATGTGGTAGTTGCGTTCGGCGTCGTTGAGCTTACGTGACATGTACGCCACTGGATGAAGCACCCCAGTGTCCTGATTCCGTTGGGACAGGATGGCCCCCAGCGCCACATCCGACGCGTCTGCCTCCACCACGTAGGGGAGATCCGGATCAGGGTGAGCCAACACCGGTGCCCTACCAAAGGCGTTCTTCAGGGCCTCAAAGGCTGCGTTCGCTTCCGGGGACCAGACGAACTCCTTGGACTTCCGCAGCAGCTGTGTGATCGGGGCCACCAACCCGGAAAAGCCATCTATAAATCGTCTGTAAAACTTTGGACGTCCTTTACACCTTGAGGCACCGGCCACTCCTTCACCGCCTTGATTTTACGTTCTGCCATCTCCTGTCCGTCCGGACTCAGCATGACCCCGAGGAATTCCACAGATGTGACGTGGAAATCACACTTGCTGAGTTTGCAAAACAGCATATTCTCCCGCAGCTTTTGGAGTACCGTAGAGACGTGGTGAATGTGCTCCTCCTCGTTGGATGAATAGATGAGGATGTCGTCGATATAGACGACCACGTATACATCCAATACCTCCCGAAACACCTCATTCAGAAAGTACTGAAAGGCTGCAGGGGCGTTGCACAGGCCGAACGGCATGACGAGGTACTCGAAAAGGCCGAACCTGGTCTTAAAGGCGGTCTTCCATTCATCCCCATCTCTCATGCGCACGAGATGGTATGCTCCCTTCAGATCCAACTTAGTGTAGATACGAGCTTTTTTGACCTGCTCCAAAAGAACACTAATGAGTGGCAAAGGGTACCGGTTCTTTATGGTGATGGCGTTTAATGCCCTAAAGTCCACGCAGGCTCTCAGTTCACCGTTGGTCTTAGGGATAAAAAAGAGGGGCGAGGCGGCCGGGGACTTGGATGGACGGATGAATCCTAGTTTGAGGAGTTTATCTAGGTACCCCCTGAGATGCACGTTTTCTGGTTCCGTCAGGGCGTACAGTCTGCCACTGGGAACGCTCGCTCCGGGCACCAGGTCGATCTGACAGTCGAACAGTCGATGCGGCGGGAGTACCTCGGCCTTGACTTCATCGAAGACGTCCTCGAAGCTGCCATAGTGCTGAGTGAGTGTCACATCTTTCTCAGCAGCTGTAGCCACCGTCTGTCTCCCGTATTCTTCTACTTCAGGGGATTCGGGTCGCATTCCACAATGCAGGATGCAATATGGGGACGTCATTTCTATGCGATGTGTCGGCCAATCCACCGAGGGGTTGTGTTTCTGTAGCCACGGTAATCCCAATATAACACCATATTGGGGGGCTCTGATGATGTTAAAGTCAATTTGTTCCAAATGGTGCCTTCCATATTTCATCGGAACGACCCCTGTGTGTTGTCCAATGGGCCCCGTCATCAATCGCCTTCCGTCTACAGCATAGACGTCTTCGGGCACGTCTTTGGGAAGTAGCACTAGCCCTAGCCGGCATGCTTTGTTGTAGTCCATAAACATGCCTGTGGCCCCTGAATCTACCATGGCCACAACGGGTATCCACTGGTCGTGTACTCCCACGTGCACCGTGAAAATAGATGTCGCTGTCCTTTCGTGACAGAGTTGGATAGTGAAGGGATGGATGCGTGACTCCGAGATGCCCCTTCGTTGGTCTGGGAGTCCTCTAGTTTTCCGCCGGTACATCCACCACGGCCGTGACGGACCGGTTGGTTCTGTAACGTGAGGTCTTTGGCTTGGCAGGGCATTCACGTACGTAGTGGCCTTTTTTGCCACAATATAGGCACAATCCTTGTTTACGGCGTGACTCTTTCTCCGTGGCTGTGAGACTGGCTCGTATCGCGCTTATGTCCATGGGTTCTCCCTTGGGTGCAGAGGAGGGTTCGGGGCTTCCTACTGTCACATAAGAAGGAAGGGCTCTTCCCTTTCTCCCATGATCCCCTTTTCTCTCATTCAGCCTATGTTCCAACCGTAAGACTAGGTTGATAAGCCCTTCGCATGTCTTGGGTTGGGGGTCAATATGAGCCACGGCGTCTTTGAGCTCATCGCACAGCCCTTGATGAAAGAGCGCCGTTTGTTTAGCAAGAGGCCACTTGGTTTCCGCAACCAACCTACGGAATGCGTTGAGATACTGTACCAGGTCGTTGGATCCCTGTCTCAACTTGAGCATTTCACGGTCCGCCGTGTACGAGTCTGCCCTTCGGTCGAATACCTTCAGGAATTCTTCGCGGAAAGCACCCCAGTCACATAAGATGGGGTCGTCTCTGCTCACCAGAGGCACGGCCCACTGTGCCGCATTTCCAGCCAAATAGGAAATAAGGAAAGCCACCCGGGCCTGACTCATGGGGAACGCCTTGGGTTTGCACGACAGATGTAGCGCCACTTGTGTGAGGAATACCTGTACCGTGTTGGGGTCCCCACTGTATCTCTCTGGTGTTTCCAAGAGTATGGCAACCGGCATCTCCACGACTACCGCAGGGTTTTGGTTCGTGAGGGAGGCGCTGGGTGTGAGCGGGTCCAACTGTATAGCATCCAATCTGCCTTTACAATGGCAGTCTCTTGCCTGGAGGCTGCCAATTCCACTTGCACGGCAGCGAAAGCAGCCAGCACGTCATCAAGTGTTGCCATGTCTGTTTATTGACCAGGAGACAGTTAATGTTATAAGGTCGGATATTTTGTAACGTCCTGATCGTCTCAGGATCGTTAACAGACACGAAATGAGGATGCAACCACTTGTGTACGGTTTAGTTATTTTAATGAAGGCAAAAATAATACAATAAGTATACGAAAGTTATAGTTACTGGAATCAATTCAATTCAATTCAAATGATCTTTATTCGGATTTAGTACATCCATAAAAGTACATACAGAAAGAAAAAACATTAAAAACATTTTAAAAACACATTTAAGGATTAAAAACAATTTATCCAATTTGGTTAAGCAGCATATATGGCATAAAGTGCATAGTATATACAGTGCAAAATACATACCACATAATACAAAAGGAGCATTTTTCCTTTAGTGTCCTTAATTTCAGATATACTTGTGTTCTCCAACGAGAATTTGGTTCAAAACATATTTACAGTGGAGTCACTATTTAATAGCTGATATAATAATAAAATGCACAGATACATAGGATGGCATAATACTATTGTCCATTAACCGTGTTCCATACATGCCCTCGATTTTACACAGGCTTTTATAAAACAACTGACAGAGTAAATAACATCGTCTGTGTGTAACATTTGTAAAAATTGCAGAGCAGGAATAGAGTCTCTTAAATTGTACTTACGAAGGATTGGTTTTAAATATTGGCAAGTGTACAATTTATAATGGCCACAGAAGAAGAGATAATGTAGTAAATTTTGTTTTCCACCGTAAAAACAGGGACAATCCAACTCTTCAAGTTTTTTGTTGTAGCCAATAGGGAAGCTAAGCAGATAGACTATGCTTCCCTCCCGAAACCTAAATAGGAGACTCCGATTCCATCTTCCAATAGGCATTGACAAATATCTTATGGGATTATGTGAATTGTCAACACCTAAATCAATGTTACATAAATATCTACTAACCACTGGTTTGACAGATTCTGAACTCATCCTTTCCTCAATATATAAATCCATAAGTGCCCGTTTAATAATATTCTTGTGGGCAGGTATAATGGAATCAGGGGAGCTAAATAAAGATCCTTGTCCCACACGCTGCAAGCTGTTTTGAACAGCATTAAGCCAGGGTATATAATGTGATCTATCGCTAGACAAGCAGTCAGTTATAATACTGCGCGTTAGTGTTGCCGCTGGATTTAGCCATATTTTAATCCAAAAAAGGACAGGCCTTGACTTAATGAAATCGGCAATATATGGCAATCTTAATTCGTTGTGACAGATCAAAGTGGGGGCACAAGGGACTCCCCCTAACACCCTCCTACAAAACCTATTTTCCTCCACCTGGAGGGCCGAGATGTTACAATAGCCCCATACTTCAGCACCATAAGTCCCAGTTGGTCGGCAATGGGTGCGATAAATGGTGAGAAGGGGGGTAACAACATCAGCCATTTTTGGTTGTCGGAGGGATAAGATCGAGTTTATTGATTTGCCGATTTTATTACACGCAAAGGCAACATGTTGATTCCATAAACCTGAGTTGGAGAATAGCAACCCTAAATAGGGGAAAGTGCTGGTGCATTTTAACATATCGTTGCCGGATTTAATTGATGTGATGTTATACTTCTTAGGTCCGCAATTCATTATAAAGGATTTTTTTAAATTGGTGTTTAGACCAAGATCGGACATGAAGGTAACAAACCCAGAAATTAAAATGCGTAAAGCATTCGGTGTACGCCCCATTAATACAGCGTCGTCCGCATAGAGTAGCGTAGTAATGGGGGAGCCGTTTATTATTGGGACATCCTTAATGATCTCACTTAAGGTACTACTTAACCTATTAATATATAAAATAAAAAGCAGTGGGGCAAGTACGCAACCCTGTCTGACTCCTCTGCTGATAGGGATATCATCAGATAAATCGCCATCATTATTAATTCTTACTCGCGCTTTTAAATCCCTATGTAAATGAGAAAGAAAATACACCAGTGAGTCGTCTAAACCATAATCGAGCAAAAGTGACCACAACTTAGAACGGTTAACAAAATCAAACGCAGAACTCAAATCCATAAAGCCTAAATAAAGAGGGGATTTTTTGACAATGATATATTTAGCCATAATTAAATTTAAATTTAAACATTGTTCAACAGTTCCTACTTTACTTCTGAATCCCAATTGGCTACAATGGAGGACGTTATTATCATCAGCCCAGTCCCTTATCCGTTTAAAAATTACCCTTCCCAGGACTTTTAATGTATTATCGATCAGTGAGATCGGACGGTAACAGGCGGGATCAGACCTGTCACCTTTCTTAAATATAGGGACGATGACACTGTTCGACCAGGATTCGGGGATTGTGCTGTCATTTAGGTTATTAAATAGGTTGCATAAAAGGGGTGCCCAGAAATTAATTTCTGATTTTATTTGATCAATTGAAAGCCCATCGGGGCCTGGGGCTTTATTGCTAGCACTATCAATAATTGCATCCTCAACCTCTAGTAATGAAAAAATCAGAGGTTCAGTGCTGTGAAGTATAGGGACAGTATCTAGAGGGGTAGCTGATAAGGCGTAGATTTGGGAGAAATGTTCTACCCAAGCCTCGCCTGTTATGTTGCTATTAATTGGATAGATGTTGGAACCAAAAGATCTTAAAGACTTAACTTCTTTCCAGAAACCCATTGTGTCCTTCAGTTTGGCCGCTTGGGTGAGGGATTCCCAATGATTAGATACTAGGGCTTCCGATCTAATTCGTAAAGCACTTTTATATTTTGATCTTAATTCTCTCACTAGTTGAGAGTCCCTTGGATTGGTATTAAGTGCTGCCCTCAAATCCCTATTGGCCCTAGAGCAGGAGGAATCAAACCAGCGAGGTACCTGGGCGGTGTTCTGCCTTACGGGTTTGGAGGATTCCGTTCTAATTGCCCTGCATAGGTCACCAAAAGCGCCAACCACCTCATTACTAGGACTAATATGGGACAGACAAGTCTCAACTGTCTCGGGGTGTTTTTTAACAACTCTGGAGAGTATTCCTTTATTATCAGCTCCCTTCCATACTAGTCTCAGTCTATCCGTTGATAATGTTAGATTTGAGGGCCCTACCACTAACTTCGCTGCAACCCTTGAGGTCTGGGGATTATGTAGATTAATTCTAATCGGGTAGTGGTCGCTGTAAATGGAGCAGACGACTTCTGCTTTTAAAATTATTTCACCTAATCTTGGACATGTGAAAATATAGTCTATTGTGGAGGCATTACCCTGACCTATGAAAGTGGGAGTTGTTATGTTATTTGCACTAGTACATACGACATCCATAACATTAACTAGGTCACGGGAAGCTATAAGATTTTTCAATTCTTCCCCATTTTTACATATCGGACTATGGCGATACATATGTGCGTTAAAATCCCCACCGATGCAAATACCATCAAAGGATCCGTACTTTTGCCCCCCCATAATTTCATCTATAAAATTAAACAATATTATAAAATTAACATTTGGATGGCTAACAAAATCATTATTATAAAAATTGATAATACATAATTTCAATCTGTTAATGTACATTATAGCCATAAAACAACAATTACCTGGTGTTGGGATCAACTTAGTTTGCACCCCATATTTTATTTTGGACCAAATAGATAATCCCCCACTAGGTCGCCCCATATGAGAAGGGGAAGCCTTGAGATTATAACAACAAAAACCCTCAATAGTTGGTGATGTTGTGCTCCAAGTTTCCTGTAGCAACAGTATGTCACAATTATTATCAACCCAATTGTGCCACTCTATGATTTTCAGTTTAGATTTTAAACCTGCTATGTTCCAGCTGACTAAGGATAATTTGGAGTCCAAAGGCAGATGAACAAGGGTCTGAGGAGGTTCTCTCGGGCTACTTTGAGGCGAGGGTTCAGGAGCACTCACAGGTTCGGATGACGACGTCAGTGGTAGTTTGTCAGATATACTCAAAGATGGTCAGCCATGCATATCCAAATCCGAAAGGGGTGCAAATCTATTATGCGTTTGAAATGGGAAATAAGGTTGTTGAAATTGCATAGGTGGTGGCCGAAAATGCATTGATGGTGGTTGAAAATGCATGGGTGGTGGTTGGAAATGCATTGATGGCAAAGGGAATTGCATAAGTTGTGGGCGTGGTTGTGTGGCCAATTGTCTATAAAAGTAACTCAGGGGTAACATAGTTGCAACAGTAGAGATGGTTGAATAGTTGCAATTTCTGTTAAGGAGGTTTCTTACGGTCCCCGGGTTGTTAAAGTTAAGAACTATACAGTCACCTTCCTTGTCCTTGAGTAAAGGGCCAACCCACGATACCCTACGTGCAGATATAATCTCTCTTGAGATATCGAATCCAACACCTTTGTGTTTAGTCAGCCAGTCTATGCTCTTATTTCTCAGTTGCACCCAAGATTCCCCCTGATCCTCCCTCAATGGTGGAACACCCGCTAGAATCAAAACAAAAGGACAAGCATCTGGTGGCAGATGTAAGGCTGGTCCTTGATGTTTAAAAGATTTGGTAGACCCTTGGTGGCCGGTCCCCACGGTGTTATTTGCAGTAGTCACATTTGGGGCTGTAGTTGGTTTAATTGGGCCATTGTTGCTATTTGGAACAGGAATGTTAGAAGTAGATGGAATAACAACTTTCCTGGGAGCAGGTATGGGAATTGGTTTTGTTAAGTTAGCTTTATTCACAGTTGGCCCGCCTTTAGTGATTATGGGTTTAGTTGTTGACGACGTAGAGGATGGGGATAGAGAGGCAGGATTGGTCAATACCCCACCCGAGGTACTGGTGGTGTCCTGTGACTTTAGTGACAGTATATTGTTTGTATTTTCCAATTCCTTCAGGAGACGATCTGCTCTAACTTGGTCCAAGATAATTGACCCCTTCCTTTTTGTTTCCCCCGTCTTGACCAGATTGTCTAATCTATCCAGTCTTTTAAAAATATTATTAAACTGACTGATCATTTGCTTTTCAATCCGGTTAAAAATAGTGTCGACTATAGTTTCTATTATGTTCCCATTCTGTCTAGATAGATTGTAGTTATCACCCATTAATGCTGTTTGGGTCCATATAGTTTTAGAATTCCCGTGCTGGTGAGTGGTAGATACATCAGAAGTACTGCCCATATCATCGGGATCTTTTTCCTCTGTAAGGACAGTTTGTGCCCCTGCGGGTTTATTTTTATTCCACAGACTTTGCGGTGTCGGCTGGTTTTTGTGGAATAGGGGCTGTTTCCTTTTATTTGCACATTGCTTAGTTGTGCCTCTTTTGCGCTTTGCCCTTCCCGTTTTGTTACAACTAGAGTTGGTGTTGTCCAGAATAATAACATCATCCTGCGAAGTTGTGATGGTGGAGACATTTTCTGTCTGGAGGGAAACTGGAGATGTCACTGTCCGTATGGATTTAGATATTGCTACCGCTGATGCTGTGGAAGCGGAATCTTGTGCTATATAAGTGACAGTATTTTCATCATCCATAATAGTGGGCACGTCAACAAAGGGATGTGATGATTTTACCACTAGAATTTCCGGGTTTATGTGGACATCTCCTTTAGGACAGCTGGTGATACTTGTGATAGACGTTTTATTATAAGTGGGATGGGAACCCATGGAAAACCTTCTCTCAGTCTCCACTATTTCATTAAAAGCAGAGTCTATCATTGACTCAAAGGAAGTGATGAGGGAGACAGAAGTGTCAATAGCCTTATTTTCAGCATCAGTGATGTTACTCTCACTCATTTTGTACTCCAAAGTTAATTCTCACCTTTGAATCAGAAGTCAGATATTAGAGGGGTGGCCCGCCCGTCCACTGCAGTCCACTGACGGCCACAGACGGCCCGCCCTTTGCCCGGGCTTCGCCCCGGGCGTCCCGCGACGCGGGGGTTCTCCTCCCTTTCTAGGGCTCTGGCGCCCTCTGGTGCGCGACGTCCCGCGTCACTGCACACGCGCCGCCGCGAGGCCTGCCGGGATTTGTGGTCTCCCGGAGCGGCGGCGCGGAGTCCGGTGCCCTGGGACTCTTGGCGGTGGCGGCGTCGGTGTTTGCGCTCCTTCGCGCCTGCTGCTCTCTGCTCCTGTGACTCTCGTGGCGGTGGCGGCAAGGTCCAGGTCAGTTTCAGGCTCCTCCAGTCTATCCACGTTACCAGTCCACAGCACGGATGGTCCTAATCGTCCTCTGCAATTACGCCGGTCCCGGCGTATTCCAACAGAGGGCAGATAAGCAATGGCCGAAAATGCCAATCGGTAAGCTGTGAGGGGTACGCAGAGGGATGGGGAGATTAGAGGAGACAGGGAAACACCCAGCCGGGGTCTCTACCTGAAGGGAGCAGCCGCTCGACCTCTTCCTCGTAATGCCCCGGGATCGAGAGCAACCGCTCGATCGATCCGGTAGACTTCCTAAACTGTAACGCGGAAAACACCTCCTGGTGTGCGTTACAGATGGTAGTCTCTGTATCTCGGGTCTGGCTGGGAGCACGGCTCCAACCAGCACAAGCACCAAGACACCTAGACTCAGCCGAGTCAAGGCAACGCTCAATGGTAGTCCGGTAGAGCTTCCGGGTCAGGATCAGGGTAAAGTTGGCAAGACGCGGCCCAGGGAGTAACGACTCGACCTACCTCCGTTCTTGCCTGACGGGATTACCTCTTCGGAACGCTGCTCTTCACGAAGCAGGTACGTCGGTGTAAACACAATATCCGACAGTGTTCTTCCTTTGGGTTCCTCCTTTTATAGGGCGTGATTACTGGAATTATGTAACGGTTCACTTGTTTACATAACATCTACCCGCTAAGCATCTTGGGAATTGTAGTCCGTATCTTCCAGGTGCCGGATTTCTCCTTCCTGACGGGAATTCTTGACAGGGGGCAAATCATCAAGGACCGCCTATAATTATCGCTAAGCGCACTTAACGCTAGGATAATTATCGCCGGGTAACGTGGAATTTTATCGCTGAGATAGCATGCTATTAGCAACGCTTATCTCGAAAGCGATAAAATTCCAAGCGCTAACTGCCAAATGTGAGATCTCACAAAGTGTGGCGATACCTTGATGATAGGGCAAGTCATTCTTAGCCATGATATCCACCTTACATAGGATCTCATGGCTAAGTCAGTCTTGAAGCAGGCGTAAGGAAAGTAGCGATAACAGAGGTTATCGCTACTTTGCTTGTCGCTCTGCAGGTTAGCATGACCATTGATAATTGGAGAAATGTCGCCTAGCGACATTTCTCCAGTTATGTCGGGGCAGGAATGCCCACTTTGCATCTCATTAGAGATGCAAAGCTGGGCGTTCAGAAAACAGGCGCTAATGCAAGGTTTCACACTTTAGCGTGACCTTGCTGAGTAGGCGATAAAATTATCACCGCTTTTCGTCCGAGAACGGACGCAAAAGCGGTGATAATTTTTTAGCGCCTCATTGATGATATGCCCCAAAGTGCTTAGGGTAAAACAAGGCCAAGATGTAATATACCTGAATGCGTCACAGCAAACCCAGAAAGAGGGCCAGAAACAAAAAGTGACTTGATGGGTACTATTGTGTTTTTATAAATTCAAGTAGAATTACTTTGCTTTCTCTTGTTTCATTGGAAAAGATGCATCTTTTTTTCCGCTAATGAATGAGAGGTCAGATCCTATGTATTTTTGAGTGTGACCCTATGTATTTACTACATTTAAGTGGCTATCGGAGGCCCTGCTGAAGTGTCATAAGAGGCTCTCCTGCCCTTAATGTTGTAAACTTCTGAAGTCCTTTCCTCTGTTATGAAATGTGCTTGAGGCACAGCTGCGTTAGGTTCTGCTTGCTAGCTTCACTTCTGAAGGCCCTGCAGGAAACAGTGTTCAACGAGGCAAACGTGCACACTAGAGACAGTAAATAAACGACTGACCATGTTATATCGGGCCAAGAATCATCTTTAATGGCCGAATGACTTCCTGAAAGGAGGCAATCGTGTTCCTTCGTTGATGAGTCCCCCTGATTCCTTGGTATTACAGACCAGAGAGTAATGGCCTCTGTTGATGTTAATACCGTGCTCTGATAATGGTTGGTGATTCATAGGCTGTTAAGGCAACTCTAGCATGCAGTGGAACATCTGTCAGCTTAACGTCATGAGTAGAAAACAGGACCTTTCGCTAAAGAAGTCATTGATTTTTAATTCCAGTCATTTATGGGGCATGCAGTCACAGCCCTGGATGCACTTTGCAAACGGCTCATCCCTGCCACCTCATATGGAAAACAACATTTTGTAAAGAATATGATGAGTGTACTTTTTGTTATAAATAAAGGGAAGGGAATGAGGTGACAAATAATGGGCATCACCTTAAAAATAAAAAGAAAAAGGAAGGAAAAGTAAAGAACATAAAAGAAAAGAAAATGAAGGAAAATCATAATGAGACTGAAATAGGAAGTGACAGCACTCATCTGAAACCAATCAAGGCTGCTTTGCAAGTCCTCGCCTTTGCCACACAGACTACCTGCCTTTCTGCTCTTCCAGGGCAAAGTAAAGAGAAAACAAGCATTGCCAGAACCATTACGTGCTGTCACATAGAAACCTGGGGCCTCATTTATGAGGCCTTGCGTCAGTTTTGCACTGCCGATGAGTCACTTTTTGTGACGTATTGCCCGCGTAAAGCATGCTTCCTGTTGCGCACTATTTACAAAGTGACGCATCTAAGCAGATGCGTCACTTTGTAAACCCCTGTGCTACATTAAACCTGCGTCTGGTACAATTTATGCAGGGGGGGGGGGCGTTCCACCGCAAAAAGCCTTGTAGAAGTGACGCAGTGAAATCTAAGAGATTTCACTGCGTCCCTTCTAGGATGCCGTTGCGTCAAAATCTTGTGCCTGCCTCACAGCTGGCGTAAGACTGACGCAGGCCCTTTCACATGGGGCTTGCCCCATGTGAAAGGGCGCATTGCAGGAGTTGCGTCACTTTTGTGACACACTCCAGCAATGCGTCACTTTTGCGCTTACAGATACGTCAGAAATACTGAAGTATCTGTAACTCTTTGCGACATGATGCGTCATACATTAAATATGACGCATCATGTATGTCGCGAGGAGTGCGCACTGAGAAGTGACGCAACGCTGCTTTCACGCAGCGATGCGTCATTTCTCATAAATGAGGCCCCTCATTTGTGGTTGACTGTGTTTGCATGTGTAATTACATTAAATACAAACCTATTAGGTTTGCCATTGCTTGTTTGTGAAGCATGCTCAAGTGGTACAGGAAACCTAAGAGAAAAGCAGCATACAGCAGAATCAAAACCGCTCTATAAATATAATGTAATCATCCATAAAATGTGAGCACTGTGAACGTTTTATAGTTTTTTTTAATGTATATTCTGCAGCAGCTCTAATAAAACATGCAGAACCGTAATCAAAAGATTAGGGTCTATTAACGCGTGTGAAAATATGGATTCTGTGTTAATTTTAGACACCTCGAGGCAGACTTACTAACATTTGACGCAGCGCAACTCAGCAAGAAAACCTGCTGCACTGCCTCAAATGGAGATATATATACTATATCTACTAAGATGTGGTGCGTTCCTGCTCTCTCTCTACACTCGCACAATTGTGGCTGCCAAATGCCGCTTCTGCCACCCCTGCACTATGGTGCAAGGGAGCCTGCATTGCAGACAGGATTGTTTTTGTGCACAAACGGATACCTTCCAGCGCAAAAACCATCCTTCGAAGCATTTTCCTCTTTCTATGAGTGCTACAGAGTGCAGCGAATGCGAAAGAGAGAAAACCAAGCAGAAATAAATATAGATCTCCTTGCTAAGGCTTCCCTGGGAAGGCGTTGCATTTTGATGCATTCGAAGTATTACTATTATCAGTAAATGTAGGAATGCGCCAAAAACCATGGGTGGATGCATGGGAACAACCACGTTCCACCCATGCAACGCCTATCCAGGGTAGAAGAATGCAAGGAAGCAACTTGTGCTGTCTTGAGTTACTCCAGATTTACTATGCCATGCGGGCCATGCGAGGTGCTCGGTGTCACACAGAAAATCTTACTTAAGGGCTGTTGTGTCCTGCTGGACACAGTATAGTGTTTTACCCAGCCAATCCCACGAGGGTAGGCCCCTACACCCACACCCTTCCAACACAGGCACCACTGGTCAGGTAACCATGCCAATAAAGGAGTCCAAGTGCACACTCTTGTGACTGGTTCTAAGTACTATACCTAAGTGTCTGTGCTACTTATTTACAAAGTGTGTGGGCCTAGAGCCCACAACTTCACATTGGCGATGAGAGATCCAACCCCCACGGCGTGCAGATTTTCAGCTCGCCGCCTTGCCTCATGGGGAATGCATTGGTTAGCCAGCCATCGCCTGCCCTGGAGAAGAGGGTGACCCTTCTTGCTGAGAAAGAGAAGGGAAGGGAGACTGGTCATCTCCAGCACCTCATATGCAAATGCTGCCATCCACCTGCAGAGAGAGACTATACATCGGCAGGCAACATAAGGCAGTAAGAGCAGCGCAATTGGCAGGACGCTGATGCCAACATGCCCTGAACCACCTGAGTACCGGGGCTCACACCATGACCAATACTGGAGAGGCAGCATAAGGAGCACCCTGCATGCCCAAGGGCACAGTGCTCATTTGGTCATCTCTACACCAAGTGAGGTCTCCAGCTGTTAGAGAGACAACCCACCAAGGAGGACAAGTATGCTAAAGGATTTGCATTCGGTGCACACGCTAGTCAGTGCGCCAGAACCCCAGCACTGTGTGACCATCATTGGCCCATAAAGGAAAATGTCACTTACAGTAAATGCCTGCGTGCCAGGCAGATGCAATCGAAAGAGACGCTGCACATGCCCAGTGACACCAGCAGACGAGGAGAGGAAGGGCATAGCATGGTCTGAATGCAGGAAGGGGATCACCTACCCCCTAACTGCACAAGCACCACCCTGCAGTGGGCCAGAGACTATGCAGGGAGTGCCCCCAACACTGCCCTAAGACTGTCACACATCAGCCCATTACAGACATGAGGAGAGCCACACGTCCCCTCGTGGCAAGCGGCCGCCGTCACATAAGAAAGGAGACGCCCACATCCCACGGCGATCCTCGTTGCACCTGGTTGTACCTGGAATACCTTTTAGAGGAAAAAAAAGTATAGAGAGGCTGCAGACAGGATACATCAAAGCACACCTACTCCACTGCCAGCCAGGGAATTGCTGACGCACATGAGAGAAGACGCCCAGTCCTAAGACAGGACCGGACCTATGAGTGATTAAAGACAGGAGAAGATGCGCAGCTCAACTAACATGATGGAGCTTGCAGGAGGTCCCAGTGAGGAGAAGTGACAAAACATGGACTGACACCATTCCCACATGCTGAAGGGAACACGTGCCTAGAGCCCATGACTTTACAAGGGCTTGAGTTGCCTTTTGTGTCACCTTGAGTGATGTAAGGGCAACAGAAGCCCTTAGTAAATCTGGGCTCTCAAGCATAAAAAACAGGCATGCGCCTCTATACTGACCCGCAAAGATCTTCATGAAACAACGAGGATATCTGATAGTACTGGGTTTTAAACAAGGCCAACACCACAAGGGTGCCAATATAATGGCGCAAGCGGGGCCCATTTGCTTTCTAGAAATGTATTTCTCTTCTCTTCTCACATTGTGTATTAAAAGTGGGATCCAACATAATAAACTCTATTGACATTACAAAAATCTTCAAATTCATGAGAAGTGAACTGAACACCATTGTCTATTATTAACTCATTTGGGGCCCCTTCTCTTATAAATATGAACTATAAGAATCCAATTATTTCAAATGTGTTAGCAGACTTCACAAACTCCACTTCACTTCACCCTGAAAAATAATCCATCAGCACAATTCCAAACCTGAAACTTTCCTTAACCAGATTGATGGGACCAATGACACCCATACCCAGCATAATCCAAGGTTTATCTGGAACAGGCACAGCTTCCACTGACAGGAGCGGCCGCATGGATCGGGGGTGGCGGGGAGGAGGGCGTGGTTGGGCTGATACAGGGAGAGTAAAGAAAGAAGAAGAAAAACGTACCCCCTCAGCACTACTCTCCTTTGTCGTACCGCTGTCATCTCTCTTAGACAGTGTTCCAGGAACAGGAAGCACACAGGCTGAGGCTCCGCTGAGCCAGTCACAACTCTGCAATGCAAGGTTTTGGTTGGTCTGCACGCTGTGGTTCAGTGCTCAGCTTGGGAATGGGAGCCGGGCATGTTTTCCACCTAGGCTGTAATGCAGCCTGAGAGGAGAGCATGCAAAGTGCACATAACTGTTTTGGTCGGCCTGAGATGGCTGGCCAAACATTCATGCCCAGTTAAGGAGTGCAAACCACTCTGTCAGCAGAGCAGCCAGGCCACAAAGCTGCAGCAGCAAGGAAAAAATAGAATGATAATAACCTCAAGTTATTACTATTTTATTTTGCCTTTATATCATTGCTGTGAAACAGTGGGGTGATGCTCCTCCGCCTTTGTGGAGGAGCCACCACTATCAACTGGACTAGGTACAGTAGCTTGTCAATAATTGCACAAGATATACAATCTCTCACAAAATTCTCCACATCCCTATCCATTCCTGGCCACTAAAACGTATCCTTTATCCCCACAGGACCTTCATGGGCTAACACTTTCACTTGCCCCAGATGTCTGAGAAGGTTAATGAGTTCTATAAATCCTGCTCCACCTGTCAAGCCAGTGGCAAGACAGGAGGATAACCCGAGGCTCCCCTGATGATTACACTACCTGTATGGGTTAGTGGTGGACCATTCCACTAATACCCTGAAGAAATACCCCTGAAGACATTGCTGCACCTTTTATGATCAGGACCTTGCTTGGTATATTTGCGAGAATAGGGTTTCCCAAGGAGAAAATCTCAGATAGATGTTGTGAGAAATTGAGTTAATGGTTGAGGGGGGTGGAACCCTAGTCAAGTGACAACCACAATTATTGCTACGGTGAAACACAACAGATCCCAAATTAACCTCTGCTTAACCCTCTTGGAACAAAGAAGTAGGACTTAACTTATAAGCAACGTGTAAAGCATTTAAGCAACATTCAAACAGTAATAAAGTTAATGTATGACACAAGAAGAATCCGACACCAATCTAGAAAAATAGATTTAACTTACTTTACAAAATAAGGTGAGACCAAAAGAACAAACATTCAATTATTAGAACTGGAGATAAGCAATTTTAAATGTTTTGATTAAAAGTAGCGCTTAAAAGCAAAAAGACCCAATGGCAGTTATCTGGTCATGGTGTGCCTACCCAAGTCATAGATTGAAGCCGCAGTCTGGATACAGTTCAGTCCACTGTTAACACTAGCTTGTGTCAGATGCGAAGTACATGCTTGGGCATGCGCAGCGTGGGCATCGATGAGCTGTTGATGGGAGCTTGTGGTGCGACGCCCTGCGTCGGTAGAGTGAAGCTGGCAATCGGGAACAACAATTCCGGTATCAGGGTGCATCACACTGTGTCGAGGCTGATAAAGCCGCTGGTACTGCAAGAATAAAAATTTAGATTAGGCCTGGGCAGTTAACCCTGCTCCATTCATGGAGTTTTTCGCACTCCGCACTCCACAGAGCTTGCACAGTTTTTTCCATGCTGAGCTCACTAATGGGCTGGTGGGCACGACACCCCATCCAACACTAGACGGCTTCCCAGTTAGATTTCTCAATGTGGAGATCGCGGATGGTCGCTACCTCTCGAATAGAAAAATCTTCTGCTTGCGTTGAGAAAGCTGCTCCTCGAGTAGAAGCAGTACCCTCTTGGGCTGCATGCAATTTACACAGATTTTACAGTGCAGCACACACACCCAGCTCAAAAACACAGTGCAAACGGAATGAGGAAACACACTTTCCCACTCGCGGAACTCCACATAGCTTTGCTGAGTTTACTCAGCAAACTCTGCCCAGGCCTAATTTAAATGTGGTGTCCTGTGTGGAGAAGTGCAGAACTGGGACATTGTCGGTGTTGAGATGCATCGCAGTGGGTCAGTGCTTGTGAAGCCTCCAAACAGAAGTTGTGATGCACTCTTCTGCATTGAGATGCCTTGAATTGCATAGCTCAGACCTGGAGGACAGCAAACTAACCCTCTGAGTCACTCTGGTGGTCTTGGGCTCAAGGTATTGGTTCAGTCCTTCTTCCTCAGGCAGCAAGAAAGCAGACCAGCAGATGAACTGGGCAGTCCTTCTTGCAACAGGACAGCAGAGCAGATAGGGAGTCCTTCTTGCAGCAGGACAGTTCTTCTTGCAGCAGAGCACCAGGACAGCAGAGCAGCCTTTCCTCCCAGAAGTGACATTAAGAGCAGGGTCTGAGCAGGATTCAATATTTATATCTGGTGCCACTTTCAAGTGGGAGAAGCATCTAGAGTTCCCACCAACAGAAATGTCTGGAATGTGCAGTCTCCTTGCCCTGGTCACAGATTGTCTGGGGGGTCACAATAGACTACTATGAAATACTTTGTAGTGTGCTATAGTAGTCCCTATAAAGTGCCAGTATGGTAGGTGACAGCTCTGTATCGCATTCCGCCAGAGATGGTCCATCCTGCCAACACTTAGATCCTATATTGTGGGACTTTCTGGGAGGTTTTCACACAGACCAACTGCCAATTACACCTAGTCATGTGACCCAGGAAAAGGCTGCAGGCACCAAATGGTGAGGACAAGAAATGCTTTCCAAAAGCGGCCTTTTCAGAATTGTGACTTAAAATTCGACTTTACCATGAAAGAGGGTTTTAAATTACGATTCCTCAGACATCAAACCTGACTTTCCTATCTGCTCCCAATCAAACGTTATTACTTGTTAAATGTATTAAGTTAACCCAATGTTATCCTAAAGGAGAGGTCAACCTTGCAATATTGAAAAACAAATTTGAAAACGTTTCACCACCAGGACATGAAAAACATAAAATTACATGTACAACCTGTTAGTTACAATGCACCCTGCCCTATGGGCTACCTAGTGCCTACCTGAAGGGAGACATATGTATTAATAAGAAACGTTTAGGCCTGACAAAAGGTTTATTTTGCCAGGTCGAAATGGCAGTTTAAAAGTGCATGCACAGTCTGCGATTGTTTGAAGGGCCACTTAAGTGGAGGACACAATAAGTGCTGAATGCCAACTAGTAGCATTTAATTTTTGCAGCCCCTGGTTAAATGCAGTACCACTTTAAAATCAAATGTGACAATTGGGTGTAAGCCTTGTTTAAAAGAGAGAGCACAAGCACATTAGCACTGGTTAGGAGTGGTAAAGTGTATAGAATTGTAAAAGCCAACTAAAACGGGTTCAGAAAAAAGGAGAGATGAAGGCAACAAGTTTGGGGGTGGCCCTCCAGAGAGAACCAAGTCCAGCAGGGGGACAAACTTCACATCTGCATACTTGAAGGATCTATGGGCCCTTATTACTAAGTATGGGCGTGAAATCCGTTCCGCTCGCGGAATTTGCGGATTTTCGGCAAATTCGCGATCCACGAATTCTCGCGAATTTGCCGAAAATTTGCAAATTCGCACACAGTGGATTTTTTTGCTTGGTGATACAATATTACCGTCATTCAGCGTTTGAAGAGTTGTTTTTCTCCATGTCTGAGTGTGCTGCGCCATTTTGGATCTTGCTGCGGGATCCTGCGGGAGTTTGTCGACCGCGATTACATCATCGCGGCTTGCCACCTTGCACAGCGAGAGTTTGTCAACGCGAGTACGTCATAAAGGCCGTGATCACGCATCGCAGGAGTAAACAATTGCGAACACATAGATGCGGCGGGCAGCAACAATCTTGCGTTTGCGAAATTGCAAAATTTGCAATTCTGCACAAGAAATCCACCAACAGGCAGCATAAACCTTCTGAAAATGATGATTTTTATCAGAATAACTCCTCAGGTTGACATTTGCCTGCACTTTGTTTTGCAAGGAGTCCATTTTGGGGGGGGTGGGAGGAAGGAAGTGCCCCACAGTCTCCAACTTCCTCTTCCTGTCCAGCAGGCTCCTCCCAGTGCTTTGTTCATGTCCTGGTCACTTTGATATGGATCTTGACCTGGAAGGATTACTTTTTGTGGATGCTGCTGGAAATTTGGATTTGAGGCCTTTTTGACTTTCTTTGGATCACTTTTGGATTAGAAATTTCTCAAGTAAGTTTGTTTGGGGCATTACAGTTGCTGCAACTACAATTTTGGAACTTTTTCAGAACATTAAAAAAAAATGTTGTTGGTTGCCACAGTATCCAGTAGGACCAGGGTTAGTTATGGGTGCATGATACAACTGTTTTGTTGAATTTCAACATGATTTAGGGCATGGATGGCATTGGATTGTGGGGATTCTTGTGTGTTTTTCGATTTTTTGGCTGTTGTTGGGGCCTTTTGTCCAGGGGTACTCAGTGGTGCATAGACTGAGTCTTTCTGTGGGGTCTCTTTAATGTAAACATCATGGAGGGCATGGATGGCATTGGATTGTGGTGATTTCTGTGTGTTTTTCGATTTTTTGGGGTGTTGATGGGGCATGGCCATGTTGGTGGGGGCCATTTTGAGGACTGGTACAGGCAGGGCCTGGCCATGTGGTGGGGGTCTAGGGGCCATTTTGAAGCGAGGCAGTGTGCTTTGTTGTGCCTGCACCCAGTCTGCCATGCTTTCATCCATTATGCCCAGGGGTACTCAGTGGTGCATGGGCCTAGTCTTTCTGTGGGGTGTCTTGAATGTAAACATCATTGAGGGCATGGATGGCATTGGATTGTGGTGATTTTTATGTGTTTTTTGATTTTTGGGGGTGGTGTTGGGGCCTGTCCATGTGGGTGAGGGCCAATTTGAGGCCTGGTCCAGGCAGGGCCTGGCCATGTGGCTGGGGGTCTAGGGGCCATTTTGAAGCCAGGCAGTGTGCTTTGTTGTGCCATAGGCCTGCACCCAGTCTGCCATGCTTTCATCCATTATGCCCAGGGGTACTCAGTGGTGCATGGACCGAGTCTTTCTCTGGGGTGTCTTGAATTTGAGCATGATTGAGGGCATGGATGGCATTGGATTGTGGTGATTTTTGTGTGTTTTTCGATTTTTTGGCTGTTGTTGGGGCCTTTTGCCCAGGGGTACTCAGTGGTGCATGGACTGAGTCGTACTGTGGGGTCTCTTTAATGTAAACAACATGGAGGGCATGGATGGCATTGGATTGTGGTGATTTTTGTGTGTTTTTCGATTTTTTGGGGTTTTGATGGGGTATGGCCATGTGGGTGGGGGCCATTTTGAGGACTCGTACAGGCAGGGCCTGGCCATGTGGGTGGGGGTCTAGGGGCCATTTTGAAGCCAGGCAGTGTGCTTTTTTGTGCCATAGGCCTGCACCCAGTCTGCCATGCTTTCATCCATTATGCCCAGGGGTACTCTGTCAGTGGTGCATTTTATTGGTCTTTCCATTTTGGGGGGTGGGTATAATAAAAACGCTTACTTGCAAACTATTAATTGAAGAGCTACATATGCAACATTTATTTAACTGATGTTCCTCTTGCTTCGTTTGCTTTTAGGTGCAGAAAGACAAATCATCAGCCTCATCGTTCCTCATCAGTGCCAGGAACAAGTCCTGCTGCGGTGTGTGCAGCACAACGTCACATGTGGCCACAGACAATTCTGCAACTTGTGCAACTGCGGCCTGCTGTCCTTACATCTGAAGAAGATGGCCCCAAAAAAAGTTGCACGTAGCTCCTCTAGCAAGAAAGTTGCCAGAAAGGAGCAGAAGAAGCATGTGGCGGCACTTACCAAGGACACTGGTGTGCCGACCGCCGCATTTTTTGGGGAAAAAAAAGTACGCCTGCAGCAAAAGCGGGGTCTGCAGGGGACCAAGCTGGGAGCGGCACCTCCGCTCCATTGGGCTCAGTGCCACCACCGCCACGCCAACTTAGGTACAAGCCCTTGAGTGCTGCAGAGGCAGCCAGTATAGTTGTTCAATCACCATCGACCAGTGATGTTGGCTCATCACAAGAAAGTAGCAGCATCCCTCAATCAACACAGGTTGTTGTAACTCATCTGACGAGTGTTCAACAACCACAGCCGCAACAACAACCACATGTGCAAGTACAAGCCCAAGTACATGTGGAAGGAGAGGCGGCGCAAGGAGAGGCGCAAGCAGAGGTGCATGGAGCGGCACAAGTGCCCACAATAGTTGTTCCTCCCGAAGTAGGGGCACATCAGGAAATCGACATTGAAGCCGAGGTATCATTTGAGGAAGCCACTCCTGCTGATCATTCATTGTCTTCCAGATCCCTAGCAAGGAAAAGATCAAGGATGGTGTCTACATCTTCTTCAACCCCCCTTCCTTCTGATGATATGGATGAAAATTGGGAACCACCACTGCCGTCTGCGAGCGAGGCACACCATGATCTGACAAAGGTAGCTAAGCGTGAAAGGAAGGTCCCCGAGAGTCTCATAGTTATGGAGTGTGATGATGACGCTGAACAAGAAGTGGCGTATGCTCCTGCTGATGAAGACTCTCACGATGACGACGCAGTCATCATACACGTCACTCCAGCCTCAGCGGGCATGCAGCAAACAGACATTTTTACCCTATCCCGAAATGCTGCTGAGCGTGATGTTGGCGACGTGTCAATGGGACCACCACCAATGCAGTTAACTAGTACACCACCACCTACAGCTTCCATATTTTCTCGCCAGAAGGGACCTCCATTCACCTCGACCTCCATTTCCTCAATTAGTGGTGCTGTAAGTGCACAACGTAGTAAATTTCGGCAACACACATCCTCCACTTCATCTGGCATTAGCATTCCCAGTATCGCCTCCTCCGCCCCCACAGACATTTGAGGTCCGCAGTTTGGGACTTGTGTAGTGTTAGCCCAACAAGGGAAAATATAGCCATTTGTACCATTTGTAAGGTTCGAGTTAGTTGTGGTAAGCTTGGTACCAACTATGGTACAGGAGGCCAGAGAGGTCATCTTGAGAGACAGCACACTGTGAGATCAAGGCAGCCCGAATTGCAAGTCAACAAATTGTATCTGTTGATGTTTCATCTGATGATGACGAGGAGGAAGAAGCGGTAAACATTTCTTCAGTAACACCCAGTACCCCTGTCAGCAGCACACCCCCTGCAAGATATATGAGCCACACTAAGAGTGTGGGAGAGAGTGAGACACCAATGCGAAAAAGTTCATCAGCACTGAGCGTAACTGGGTCGAAGAAGTCATCATCATCTCGTAATATGGTCCAGCCCACCATTAGAAGCATGTTGTTTTCAGATGCGCCATTTGAACGCAACCACCCAATGGCGTGTCTGTATAACACTAAGCTGGCTAAAATGCTAGCGCTGGACCTTCTGCGTTTTTCTTTTGTGGAAGGGGTGGGTTTTCTTGAATTAGTGGCAACGCTCTGCCCTAAATGGAAGGTTCCTTGCCGGTTCTATTTTGCCAGAGTTGCAGTTCCAGCACTGCATGAAGATGTGCTGGAGGTGATTGGGGCAGCTTTCCAGATGAGTGCTGTTCACACTATACATCTGACAATAGACATGTGGACCAGTTGCCAAGCCCTTGATTACATGTGCATCACTGCACACTGAGTCTCTTTTTTAGGGGTTAAAGCAAAGGTAAATGCAGGTGTTGACACGGACAAAGTTTATAAAGCTGCTCGGAAACATGCAACACTAGCCTTGTTTGCCATGGAGAAAAATCATACAGGAGAAAACATTTTGCATGAGTTTAACACAAAGGTCTTTCAATGGCTGTCCTCAAGAAAACGCATGATTGGTTATGTTTCCACGGATAATGGCGCCAATGTAGTTAAGGCCATGGATAAGGGTAACTATTTCAGAGTGCCGTGTTTGGCGCACTGTATAAACCTGGTTGTTAAAAAACTCTTGAGTGAAGAAAGTCCAGTGTACGAGTTACTGACCACCTGCCGAAGAATGTGCACACATTTCAACCATTCTTTTAAGGCCCGGAAGCAGCTGAGGTGCCTGCAACATGAACGTAAAGTGCCAGTGAAAGCACTCATCCAGGAGGTGGTAACACGTTGGAACTCAACTTTCTACATGCTTGAGAGTCTGTATGAGCAGTATGCGGTAGTCGATCAGTATTTCTTTAAACTGGGTACACCTATGATAGACCTGAGGATACAGGTGGAGCAATGGGAGCTAGTTAAAAGCCTGACAGACATGCCTCGTCCTTTTGAGGTCTTCACGCGTGCAGTCAGCAGGGAGGACTGTAATTTGGGGAAAGCTATCCCACTGTTGCGCATGCTAGAGCACCAACTGAAGGCGGTGTCTTCTACGTTTCAAAAAGATGGAAAGCAAGAAGCATTTGAGTTGGCGGAGAAGTTATTACAGCGCCTACTTTGCGATGAACGTCTTGAAAAGGTCCACACAGAACAGCATTACATTTCTGCTACTATTCTGGATCCACGGTACAAAAAGGCAGTGGCAGGCAGAGTATTCTTTCCTTTTGATGACGCAGATGTTACAAAGTACAAACATTGGCTAGCTGTGTCAGCCACTCGGTTTGAAAGAGAACGGCAGGAAATTGAAGGAAGAGGCAGTACATCAGCATCAGCAGGCCATCCGGAGTCAAAAAAATCCCCTTCTGCATCTGTGGCTGTGGCAGAAGTGAGTGATTTTCCCTCTCAGCCGTTAACGACACCAGCAACCATATCATCTGCACCAGACACAACAGTAACATTGTGTGAAGAAGAGGATTGGCTAACTCAGCTTGAGTTTGCTTCTCAAAAGGTCCCAGAAAAAAGTAAGCAAAGTGGAGGAACCCTGGAGAACCTTGAGTCGATGGTGCAGGCCCATCTGAATGACTCAACAGAGGTCTATGTTCATCATGACCCATTGGCGTATTGGCACGGGAAAAGAGATGTGTGGCCATAGATCACCAACCTGGCTATAAATTACTTGTCTTGCCCACTCGCAAGTGTGTCTTCTGAACGTGTTTTCAGTGCTGCTGGTGGCATTGTTACTTCCAAAAGGACCCACCTCTCACCCAGAAATGTGGAGAGGTTAAAAATGATCAAGATGAATCTGCACCTCATACCACCAGATTACAAAATACTAGAATGCACGCAGGAAGAAGACAAGGAGGACACCAACTTAGATGAGGGAAGTTCTTCTCTGTTAACTGACCTACTCCTGTCTGAATTTGCAGAGTTTGAGGACGAGCTCTACTTCCCTGACACCGAGCCCTGAAAATGAGTCAATGAATCACTAACTTTCTTTTTCGTCCTTATTCACTTTTATTCCTGTGTGTCTGTCTTGCTTTGTTTTGAAAAATCTATATAAAAAAAACTTTAATCACCTAATCACAAAAACAAGCCCATCAGCAGAACTGTCTTCACTTATTTGCTTATTTATTTGAAGGTGCCGCAGTCTGCATTCCTCAGGTTCACAAGTTCACAAGAACATGCTCCTCTATCCTCCTCCTCCAGACTCCTATTTCCCTCAAAGCAGATGGCTGGATTACGCCCAATGAAGAAAGACTCTGCACTTGTGGGGGTGTTCTACTTCTTTGCGGGTGAGTTGACAGGTCTGGGGCATTGCTGTGAAGGTCTAATACCGGATAAAAGTGGTTTGGAGAAAATCGGAGCAGAAAAAGTTTTTGCGCTTTTGATCACTTGCCTGTCTTTGGGGTGCTGTTTGGGGGGCTTTTAGGTTGTTGGGGTGGGTTTGGGGGTCTGGGAGCACTGCTGCCACAGTCTAATGTTGATTGCATTTGTTTTTCAGGAAATCCATGGTGGAAAAGGGGAGGTAGGGCCTAGCTGCACAGCGCATTTGGACAGAATTGAAGGTAGGCCCATTTTTGCTTTTTGCCTGTTTGGGGGTGTTCTGCTTTTTTGGCGGTGGCTGCAGGGGTCTGGGGGCATAGCTCAGAAGGTCTAATATCGGAGTGAAGTGTTTTGGACCAAATCCATGGTGAAAAAGTTTTTGCGTTTTTGCTCACTTGCCTGTCTTTGGGGTGCTGTTTGGGGGGCTTCCAGGTTTTTGTGGGTGGGTTTTGGGGTCTGGGAGCACTGCTGGCATAGTCTAATGTTGATTGCATTTGTTTTTCAGGAAATCCATGGTGGAAAAGGGGAGTTAGGGCCTAGCTGCAGAGCGCATTTGGACTGAATTCCAGGTAGGCCCAAAGTTTTCTAAGTGTGGCTTTTCCCGGGTTTTGCCTTTTGGCTTGTTGGGGGGGTTAAACTTGTTTTCGCCTGGGTTGACAGTTCTGGGGCCATTGCTGGGAAGGTCTAATACCCGAAAGAAAGTGTTTTGGAGACAATCCCTGGGAAAAAAGTTTTTGCATTTTCTGAGATTTCGATATTCGGCGACAGTTCTTCCAGCCTCCGTTGCCGGGCCCTTTTAGCCAGCTCCTTCCGTGTTGGTTTGGAAGGAGCATCTATATGAAGAAAGAAAGACATAGTCTGTAACCAATGCTCTTTAAGATTAACACAAAATGATTCAGCAGAAAGTTGTGTCACAGTAGAACTAGCAACTTGCAAGCGCAGTACATACCTATTGTGGCCAGTATCTATCTAACCTCCCACTTCTTCATCCTTGCTCCAACATTAGTGGGAGTTTAAGGAATCAATTCTACGAGCACTATGGACTCATTCCATTAGAGTCGACTATGACAGTACACTAGTCTTATTCTTCTTCTTCTCTCTTGTTTACCAAAATTGGTACGTTAACTTCTGCAAGCCGGCATAATGCCAGCGCAGTCAACTTGTACCCGCCATGATGAGTGAGACAGACTTGCGTTACTGTACCAGTCCAGTACATGCAGGTGGTGATGCTTTTACTTTTCTATTACGGGTGGCACTGAGAATACTCTGTTACAAGGACTACTGCTTAATTAATTTAACTTTCACCCTACAGTGCCAATGAATACTAGAAAAGGAAAATGAAGAAGATAAATAATCTGATTATCTATCACTGCACATGGTATGTATTTGCTTACATATGGGATGACTTTAGGTGCTTTGCTTTTTATTGAGTGAACAGTGATACATCCACACATGAATGACCAAGTTCTACTAAACTTATTAACAGAGGTAGTGAGTGGCCATCATAATAGCCGGATATATGCTGTGCTTACAATACAAACTACTGCTACTATTCATGGTAGTATTCGGACAAAATTAAAACTTCTTTTCCTTGCCTTTCCTACACTGGGACGGACGTGCCGGTGCGGTGTTAAATGCTCTTCAAAGTAACACTTAGTTCATCCAGTGACCGTCTACTCTCTCTAGATACACATATGCTATCTAAGAGTCAGAAAGTACCATGATCCAGGCATCCATCCATTCAAACTATATGTCAATCATTCTTCTTCATGTCTCTCATCTGGACAAACCTTACGTTTTCTCACGGGAAAACAACCTTTTCATTTTATTTGGGAAACCACAAGCCATACATCCGTGCTTGACTTACATTTGAATTTCAACCAGAGCCAATATATTGCGCACACATACAGTTTCTGTTTCACCCACCCAGGCTGTTCTCCTTCCACCCATCCTTGCTTCATCCTTCACCCAGCCATGCATCATATTCCTTCCCAGCCACCTCGGGCACCAATCAAACACGTATCATTCTTCTTTGTCAGTCATCATTACTTTTAACTTGCTCGTCATTCCACACTTTCATACACCCTTCTTTCGCTTTTCGTTCATCCCATCCATCAAGTTCATCTCAGATCTGATTTGGATTCTCGAAAAAAAATTCACCGCTGAGTTGCCGTAAATTTAGAGGAGGCTACTACCTGGTTGATAAAAAACTTTGTTCCAAATTTGAAAGTCTTCTTAACAGTATAGTAACTTAACTGTAGAACATATATACTACACCCGTGCAGAAAGCATACTCTGCAGTCTGCAATCTGAATAAGTAAGGAATATAAGAGCTTACCACTGCCCGCCACTACCGCGGCAACCCTCACAGCAGTTTTCTCCGGCACTTGCACCGCCTCCTCCCCAGAAGTGTCCTCCTCCACCTCCGCGCTGGCCCCGGCACCAGATGTTCCACCTACAAAGTACATTTAAGAATGTTAGATGTAATAGACATACACCACTAACTAGTATTTTGTCTAGGAATGAAGAAATGGGAATACAGAAATCAATCTAATAATTTGTGACTGTCTACTGTAAAGTAAAAATGTCCCTTTTTCCAGGGAAGGGTGTTGTCTTGCTGCACTTTTTGGCACAACTGATGAATGCTTGCTTTTTAACACGCACCATTTTTCTCATGACAGACAGAAGCTTCACTTCTAAGAACAAGAGCAAGATCAGATCATCATCACTAGGACGGAGTGACCAACGATTCAGCACCAAAAAGAAAAATTAAAGTTCAAACCAGGTGAGGGCTCGGCTCGCCCACAATAAATGTGTGAAATAAGTCATTGAGCACTTTTCCATTTTTAATAAACCGTTTATGTTTTATGACAAGCTTGATTTTAATAAATGTTTTTACTTTTAATAAAGCTTTAAAACTTAAATAGACTCTGTGGTTTTTGGTCAAGAGTGACTGAGCAAAAGGTTTTGCAATTTACAAGCATGAGTCCGTGCCTCTGACACTTCTGGACTCTGACTCCGTACTCTTGTCCTGCGTTGGATAATCATCATTGGGGATCAATCATCGATACATTCGGGAGCTAAATGACTCTGCCACACTATCTAGTCAGTAAGGAGATTGGGGATTCTTCAAAGTCTGATATCACTGAGGTATGTGGAAAGTGTACCTGCGCCTATTATAATTGATAAACAATGCACTATTTAGTGTCCATAGTTCTGTTTGTGCAGATTTGTCCCTGCAACAGTAGTAGTATGGATTGTCCTCCTATCCAAACCAAAAGTAAAGTAGTATCTTATTCTTTCTTGGTGGTCATTCACATTTTATTGTTGGGAATTGTCAAAGCATAAACATTTAGAAGACTTGAAAAGACATTATGGACCATCCCAGAGGACTGCACTCAGTGCATAGAGCTATTGCTGACTAGAATGGGAGTTTTGTTTAACACCTTTTGCCAAATGTTCAATCTTAGTTAACTACACAGACAGACTAATAAGAATAATCTAGTAATACTACAGGGAGTCATAGTAGAGGCAGGATAAGAATTTAGATACAGTCTTCAAGAAGATCAAAGACGATTTAGAAAAAATCGAATGAGGAACGCTAGGAAAAAATAGGTACTCTATATTAAAATTAAAACTTACCGGGGCCAGCAAAGGAGCCCTCGCCTGACCGATCCTGGCCTTCTACAGCAGCAGCAGCCGATACCACCTCCTCCTCTGTCCTCTTGCCCCTGGGGGTAGCTGATGTACAACATGAAAGAAAGAAAGACCTGAACACATGGATGATTGTTGTCAACCAAATCAAGCATTTCAAAATAACAATAACAAAATATTTTGGCAAAATAGCAAATAGACAACTATTCCACGGGATATATTGACCTATCTCATGTGGTCTACTACGATATTAGTATTGCTCAATTTGCGGACCGTCGACTTGGAAAGTTATGTAACTCACTAAACAAACTACTAAAAAGGTTCGCCTAGGACTGGCAGGCAGCAGTCCACAGCACGCAAAGTGACAGACAAACTCCATCGTGATTGCAGATCAGTGACAACACTAAAAAGTTTCCTACTACATTAACCAGTCATTAAAATACTCAAACTATCAATCCACCACCACTATTTCTTCTTATTGCCAGGTGTACAAAGGAAGGACTGGACTTGAGTCTGTAGGGGCAGATTTACAAGCCCCTTGCGGCTCTTTTGCTCCGTTGTTGCGTGACTTTTGTGACGCAGCGGCAGAACAAAAGAGGCGCCATGGTGCAGCGTATATTAACAACGTGACGCATATGGGAGATGCATCACGTTGTAAAGCCCTGCGCCATCAGGGGGAGTTCCGGCACAAGGGAGGGCGTTCCTGTGCAGGAACGCATCCTAAAAGTGGCTGAGGGAAATCTACAAGATTTCAATCAGTCACTTTTAGGACAATGATGCGTCACTCAAACCCGCGCCTGCTTGAAGCAGACATACGGCTTGACGCAGCATTGGGGAGATAGGGCATCCCAGAGCATTGCTGGAGCTGCGCCATTGGTGCAACGCAACTCCAGCAATCCGCCGCCTTTACGGCACAGATGCGTAACGCTTCGGTGACGTTTTGGGCCCATGGTGCGCCGCATTGTAAATATGGCGCACCATGGGTGGTGGTGGCATGGCGCACAATTACTGGCGCATCCCTGCTACTTTGCAGGGATGCGCTGGTAATTGCAAATCTGCTCCTTATTGTCTAGCATTACGCAGTTCTGTAAACTACACTCATACATAATTTCTCAGGCCAATGAAATGAACACAAAATCGAAAAACAAATAAGCATAGTAGCAACGCTACTGAGAAAGAGAGCAGTGCACCTGAAATGCACAGAAGATTTTGAAATATAATTTACCTACAATGTAATCGGCAGCATTATTACTCTTGGTAAAAAACAAAAATTTTCAATATAATAACACACAGAGCAGGAGAAAAGAGTAGTGATGAAATAGCTACTACTACTCACCAAGCCCGGGGATCTCGATGCCGAGCAGGTTGCGTTACCGGTCCAGGAGATCCATCCAACGGTGGGTGGCCTGGTTGTAGGTGCGCCGGACTTGAGAGTGTTCATACATGGCCTGGCACACCTTCTCCCACTGCTACCGGCGCTCCCGGAGCCCGTGGCCGCTTGCGATCTTGCCGCCTGCCATGATGGTCCTGGGGAGGCGGCGCTGTACATAGAACACTAGTGCGGCCACATCCTCCGCGCTAAAGATCTCCCGTGGCATCACTAGCTCCCCCCTCAAACACCCGCACGGGAGCCGGGCACGGCGTGCGGGACCCGTCCCCTTCTCTGGCTGCTTCCTGGCTCCCTTTACCATGGTCTGGGCAGAAAGGAAGGTAAATAATAAATAATAAATAGAATTGGGAAGAAGAAAAGAAAAGAGTTTAAAAAAGTAGTTTTGTCAGGATCTAACTAGGCGCCTGCATTGAAAACCTGGTACATCGCCTAGAAACTACATTTCCCAGAAGCCTCGGCTGAGGCTATTTCAGGAAGAATGACACGCTTCATGTTGCGTGTAATTCCGGCGTTTTGGGTGCTACGCGAGAGGGAAGCCTTCTCTCGCACTCTCGTTTGGTCTATGAGGATTCTCCTGCGTGGAAGAACTTTGCTAAGGTAGGAGCTGTATCCTGTTTCTGATTCCCCGTCATTGAGCGGAGCGCGGTGGCGGCTGCTACGCGTTGCCGTCTTGCTCGTCGCGTGCAGTGAAGGAACTGCTCGCGTAATTGTTTTTGGATTGTTTTACAGCCTATTGCGGAGCGTAGTGGTTCCCAGCCATACGTTACCGTATTGACCTGGACTGGGTGTTCTGTATGATCGCTATTGTCAGTTCTAGCCTGCTGAGGCTTAGGAGGTGCACGGTGGTGATAGACGCTACGTGTCACCAGTACAAGCTGCTTGTTTTCTCTTTGTTTATGATCATTTCTGGATTCAGGTTAAAACGGAGCACCGTGGCGGTCTCAGCTACGTGTTTCCGTGAGGACAGTAATTAACTAACTGAGGTGTTGTGTTCTAATAGTATTAACCAGTGGATAGTACTATCAAACAACAATTGTTATTTCTTTTTTGATTCCTTTTTGTTTCTATCTGTGGAAAACTGACTGCTTGGTATTCAACAGGATCTGGCAGAGCGGAATGCTGTGGTTCTTGCTTCCCACGCATTGCTGTGTTCTGCGTTTCTATTTTCTGTGCTGCCGCTCTTTCGTTCTCCTCAGTCCTCCTCTTCAGTGTGAATAGTGGGATACTATCCCAGGAACCCCCTTGTTTAGATATTGCAGCTTCTTGTAGAAGGTATGAGAGGCATAGCGTACTAGGTTCATTGTTACTGTGGCGCATGTGATTATCGGTCTCACTGTATTTATATCTCATATAGGACGAGAGTACCCAAAGAGGGATAACAGAAATACATTTCCAGAACTCCTGTTTTTATATCCACAGGTATACAGTTTATATATGTCTCCTATATGAGTGGTCAGATCTTAGAAAGGAACAGTATTCTTATCTCTGTGCCTTTTGTCGTTTCAGATATTCCCTTCCCCTGCAGACCCCTCCCTTTCCTTCCCTGTTTATTATTTTGTATTTACCCCTTGCCTAATGGCTCAAATCCTCTGTTGACATATACTCAGAGGGTTTGTGACGTTTGGAGGTGGGCTGTATGATCATCATCCGGATCCTGTGGAGCGTACCTGACAGAATTACACGCCCACGAATTTAGCTACACCCGATCCGGGTGGGGGTCATATGGCTACCTTGGAGGATGTGCTTCAGGCCTTGGTACTGGTGCAACAAGAGCTGGTTGCCTCCAAGGCAGAAGCCACTGCCTTAAAGGAAAAGGTGGATAGATTAAGTAGGAACCCTTTTGATGCCTCTCCCTCGCAAATCCAGGTCACTGTTCCACCTCCTATTCCTCTGGCTAGTCCAGAAAGATACTCTGGTGATCCCTCCAAAACCCAAGTATTCCTGACACAGATTATGATGCACTTCTCGTGCAAGCCGGCCTCCTTCCCGACCAATCATTCTAGAGTGGCTTTCGCTATCTCCTATTTGATTGGAGATGCTGCTAATTGGGCTGTGCCTTTAGTGCGTAACGATGACCCTGTTCTGAATAACTGGACGGCGTTTAGGGCTGAGTTTGAGCGAGTGTTTGACCGCCGAGCCACCTCTTTCAGCGCAGACAGGGAATTGTTGTCTCTTAGACAGGGGAAGAAAGACTTGATAACCTATTTAACGGATTTCAATCGTTTGGTAGCTGAAACAGCTTGGCCTGAAGAAAAAAGGATGTTTCTTTTTTATCAAGGGTTGAGGGATAGTCTTAAGGATGTTATCGCACAGATAGACCCCCAGCCAGTTACCTGTGCCGACATGATAAACCTGACCCTACGTCTGGATGGTCGGATAAGTGATAGAGGGAATGACAGAAGGCGATGGGAACGAGGGACCTTTGGGTCCGACTCTACACCCAAGAGAGCAGGGATGGCTACAGAACAGGGGGCTGAACCTATGGAGATAGGGGCGGTTAAGGCCCCACTGACCAAGGAAGAAAAGGAACATCGCCGAGCTCAGGGTCTGTGCCTTTACTGCGGGAAGAAGGGCCACTATGTTAGGGAGTGTCCTACTAAACCTAAGATGAGTGGTGGGTGGAATAGGAGTAAAAAACTGGCCATCACATCAATGGGAACTCCGGAGAAAGGCAGGCAGGTGGAGGCTGAAGTAGAAAAGGGTTCCCCGCCTTACCAAATCCCCTCCTTGACAGTAATGACATTGATGGAGACCAAGACACACATACTCCTTCCCATGGGCTTGGAGAGTCGGTCGCATACCCACCAGGTGAGCGTCATGATCGACTCCGGAGCCACTGGGAACTTTATTGATAGTGGGCTGGTTTCCGCTCTGTCTCTGGAGAGAGTGCCACAGGAGTTCCCTGAAGAGGTACTAGCTGTGGACGGAAAACCGTTAAAGTCAGGAAAGATTACAGAACTAACAGACACTCTTGTGTTGTCTGTACCCATACCGGAAGGACTCCATAGAGAGGAATTACAATTGAATATCATTGAAGCACCTCAATATGAGGTTATACTAGGAATGCCCTGGTTAAGCCGCCACAATCCGACGATTGATTGGAAAACGAAGGAGGTTCGGTTTGCTTCCGAGGATTGTAGGGAACATGTGATCATATCAGGTACAGAGAAGGCTGCAGTCTCGTATCTGCCGCTAGTAGTGGCTACAGCTGCTGAAAAGGTGGTGGTATTGCCCTTACAATATAGGGGGTATGAGGATGTCTTTAGTGAAAGCATGGCTGAACAACTGCCTCCTCATAGACCCTACGATTGTCGGATCGATTTGGTGGAAGGGGCAATGCTTCCTTCCTGCAGAGTATATGCCCTATCGGTTCCTGAAACCGCACACTTGAGGGAATATCTAGACCACTACGTGGCCATTGGGTTCATCCGACCCTCCAGATCCCCCGCTGCCTCCCCCTTGTTTTTTATCAAAAAAGCCAACGGTGAGTTGAGGGCATGTGTCGACTACAGAGTCTTAAATAAAAACACAGTGAGGAATAGATACCCTCTGCCCTTAATAACAGTCCTACTAGATCAGGTACAAGATGCAAAAATCTACACTCGTCTGGATTTAAGGGGAGCCTACCACCTGGTCAGGGTTAGAGAGGGCGACGAGTGGAAAACGGCCTTTAAGACTCGTTATGGCCTATACGAGTTTACTGTCATGCCGTTTGGGCTGTGTAACGCCCCTGCGGCATTTCAGTATTTTCTTAACGACGTCTTAAAGGAGTTTGTGGATGTGTGTGCGGTTGTCTACATAGACGACATTCTTATCTATTCCGACAACTCCAAACAGCATCATGTTCATGTCACTCAAGTGTTGCAAAAGTTGGGTGACAACAGACTTTTCTGCAAGCTATCCAAATGTGAGTTCAGTGTGCCTGAAGTTGAGTTTTTAGGGGTGGTGCTGAATAGGCATGAGCGAATTTTGCGGATCTCGCGTTCGCGAATTTTGCGGATTTGCGGATTCGCAATCCGCAAAATCCGCGAATTCCCGCGAATTTGCAGATTTTTTTTTTGTGTTCGCCCGTGTTTCTGCCAGTTCGCGAGGGTTTTGTACACTTTCGCAAATTGCGAACTTACCTGTCGGGTCGCAAGTTTCGCGAACTTGTTGTTTCTACGTGTCCAGCCTGTTTGGGACACTCTTCTTCATCACTGCCACTCTCTGTCACCACTGCCACTCTCTGACTACTCATGCCACCCTCTGGCCCACCCATGCCACCCTCTGTTTCATCACCACACCCTCTGGTTGTCCAGTGTACATTATTTTCGGCAAAGCAAAGCACACCTTCCCTGCCTCAAGTGACCTGAATTAATTTGGGGCTGATTAATGTGTCACAGAATATTTTTTTAGCTGGCACCTGCTTCCTTAGTGCGCCCTGATTAGTGATCTTTTGCACTTGCTAAGTGCTTTCATTGTTGCAAAATTAGTTACAACACCTGCCCTGCCCCAACTGACAATAATGAATTAGGGGCTGATTAATGGATTTTAACTTCCAGCCTGGCTCCTGCTTGTCTCCCTTAGCTGTAATTCAGGACCTTTGTGGCATATGTGTAACTATTCTGAGGTTCAGAGCAGGGTCACATAATAGTTTCAACTGGCAACTGAACTCTGGAGGGGCCCCTCAGGAAGCACTACAGGAAATGGCTACTAATGATGAGCCTGAACTTTTGAACCTGGTAAGTAGTTACTTTCAGTTTTGCTAAGATCGTATTTCTGCAATTTTGCACTTATTCGCGGGGCGCGAACTCATGCGAACTCACGCGAACAGTGCGAGCAGTGCGAGCAAAATCCGCTGCTCGCGGATTTGCGGATTTTGCGGGAGATTCGCAAATCTCGCGGATTGCGGATTTCCCGAAAATCCACAAAATCCGCGAGCGGAACCGATTTTCCGCCCACCCCTAGTGCTGAATCATTCTGGGTTGCAGATGTCAGAACGAAAGGTAAAGGCGGTGCAAGAATGGCCTGTTCCTAAAAGTGTTAAGGAAGTACAAAGCTTTTTAGGGTTTTCCAACTACTATCGCAGGTTTATAGCACAGTTTTCTCAGGTGGCAGCCCCTTTGTCCAGGTTGTTGAGAAAAGGGGTTCCCTTTCAGTGGAGTGAGGTTGCGGATGGAGCCTTTCAGTCCCTCAAAACTGCTTTTACATCAGCTCCCGTTTTGGCACACCCTAAACCAGAATACCCGTTCATTGTCGAAGCGGATGCATCGGATGAGGCTATAGGGGCTATCTTGTCACAAAGAAATCATCTTACGGGACAATTACACCCTGTGGCCTATCTATCGAAGAAGCTTAGTCTGGCTGAAAAGAACTACACGATAGCGGAAAAAGAACTGCTTGCGATTAAAAAAGCCTTCCAGGAATGGCGACAGCACCTGTGGGGGGCGGCTTTTCCGGTTACAGTATTTTCGGACCACCGAAACTTACAGTACATGAAAACTGCCCGCAACCTCTCTCAGAGACAAATGCGGTGGATGCTGTTTTTCTCTGAATATGACTTTATTATCACCTTCCGTCCTGGGGCTGACAACAAGAAGGCTGATACCCTATCACGTCAACAACAGGGGGAGCCATCCACGGAACTACCTAGACTTGAGGCCATTGTGGATCCAAAAAAGGTGGTGTGTGTATTACAGGCCGACTCTTTCCTGGATCATATCAGTCAGGCAAAGACCCCAGGGGAATGGATTGAGTGGGCAGCCCAGGGTAGTGGCCGCACGTTAAAGAAAGGACTTCCTTTCCAAAACAAGTTGTTTCTTCTGGAGGAACCCATGAGAAAGACCGCTTTCGAATGGTGTCATGATTCTCGGTTGGCAGGACATCAAGGAGTGAGCAAGACTATGCAGTTATTTCAAAGACACTTTTGGTGGGACTCTGTCAAGAAAGACGTGGTCGCTTGGGTAAGGTCGTGCAGTGAATGTGCCATGGCAAAGACCGAGACTGGGAAAAAGAAAGGGCTGTTACTTCCTTTACCCACTCCCAAAAGACCCTGGCAGACTATAAGCCTGGACTTTGTTACCGGCTTACCCCCGGATCAAGGGAAAACCGCTATCTTAGTGGTAGTCGATTGTCTATCCAAATTGGGTCATTTTATTCCATGTGTAAACTTGCCCACGGCAAGCCAGACAGCGCAATTGCTGTTGTCCCAGGTTATCAGGCTCCATGGAGTACCCGAAGTAATTGTCTCTGATAGAGGACCTCAGTTCATAGCCCGGTTTTGGAAGTTTTGGTGTCAGGCTCTGGGCATTCGTTCCTCTCTTTCAACCAGTTTCCATCCACAAACAGATGGACAAACGGAGAGGTTAAATCAAACCCTGAAGAAGTATCTAAGGTGTTATGCTGCAGAAGCTCAGGATTCATGGGTTTCATTATTGTGGCTGGCTGAAGTAGCGTACAACAACGCTTGGCACTGTTCCTTGGGGGTAACTCCATTCTGTGCTACATGTGGGTACGACGCTAAAATCCTTCCCATTACCCTTCCTGAGGTGATATCCAACCAGCCTACTGTATTGGGTCAAATGCGTAAGGTACAGGCCATCCACAAAACGATCAGGTCCCATTTGATCAAAGCAAAAAGGGAGTATAAGAGATACGAGGATAGACACAGGAGACAAGGGCCATCCTATGCGGTAGGAGATAAAGTATGGCTTTCAACAAGAAACATCAGATTCAAGCTCCGCAGCATTTTCCACCCCAAATACATTGGGCTATACACGGTGGTGAAACAGATTAATCCAGTTTCCTACAAACTGAAGCTGCCTGGGTCTCTTCGTATACATCCGGTTTTTCATTGTCACCTATTGAAACCAGCATACTCGGCCAGGCGTAGGGCCCCTCCCCCTGTGTTGTGTGACGGCGGTTTCGAGTATGTGGTACGGAGCATTAAGGATTCAAAGTTTCGTAGGGGGGTGTTATGGTACCTGGTGTCATGGAAAGGGTATTCTGCTGAGGATGACTCTTGGGAACCTGTGACCAACATCCATGCACCTGAGGCTATACGTTCCTTCCATCGTAGGTTCCCTCTGCGGCCTGGTCCTAGTAGGCGCTAGAAGGGGGACTCACTGTCAGGATCTAACTAGGCGCCTGCATTGAAAACCTGGTACATCGCCTAGAAACTACATTTCCCAGAAGCCTCGGCTGAGGCTATTTCAGGAAGAATGACACGCTTCCTGTTGCGTGTAATTCCGGCGTTTTGGGTGCTACGCGAGAGGGAAGCCTTCTCTCGCACTCTCGTTTGGTCTATGAGGATTCTCCTGCGTGGAAGAACTTTGCTAAGGTAGGAGCTGTATCCTGTTTCTGATTCCCCGTCATTGAGCGGAGCGCGGTGGCGGCTGCTACGCGTTGCCGTCTTGCTCGTCGCGTGCAGTGAAGGAACTGCTCGCGTAATTGTTTTTGGATTGTTTTACAGCCTATTGCGGAGCGTAGTGGTTCCCAGCCACACGTTACCGTATTGACATGGACTGGGTGTTCTGTATGATCGCTATTGTCAGTTCTAGCCTGCTGAGGCTTAGGAGGTGCACGGTGGTGATAGACACTACGTGTCACCAGTACAAGCTGCTTGTTTTCTCTTTGTTTATGATCATTTCTGGATTCAGGTTAAAACGGAGCACCGTGGCGGTCTCAGCTACGTGTTTCCGTGAGGACAGTAATTAACTAACTGAGGTGTTGTGTTCTAATAGTATTAACCAGTGGATAGTACTATCAAACAACAATCGTTATTTCTTTTTGGATTCCTTTTTGTTTCTATCTGTGGAAAACTGACTGCTTGGTATTCAACAGGATCTGGCAGAGCGGAATGCTGTGGTTCTTGCTTCCCACGCATTGCCGTGTTCTGCGTTTCTATTTTCTGTGCTGCCGCTCTTTGGTTCTCCTCAGTCCTCCTCTTCAGTGTGAATAGTGGGATACTATCCCAGGAACCCCCTTGTTTAGATATTGCAGCTTCTTGTAGAAGGTATGAGAGGCATAGCGTACTAGGTTCATTGTTACTGTGGCGCATGTGATTATTGGTCTCACTGTATTTATATCTCATATAGGACGAGAGTACCCAAAGAGGGATAACAGAAATACATTTCCAGAACTCCTGTTTTTATATCCACAGGTATACAGTTTATATATGTCTCCTATATGAGTGGTCAGATCTTAGGAAGGAACAGTATTCTTATCTCTGTGCCTTTTGTCGTTTCAGATATTCCCTTCCCCTGCAGACCCCTCCCTTTCCTTCCCTGTTTATTATTTTGTATTTACCCCTCGCCTAATGGCTCAAATCCTCTGTTTTGTGGAAGAGGGTTGTGCACCGCCTCTTCCACAAAGCTTGTAGCAATTCCCCCCAACAGGGAAGTAGCACGCCCAACAAGAAAGCTAAAATGCAGTACGATGAAATAACTCATTCGACAGACCAAAGAGCAGACACTTTTGCCTACGGAGCAGAAGCCAGTGAAAAAATCTATTCTCTAATACAAGTGGAGACTTCAGAACCAAGAGTAACGCGAAATAAGGAACAACAAATCAAACAATTAATGTATCTAACACGTAGAGAAATCAATCAACGACTCCACGCAAACACCATGATAAAATACCACAAGGCACAACGAATCCCCAGAGGCCTCAGAATATCCCTAAGACCATCTCTTTGTAAAAACTCTAAACCGTTCACTGAACGGTGGTTCGCTATACTTAATAAATGCAGCTTAGACTTGATCTTATTAATCATTGAAGAATTGGCGAAAATATTGGAAGAATTGAAAACAGAAATAGAGACAGTCACCGAAGAATTGAAAAAAGGCGTCACAGGAGAAGAGTTACAAAAGATCCTCGATGACATCAACACACAGTTAGCTAACCACACACAGGAGGTGAATGAACGAAAACTGAGGAAGTACAGAAGGGACACTTTAGACTACAAGTTACAAGAAGTCTATACATGGGCTGAAATATATGCGAAGAGGAGACAAACTAGACAATATACATCCCAAACAGACACATCATCCACGGACAGTGACAGAACTCAGCAAAAAAAACCAACGACCAGAAGTACAACACCGGATAAACCAACCACCTCGGAGCCTTTTTTAGAAGTAGGCCCAACAGAAATAGAAGACCCAGGAGGGGACGCAACAAAAACAAAAGAAACAAATCCACCACAAACGAAGACCACCACGACCAGAAAAGACAGGAAGAAACACTGATGAGCCCAGACAACTTGGTATTGAACATCTCAGACCAAAACCTCAGTGCCTTGCAAATAAATACCTTACAACGAGGACTATCGTTCGTGCCCACAACCCATACAAACAAATTAGAACTTGAAGTGAGTCTTTTTAAACTCACACGAAAGATGAGGTTGAGACATTTTTTTGAGAACGTAATAACTGATAAACCACCCCCGAAAGATGATGAGCTCAAAGGATTAAAAACTTCCAGCAATTACATACCACCAACATCACACAAAATGATTGACCTCTTTGAAAACTTGTGCAAACAAGAAATCAACAAAATCAACACCAGCAAAAGGTCCAAAAATTTAAACATGTCTAAAAAGGAATTTGGAGCCATAGAAAGTATAGCAGGCAACAAAGAATTAATCTGCCAAAAAGCAGATAAGGGAGGAGCGACAGTGGTAATGAACAAGAGTTTTTATGAAGAAACTATGCAAACACACTTAAGCGACACTGATACTTACATGGAAATAAACCATGATCCAACCATGGATATACGTAGAACACTACAAATCCTGTTGAAACAAGCCACAGATAAAGGAACAATCAACGAAAAAACCAAACAGTATCTAACACAAGAGAACCCGAAAAGTCCTACCATATACCTCGTACCTAAGGTGCATAAAGACCTTAACAAACCACCATGCCGGCCTATCGTATCCACCAAATTGAGCATACACGAACCAGTGGGCAAATTCATTGATAGGTATTTGCAACCTCTTGTCACCAAAAACATTTCCTACATAAAGGATACCACAGACTTTTTGGTAAAATTACAAGCAGTTAAAATGGAACCAGACTGCATCATGGCTACCGTAGACGTAAAAACATTATACACGTCCATACCACACAGAGAAGGCCTAGAGGCCATTGAGAAAGCCTTACTACGTAGCACCTACCCGCAAGATCTACAAATCTTTTTGTTACAATTGATGGAATTTACCTTGATGAACAGCTATTTTATTCATGACAAACACTGGTACGTTCAACTAAATGGCACCGCCATGGGAAATTGCGCCGCACCGGCGTACGCTAATCTGTTTATGGGAGCTTACGAGGAAGAACATATCTACAACAACCAAGAATGGGCTACACACTTATTAGCCTACATGAGATTTATTGATGACATGTTCATCATATGGAAAGGAACACAGGAATCATTGATACAACAATTGATGATACTAGACGAGAAAAATGAGAGAATAAAATTCACATGGAAGATTAACAAAACCACCATTCAATATTTGGACGTGGAAATAACATCAAACAATGGCAACATCACCACAAATTTATATCGGAAACCCACAGACAGAAATAACTTATTACATTATACTAGCCACCATCCTACAACGCTGAAAAAACACCTCCCCTTTACTCAATTTCTTAGGGTTAAGAAAGTGGTATCTGAGGACCAGAAGTGCCAAGAACAACTTCAAATCATGGCAGACAGATTTTCCTCTCGAGGATACCCAAAAGAAACAATCCAGGAATCTCAAGAAAGAGTTCTTACTAAAACGAGACAAGAACTACTGACATATAAAACCATCACCAAACCACAGAGAATAACATGTGTAAGCAAATACTCAAATGTCAGCTCCCAGTTCAAGAAAATCATCTACAAAAATTGGCAAATTGTGCAAATGGAAAGTGATTTTAATGGCATATTTGATCAACAACCTCTATTCGCTCATACCCGAGGCAAAAACTTAGGGGAGCTTTTGAAACAACCCAAACAGACCTTTTCGCATCAAATCTACAGAGGAACAGTACCATGTTTGAACTGCGCAAACTGTCATAACATCATGAAGGGGTCAACGATAAATCACCCCATGAAAGGACACAAAATACCACTTAAAGTAAATGCCAGTTGCGACACCACTAATGTGGTATACCTTTTAAAATGCCCATGTGGAAGTGCATACGTGGGACACACGGAAAGAAAACTTAAAGTGAGGTTAACCGAACATAAGAGTAACATCCGCACACACTCTACCAAATCAACAGTAGCCACTCACTTCACAGAAAAACGCCATAATCTAAATCAACTGAGAGCTTGCATCTTAGAGGTTGTACCAAAAAAAGAAGGAGCATTGAACAAAAAAAACCTGCTCAAAAGAGAGAATCACTGGATATACTATCTGAACTGCCTGAAGCCACATGGACTCAATGATCGAACAGAACTTTTGTGTTATTTGTAATACCATGACATCATCATAGTAATGTGGAACTGTTAGATATATCATCCTGTAATTTTAACAGGGGGCCGTTTGATTGAACCCTACTTGTTTAACACACATTGTAACACCAGATATGTCTCTTAACTAAAGCTTCGTTTTGTCAACTCGCCAAAAAAAACGACACGCAAGAATAGCGTGCACCTGCACCTTTAATTCAACTAAAGCTTCAGTTTGTCAACTTCACTCTAACTTAAAAAAAACGACCTGGAAATTATAGCCTGTACCTTTAATTCAACCACTCCCATATAGCGATACACAACGCATGCGCTAACTACGCGGCGTTTCCTGACCCCGATATGCGGACACTCCTTTGAACCGGAGAGTAGCCGAGTGAGATAACGAGCAACGAACGGTAAGCTAAAATCAGACCCATAGAGTCCATGCGTAAGCGGCAGCGCGACCCTCGTCAACCGCCACGGACTAGACTAACGCTACAGATAACTTTATTGCTCATGCCCCGAATCAGCGTTATAGCAAAGTTTAAAGACGCGCGCATCTATATACGCTACAAACGACTTCATAGCCAAGTCCCTAATCAACACGATAGCAATGATTCAAGTACAGACGCATGAATACACAATGCAGACTAGCCCCCAAGTGCTAAGCATATTCACAACGAGCTATTTAGAGAGTAATAAGAATGTTTAATATAAGTGATTTAAACTTGGTTCTATCACATATGGTTACAATGTACACATTTCGTTTGTTTATAGATGTTCCCTGACGAAGGTGACTCAGCTCACCGAAATGCATAGGAACTAAACAAGATTGTTGCTACATGCTATTAATCAACAATGTGATGACATTTGAACCCATTGGAAATACAATTTATTTTGAACAAAACTACCTTTGTTTGGAATTTCTTTTGTGAACAAAACTCCAGCTGGATTCTACAGCAATTAACACTGGTGCCATGGGAGACACACCTATGGGCTCATAGGTGCGCAACCAGACAGTTTCAAATCCTCTGTTGACATATACTCAGAGGGTTTGTGACGTTTGGAGGTGGGCTGTATGATCATCATCCGGATCCTGTGGAGCGTACCTGACAAGTTTAAAATTAACCAAAAGTAGCAGAAAACACAAAAATATGGAGCTAGAAAAATAGAGGGGTAGATAATAAGTAAAATAGATTAAAAAAAACGTCAAACAAGCAAAGGATGGCAGAGATTGAGAGAGGATACAGAAAGCATGCCCAGAACCATAGCAATGAATGAAAAACAAGATGGCCGTGCCCATTCACGACCGCGTGGGTAAGTTCGCGCGAGATTTCCCCCGCGATCACACGCAAACTTGTACTAGCCAGCTGCACACTTTGCGAGATTACACATAGCGCCCGGAAACGGAAATACGTCACGCAAACAAGATGGCCCCGCCCGTGTACCACCGCTAGGGTAACTTTGCGTCAGTGCGCTACCAGCGGCTTGCGAAAACGCAAAAAACCACGCGAACTAACACGCCGCAAAAAAACAAATCACATATTCGCACGAATTCGCGGCTTCTGAATTCGATCTCGCGCAAATTCGCGACCCACGAATCCCGCAAAATTGTAGAAAAATGATTTTTGCAAAACTGAATGCACTCAGCAGGTGGAAAAGTTCAAGCTCATCATTAGTAACCATTCCCTGTAGTGCTTCCTGAGGGGCCCCTCCAGAGTTCAGTTGCCTACTTGCAACTATTCTATGACCCTGCTCTAACCCTCACAGCAGGCTCAGAGAATAGCTACAAGTATGCAACAAAGGTCCTGTTAAAAAAATTACACTGCAACAGAAAGCAATTACAGATAAGGAAGCAGGTGCCAGACTGGAAGTTCAAATTCAGTGACACATTAATCAACCCCTAATTCAGTCATGTCAGTTGAGGCAGGGCAGGTGTGCTAACAAACTTTGCAAAACTGAAAGCACTTAGCAGGTGCAAAAGTTCAAGCTCATTGTAGGAGCGTAGGGTCTGCTATCCTATGGTCACCCCAAATTTTTGCTTTTTGCTTCACTGGTTTCTGACTTAATGTGGCTGTGGGCCTGCTAATCAGACCCAGAGCCAGCTGTTCTCTCTCTAAATTACTGCCAATGCACTTTAGGTGCATCACGAATTGGAACTGGTTCACTTTATTGGCCCCTGTAACAGTGTACCCTAGGTACCCAGGGCATAGGTGTTTCCAAGGCCTACCAGGGGCTGCAGCATGTATTGTGCCGCTCCTGGCCTGGCCTCCATATTTGACACAACTGGCTGATCACTCAGCTGGGGTAAGTTGGTGTAATCACCTCTTAGTTAGGTACAGTATGCCTGTGCCTAACCCTAAACTGGACACATATGTTCCTATCAGCCACTCCTATGGAAGGCCTCATCAATCCTGGAGGCAGAGTGCTTGGAAATATGTGAGATGGTGCTCTAGCATGAGATGAGCCTGTCTGCAGCTGTCGGGAACCACTCCCTAAGCTGTTCCGGGATATTGCCATATCATATACTCTTAAGTGTATTATAATCCTCGCGGTTAAATGCTATCTTTGGTTTGGCTTTATCAAAACATGTCGAGTAAGGTGTCATACGAATTGGAATACTATCCCCTCGACTGTTCTGTCGACGGGGATAGCATTCCACCCTCCTAGAGGGACACGACATGTGTGTAGCCTTAACCCCGGTTAAAGTTAACCAGAGCCTCAGCATCACAAAATGGATGCTGCCACCACAGACACGAGTCTGGCTTCCTGCTGCTGACCGAAACTCGGCAGATGGTGGCCTGGACAAAGGGTTTCCTGCCTTGGGAGGTGCGAGCACCACCCCAGACAGGGTTTTGTGTATTGGGTTGGGCAGGGCTGAATAGAATCAGACATGCCCGGGGCACACATGGTGTCCCCGTGCATAGGCCAGTCCAAACCGGTCCTGGGACTTTCCAGACCCAGGGCTGGCGAGGAGCTGGAAAAAGGAAAGGGGGTGTAACCGCCCCCCTTCCTGGTTCCTCCCAGAGGAGGGACCTAGTAGGTGATCCACCCCTCAGATTGGGAATAAGAGTGGGAGCAGTGCCATTGCACAGCAGATCATCCTGAATCAACTATAAACAAAGAAGAAGACTGGACTTCGACATTCTGCTGCACAGAAGACTGAAGAGAATCTCCCTTGTGGCCTAGGAGTTGCCACCCTGTGAATACAGGCACCAACCAGCAACTCGACGTCTGCTTTGCCGCCGCTTCCTGCCGGAGCCCGAGCCCAGAGCCCGACAAGAACCAGACTCCCAGACCTCTCCGAGCCCGATCCACAGTCCCTGCAAAGAAGGGACCCGTGGAGGCCCCGAGTGACGTGGGACCGGACCTCGTGGAAGACACTCGAAAAGCTGACTGCGCAGCTTCTGAGGCATCCTCGACGTTGTGCTTTGGGGACTGAGAACCCCCACCACCGAGCAGCCCTTGCACCGAAGATAAGCCCTCCAGCATCTCCACGATCTGCGTGGGGCCCTTTTGCATTGTGCCACTTGACGCGCCATCCCAGCCACTAGCCACGTGGTCAGCGGCCATCTTAGCGACGAAACCGACAAACTACACAGCAGGTCTGGTTGCTCCAGATCTACCCAAGCTCCTGTGAAAAGGAACACTCGCTCTGACCTTGCTGGTCCGAGTGTTAAGCATCTTTCGATTCCTGCGTGGCTTGCATTAGCCAAGGCCTGTTTGCTCCGATCAGGTCGCCGACACCGCCAACAGCGAGAAGCTTACGTGGGACAGCTCGTGACCGACTCCTGGACGTCCTCAACCCCCGGTGTCCATGTGGCTGCAGAGAGAAGCTACCCGACAAAGCCTGTTTGCACCCGACATCGCCTGGTTCCAATCTGGTTCCACGGTAGTCACTGGCTAGTGACTTTGAACATTGTCCCCTCTGCTTTCAGGTCTTCACATCTTCAGATCCACCCTTGGATCCACCGGAACTCTTCACATCGAGCCGCCTGCAGCATCTTCAGCTCCAAGCACCATCGACCAGCGTGACGAAACCCGACACTACTTCGACCCTGTGCACCCGCTTCCTGTGGGTGAGGTAACTCAGCTCCGCTGGTGTTCCTACACTGGTACACATCTCAAGGGCCTGTGTCTTAAATTTCAGCTCCATAGGTCACTCGGAAGGTTCCTAACTTTCTAACTTTGTACTTTTTACGCACCATAGACTTTGCATTGGAAAGTGCGTGCACTTTGAACACTGCACCCGAGTCCCGCGGGCCTTTCCCGACTTAGTCACTGCTAGTCTCGAATAGCTCCAGCGATTCCCAAGGCCCTAGGCCTGTTCCCATTCCGATTGGTATCTCTTATACCACTTTCTTAGTATATGGTTTAGGTGGCCCCTAGGGCTCATCCATATTGTGCAACTTTTGTGTATGTTAAACTGTCTTGTGATTTAACGCTTGTGCTTCTGTGCTCATAAAGAGTCCAGGGGAATTTATAGTTAATAAATCAATATATATTTTCAATATATATCTGTGTGGTGTCCCTTTCATTTGTTATTCAAGGGGGTTGTGTATGGTATTACAGCTGGCTTCACATGCCTTTCAGAGTTTAGCCTAAGACTGCTTTGTCCACGTTACCACTAGGATAACTGGTCTACAAGGTTGAATTACAACCATCATCATAAGGGTTGCTTGGCATGGTACAAAGTGATCACTAAGAATTAGTGAGCATTATATACCAGGCCAACTTCTCACACTCATCATTAATCAGGAAGCACTTACAGCTAAGGAAGCAGGTGCCAGCTCAAATTCAGTGACACATTTATCAGCCCCAAATTAATTCATGTCAGTTGAGACAGGGCAGGTGTGCTTTCCCCCCCCCCATAACCTACAGTGATGAACCAGAGGGTGGCAGTGATGTACCAGAGGGTGGCATGGGTGAACCAGAGGGTGGCAGTGGTGAAACAGAGGGTGCTGTGATGAACCAGACGTAGAAACAACATGGTCGCGACCGTTGCGACCCGACAAGTACGTTCGCGTTTGCGAACTGGTAAAAAACCCTCGCGAACTGGCAGAAACCCTTGCGAACACAAAAAAATACGCAAATTCGCGAAAGTTCGCGAATTTTGCGGATTGCGAATTCGTGAATACGCAAATTCGTGAATCGCGTATTTGCAAAATTCGCCAATGCTTACTTATTACCCCCTAACCAAGAGACTCGTGGAGAGAGTCAACAAGACCCTAAAAGGTATGATTATACGGTATACAGATGTCCGAGAAACCCATAGATAGTGGGATGTCCTACTCCAATGCCTTTTCTTTGCCTATAGGGAGGTACCACAAAAGGGAGTGGGCTTCAGCCCCTTTGATATTTTGTATGGACACACAAAAGGCTTGTCTGGCAAGGATGGGATAAACCTCTTAAGGAACCCAAGCAGGATATTGTGAGCTATGTCTTGGGCCTGTGTTTCCATTGTCAGAGGACATGATGAGGGCTAATATTTACTTAGGGGCATATTACCAAGGGCTTTATCTCTGCTTTTTTGGCTTTAGAAGCCAAAGAAACGGAGATAAAAATATCGCCCTATCAACAAACGGGCCCTTAGCGTTAATTTTCCCTGTTCCTTGTTAATATGCCCCTTAGAGGCTAACCAGAAGTTTATTAAGCACTGGTATGACCAACAAACAACCTTGGTGGCATATCATCCAGGTCAAAAATTGTAGGTTATGGAACCTGTTCTCCCATGGCCCTACAAATCAGATAGAATGGACCCTGCATGGTACTGGAGAAGATGGGTGAGGTAACCTACCTGGTGGACCATTGTAACCCAGACACCAACATAAGGTAATCATGTCAGTCCTCTGAAGCCCCACTTTGACAAGATGGATATTACCATGCTCATGGTCACTGACGGAGGGAGGAAAATCAGACTGAGCATTTCTCAGATCACCTATCCAACAATGCCAAGGATGGTTCAGTGGCTGGAGCAGCACTATCCCCTGACAAAACAGCAGCAGAGAGACTGTCACCAATTGTTGAGGCAGATTGCTGGACTATTCTCCCTGATACCTGGACTGACCCAGTGGTGAAGTTATGACAATAAGACTGGTAATAGCTTACCTGTCAAAAACAAAATATTTAAGTTGTCAGATAAAGTAATGGAAGAAGTTTACAAAATGTTGTCCCTGGGAGTGATTTAACCCTCTAGTAGCCCCTGGGCCAGCCAATTGTGCCCAAAGCCAACCCAAAATTGGGGACTGCAGAACTCAGTCGGGGTGTCACATTGTATTTCAACTATTGCCATTTGACATTAAAGAGAAGAACAACATTGTTACAAACAAGGTATTAATTCTAACATAAATACCTTTAATAGAAGTCTCATTACGGTTGTCACAGCGGGCCCAATCCAAAACAATTTCACCATTTGCCCCAGATCTTTGCATTGCTTTTTAGGGTAGCTCCTGGCCTCATACACTGGCTTTTCTATCTGAGCACACCAATTCACCATGCAACCAGTGAGATAGCGAGTGTGGGTTGGAGGATTTTTACGTACTATGTCTCCTTTTGCCACTCCCAACAATGCTTGGTCAGTCCTTGTGCCTCTCATGCCCTCAAAGATGCCCAGGAGTAGTGACTTTTGGTGACAGTTCCACTTCCCATCCCAACACCTCCATTAGTTTCTAAGCAATTGCTGCCCAGTAACTCACAATAACAGGACACGTCCAGACCATGGGATAGACATCTGCAGGAGCAGTTGGACACTTAAAACATGTTTCACTGGAAAGGAGGTGCATTCTGTGGAGGTGGGCGGGGTTTAAGTAGTCACAGTGTAGATAGTATTCCGGAATTAGCCATAGTCTGGAAAAAATCGTAATAGTGTGAGGGCCATCAAAGTGTCCTGCCAGTCTTCATCGTCCAATTGTCCAACCCACTTCTCCCACTGAGCCCGCAGATGTGTTAATGTGTCAGAGTAATTGTTTATCAGTGATTGATAAATTTGAACAATACCACCTTTCGATAATGCACCCATCAGGATTTTGGCTTCCATGGGACTGAATTCCGGAGTGTCGTGTCTGGAGGAATGTGTGCTATCAATGCCTTCCTTACCTGTAAGTAGCTATGGAGTTGTGTATGGGACAAAGCATATGTAGATTGAAGTTCTTGACAAAAAATACATTCAGGGGCCAGATCAGACATCCCGCAACAGAGATATGCCTATCTTATCCCAGCAAATAAATCCCTCCTGGCCAGTATCTTCATGTTTCCAGTTCCCTGACCACAAAGTGGTCTGCTGGGTAAGCCTAGACTCCCAGCCAATAAACTGGAACGTGGGGCACAAGCTAAGAAAGAACACTCAGGTGACTGTTGTAATGAATACTGCATACAATATCTAGTAAGTTGAATGTTTAATAACAAGCAGGTACAAGAGATGCTCTCAGTCACAGGTCTAGCAGGTAACTGAACATTACACTCTGGAACATAGAATGCTACATCATGTGGAACCTTCTTACCTGTAGTCATGGACACAACTAGAAGATGCCACATCTCCTTCCTTTACAATACATCTAAAGTATAACAACAATATACTGGAGAATAAATATGATAATTAGTAATAAATAATGCATGTACTAAATACTAATAAACATTGCACAACTTTTTACAACTGGTAATGGTAATAATGTAATTAATACACTTTCACCCTTCCTATCTTACATAACATAACTCCTATACTTAACTGGAGCTCTAACCACTCTTCCACTACAATTTGTTTTTGCTCCAACACCAGAGTCATTCGGCAAACTTGGATCAGAATTATCAGCTTGTAACTCGGGAGTAGATGACACAACAGAAGTGGGAATGCAAGTTACATTTGATTCTTGATGAACAGAAGCGTTACCACCCGAAGGATGAATTACTTCATCCCACTGCCATTCCATAGAAGATGAAGAATCCACCTCTGCTCTAACTTGAATAGTATTCCTATACAAACACAATCTGTTGTGATGCCAAGTGTTGCCATCACTTAATGTAGCTGATTTCGATAGTGGCAAAACAACTTGCATAGGTGAGGAAAACTTACTTTGTCGTTTCTTAACTTTATTGGGTAACTTCACTTTAACCCAATCTCCAGTTTTTAATACAACATCTTTGGTATTATGCAATTTGTCAAAGTGAGATTTCCCAGATTCATGCATTTTCCTTAAATTAGACCTCACTAAGGCCGTAGACCACTTCCCATAAATTTCATTTCCTTCCAAGCTATATTGTCTTTACGAAATAGTTCTCTTCCCCTCAAAATTCTTAATGGACTGTAACCAGTTCCAGTAGGGATAATTCTGTACGCCCATAATGTTCAAAGTAATTCCTTTTCCCAATCTTTTCAACCAGAGATCGCTGCTTGTACACTTCCCATTATTACCCTGTTAAATCTTTCTACACAGCCATTCCCTGAAGGATTATAAATGGGAGTGCACTTTTTGAAAATACCATTTCTTTCCAGAAAGTTTACATATTTGATTGATGAAAATTGTGGGCCGTTATCACTCAAATTTTCCTTAGGTATTCCCTCACGCATAAATATACTTTGAAGAAATATAATTACATGTTTTGAATCAAAATTGATTGTGATATCAATTTCTGGCCATTTTGAAAATTCATCAATTATTACTAAAATTTACTTATTTTCTCCATTACAGTCTACAATTGGACCTAGTCAATCTATACATAACCGTTCCCAAGGATTATTCGGAATAGATCCCAATCCCAATGTAGGTTTTAAAGTTTTTAAAGTTTTGTCAAATTATTGCAGATAATGCAATTCCTCACAAAATTCTCAGCATCTTTATCCAGACCAGGCCACCAATATTGCATTTTCATTGTTGATTTAAGTTTAGAAATTCCCAAGTGACATTCATGATTGATTTCCAAAATTCTTTCTCTCAGTGTGGATGGTACTACAATCCTCTCACCTCTACAGATGTAACCATTGTCATCTAGAGATAGTTCATCTTGAATTTCCCACATGGCCTTTACATCACCATGTAGACTATTCTTCCCTGGCCACCCACCTGAAATATAGTTTGTAACACTAGCTAATTCTGTGTCCAGTACAAAACTCTAGTTCCAATCTTCTTTGGATATAGCGCTTGTGTTGTCTAAACCTGTAGCAATACTAAAATACTCATCTTCTTCTTGAAATCCCTGTTGAACAGGTGATCTACTCAAGTAGTCAGCTACCTGTTTGTTTTTTCCAGGAAGATACACCACATCATAATTAAACTCCAACAGTTTTAAACTCATCTTGGCTACACGAGGAGTGGCCTTCAGTATTCCCTCTGATGTTAGTACTTTGAGTAATGGTTTTGATCGGTACGTAGGGTGAATCGTGTGCCCCAGATAAAGTGTCTAAATTTAGTCATTGCCCGGACTGTTGCAACATTTCTTTCTCTATAGCCGAGTATTTAGTTTTAGCAGGTGACAGTGATCTTGATGCAAAAGCTATAGTTATTTCTTTGTAATCATCATCTATCTGGGAAAGAACAGCCCCTAATCCCTTTCCACTTGCGTCGGTGGAGATGATGCTGTGGGCCAAATTGTCATATGCTTGGAAATGCATTAATGAGATCTGTCTTAATAGCCTGAAAATCTTGTTCAAGTTCTTTATTCCACGAAAATTCACTTTTGACTTTCAAAATTTGTCTCAAATTGTATGTTTTATATGCAAAGTTCTTGACGAATTTTAAATAAAATTTAGTAAGACCTTAAAAAGATCTGATTTCATCTTTAGTAGAAGGTGAGGGTGCTTTTTCAATTGCCTCCATCAAGTTCTTTTTAGGAGAAATACCTTTGCTGCTAACCTGGTGACCTAGATATGTTACCGAATTCATTCTGAATTTACACTTTTTTAATTCTGCCGTTAACCCTATCTCCAACAATTTTTCAAAACAATTCTGAGTCTATCATCCTGCTCTTTTAAATCACGTCCCATAATCAATATGTCATCCTGAAAGTATGTTATACCTTTTATTTCTTTGAATAATTTACGCATCAATCGTTGAAACACGTCGGCAGCAGAAGCCAACCCAAAAGGCATCCTTATAAACCTGTAACAGCCAAATATATAAACGCTGTCAGACTTCTGCTGCCTTCGTATAACTCAACCTGATGATAGGCAGATGTAAGGTCAATTGTTGTGAACCATTTTACATGCTTAGTTTGTGACAACAATTCATCAATTTTCAACAATGGGAATTTGTCAATTATGATATTTTTATTGAGATCCCTCAAATCAATGCATAAGCGCAATCGATTATCAGGTTTCCTTGCGATCACTAAGGGGGCCAACCATTCTGCGCTCTCCATGGGCTCAATAATACCTTTCTTTTCTAACTTTTCTAATTCTTTCATGACATCATCCTTTATACTCATAGGAATATTCCTAGCTTAGTGACAGACTGGTTTTGCATTCTGTTTAAGGACAATTTTATGAGTAAATCCTTCTAGTTTCCCTACATCTCCGGTAAAAACCTTTGCAAACTCTTTAGTGATGTTATCAGTAAAATCTTTGTTAAAATCATCAATGAGCATCACTTGATCTTCTGCTTTGGGGTTTAACATGATGCCTAATTCCCCTTGATCTATCCACCCCAGTACAGAGGGACCCTTTTCAGCCACATAAGATTTTCCTACGGTGGATCTGTCTTTGAATTTGAACATTTCTTCAACAAAACCCACCATAGGAATTGCTTGTCCAGTATAAGTTACGGGACGTATATCTGGTGGACTAAGTTTTTTTATTAATACATTTTGCAAATTGTTCTTCCCAAACTGATCGCTGTACAATTGTATAAGGGGAACCTGATTCAGCTACGATTCGAATATCCACAGCCCCAATATTGATGTCACACGCTGGTTTTTTCTTCCTGCCATTAGAATTGATATTCAACACCTCATCATTAGAGTCTTCATAGTCAAGTATGCAAAATACATCATCATCTGAGGAAGACTCATTGTTGCTATTGCTTACCTCTTTATCTTCAACACAGTTTACCTGCCTCTTTTTGTTTTTATTCGTCCTTCTTCTACAAACTTTTGAAAAATGGCCTACAACACCACAATATGGCATTTCGATTTAAGAGCAGGACACCATCTTTCAAAAGCATTGAGACCACTGTAAATACATCTATAACATACATTTTTGTTATCTGAGTTATTTTTCATCGTATTATTCACTTTTCTATTATGTGCTTTATTAAATGAACCATCATTATCTTTTGTTGTCAAATTTTGCTTTTGCTTGAATATTTGCTACTACATTCCATTCTTCATTTTTCTTAAGTGCAACCTGTGCATATCTTTTAGACATTCCTGCTTTCTTAATGATTGCTATTATTTCATTAAGAGGAGAGTCTCCACAAACCCATTATTTTTCTTGGATAGCTGAATTGTTGCAATGCATTACCAGTTGGTCTCTCACAAATCCATCATGTAAGTTCTCAAATTGACAATTTACTGAAAGCTTTTTTAGTGCAGAGACATAATATTCCACTGATTCTGATTTTAATTGCTTCCTTTAAAAACATTTGTATCTACTGATACCAACACACACTGTAGGCTGGCAATATATATCTAAGTCAGATAAGGCATCAAGAAATACATCAGGATTGTCAGTGTTTTTTTTTTCCATTTGTAAATATATTCTAATGCCCTCTGGACCTAAATTGTGGAGTAACATCTTTTTCTTCCTAGAAGGTGAAAATACGTAATCATTTTCTTCCTCTAAAGCAGAAACGTAATTTAAAAAATAATCTTTCCAATCTATCCACTTGATGGTAGGTTCACCAGGACGTTGAGGAAATGGAACTAAAGTAACCAATCCTGTAGATTGTGTAGCCATTGTCAATATTATGAGTCACAGTTCAATAGTATAATGAGCATTCTTTCCCTTATTCACTTAAAAATAAATTCTTTTTAAAGTCTTACTACCCAAATGACTTGTTTTAAATACCACATCAATTTAACGAAAATCGGATTTACCTTCTTTCTGTTATTAATCGCGTGCTTGTAACATTCTCTTGTATCTCTTCTATTTCTATTCTACTCTTTCAATTCTTCTATTCTAGAACTCTGTCTTCATTCTTCTCTGGGCTCCTACTGAGACGTGCTGCTCTGCTGTGTGCCCGTTATTTGATATGCTTTCAAGACTTGAATAAAAGTCTCAATTTAAATTGAAGACATCCTGCCTCCTGCCTATCATTCCTCGGTACATATTATTGGTACCAGGAGTGGGGTAAAGCAGATAACATATTCTGCTTTCTCCCATTCAACTTTTACATCGAGGATCCCTGCCCAGCCGTCGGAAGCTCTTCATGATAAGTACTTTCAAATGTGTTTATTCTTCATTTCATTAACGCACTACGGAGCTTCCTGCTAGCTGCCAGATACTTTGTTTAATCATATCGGACCCACGGCCTTCATTTCTGCCAGCTGACGGTTTGTCTACAAGCAGCAGCACAGGTCTGTCTCATTAATTATTCATCCTGCTTCTGCAGTGCTGGTGACTTTCACATGTTTAACTTCAAAAGCGCTTAATAATTAACTTGCTGTCAGCGGGATTTATGAGGACTTCTGTTGGCACAGAAATTCCTCCAACTGAAGCTATTACAGCAGTTTGATACAGCGCGAGCCTCTTTTTGCCTACAAGCATTATTCAAAAGTGTTTCTATCTCTTAGCAACTAATGCTGGCAAGCTTTCTCATTCAGATTCCAGATTGAGAACTGCATCTCTATTCTATTAGAACATTCAGATATAATTCTATAGTGGAATTTTAACTTTGTCTTAAAGCAGCAAGTTTGAAACATTCATGCATAGTTCTATTGTAAAATTTTAACTCTGTCAGCAACAAAGCAGCAAGTTTCCGGGAAGGTTTAGATTTTTGGTTACATCATAATTCAGTATTCAGCATTCTTTATATTGTTGAATCATTCTAATTCTTTCTGGCTATCTACTGCTTGCATTTTATGACATCATAATTCTGCTGTTCCAATTTATTCACCATGTCCTCTTCAGAAAGTGCTCTGCATCCTCCGCCCTTCCTACAGAAACCAGGCAAACCTGAAATTGTTTGGAAGCAATGGATCAATATTTTTGAGAACTATTTGGTTGCCATCGATGGAGTTGATTTTTCTGCTCAAAGGAAAAATGCTCTACTTTACAATCATTTGGGTGCTGCAGACATTTTTTAACAATTTACCACCTTTCCCAAGACCTTCTGGCGACATCACATGGAATACATACATTGAATTTATTGCTAAACTTAAGAAACATTTTTCGGATGAACCAAATGTCATGCTGGAAAGACACAGCTTCTTCAAGAGGAAACAAGGAAGTGATGAATCTGTCGAAGAATATGTTGCCGCTCTTTGAGTTCTTGCTTCAACTTGCGAATTCGAAAATTAAGCAGACACTGCTATTAGAGATCAATTCGTCTTTAATTGCTTTTCAAAAAAGATGCAAGAACGGTTATTGACTTGTCGTAATCCATCTCTTTCAGAGGTTATCGATATTGGTAAAAGTATCTAGCGCTCAATAATTTCTTCACAAGCTTTAGCTGGACATGAAGGTCATTCGCCTATTTCATATATTTCTGAAAATGCTGAGTTTTCTATCTCTGCTATTAAGGTTAATAAGGATAAAGATGTTAAACGTACCTTTTGTTTTAGGTGTGGTTCAAAAAATCACATTGCCAATTTTCCTTTATGTCCTGCCTTAAGTAAAAGATGTGGGAAGTGCAATAGATCAGGTCATTTTCAGGAATTTTACAAATCCCGTCGTTTTTTTCAATATCAAAATGTTAAAGTACATAATGTTGAATTGGAGTCGCAATCTTCTATCAACTCAATTTCTGCTTCTGTTCCTGAGTGCTCCAACATGTTTTCAAATATGCTTTTAACTATTGATGAACCTTCTGATTGTGAAAAACCTGTATGTCAAGCCCTTATCAATGACAAACCTTTACAGGTTTAAGCTGATTCGGGTGCTCCCATTACAGTATTAGCTGGCACCACCGTTTTCAATGTTTGGGGTCACTCTATATCTTTGCAAGCTCCTGATATTTTGCCTAAAGCGTTTGGAGACAAAGATATTGACCTTCTTGGTTTCTTCATTGGTTCGCTTAAAATCCTTGGAAGGTCTACTGAAACCTAGATATACATTGCACTCAAAGGCAGAGATTTGGTTGGTTGGAGAGACTTAGCCAAATTAGGGATTTATTTAAAACCTGGTCACAAGAACCCGATTGTTCTAGGAGATCTCCCTATTATGTCTATTGCTAGTGATCCTTCTCCTATTGATTTATTTAAAAAAGAGTTTTCTTCTGTTTTTAATGACAACATTGGTACTATAAAAGGTTTTGAACATGTTATTAAGCTAAAACCTAATGCTACACCTGTCACTCACAAAGTCAGACCTGTTCCGATTAGCGTCAGGAATGATTTAAAAAAACAATTGGAGAGACTCACTGTAGATGGAGTTATCACTCCAACTGACTCTTCTCAGTGGGTATCTCCCATTGTTCTTGCTAAAAAAAAATGGAGATCTTCGTCTTTGTGTGGACCTCAGGTCTTTCAATCGCAATATCGTTGTTGATTGTCATCCTCTCCCACATATTCAACAAATGTTTTCCAACATTGGTCATGCTAAATATTTTTCTAGTTATTGATCTCCGTTCGGCCTATAACCAGATATTACTTACTAACGAGTCTCAAGAACTTACAACGTTTGTTACTCCTTTCGGAGCTTACACATTTTTGAGGCTGCCGTTTGGTTTGGCCTCGGCAGCCTCAGTTTTTCAAAAGGTCATGGACGTCCTTTTTAAGGACATGGAAAATGTCCAGGCATATCAAGATGATATTCTTGTGTTCACAGAAACCAAGGAGGAACATTTGTGTATTTTGCATAAAGTTTTTTCCATTTTGAAATCAAGAGGGGTTACAGTGCAGCCAGACAAATGTAAATTTTTGGTACAGCAAATTGATTATTTAGGTCATACTATCGCCCCTGAAGGTATTAAACCCAAATTTTGCAATGTTGAGGTCATTCTTAAAGCTCCTCCTCCTTCTGATAAAGATACTCTTAGATCTTTTTAGGTCTTTGCGAGTACTATGCTCGTTTTGTGAATGAGTATTCCATCTATGTTCAACCTTTAAGAAATTTGCTCAAGAAGGGTACTAGTTTTATTTGGTCAGATGATGCTAATACTGCCTTCCAAAATATCAAACAATTGGTGGTCAATGCCCCTGAGCTCAGCCCGTTTGTTCATGGTCATCATTGCACAGTTACTGTTGATGCCAGTTTAAATTGACTTGGTGCAGTTTTTGGACAACATAATTTGGGTAAGGATCGCACTATTTCTTTTGCATCCAGATCTTTGACTCATGCTGAATCAAAATACTCGACTTGCAAGAATACAACTTTACCATTAAATATATTCAAGGTGGGAAAAACTTCAGGGCGGATTGCCTCTCTCGGCTTCCTTTACCTACTACAACTGATGATGTCATTGATGAATTTGATTGTGTAGTGGCTTCCATTGATATTTCTTCCTCATCTAATGGTGCTATCTCTGAAACAGATTGGCTTGAAGCTACTTCCACTGATCATGATATGAATAGAATTTCAAATTTTATTTTTAAAGGTTGGCCTCCCATTCGTAATATTCCACATAATCTTTAACCATTTGCTCAAATCTCCTCAGAATTGTCTTTGGAAAATGGCATCTGTACGAGGAATGGTTGCATTATTCCTCCTGTTTCTCTTAGGAGTAAACGTATTTCAATTGCTCATTCAGGACATTTAGGAGTTACTGCTACCTGTAAGAAACTCAGAGAGAATTATTGGTGGCCTTCTTTAAATACTCAGGTTTCGAGTTTTGTTGATGTGTGTCCTCAATGTGTTGTATCGGACAAACTTTGGAGGACAGCACAAAACCCATTACGTCCAGTCTCTTTACCCGAAAGTCCATGGGTAAAAGTTGCCCTAGATTTTGCTGGACCTTTTAATTTATTACCTCCCTCGTCAAGATTTTTGTTAGTTTTGATTGACTATTTTTCAAAATGGATTTATTTTTCTTTTGTTGAATCAGCCTCGACCAATTTTGTTTTACAATTTCTTTAAAATGTTTTTTCTGCTGAAGGTCCTCCAAGAGAGCTTGTTACGGATAACGGTACTCATTTTGTATCTAATGCAATGCAAGATTTATTGAAGTCTATGGACATTAAACACATTTATTTATTTATTTATTTATTATTACATTTATTAAGCGCACAGCTACCCGGAGGTTTCCCGGCGCTAGAGCAAACTGAACGGTGAAAAGAGGAAGGGACATTAGTTGCTTTATACAGTCCTGCTGCTAATGGACTTGTTGAGAGAGCGAACCGTTTTCTCAAAGAAGGGGTTCAGACTGCTTTATCCTCTGGATTAGATGTAAATCTTTTTCTTAAAAATAAGGTGAATGCATATATCACATTTCTCCGCATTCAACAACTAATTTCACACCTTTTGAGTTATTAAGAGGTAGGAATTGTCGTACTCTGCTTCTTCCATCTTGGTTGGAGCGACATTCTTCTAACTCTTCCTCAAGTGGTATAACCAGTAATAACAAGTCTGTTTTGCAACAATCTGTAGTTTTAGCACAAAGCAAGCAGAAGTATCATTTTGATATTCGCAAACATGCTAAATCAACGGATTTTATTGCTGGCTCGTATGTCCTCATCAAGAAACCTTTTCTTGTCAAGAAGGGAGAATCTTGTTTTTCCTTGCCTTATAAAATTTCAAAAGTTGGTCTCAGTTCTTGTTTACTTCATGATGGGAGATGGTGGAGCAAGAATAGACTTGTTCCTATTTCTGATGAGCAAGCTGCGATTTATAAAAATACTGCTAATAATCATGATTTGGATGATTATGTTTTGTTTGAAGGTTCTACTTCTTCCTCAAATGTAACATCATCCAATTTGCATAGTAATGTTGTTGCTTCCACATCTTCTACTTCAAGAGGAAATGTGGTCTCTATTCCAACTACTGAAACAATTGTTGATGCTTCTGATATGATTTCTGTTTCAACTACTGAAAATATTGTTGATGCTTATGATATGATTTCTGTTTCTACTTCCTCTTTACCTTCAAAAAGGATTTATAAATTACCTGTTCGATTTAAAGATTTTGTCTTATCTTAATAGTTTATTTCTTTAAATGTTGCATTCTTGTACATTAGTTTTTTTTATGTTTCATGTAATGTATCATTTATTATTTCTCCGAAAAGGGGAAGATGTGTAACATTCTCTTGGACCTCTTTCTTCTATTTCTATTCTACTCTTTCAATTCTTCTATTCTAGTTCTCTGTCTTCATTCTTCTCTGGGCTCCTACTGAGACGTGCTGCTCTGCTGTGGGTCCGTTATTTGATATGCTTTCAAGACTTGAATAAAAGTCTCAATTTAAATTGAAGACATCCTGCCTCCTGCCTATCATTCCTCGGTACAGTGCTACATTCATTTCTTTATTTATTTTCTTTACGCGACCTGTTCAGTGCATTGTTTCCCACGAAAATGTTTGAAAATGCTTGGTTGTTAAGGATGCCGAGTGTTTGCTAGGCACAAAATGGCCGCCACGTCTTTGACGCTGAATGCATGATGATGCTGATGTGCTACACGTATTTTGCGAGATGAAGCATTGATTTTCAGCGCTCTATTGCTGACGGTAAGAGCAGCAAGTCGGAACGCGCTACCTTCGCTTGCTTCCACGAGCTGGAATGTCGGTTCAAGTTAAAAGATGCATCTTTAACTCCAACGGCGCTGCTAATATTTGAGGTACAATTTCCTGGGGCTAAAGTACCAAATAAAATATGTACTCACTGTTGGAACTACAATTTGAGTACGACGAATGTTCCTTCTTAAATCCTCCGTGCCCCTCTTTAGATTGTCGTTTTTTCTCTGCAATTTCACGATTATTAAGTTGAATAAATATTTCCTGTATGACTTTCACAAGTTCGTCATAGATTGGGAAGTAGATACACTTTGACGTTGGGCAATGAACTCTGCTTGTAAAATTTCTGCCCAAAAACAATTTTCCAATTTTTCCACCAAAAATAAATACATTTCTTTTTCCTTTAAAAAAAATCTTGAATGAAGATGCAGTTCAGGGTAGTTCACATATGATCCCATCTTGTCACCATTGTTGTAATGAATACTGCATACAATATCTAGTAAGTTGAATGTTTAATAACAAGCAGGTACAAGAGATGCTCTCAGTCACAGGTCTAGCAGGTAACTGAACATTACACTCTGGAACATAGAATGCTACATCATGTGGAACCTTCTTACCTGTAGTCATGGACACAACTAGAAGATGCCACAGTGACCTCACAGAGGGTTTGCAGGAGCCGGGTGCCATACATCATCCACATCACCTCTGCAAACAGATATGAGGATAACTCTGCTCAATACGTCGGGTCTGACCAACCAGTGAGATAGCGAGGGTGGGTTGGAGGATTTCGACGTACTATGTCTCCTTTTGCCACTCCCAACAATGCTTGGTCAGCCCTTGTGCCTCTCATGCCCTCAAAGATGCCCAGGAGTAGTGACTTTTGGTGACAGTTCCACTTCCCATCCCAACACCTCCATTAGTTTCTAAGCAATTTGTGCCCAGTAACTCACAATAACAGGTCACGTCCAGACCATGGGATAGACATCTGCAGGAGCAGTTGGACACTTAAAACATGTTTCACTGGAAAGGAGGTGCATTCTGTGGAGGTGGACAGGGTTTAAGTAGTCACAGTGTAGATAGTATTCCTGAATTAGCCATAGTCTGGAAAAAATCGTAATAGTGTGAGGGCCACCAAAGTGTCCTGCCAGTCTTCATCGTCCAGTTCTCCAACCCACTTCTCCCACTGAGCCCGCAAATGTGTTAATGTGTCAGAGTCATTGTTTATCAGTGATTGATAAATTTGAACAAAACCACCTTTCGATAATGCACCCATCAGGATTTTGGCTTCCATGGGACTGAATTCCGGAGTGTCGTGTCTGGAGGAATGTGTGCTATCAATGCCTTCCTTACCTGTAAGTAGCTATGGAATTGTGTATGGGATAAATCATATGTAGATTAAAGTTCTTGACAAAAATACATTCAGGAGCCAGATCAGACATCCCCCAACACAGAGATGCCTATCTTATCCCAGCAAATAAATCCCTCCTGGCCAGCATCTTCATGTTTCCAGTTCCCTGACCACAAAGGGGTCTGCTGGGTGAGCCTAGACTCCCAGCCAATAAACTGGAACGTGGGGCACAAGCTAAGAAAGAACACTCAGGTGAACTCACAGAGGGTTTGCAGGAGCCGGGTGCCATACATCATCCGCATCACCTCTGCAAACAGATGTGAGGATAACTCTGCTCAATACGTCGGGTCTGACCAACCGCCATAAAGCCAGTCATTTATAACCGAGGTCTCAGAGGCTAGGTAATATAGGTACAGGTTGATCAGACCTAAGCCGTCCTCATATGACATCCATTGACACTTTGCTAGAGCTAGTCATGGTATGAAGTGGGCCAGAGAATAGACGTCACCAGGGAGTCGATCACCCTGAACCACTGTTGAGGTATTTAACTGCTAGAAATTTTGAATAAGATACTAAAACTTTGGCAGGACTATCATCTTATAGAGAGTAATTCACCCCGATACGCTAAGTGGGAGAAGCTGTCATTGTTTTAAGTCCGGCTTCACCCTAAGAAGCAGTGGTGTAAAGTTAAGAGTCCAAGTCAATTCAGATGGGGGGGCAATGTGGACACCTGTACAGCAAAAAGTCAATCACTGCACCGGTATGGTTTCCTGCCAATCGATGCATTCACGAGAGGGATGAAGAGGAATAAGCATCAAATTTGCAAGATTCACCTGAAGACCAGAGGCCTCCGCAAAGAGCTGAAGGAGGTGAAGACAGCGCAGACCAGTCTTGTGTCCTGTGTTCCATTCCCAGCCCCGTAGATGTGCATCGCAGAGTATAAGTCGATTGAAGGGTTCAATGCAAGAGCAAAGAAAAGGGAGCACAGGGGGCATCTTTGACTAGTACCTCAGCAAATGGGGAATGGGTCAGAGACAGCACCATTAATCTGTATGTGTGCAGTCGGTATAGAGTAAAGCAGTTTGGTATAGTTACAGAAGCGAGGCCCTAGGCCCACCCTCTGAAAAACCTGAGCCATGCATGTCCTGTCCACCATATTAAAGGCTTTCTCGAAGTCCACTAACAACAGAGGCAGATAATGCAAGAGAAGATGTTGACAAGCTAAGGCTACATGGAGGCGTCTAAGACAGGGCCGCGTGCTCTTGGTCAAGATGCAGCCGTCTTGGTCCGGATGTATGAGTGTGGGGAAGACCGTTTTTATACATATAGCCTGAATCATGGCAAAGATTTTTTTTCTTCATTAATAAGGGAGATCGATTGATATGCCAAACAGTCAGTGGATGGAGGGCTTGTTTTTGTAATGACCACAATAGAGGCCATGTCTATTTCTTATGACCAACTTTGGCGACCTCAGAGTAAAAGGCAAACAAGTGTGGGGAGAGGATCTCCTGTATTTGCTACATAGAATTCTGTGGGGAATCCAACAGGACCCGGTGTCTTTCCAGTTCCAGTGAAGATCCCGCAGTAGAGATCTCTTCAAACATGAGGGTTGTTCCAGGGTCTGCCTCTCACCTTGTGACACTCGAGGCATCGAGATGTCATTTAAAAGTGGGCAGTCCAGTTCAGCTTGCGGCCATGGGGCCACAGCGTGTAGACTACAATAGTAGTCTGCAAACGCCCACACTATGCCCAGTGTAGAGCATTGGAGGGTATGTGCAGTATACATTATCTTTGGAATCTCTTGCGTGGTCATGGGTCAAGTAGCTAGCCAGTATAGTAATTTGACATTTTTGTCACCCCATTTGTATATCCTTGCAGTGGATGCATGCCACACTTGTCTCTCCGCCTCCAGCGATAGAAGGTGAATCTCAGCCCAGGTCATTACAAGCTGATAGAAGGTGAATATCAGCCCGGGTCATTACAAGCTGATAGAAGGTGAATATCAGCCCGGGTCATTACAAGCTGATAGAAGGTGAATATCAGCCCGGGTCATTACAAGCTGATAGAAGGTGAATATCAGCCCGGGTCATTTCAAGCTGACGGCAGCCTCCCCCAGGGGTCTTCAGGGATTTGGCCTCCAACTGAAGGGCTTGGGCCTCCAGTTGGGTTATCTGTTGGAGTTTATCTCTCTCTCTCTCTCCCCCATGAAGGATACTTTTGACGTGTCCTCTGATGGTAGCTATACAGGCTGCTCATATTGTGCTGGCTGATTTCACTGTCCCCTCTTTAGCCTGGAAATACAGCTGGAGTTTGCCAGCTAATGCTCAGAAGTATGTGTCTTTCAAGAGATACTATGCGTTTATTTGCCACACTGGGTGCTGAGCAGTAGCCCTAGTGCCTAGACGGACAAGTGCATGATTGGATATACCTGAGGAAGAATCTGACACCGGAAGACAATCAGTGGCCGGTAGGAGGATAAGATCCATTTTAGCATGGGAGCTGCGGAGGTATGAGTGTACAGTCACAGCATAGGGCTCCAGGGGCACCCTGCATCCCACAAGCCAAGTGCGTTTATTCAACTAGAAAGTCGATGAGCCCTTGCAGACCTGTGGCCTGATGGGACAACAGTAGAGTCAACATCAGGATTGAAAACTGCATTAAAATCACCGCCCACCACTGTGATACCATAAGTGAGTGCCAAGCTTAGATTTTTGAGGGTCTGAAAGAGCGACACCATCACCGAGGGAGGAACATAGAGACAAGAGATTCAACCCATGACTCTCCACCTCACCCTCATGGACAATGATGATGTCACATGTTTGATCATCATATGGAAGGACCGATGGACGAGAATTGCTACCGCATCAGAGCCTTGTCTGTAACCAGCATGATAGACTCTTTCATAACCCTGATGGAGCAGGACGGGGCAATGAGACAGTCTCTCGTCCTGTTTGGCGAGTGTAAGAACAACAGGCCCTACAGGGGCATGATGTCCGATGCAGGCCTGAGAGAGGCAGTTTTGATCCGAGACGACTGTCATGTCTCTTGCAGTGCAACTCAGACGTGTACGAGTCCGAGCTTGTCCAGATCCTCCATTGCATCTTGGCAGATACGGGCTTTTGCAGCTAGGATGGGTCCTATGTGGGATGGGGAGATTAGTTCAGGGGACGGAGCTGCCTCTCCTCAGTAAGCCAATACAATGCCGCCACAGGCATGTAAAAAAATGTGTTTTCCCTTCATAGACCACCTTCAACCATGTAGGGAATAGGAGCATGTAGGAGAGGTTGAGAGTTTCAGTTTCTGCTTGACCACCGCATAAGAACATCTTTTGGTCTGCACCTCTCTAGTATAGTCAGGGAATATTAGCATCTTAGAGTCTTTGCAGTGCAGGTCTGGGAAGTGTCCCATCTCACAATAGATGGAATGCCAGTCCCAAAAGTTGAGGATGCAGGCAATCATGGGCTGATATGGGGTTCCGGGGGTGACTGGCACCTAAGACCGGTGTGCCCTCTCTACTACAACCCAGGTAGGTAACTTCTCTGCTGGCATCCATGACTTTATCCACTCTTTCTCCATACCTGCTGCAGGTAGGATCCCTTGAAGGCAATAGTCCAGGCGCCCAGCCTGCTTGCGGCACTAAGGATGACTTAACACCATAAACAGGGTCTGGGCTTACTGGCAATAAGGACAAGCCTCACCAGAACAATAATAAACCAAAAGCGGTACCAATATTGCCACGTTACTTATGTGCTGGATCCCGGGTGATCACTCGAATCACTGAATCAAGCAGTAATTCTCAAAGAAACATATTTCAGAATGAATCAATTTTGTTTTATTTTTAACTTAAATGCATGTATCAACTCAATATGCATCTTTTTGTTTTTTCAATTAGAAAACATTTCTTTAGTTCCACATCATAAATCACAATGAACAAAACTTAAACAACTGACAATACACAAAAAAAATTTTTGACAAAAAATCACAACTTGCAGTCACCATTCATACCACACAAAATATCATAACTAGATATATTACAGTTATTTACAAATCTATACAATGTCACAATTAGAAAACAGACAAAGCATTGGAAATAAACAAGTACACAATGTTGTTATTTTTCGAAATAATCAAGGGTTCCTAATGCTGAATAGAAGAGGTCTACGCGTTTCGATGACCCCTGGTTGTGGGGAAATCTCATCAGGACCATGTGCCTGTGAATGGAGAACGAAATTGGGTCAGGTGGGTAGACAAAACCGACTCCTCACAACGCTACAGTGGGGGTAGAGAAAACTAATCATACCTCTCAGTTGCTGGCTTTACTTTTGTGGTTGTAACTGTGGACAAAAAATGAGGTGGATTTAAGCCTCTGAAGTAAAAACGCCAGAAGGGCATTCATTCAGTCTTAACGAAAACATTCACTCGTGATTACTTACATCGTCTTACGCCTACTGCGGCTGTTTATTTAACTGGAGGAAATTTCGGGTGGAAGTGGATAACTGGGGGGTAAAAAACAGGGATGGTTTTAGGATTTGGTGGGAAAAAGCTCGTTTCCATCGTCGTAATAGTTTGCACAAAGCGACTTACTGATAATTGCTTAGCGCAGGGAGTTCACGGGTGTCTCCGTCTGTATTGAGCGAATCAATAGCGTGCTCCGGTCTCCTGTAAGGGAAAGGGAGCTGGTGTCAGGTATCCAGATTGGTTGTAAAGATCGCCTCTCTTGCGATGTTTCTCTCACATGTAAATTCGTTTACCTGTTTGCGTCGTGTCCGCTGTCTCACTCGGGGGGTCTGCGCTCTTCGGTCTCTGTTCGTTAGTCCAGTAACCGGCACCATCCAGTCGGTAACCTTGATCTCGCGTTCGGTGGTTTTAACTCACTTCCTGGTTACCCAGGGATTGTGGGGATTGTAGTTTCGTGGTCCGTTGTCATGGAAACGGGTCGCGTTTTGAGTTTGGGTGTGTGGGGCCGTGGTTCACAGTCTGTGTGGGAGACAGAAGTCTGAATCTCGGTCTTTTCATCTTCTTCAACAGATTACAGGCGATAAAGCTCGGAGAGTTCATTAAGGCCATCCATTGCAGAATTGAATTTGACTATCAGCATGGCTTCAGTGTGTGACAATTTTTCTTCAATGTCACCACCTCTAGGATCTTTCTCAATTTTGGCAATCACTGTCCATCTTAATTCATCAACGGTATGTTTGTGATTTACCCAATGGTTTACCAGTGGGGCCGTTAACACATTCTTTTTAATGCGTGATTTGTGCTGGGTAATGCGACATCTCACCTCCTGACTTGTTTTTCCGATGTAAAGTTTATCACAGGGGCATTTGATCCCATATATGACGTACTTAGATTTACAATTTGTAAATTTTTCATGTTTCCAGGATATCTGTTTATGTTGAAACAGATTTCCTTCCTCGGTACTTGCACAGCAGATACAAGAACCACATCTGCGATGGCCTTGGATCGGTGGTAATCCTAGCATAGTGCTGATTGTTGTTATGTTCGGTTTAAGTGCTGCTCGAACTAGGTGATTGGCTACGCTTTGGTCCTTTTTGAAGGCAAATAATGGCTTGTCTTTAAGTGTCTCGTCTATATTTTCCACTAAATGCCAGTTTTGTAAAATTGTTTTTTTGAAGGCATTTGAGTTTGGGCAGAATGTAGAGACGCAGACCATCCTGATAGTGTATCTCGGGGGATCCACCACACTCTTTTCATTGTTCTTCTGAGAAGTTTAATGGGGTAGCCTCTTTGTGATAGTTTTTCAGTCAAGTTCGCAGCATGTAGCATATACTCATCCTTAAAGTGGCAGTTTCTCTTGATCCGCAAGTACTGTGAAAATGGGAGATTCTCTTTCAAATTGCGCGGGTGGCTGCTGTTAAAGTGCAATGCCTTGTTTCTGTCCGTCAATTTTTTGTATAATGTTGTGACCAGACCATCATCAGTCGGGTACACTTCTACATCGAGGAATGCCATTTTAATTTTGGAGTAGTTGATGGTGAATTTGATTTCCTCCGTTCTTGCATTTAGCCAATGGTGAAATTCCTTCAATTCCTCCTCCGTCCCTTTCCAAGTCATAAAAACATCGTCGATGTATCGACTCCAACTTGTGATTTTTTCTTTGAATGGGTTTGACTGGTACACAAACTTCTCTTCAAATAACGACATAAAAAGTATAGCTAACTCCGGTGCAAAGGGGCATCCCATGGCTACCCCACTTGTCTGAAAAAAGAATTCTCCGTTGAAATTGAAGTAGTTCTTCTTTAATGCCAGTGTTGCTAATTGCATAATGAATTCCGTTGGTACCCTGGTAGGTCTTGGTCGTTGGTCTAAGTAAAGCTGTATTGCGTCCAGACCATCACTCTGGGGGATCTGGGTGTACAGTGAGCATACATCCATGGTGACTAAGAAGTCTTCGTTTTGGTTGAATGAAATGATCGAGAGTTTTTTAATGAAATCAGTTGTGTCTCGAAGGAATGATTTAACTTCTGTCATAAAAGGTTTCAAGAAAAAATCTACAAACTTCGACACTGGTTCGAATAGTGACTCGCATCCGGAGACAATTGGTCTACCGGGGGGATTTTTCTCGTCTTTGTGAATCTTTGGCAAGACGTAAAACAAAGGTGTTCGTGGAGTGTTGCATTTAAGGTATTCGAATTCCTTCTTGCCAATTATTCGTTCTGCTAAACCTTTTTCCAGAATTGGGTTAAGTTGTTGTTGCAATTCTGTAGTGGGGTTCTTGTTTATTTTCCTGTAGCATCTGGCATTATCAAGTTGACTCATTACTTCTTTTTTATAGTTTTCTATGTCCCATATGACAATGGCACCTCCCTTGTCCGCCCGGGATCCAGCACATAAGTAACGTGGCAATATTGGTACCGCTTTTGGTTTATTATTGTTCTGGTGAGGCTTGTCCTTATTGCCAGTAAGCCCAGACCCTGTTTATGGTGTTAATACTTTTGCAGAAGCCTTTCTGCGAGGTCTTTCTCAGGCCCCACTTGGAGGGATTGACTTAGTTCTGACCTAAGCCCTGTTGTGTTGCATGTTGTATTTAGTTTAGTTTATTGATTGATTGATTTGTTTGTAAGTGAAATTAGCACAGTATGTCTGAGGAGCAAACATTTGCCTATAATGAGGAACATATAAAAAACCTTTTGGCAAAACCCCCTCCCTTCGCTTCAGCTACATTAAGCACAACTGCCAGGAACCAAAACGAGACAGAGAAACTCTTGAGACTTAAGAAGAAACAAATCCGCACGGACCTTCATGGTCATTATCTCCTCCAGCATCTGCGAGCTGGCACAATACCAGGAGGACTACAGATTAAAAATATCCCTGTTATATTCACCGACGACCCTATTTACAAGAAAGGATACAGCTTTATAGAGACCAAGTGTAGCCGAGATCTCATGGTCTTAACGGTTGAGACAGCACAAAGAATCTCGTTAAAACAACTAGAAGAGATCAAAACTCTGGAAAGTGAGATACAAACTAACCAACTTATCCCGGACGCTAAAGCACTACTTGAGAAGGTTGAAAAGGATATTTTGGAATTTAAGGATTACACAATTAACCAGAAAGAAAATCAGTTCCAAAAGGACAAGAAAAACTTCAACTTTGAAAGAACATATCCTTACCTACAAACGGATTTTTACTCTAGAGTTGAGTCAAGACGATTCCTAGGAGAATACCAAGGACGATCGACTAACAAATTCATTTCCTTCTCAGACACCTCATCGGCATCAAGCAATAGTGACAGTGACAGTAACAACCAAAGGAGAGGTGGAAACAAAAGAGGAGCCTTCCAACAACAACCAGGACCCTCCGCAGGTCCTTTTTTAGGAAGAGGCCAACCGGTAAATCGAGCGCGCCCACGGTACAACCAGCCATGGGAAATGTCAACACGGAGGCAGAACTACAAGAACTGGTAGTTTCCCCGATCTTTAATCTGTCAAACAAAATTTTAACCTCGTCAGAAAAAAGCATACTAGAAAAAGGTCTTTCCTTTGTTCCCAGGAGACACACCAACTTTGTTAAACTCAAAATGGAGGCCCTGGAATTCTGTCGCAAAATCAAACTAAAATCCTTCTTCGCCCAAACACCAGTAAATCTACCATTAGAGGTAACCGGATTGAAGAGAAAATCTAAATTTTGTCCACCAGCAAACAAAATCGCTAAAGAAACTATCACTTTTGAAAAAACAATCATATCAGCGATAACTAAAATGGAGAAAGGAAAAAATTGGACCAAATTTAACATCTCATATGATGAAAAACGGGCTTTAGAAAATCTCAAAAAAGACACTTCAGTCGTAATAAAACAGGCGGACAAGGGAGGTGCCATTGTCATATGGGACATAGAAAACTATAAAAAAGAAGTAATGAGTCAACTTGATAATGCCAGATGCTACAGGAAAATAAACAAGAACCCCACTACAGAATTGCAACAACAACTTAACCCAATTCTGGAAAAAGGTTTAGCAGAAGGAATAATTGGCAAGAAGGAATTCGAATACCTTAAATGCAACACTCCACGAACACCTTTGTTTTACGTCTTGCCAAAGATTCACAAAGACGAGAAAAATCCCCCCGGTAGACCAATTGTCTCCGGATGCGAGTCACTATTCGAACCAGTGTCGAAGTTTGTAGATTTTTTCTTGAAACCTTTTATGACAGAAGTTAAATCATTCCTTCGAGACACAACTGATTTCATTAAAAAACTCTCGACCATTTCATTCAACCAAAACGAAGACTTCTTAGTCACCATGGATGTATGCTCACTGTACACCCAGATCCCCCAGAGTGATGGTCTGGACGCAATACAGCTTTACTTAGACCAACGACCAAGACCTACCAGGGTACCAACGGAATTCATTATGCAATTAGCAACACTAGCATTAAAGAAGAACTACTTCAATTTCAATGGAGAATTCTTTTTTCAGACAAGTGGGGTAGCCATGGGATGCCCCTTTACACCGGAGTTAGCTATACTTTTTATGTCGTTATTTGAAGAGAAGTTTGTGTACCAGTCAAACCCATTCAAAGAAAAAATCACAAGTTGGAGTCGATACATCGACGATGTTTTTATGACTTGGAAAGGGACGGAAGAGGAATTGAAGGAATTTCACCATTGGCTAAATGCAAGAACGGAGGAAATCAAATTCACCATCAACTACTCGAAAATTAAAATGGCATTCCTCGATGTAGAAGTGTACCCGACTGATGATGGTCTGGTCACAACATTATACAAAAAATTGACGGACAGAAACAAGGCATTGCACTTTAACAGCAGCCACCCGCGCAATTTGAAAGAGAATCTCCCATTTTCACAGTACTTGCGGATCAAGAGAAACTGCCACTTTAAGGATGAGTATATGCTACATGCTGCGAACTTGACTGAAAAACTATCACAAAGAGGCTACCCCATTAAACTTCTCAGAAGAACAATGAAAAGAGTGTGGTGGATCCCCCGAGATACACTATTAACAAATAAGGTTAAACCACCCCAGAACAGGATGGTCTGCGTCTCTACATTCTGCCCAAACTCAAATGCCTTCAAAAAAACAATTTTACAAAACTGGCATTTAGTGGAAAATATAGACGAGACACTTAAAGACAAGCCATTATTTGCCTTCAAAAAGGACCAAAGCGTAGCCAATCACCTAGTTCGAGCAGCACTTAAACCGAACATAACAACAATCAGCACTATGCTAGGATTACCACCGATCCAAGGCCATCGCAGATGTGGTTCTTGTATCTGCTGTGCAAGTACCGAGGAAGGAAATCTGTTTCAACATAAACAGATATCCTGGAAACATGAAAAATTTACAAATTGTAAATCTAAGTACGTCATATATGGGATCAAATGCCCCTGTGATAAACTTTACATCGGAAAAACAAGTCAGGAGGTGAGATGTCGCATTACCCAGCACAAATCACGCATTAAAAAGAATGTGTTAACGGCCCCACTGGTAAACCATTGGGTAAATCACAAACATACCGTTGATGAATTAAGATGGACAGTGATTGCCAAAATTGAGAAAGATCCTAGAGGTGGTGACATTGAAGAAAAATTGTCACACACTGAAGCCATGCTGATAGTCAAATTCAATTCTGCAATGGATGGCCTTAATGAACTCTCCGAGCTTTATCGCCTGTAATCTGTTGAAGAAGATGAAAAGACCGAGATTCAGACTTCTGTCTCCCACACAGACTGTGAACCACGGCCCCACACACCCAAACTCAAAACGCGACCCGTTTCCATGACAACGGACCACGAAACTACAATCCCCACAATCCCTGGGTAACCAGGAAGTGAGTTAAAACCACCGAACGCGAGATCAAGGTTACCGACTGGATGGTGCCGGTTACTGGACTAACGAACAGAGACCGAAGAGCGCAGACCCCCCGAGTGAGACAGCGGACACGACGCAAACAGGTAAACGAATTTACATGTGAGAGAAACATCGCAAGAGAGGCGATCTTTACAACCAATCTGGATACCTGACACCAGCTCCCTTTCCCTTACAGGAGACCGGAGCACGCTATTGATTCGCTCAATATAGACGGAGACACCCGTGAACTCCCTGCGCTAAGCAATTATCAGTAAGTCGCTTTGTGCAAACTATTACGACGATGGAAACGAGCTTTTTCCCACCAAATCCTAAAACCATCCCTGTTTCTTACCCCCCAGTTATCCACTTCCACCCGAAATTTCCTCCAGTTAAATAAACAGCCGCAGTAGGCGTAAGACGATGTAAGTAATCACGAGTGAATGTTTTCGTTAAGACTGAATGAATGCCCTTCTGGCGTTTTTACTTCAGAGGCTTAAATCCACCTCATTTTTTGTCCACAGTTACAACCACAAAAGTAAAGCCAGCAACTGAGAGGTATGATTAGTTTTCTCTACCCCCACTGTAGCGTTGTGAGGAGTCGGTTTTGTCTACCCACCTGACCCAATTTCGTTCTCCATTCACAGGCACATGGTCCTGATGAGATTTCCCCACAACCAGGGGTCATCGAAACGCGTAGACCTCTTCTATTCAGCATTAGGAACCCTTGATTATTTCGAAAAATAACAACATTGTGTACTTGTTTATTTCCAATGCTTTGTCTGTTTTCTAATTGTGACATTGTATAGATTTGTAAATAACTGTAATATATCTAGTTATGATATTTTGTGTGGTATGAATGGTGACTGCAAGTTGTGATTTTTTGTCAAAACATTTTTTTGTGTATTGTCAGTTGTTTAAGTTTTGTTCATTGTGATTTATGATGTGGAACTAAAGAAATGTTTTCTAATTGATAAAACAAAAAGATGCATATTGAGTTGATACATGCATTTAAGTTAAAAATAAAACAAAATTGATTCATTCTGAAATATGTTTCTTTGAGAATTACTGCTTGATTCAGTGATTCGAGTGATCACCCGGGATCCAGCACATAAGTAACGTGGCAATATTGGTACCGCTTTTGGTTTATTATTGCACTAAGGATGACAGCACGAGCAGCCAGGGACTAACTGGAGGTGAAGGGAGTGGTTGAAGCCCAGTTCAATCAGAGTTGAGGGAGCTTCTGGGGCCCGAAAGACAGAGTGGATCACAGCATATAAGATCCCCAGCAATCTGCACCGTACAAGACATCCAACTTCGTAGTTCTCAGTAGGTTGAGGTACATAGGCGCCTGGGCATTCATCTCTGTCAAGCAGAGGCATAGGGCCCGAAAAAAACACACAAGTCATTGGCTGGGTGGCTGAGGGGACCATGTAGGAAATCGTTCATTCCCCACAGGTAAGGACAGGGGGCTGTCATCATCAAGGCCCAGCTCAAACCCCAGTAGTGCACTACTCAGCACTACTTTTAGATGTTGTCACTCTCTGTACAATGAGGTGTCCGTAGGCCGTTGCCCAAGATCCCTCTTCAAGTAGTATGCTTTTTGTGTTGTATTCAAAATTGTATGAGGCAAAAGCCTTATCTAATAGTGATTTCTTGTGGTCCCATAGTGCTTCATCCCATTCCTCCTCTTCTTACTCCCTTGCATCCTTTTCCCAGTCTGCCTTGAGATTATAAAGAAAAAAGAACAATTGATGGATAGCATGCTGCACAATGTCAAACATTCACCACAGTACAGAGATCTGGGCCTAGATCGATTGTTTTTTTGCTCCCATGCCTTTTCAGTTTAGACCCTGCCATATGCAAATTAGTCATGACACTGTTCCCCATGTGTAGAAAAGTAGGATCTGCTTTTATGGTAACCCCCACTTTTTGCTTGATGTAATGCTGTTTCTGACTTGTCTGACTGGGGTCCTGCTAATCAGAAACCGAGTCTCTGTGGTTTCTCCTATAAATTGGTATGGTACGTACTTAGGTACAGCCCAGATTGGACAGTGGTGTACACTTATCAGTTCCTAGTATATGGTACTATGGTTCCCAGGGCATAAAATCACCAGGGGTCCCCCATGGGTTGAAGCATGTATTATGCCACCCATGGGAGACCACTCAAGTTGTAACTACAGGCCTGCCAATGCAGGCTTTGTAAGTTGGTGCTAGCACCATTACGAAAGATATAGGTTTCCCTATAGCTAAGGACACTGCACTTAAACACAATAAGTCACCCCTAAAGCAGGCCTTTCAATCCCTAAGTGTGAGGATGCCCCTGCATGAGTAGGACACCCCTACAGCCTACGGAGTCCATTCTCCCGGGTTGTAAGTGAGACAGCCATATTACATATATAGGGGCATTGGGTCATTATGTGATGACCCTCTCAAAACTGGCTGTAACAAATCTTCTCATGTTTCCTATCAAACATGTTGGAATCATACCCCCACACTGTAAACCGTGTGGGAGGTATCATACCATGCACCGTAAAGCTCTTTTGGGAAGCCCTCGCTGCTCCTGGTACCAGCCTTCCAGACCCGGGCAGCAAGCTAGGGCTGCTGCGGGCCAGAGACACGTTACTGCCCTCATGCTGATGAGCCAAGCTCAGGCAGGGAAGGCAGCACAATAGGTATCCTGTCACAGGGAGGTGTGACCACCTTCAAGACAGGGTTTAGGGCAGGATGAGGGTACTTGCCAGCACCACATAGTCTACGTGCAGGGCACACGTGGTCCCCTCTATGCATAGTCCTGGCCAAACCAGTTCAGGGAGCCATTGGCTCCTGCTGTGGCACACAACTGGACAAAGGACAGGGGAGTATCCTCCCCTTTCCAGCCCCTCCTTAGGGACTGGAAAGGGGGAATCATCCCAACTCTTTCCTTAGGGTACTTAAGGGCTTACCTGAGGGTGGGTCCCTAGATTCATCATGGGACACGATTCATTTCAGACATCACTTCTTCGACCGTTTGGGCACTCTGGACTTCGCTAGGCTTCGCTGTAGGCATCAAGGCTTAACCCAGGACAACTCCTACTGCTCCTGATATCCTCGCCCAGCTCATCTGCTGCAACGTCTGTGCCTGTGCACCATACAGGAACCTTCCAAGGCCTCCAAGACACCTGAAGGAATCTTCCTTGAAGTGAAGGAGTAATTTCTCTGCATCTGTAGGCAGGAGTAATTTCTCTGCATCTGTAGGGTCATCTTTGAATTATTTTGTCTCCCTTGATTGCTCAGGGCCTGCCCTGACTCCCCTACTCGTGGTGAGTCACCTGGACCTCACTGTTCCCGAAATTGCACCTTCTTCGCTTTCCACGTTGTGTGCAGTTGCCAAGGCTTGTTGGTGCTCCTGACGGATATCGACCCCTGAACTCTTGACATTTGATGTGGGTCAGCTCGTAAACAACTCCTGGTCTTCCACAGTATCGCCTGGTCCCCAAAACTGCATCTCCAAGGTCACTGCCTGCAGCACCAGACATGGTGGGCATTCGTCTTCCGTGCCTCCTGGTCACTTCCAAGTGGCATTGACTCTGTCCCCTCTGCTTTCATGTACTTCTCGGTTTGAAGCCACTTTTGGGTTCTACCAGACCCTTTCACCTTCTGGTGCAGCGGCATCTTCCTGAGGTCCTCCATTGGGTTCGAAGGCGGGTTCTGCTGCCACTACACACCTATGCACCCGGCTCCCCTGGGGCAGGTATCCTGATTCCTAAGGTATCCACGGGTGGGGTGGCTCTCTAACCTTCTGTCTTTCACTGGGTTTTTTCAGGGTCTACTAGGAAGGGTCCTTCTTTAAAATTGCCACCACGACTTACCTATCGACTTGCATTGATCCCGCGGCCGTGTTCCGACACTGCTTATGGCCTCCGTGGGGCTCCTAGTTACTTACCTTGGGTGGTTTCCTGTATCCCCATCACTTTTATATTTTCTGGGAATAGTCTTGACTTGAGTCGTGGTTCGCGTACCAGTATTTTAGTATATGGTTTGGTCTCCCCTGGGGACCACCATGTATTACATGCTACTTACCTGTTTCTATTAAAAAAAGAATTGCGTGTGTGGGTGCTGGGAGAGCGTAATGGCCTAGGGCCCTGGGCGGGGACGCTACAGGAAGCGACGGGTGGCCTTCAATACCTGGGTGTGTTTTTGACTGATTTTAGTGGTGTCTCCTGGTCGCGCAATGTTGTACCAGTGTGGGAGCGCGTGCGTTCGGACATGGCCACCTGGTCCCGCATGCCTCCTAATGTGTATGGCCGCTCGGCCATATTCAAGATGGTGGCCCTCCCTCGCCTGTTGTACCAGTTGCAAAACCACCCTTATCCCATCTCACCACAATGGTTCAGACAGGTCAATTCAGTACTTAGTCAGTTTCTTTGGTCCGGGGGGGTGGCGAGAGTAGCGCTACGCACGTGTTTCCTTTCCACATACTGTGGCGGCCTGGCGACGTCGGACATCCTGTCCTATTATCAGGCCTCCCATCTTCTGATCCTAAATGAGTGGTGGTATGGAGATCGGGACGGCCCGGCCTATGCCCTGGAAAGGTACCTAATGGACCCAGAAACGCTACACACCATACTCTACTCGGCAATTAGGAGAAGGGGCCTCCCAGTGGTCACCCAGACAGTGTTTCGTATATGGCGTGCTGCCCTCCGACACATGGGGTGGTGGAACAAACTTACAAGGGAGACTCCTCTCTGGCGAAATGGGCTATTGCCGTCCTTGGCGTCCCTGTCGGGGTTTCAGGGCTGGGATGCAATTGGAATATCGGCCCTGGGGCACATTGTCAGGGGCACGACCCTCAAGTCATTCCTGGAACTTCGCGAGGAATACGATATGCCCAAGACCCAGTTTTATAGATACCTACAGCTTAGACACATCATTGCACCCTCTCTTAGGGGCCTAGACTCCCTACCGGAATTCAGCCCACTGGAGGCCAAAGTGTTCATGGGAGACTTAGAAAGTAAAAAGATATCCAATATTTATCAAACACTGGTGACGCATTGCTCAACTTCCCTAAATGACCTACGGAATAAATGGGAGGGAGATGTTGGTCCCTTTGAGGAGGAGGACTGGAGGGAAGCGCTTGAGGCTCCGAGAGGAGCTGCCATTGCGGTACGTCTACGATTCATTCAGTTCAAGTACCTCCACAGGGCCTACTACACGAGGGAACGACTGTGGAAAGCGGGCCTGATTGGGTCCCCAGATTGTTTGAGATGCAGCATGGATGTGGGCACCTTTTTCCATACTGTGTGGTTGTGTGCTGGACTGCAGAGGTTCTGGTCTGGAGTGTGGGACTGCATGTCTGAGGTGCTGGGCTGGGAGCTCCCGTGTTCGCCACAGGTGGGTCTCCTCCATGTCATGGAACAGGTTGGTGGGAACGTTTATAAACGACATTTGCTTTTGTTGGGCCTAATTGTAGCCAAGTGAGACATTGCCAGCGCCTGGAAAGACCCTAGAGCCCCTCTGGTGGGAGTGTGGAAAAGGGGATTGAACTTTTACATGGGATTGGAACGCCCGATTTTCGTGGCCAGGGGCTGCCCCCGGAAACATTATAAAATTTGGAAGCGATGGGCGGATTATCGTGGACTGTGGCTGGAACCGCCACCGCCTGTTCAGCCTGTGGAGGGACACCTAGATGATGGGCCCGGGCCATGAGCCATACACACTGTACGCTTCTTACTGTGTCTGTATTTGAAATATGTTTTTCAACGCTGTGCAAGGGGGTTCTCTGGGTTGGGGGAGTGGGAGGGTGGAGGGAGGGGGGCCTTGGTTGCATCTTTTCCTCCTGAAATGTTGATTGAATTGCTTTACTGTGATTACTATTCTGATGCTCACAGCTCCTCCGATTCCCGGGGTGCTGTGCTTGTTATGCAATTTATCAACACCAAAATCAAATTTTGTTCTGAAAAAAAAAGTATTGTGTGCATTGTGTGTATCTCCGGCTAGGAGATACCTGCATGTGCTATTGAGTCTTATATAATAAACATATTCTTTATCACTTAATCTATACCAATAAGATTATGTTCTGGTAAAAGCCTGGACTAAGCCTAAAGACTGCTCTCCACACCTACCGCTTAGAGAGATTTCTAAAGTTGTCTAAGACCACTAAAATCACCACAAGGGTTGTCTGGATTGCTGCAAGGTGCTCACCTACATATATGTACACCATATACCAAGGCAGCTTCTCACACCATGGGAAAAGTCCAGCCGAACTTCCAGGCCAGGTTCTCTCTGGACTGGAAACAAAGCATCATGGGACCGGTTTTAGGGCATCACCCCTCATAAGCCAGGGTAGCTGGTCTCCAGTTGCAAGGAAAGCACGGGACCCACGTATGGGCATACCTGTCCGACTCGGAGTGACAAATGCGAAAAGAACATTGATGGACAGAATGCTGTACAATGTCAAACATTCACCACAGTACATAGATCTGGGCATAAAATCATCATTTTGTTGCTCCCCATGCCTTTCCAGTTCAGACCCATCCATATATAAATCAGTCTTGACCATATCCCCATGGTAACATTCCACCACGAACTGCCAGGCCAGGTCTTCCTGGGACTGGAAACAAGCATCCTAGAACTTTTTTAAGGGGCATCAGCCAGGTTAGCTTGACTCCAGTGGCATGGAGAGGACAGGACCCACGTCTGGGCATACTCCTCCCACTTGGGGTGGCAAAAAAAAACAATTGATTGACAGATTGCTGCACAATGTCAAACATTCACCTCAGTACAGAGATCTGGGCATAAAACCATAGTTTTTTTGCGCCCCATGCCTTTCCAGTTTAGACCCTGTCATATGCAAATCAGTCTTGGCCCAGTTCCCCATGGGAACAGTCCAGTCCGACCTGCAACTGGATTCAAGCTACCCTGGCTGATGAGTGGTGTTACCCCAAAACTGGTCCCAGGATGCTTGTTTCCGGTCCAAGGAAGACCTGGCTTGGCTGTTCGGGCTGGACTGTTCCCATTAGGAATAGGGTCAAGACTGATTTGCATATTGCTGGGTCTGAACTGGGGTGGTGAAGTGAGCTAAAGAACGATGATGGATTCAACCCAGATCTGTGACTGGGAGTGAGTGTCTGAAAAGTTTCGACGCTCCGTCCATCATCTCCTTGTGTTTGCTTTGTTCGCCCTAAGTTGGCAGGGAATTCCCAGATGTGAGTCCCTTGCTCACTTTATCACTGGATTCAAGCTAGCCTGGCTGATGAGAGCTGTTACCCCGAAACTGGTCCCAGGATGCTTGTTTCCGGTACAGGGAAGACCTGGCTTGGCAGTTCAGACTGGACAGTTTCCATGAGGAATAGGGTCATGACTGATTTACATGTGGCTGGGTGTGAACTGGGGTAGTGAAGTGAGCTAAAGAAAGATGATGGATTCAACCCAGGGGGTGAGTGTCTGAAAAGTCTCAGCGCTCCGTCCATCATCTCCTTGTTTGCTTTGAGTTTATAAAGTGCATCTGGGGAGTGATTAAATATTTTTTATAGATCAATGACATCATGCCTTAGGTCAGTGGGGCCATCATCCAGTGCTTTGATTCCCTCAGTTTCATCCCTTTTTTCAGGTGAGACAGCAGGGCATGTCTGACCTGTAGGTATCAGTATTTGTTTAGTTTCTGCTAGTTGGTATTCATCTTTTAGGGTCTCAAATGGATCACAAATCCCCCCACCCACAGGTCACCTAATTTTGAGATACCTAGTGTGTCCCATTTTGTGAATCTCTTCAGATTTCCCATTTCCGTCAGCATGTCACTGTCCCACAGCAGCTTGTGTTCAGTCAGAGCATCTTTCCATCCCAAGTATGACGACGACTCTCTCCAGACAGCCGCCACCATTTTTGTATGGTGCAGCAGTTTCCCCCTTGGTTGGGTTCCATATAGCAATGCTGGGTAGCTCCTGACACATCTGTTCACAATGACCACTGGTTCCTGTTAGGTTGTAAACACCCAGTAATTTACTACGCCTAACATTTTGGCCTATTCGAAGATTTTAATGTTCGGTAGAGCTATACAGCAGTCATATACCCCCTTCATTAACTTATATAATGCAATTCTTCTGGGACCTCTATCCCACAGTAACAATCATAGTTCAGCTTCTAGTTTTTAGAAGAATCCCACTGGGACGTGGACTAGAGTATTTTGCAGGGAATATGGGAACCTAGGTAGGCCATCATCTTGAATAGGGCAGCTCCGCTGAGCAATGACAGCCGTAATAACCGCCAGTGTTTCACATCACTTTTAAATCTATCTAGCAGAAGACATAGATTTCTTTAGAGTAATTGTTCCTTATATCTAGTGATGTATACGCCGAAGCACTTAAATCCATTGATCGCTAGCTATCAGTATCACGCAGTTTAGCAGGAGGTATGGTGATCCCTCATGAGAGGGTGTGTTTGAGTTCCCCCAGTTTATCCAGTTGCCAGAGTATTGACCAAAAGTCTTAAATATTTGTAACATTCTTAAAACTGCCTGTTTGGGGTCTGCCACATATAGCAGGATGTCGTCTGCATATAATTATATCCTCTCCTCCCAAGCATCTGACCATCTCATGGCCCAGGTGAGTGGGTCTTGTTGGATCCAGGCTGCAAGCTGTTTCAAGGCGAGGGTGAATATCAAGGAGGAGATTGGGTATCCCTGTCTGGTTCCCCTCCCAGGTTTTTGACATTGTGCCATGGACCTTCACCATCACAAGTGGCTGTTGGTATTGGAACCCAGCCAATTGTCTGTACTGGAGCCCAAAGCCCAGTTGTGCTAGGAATCCAAACCTGTATTGCCATTCGAGAACATGAAACGCCATTGTGACACCCAGTGACATTAAGAGTGCTTGCTCTCAGTCTATTTGCCAGTCCCAGAACTCCGTACAGATGGCATACATTGAGTTTGGTTCACCTGTTGTGCATAAAGCCAAATTGGTCTGGGTGGATCTGCATGACTATTACTCACCTAAATCAGGTCTCTAGCACTTTGACCACTTTTTCTGGTCCTATATTAAGTCGAGAGCTTGGCCTATATGAAGTGCATTCATCAGGTGTTTTTGTCGCTTTATGGTATGACCACAATGGTAGTTAGTCTTTGATCCAATGGAAGTAGGACCTTGTTTCTACCTGCTATTTGCACGTGAAGTACATGCTGCGCCATTGAGGTAGTCATGCTCTTGCAGTGGTGGCTTCTACCTGGAAGCCTCAGTAGGTCAGAGTGAGGGAGATGGGGCGGGGGATCGGGTTAAAAAAAATCACTTATTAATCGGTCAGCCAGGAAGCCGACTACCACCGGCTCTCTTGCGTCCTCTTTCTGGCTTCCTGGGGGAAGCAGGACACACCAGGACTCCCATGCTCCCCGCAGCCCATCACAAAGCTTCAATGCAGCGTTGTGATTGGTCTGAGCACCATGACACGGCACTCAGCCAGGGGATCGAGGGGTGGGCCTGTTCTCCACGCAGGCTGTAGTGCAGAACATGCTATGTGTGCATGGCTGTTTGGCTAGCCTGAGAGGGCAGGCCAATCACTCATGCTCACATAGGGAGTGTAAACCACTCCTCCCCCTGCTCTGAGAGCAGCTTGCCCCACAATGATACCACAACGGAAAAAAATTATATGATAAGAGACAGAGATAAAGTTATAATCATTTTATTTTTCCTTTTTTTACACTGCATAAAGCAGGGGGGCAACGCTCCTCCGTCTGAGTGGAGGAGCTGCCACTGTGCTCTTGTAGAGTTCAAGGGGTACACCAGTGCTTTCCCAGATTGCAGGCTTCTGATGGCCATGGTAACCTTGGTCTCTTCTATCTCTGCCTCCGAGGCTAGTCTGTCTTCTAGCGAGAAGCTGCACATCGTTGAGAAATTCCTGTATTTACTTGTGGGTTTTGGTGATGAAGGAAGCATATATTTTAGCACAGCAGGTGTCAAATACCTATCTGGGTTTTCCCTCACCAGCTCCTCATTTGTGTTCTTTATCTCTGGGACCCAATTCCTGATTTAATCTCTGTGCTCCAGCCAGGTCAACAGTTTCTTGGATTTATATCTACCTCATAGAACCTGCATTCTGAGGATAGCAATGATGCACAGGCATTATGTTTGGCTAGGTCATGGTACTCCCTCTGTTTCAGGCCTGGTCTGTGCCATAAAGCATCTTCCCCATTCTGCAGAAGGAACCATTCCGTTTGAAGTATCCCAGCTCTAGATTGTCAGGTTGAGCTACCTTTACCTTCTTGCCGCCCATCGTGGTCTAGCTTGTCCCTTATTACTGCTTTATAAGCTTCCCAGAGTGTGGCCATGCAGTCCACAGTCATCTTATTTTCTCTAAAGTAGAGCTCTATTTCAGTTTTTAGTTTTTCCACTATGACCTTATTTTTGAGGTACTGGTGGGGGTCAATGGGCCAGGTGTCTCTCTTACCCTCCTGTCTGCCTGAGGAGTGATTTGAGATCCACCTAGCAAAGTGTCTGGAACCCCTTACCCTACACATGTGTAGGCGGTGCATTCAAAGGAAGTCAATGCATGAGAAATATTTATGTGCTCCTGAATAGAATGCGTATTGCTTTTGCCAGGGGTTGTGAATGTGTCCTGGATTGATCAGTCCAAAAGATGCAAGGAATTTGGCAATGGGCCGAATGTTCAGCGAGTCACTCCAGTAGTCTATCAGTGCAAGCTGTCATTCACCACTGAGTTAAAGTCACCCCCTAAAATCTGTATTCCTGGGGATAGCTGCAGTGAAATCTTGTGTGCGGAAAGCTGTAAGCTGGATGGGCAACACATGTCTGAAATTAAATTCAGAAAAAACAGAGGTCCTTCTGTTTTAAAAAGATAATGCTTTCCGGAATCCCACCTCGGGATTATATTTGAAAGTAATCTCATGCTCTCAGAGCAGATACATCAGAGTACTTCTGCTTGTTTCTACCTCCCAAGAATTAAAAAAAAGATATTGCAGTTTATTCCCTTTGACTTACAAAAACAGTAATCACTTCCTCAGTGTTGTCTCAGATTGATTACTGTAATGTCCTTTATTTGTGCATCCAAAACGACACTTAAGCAAATTAAGAGCTCTTCAAAATGCTGCTGCTCATTAGCTGAGGAAAATTCCCAAACATGCATCAGTTTCTCAAACTATTAACCCCTTCGATGCTGATGACGAGCTCAGCTCGTCATCAGCCACAGGTGACGTGTGCGGATGACGAGCTGAGCTCGTCATGTAACGCGGTTATTAGAAAACAGCCGCACAGCGCAAAAATATCGCAGCAGCGATGAGGGTAAGCAGCTGCACTGGTTGCCGGTGAGAAAAAGAGTGGAATTTAAAGCGCTGTGTTTGGCTTAAAAAGTGCCTCATGCTACAGGCCTCACTATTTGAGGTAAGTCTTTTATTGGTCTAGACCGAGCATATCACTTCATTCCAGCTACACTAAATGTATGGCACATTCTAAAATCAAAAGAGCCAACTGGGGACAGAGACGTTTTTAAGATGGTACCATCAAGTTATGGAACACACACCCTTTGAGGATCAAAGCAACCCAAACCCTCTAGCAGTTTGGAAAACGAATTTAAGAAATGATTCTTCTCACAAAGGCAGACTCTTTAATATGTTTATCTCTGGCTACTAGATTGGTTCTCAGTTTCCTGCACCAGCGCCAAGACGCCTTAGGACATTCGAGCGCTCTACAAACATATTCAAGATCGATATCAATAAAAGGGAGCCTATCTCTGAGATTCTGAGTGCCGGCAATTTTGGTGGGATGCAGACTATAGGTTGAAATTCTAAGGGCCTCATTCATGAGAAGTGACGCATCGCTGCGTGAAAGCAGCGATGCGTCACTTCTCAGTGTGCCCTCCTTGCGACATGATTGATGCGTCATATTTACAGTATGGCGCATCATGGCGCAAGGAGTTACAGATACGCCAGTATTTCTGACATATCTGTGTCGCTCAAAAGTGATGCATTGCTGGAGTGTGTCACAAAAGTGACGCAACTCTAGCAATGTGTCCTTTCACATGGGGCAAGCCCCATGTGAAAGGGCCTGCGTCAGTCTTACGCCTGCTGTGTTTGGTAGGCATAATATAATGACGCAATCTGGTAGATTTCACTGCGTCACTTCTATGACCCTTTCTTGCGTCAGAACGCCTCCCCCTGCATACATTATACCTTACGCAGGTATAATATGGCACAGGGGTTTACAAAGTGACACATTTACCTAGATGCGTCACTTTGTAAATATGGTGCAACAGGGCACATTTTTTACGCCGCTAGTGCGTCATAAAAACTGACGCACCAGCAGCGTAAAGGTGACACACAGCCTCATAAATAAGGCCCTTAATCTGCTTGTTTGGAGCAGAATTCTTTTAACAACTTTGTAAGTGGAAAAGCTATTGCTGAATAATTGGGAATTACATTCCAGTAATAAACCATTAATACTAGGAAGGTTCTTTAGTCTTTCTTTGAGCTAGGAAGGGTGATTGTGTTGCTCTAACTTTTCCCCATTGTGGCAGGGGAATCTGCAAATATACCTTAGCTTAATCATTAGTACTAATATATTTGACTTGTCAAAGCTTTTCTACGAATTTTTCTTATCTAGGAAGTGGACAGTTATCACATTTGGATATACAGCCTTTATAAAATCAATGCAAAACTGAATGGATCCATACAGTTTTGGAACATACACAATTGTCGAATACGAGTTACTACTAGATAGTTATTCCTATTACTTCCATTTCCAACATCTTAGTTATTTTTTCCTAAATGGCCTTTCCACTAGCCTCTGGTGTAAGGGATGTGGTAAGGTTTTTGTTTTACTACTATTCTGGTTCTGTGCATATATCATGAAATATCATATGTGTGCAGCCTGAATAGGTTGAACATGTCAATGAAAATTCCTCCAGGAGTTCCAACAGATTGGGTCTCTCCTTTCCATTTAACTTGCGTTTTATTTCACCAGGGTTGCTGTGAGCAAGCTTTCTCTTATGTACCTATCTGATCTCCTGGCTAAGGGATCACTGTCATTTCTTCAAATGACGTTGAAAATGTGATAATTTCTTTTCTATTTGGATACTTGTATTTTGTGTGATGCCTCATTTTTTTCCTAATGCTTGAAAGGTTCTTTGACATTCATTAGAAGGTAGCAATAACAATACCTACTCTCCTAATTCCAAATCTCTCAGTTTAGTGCCTTTATTGCATTGTACCCCTTGCCTATTCTGAGCCTGAGGTGAACTTTCCCAAACTTTGGTCATAACTTCCATATGAGAGACCTTAGTTTTACCGCATGTTATAACAAACATTTGCCCAAATCCTGGGGTTCTTCCCAGGATTACTTAGTCAATTCAATTCAAAGTTATTTTATGCGATTAATACAAATTAATCATAAAAGTTCATATATACATCACAAGTATGTACAGTAAAACCAGTTAAAAAGCTTGAAAATCAATTCATATCAATAGGTGTGTAATTGCCTGGTTTTTAATGACAAACATAAAAAGGAGGCAACACAGAAGCTGATGAAAGAATCAGGCAACAGTCATTAAAAATGCAAGGCTAGACGACATTGTCTAAAATTGGGCTCAGTTTATTGCATTTATTGCACTGTACCTCTTTTCTGTTCTGCTTTAAACTTGCCCAAACTTTGGTCCTAACTTACCTCCCTGTAAGAGTCCTTAGTTGTCACGCATATTCTAACACCCATTTGTTCTCATCCTGGGGTTCTTCCCAGAATTTCCTTAGTCATTTCTAGTACTCTTGACCTTCATACGTTAACACTTTCTTTATTGTAAGCTTAATAGTTCTATTATACATTTGAACCAGCCTATCCGTCTATGGATGATAGGCCAAGGACCTTAGCTGACGCATATCTCTTTCCTTGCATACTTGGGCTATCAGTTTGGAAACAAAGTGAGTATCTCCTTTGGGAAACCTATCCTCGAAAATATTTCCAACATGGCTGCAGCCGCTTGCTTAGCTCTAATCAGTCTCAGTGATATTGCTTTGAGACAACTAGTAGCATAAGGGCATATTACCAACAACTAGCGATAATTATTGCTATGTTGGCTTAGCAGCAATATTTTTATCGCCGAGCTGCGGCGATTTTTATCGCCTAGGAACCTTGCTATTATCAAGGTTTATCTCCTAACCGATAAAAATCCGCCGAAATGCATGAATATCGCTGAAAAGTCAGCGATATTCATGCATTACCGAGCTAATGCTCTTAGCCATGTTATCCACCTGCCATTGGATAACATGGCTAAGAACTGCTCTGGGGCAGGTGTTAGCTTTTGGAGATAATCACGCTTAGCGCAAATATCTCCAAAAGTTGGTAATAGGAGATAGCGATGTTAGCGACTGTTTCCAGTCGCTAACATCTTGGAAGGCCCACTTTGCATGTCATTAGTGATACATTTCACTGACATGCAAAGCGGGGCCCAAGATGGTCGCTATCTCCTACTAGCTGTCGCTAACTGGTGTTAGCGACAGCTAAGTAATAGGGAGATAATTTTATCTCCACTTTCTTGGCTTTTAAAGCCAAAAAAAGCGGAGATAAACCCCCTTGATAATATGCCCCTTAGTCTTGAATTATAATACTATGGGCCAAATGTACAAAGCATTTTACAGCAGTTTTACCAGTTTGCAACCGGTAAAATGTGCCATGTACAAAAGGCAAAATGTAACTCAGTAACTTGTTACTGAATTGCATTTTACTTTTGCGATTCGGTAGTAGGAAGAGGCGTGTTTAGGGCGATCCTTCCTAATACCGAATATTACTGATATGTATGAATGTTTTGCGAAAGAGAATGCGTTCACAAAACATTCACAGTTGCCACCAACTAGAAATTGGTTTAAACCCATTCGCAAACGGGAAGGGATCCACAGGGATTACTTCCCCTTTGTGAATGTAGGGTGAGAAAAAAAAAGGAAGACCACTGCCTACTCTTAAAAGAGTTAAAGAAATATTTTAATTTTTTTGTTTGTTATGCAGCCTGTTTTTCATTGAGGAAAACGGGATGCATTACAAAAAAACATTGCTTTATTTAAAAAACAATCACAGACATTGTGGTCTGCTGACCTCAGCCGGCCGCCATCCCTGTTATTGTAGCCATTCCCAATGGGTCAAAAATTGCGACCTGCCTCATGAATATTTATGAGGCTAGTCCGTTTGCAACCCATTGAGAATTGTAAACAGTGTCTGAGACACCGTTGTATATAGCTGTTTGTGTTTTAGTAATTGCGAATAGCAAAAATTTGCAATATGGAAATCGCAAACTGATTTTTTGTACATCTGGCCCTATGTTTGTAACCTCTACTGGAAGTGGGGATTATATCCACCCTAGAAAAGGGTATTCGTGTTATTGGCATTTTCTGCGTGGTAAACTGAGGTGGTTTGTAAGGATTCTTCATCTGAAAAACAGGGCATTAAAGTTACTGAGCTGTTATATCTACTTTGCTAGACAATGAAAATGTATATACAGCCTGATTCATGAAGTGAAATTGCGCCCGCAATCGCTGCGAAATCGCAAATGCGGGCACAATTTCCGTAATCGGCATTCAACAACAAAATAGCAAATTCGCAAACACATATTTACGAAATCGCTAATATATTCGCAGAATCCCAACCGCTGAGCATTAGCGATTCCGAAATAGCGACACACCACGGATTCTGCGATAATAATAGCGAAATCGCAAAAAAATCGCCAACAGTATTCAAGAAAAATCGCAATTAGCGAAAAACCCAAAAATCGCATTTTGCACCGCGCAAAATAAGGACAACTCAAAGCAGGTGGTAACCATGAAAGCCATGGAAAAAAAACTTTCAAAAAACCGTTGTCCTATCACCAACAGGTACTGGCCTGACCAATCACACATAAGGACCATCAGCAGCAGCAGCATTAGGAGTCCCACAATGCCAGGAATGTACATGGTGGTGAGGCGTCGCAGGCTACAGCGATTAGCACGGAGGAGACGCAGGATCCAGGACAGAATATTCCGCCAGCGGGTCACCTTGCTGGGCCAAACCAGAGAGCAGATATATGCTAAATACAGGCTGAATGGGGAAATGATAATGCAGCTAATACAGGACCTTGACCCCCTGATGCAGCACCCAACAAGCCGTACCAATGCTGTGCCTACACATGTGCAGGTATTGTGTAGCCTGCACCTCCTGGCCTCCGGAAGTTTCCAGGGGGTAGTAGCGCCTGCTGGGGGAATATCCCAGCCCACCATGTCACGCTGCCTCCACACTTTTGTTGACGCCATGCTCACCCAGCTACACCGTCACATCAAATTCCCCGCCAGCCAACAGGAATTGGACATGACAAAGCTACAATTCTACAATGTAGCCCATTTTCCACATGTGCTCGGATGTATAGACTGTACCCACATCGCCATCTGCCCACCAGCTGGCATGGAGTATATGTTCCGCAATAGAAAGTGCTACCACTCCCTCAACATCCAGATGGTCTGCAATGCCAAGACATACATCACTGACATCGTCGCACGGTACCCAGGAAGTACCCATGACTCCTTCATTTTCCGGCACAGCGGACTCCACACACGACTGGTCAGGGGAGAGTTTGGGGAAGGACACCTACTTGGTAAGTACACTTTGATTGAAATGTCACATTGCAAAGATGTACCAGCGCAGCACAGGCAATCACCATCTGCTCCTCTCATTCAGGTGACAGTGGCTACGCCCCCCGTGAATACCTCCTGACCCCATACCTCAACCCTGCTACACCCCAGCAACGGCGCTACAATATTGCACACATACGGACAAGGAATTGCATAGAAAGGACATTTGGCCTGCTCAAGAGCAGGTTCCGCATACTGCACAAGACAGGTGGGGCCATGTATTACAGTCCTGAAAAGTGCTGCCGCATAGTGGCTGTCTGCGCAATACTACATAACATTGCAACCAAGCGCCGGATACCTGTTGACATCTCTGGCAGTGAATCTGAGGGGGACAACCGGCCACCTGCACATGCGCGCCATGCACAAGGGGAGAACCCAGCAGAAGGGCACAGACGTCGCAACCACATCACAGTGAACAGTTTCTAGTACAACCACTTCCATCACCCCACAAATCAACAATGCATGCAAAATGTAATGATGACACAACGCTAATGTGTGTAGGAAAATAAATGTATTTGTTAAATTCACAAAATGAAATATAAGGTTCTGTCCAAATAGCAAAATAAATGTACTTGTTAAATTCACAAAATGAAATATAAGGTTCTGTCCAAATTAGTCCAACAAACAGTATTACGCCATACTGCTGTGCATGAGTGCATGGCAGGCTTGACCTCAGCCTGTGCCATTGGTGAGGTGCAGTTCTCTAGGTGCGCCTAGTGCGCGTTCCTCCATAGCGCCTCTGAGGGGCTTCCTCCTCCGGGGCTTCAGGCAATGGGGGGGTCCTGGTGCTGCGGGTGGGTAGTGGGGCCTGTGAGGCAGATTGTGAGCTGAGGCTGGACGCCCCCTCACTCGCATCATCACCCCCCACAACAGATGGAATAGGTGGAGGGTGAAGAGCAACGACGGCCGTGGTGAGGGTCTCCAGCACCCTTGTCATGTCCTCACTGCACTGGATGATTGCGTGCTGCTGGGTCAGACTGCGCCGCGCCAAAAGAGATGTCGCATTCGCCGACACATAACTTGCCCTGCTGTAAGTGCCAAGCCGGTTCAACAGTTGGCGGTGGCGCCGGCGTTGCCCACTGCGCACTCTCAACATGGCACGGGTGTTGGCCTCCACGGCTGCAGCAATGCGGGCCATTCCAACTCCCACACCTGCCAGGTCTGCCCTCATGCCTTCAATGTGGCCTGCAACAGATGCCACGTTGCGGCCAATCATGTGCAGTTGGAGCTGTATAGCTCCCTGCTGCTGAGCCTGGCGCTGGTGAATGCGCAGCATTCGTCTCTCGACGCTGAGCCGCGCCAGTCCATCAGCATTGGCCTGCCTGGTAACTGCTGTGGAGCGCTGGCGTGACCTGCCACGCCTGCCCTGCTGGCCTGAGTGTGATGTTGAGGCGACAGCTGCTGGGGGTAAGACCGCCGGTGTTGCAGGTGAGCCAGTCGCAGGGGGTGTGCCTGCTGGTGTGGCAGTAGCAGTTGATGCAGGGGGCACAGGAGTGACTGCCCTGGCTGCGGCTCTGGGAGGAGCAGCGGTGGCAGGAGGCACAATGGGGGCTGACATGCCAGCGGATGTGGGTGCTGCACCTGTTGCAGGGGGGACACTGCTGGTGGTAGTTGCTGCTGGTGTAGCTGCAGCGGCAGGGGCTGGTGCCTGGGTTGGTGTTGGCACCTCCACCTCCGGGACGCCCTCATCAATCTCCAGCCTATCACTGTCACTGGTATCGCCACCTGTGGGGGTAAGTGGTGGACCATTAGTTGCATGCATCTGGCAGACGTGCAGTTGCTACATGCATGCTGGGTGACATTCCCTGAATGGCAGTGGCTTTGTGTGCATTGGGACCTGTCTGGCTGCATTGTGGTACTACAACATTGTGGCCAGACTACATCTCCCACAATGCTTCAGGACATTCCTTGATTTGCAACTATGGCATGCCTATGGGACATTGGGGGAGCCTATTTGGTCATGGACATCCATAGGGGGCAGGGTCGCAGTCGCATGCCACTTACCTTGGGTGTCTTGTGTGGGGCGGGATGAGTCCAGTGTAGTGAAACCGACACAGGCCTCCTTCTCCAGGGTGTTCTCAACCTGGTCCTCCATGGCGGTGTTTGGTGGTACCGTTGGTGGTCCTCCTCCTGTGCCAGAGGACTCCCCAAGGCGCGCCGCCACCTTCTCCTTGTCACGGCCTCGGAGGTCGTACCACCGCTTTTTAAGTTCTTCCAGGGACCTGGCCGCCACTCCCACCGAGTTCACTGCTGAGGCTATCCCCTGCCATATGCGCCGCTTCTCCATTTCTGGGACCCTCCGTGAATTAGCGCCAAACAGTTGGTCATGGTTGGCCACAACCCCATCAATTAGGTGTTCCAGCTCCTGCTCAGAGAATTTCAGTTTTCTCTTTCTCCCAGACGAGCTGCTGGTCCCAGGTGCTGGTTCCTCAGCCATGGCATAGGGTTGTGGATCTGTGGATCTGTGTAGTTTCCAAGATGAGCTGCTGCTCTCCAATGTGCTCCCTCTCTCTCTGCCTCAATGTGCAAAATGGTGGTGGGAACCGGCAGCTTCCTGGTTGTGATGTCATCACTGGGCTCGAAATGCGACTTCCCCTTTTCCCGATCTCGCGAGTTTGCGATCTCGCAAATAGCGATATCGCAAATAGCGATATCGCTATTTGCGAGATCGCAGTCCAGGCGCGGGTAGGCGGAAATTGCGATTATTCTGCGAATAATCGCAATTTCAATCGGATCGCAATCGGATTTTGCGATCGCGTGCGAATCGCTTTTTTTAATCGCAATTATTCATGAATTCGGATTTGCGATTTCTGAATAGCGATTCGCTTTTTTTCGCTATTTCAGAATCGCAAATGCCGATTTTCATGAATATGGCGGTTAGAATCATAGGCAATGTTTATTAAAATGCACAGAGTGATGTAACCCAGTTTACAGCTGCACACCCAAACGTTTGAGACTCATATTTACTATTTTTTCACATATCTGAATTAGCAGTGCTGTGTTGCGCCAAGGGGATAAGACAGTTCAGAGCCAAATCTACTATGGTTGACTTGCTGATGCTGCCATCCCCTGCACCATCACTCAGACTGACTGCTCTGCATCATGCACAGAGGCAAGTATGTGCTGCCCAGCAGAGGATTCGTACTGAAAGCATACACTTCAATGACAAATTCCGATGTATGGATAATAGCAAAAGGTTCAGACGCATAGGATGTGCGCTGTGCACTGCAGCACACGTGCAATTTTTGGATTTTTAGAGAAGTAAACACATTTCCTGTTGTTTGGCCCTGCTTCTTTAGGCATCCGTTTTTTACTCAAACCCATCATCAGATTATTATATTAGATCGGGCTTTGCTTAAAAACCTAAAGATGTGTTCGCTGATCCCATTGCCCTATGTGCTGAAGAACGAATCTCTTAGAACGAATAAAGGGAAATAAAATATATGATATACATTTTTATGTAATCCGTTTTGTGCCTGAATTTGGCTGCATCGGAAACAATGCACTACTGACGAAATTCCACTAGATGGCAGCAGTGCTACATGCAATGTGTTAGGATAGAACGTTTTTTTAAAGCTCTCTGGCTCCCTCATGTTTAGACAAACTACTTAACATGGTAACTTATGCCCGCATACCCCCTGACTTTCCTGGCACACTTTCATGCTTTCTTGATATGTGTACATCATGACACACTCTACATTTGAACACAAGGGTGCACAATTACTAAACTATTACACAACGCAGGATAGCAAGCAACGGTGCTGCGCTGCAAGAAAGAGAGATGGCACAAATGCTCTATATTTACTTTCCGTGTTTCTGTGGAGGAAGGGATATCTTCCTGCAAAAACACAGGGCCTCATTTATGAAAAGTGACGCATCGCTGCGTGAAAACAGCAATGCGTCACTTTTCATTGCGCCCTCCTTGTGACGTGCTGGATGTGTCATATTTACAGTATGACGCATCATGTTGCAAGGACTGACAGATAAATCAGTATTTCTGACGTATCTGTATGCACAAAACTGACACATTGCTGGAGTGTGCCACAAAAGTGACGCAACTCCATCAATGGAGCATTTCAAATGGGCAAGTCTCATTTCAAATGTGCCTGCGTCAGTCTTTCGCCTGCTGTGAGGCAGGCATAAGATATAGATTTCTCTGCATCACTTCTACAAGGCTTTCTTGCGTCAGAACGCCCACCCTGCATACATTATACCCGGCGCAGGTATAATGTGGCGCAGGGCCTTACAAAGTGACACATCTACCTAGATGTGTCACTTTGTAAATGTGACGCAACATGGCGCATTTTTTACCCTGCTGGTGCGTCACAAAAAGTGATACACCGGCGGCGTAAAATGACGCACAGGCTCATAAATAAGCCCCACAATTCTTAGAGACATTTCCTTTTTTCCATGTGTGCTACAGAACGCAGTGCATGTGAAAATAGCAAATAATGAGGAAAAAAAAAAGATATTTCTCCTCGTACACCTCACTTAGGAATACGTAACATTTTAGCACATTCCCAGGTTTACAAGTCTTTCTAGATTTGGAATACCCCAAAATTCATGGGTGGATGCATGGGAACATGAAACGCCTCCCAAGTTGTTATGTAACGTAATGCAGCGCAGGCAGCTACCTTGTGTTACATTTCTTTAAAAGGCCAGGCAACAGTTTAAGATCATAACATATACTCCCCTTACCATCATGGCTTGATCATAGCACACAATGCCACGGGTTCACGCACATTATAGCCAGAAGATACATAGCCCCTTTTTTTGGACACTCAACTAACCAACTTACATGCGTTAGTGAAGATAATTATCTTTGAGTGAGTTAGCGTACACAATGGTGGAGAACTTAGACAGCAGTTTTTAAAGTACATATGATGCATATTTTGTACATTGTACAAATGTCCTGTGAAAATCAAATATAGCAGTTTTTAAAGTACATATGATGCATATTTTGTACATTGTACAAATGTCCTGTGAAAATCAAATATTGAGAAGCATGTATTTGACTACTTTCCCCGTATATTCCAATATAATATTAACCTCTTCAAACAGTTACCACACATGATGGCAGAGAATTGTGATAGTGGCCTGTTGGACTTGGCCCTTTTTGCAGGGTCATCCCTGAAGTTTTTGTCTTCCTCCTAGCCTTTTTTCTGACATGGTGTTAGTGGTTCTAGAATTCTGGGCACCTTAGCACTGCTGTCCAGAGCAAAGTGTGTGTGCCCTCTGTGGTAAACATGGTAAGATTGGTCGACACCTGTTTGTCATATTTAGTTTACCTGTCAGTCCCTTGTAAAGTGGTGTCTCAGTTACCCGGGGCTGGTAAATTAAATGTTACTGGTGGGCTTACAGTGCTGATTGCGCCACCCACTAAAGTAGTATTTTAAACCTGTCTCAGGCCTCTGCGTTGCAGGGCCTGTGCGCGCAGTGTTACTGTCACTGTGACACCTAAAGTGTGTACCACATCTGCGACCACCTTTTACTGCATGTCAGTCAACCCTAAGGTAGGCCTTAGCTAGCCCTATGTGCAGGGTGCATTGTAGGGAAAAGGTAGGACATGTACCTTAAGTGGGTGACATGTCCTGATAGTGACAGACAGCCATTTTGGTTTCTCACTGCTGTGAGGCTGCCCTCTCATAGGAATGCATTGGGGATTCCCTGATAAGTATTCCAGTGGTAATTCCTGATATGAGAGGAGTAGCTCGGTCAAGTTTGGTATGTTTGGAATAGTAATAATAAATGCTGCGCAATTGTGTGTACAGATTTATCATCACTATTTTAGAAATGTCACTTTTAGAAGTTGCCATTTCTGTGTGCCATATGTCTGCCTGCCTAATGTGTATTGCATGTCTGGCTCTGGAGTGACCGGGGCTGGGGAGGTGTGTGTGGCTCCAGGGAGGGCAGGGTGAGTCAGCGTTAGGCTGAATAGGGGATGTGCATTTGGAGTAGTGGGAGGAATAGTCTCCTGACCCTAAATAGGTCTGTGCCTTCCTGGGTGAATGCTGGCTCTGCCCCCCTGCGGTGGTCTGATGACCGAGCCCCCACCTGGCAAAGGGAAAGAGGAGCCTGTCAACAAAATGCTCCAATAACCTCCAGAACCAGTTGAGGCTGGTTCCTCCAAGCCCTGTGCCGAGGGCGGAACAAAGGAAAATGCTGAATAAGTACTGGGGCTGTGACCCCATGTTTGTGTGCGTGTGCTTCTTTGGGACTTGGGACCTGCTGCTGTTGAGCCCCAAGAGGAACCCCCACGAGGGACTGCCTCCCGGCTGGAGGGCCCTCTGAGTTTTCCTGCCTGGGCCCCGCCTTGTGTCCTTATAATTTTGGAGTTCCTAGGGCCCGATTCACAGAATGAACTTAAGACTCAATCCTAAATTTACTACTATTTTGGTATTCAAAGAATGAACTTACTACTTTTGGTATTCACAGAAGTTAGGATTTTGTCTTAAGTTTGTCTTATTCCCCTAGGGGAGAGGAGACTTTTGTGACCAGCAGCGCTGCTCTGTGATGTCTGTGGAGGGGAACCCGATGTGGGGATTACCCTGCAAGGTCCTTTCACAGCGGGAGCCCACCCCGCATTTTTGGTGCTCCTGTCAGCAGGAGCCCACCCCGCAATTGCCAGCCTCAAGAAGCGGGAGCCCACCCCACATTGGTGATCTGCCGCTGAGAAGAGCCGAGACCGGCAGAAGCAGACGTCATGCACCTGTGCCTGACTGTGGGCGGGGCCTATTCTGGACGTCGAGAGGAGCCTCACAAGCTCCATTTCTGCCTTCCTCCATCTCGGACCTCAGCAAAGAGAAGTGGCCGGTGCAGAAGGGAGATACTGCCAGTGCAGGAGAGAGAGGCCACTCAACAGCTCTCTGGGCATACCGAGGCACACTGTCGGTGCGTGGACCCGGCGAGGAGCAGCCAGTTGAGTGTGGGCAGAATGAGAGCATTGTCGGTGCTCACGAGACACCGAGGTGACAGTGCCTGTTTCCCTCAGAGGCCCCACAGGAGAGCGGGCCTCCACAATGTGGGGGCAATTTTGTGTCAGAGTCCCGGAGGGGGATTCAAAAGGCGCAGTTGTACCGGGCCTAATTTCCCCAGCTGCACCGCAGGAGCACAGGCAGCTGCTAACTGGAGGCAATTTGGTAATCAGAAGTCCTGGAGTGGGGTTTCCATGACACAGTTGGTGCCAGGGCTAATTTCCTTTTGCCTCATTGTGGTGCCATGAGTGGCACCGGAAGGGACTTGTGAAGGGGGCTCACCATGCACAGTTGGTGCCAGTGCTTGTTTTCACAGCTGCACCGCAGAAGTGCGGGCAGGTACAACACAGGGGCATTTTGTTTTCTTGATAAGTAAGGGGTGAGACGCACCCCACACCCCCAGTGCATTGCGCTGAGTGTATTGCTGCATTGGCAGCCAAGGTGCCAGTGGAAGGCCCCAGTTACGCCCCACATTTTGGACAGAGGTCATTATTGTACCAGGAGTTACTGGTTGTGTTATTTAGTACTTGTGCTTGTGATGGGTCTGACATTGGCCCTATTGGCCCTGTCATTTATATAATGCCCTGTGAATATTGCCTAGTGCCTGTTGGCACAGTGTACATGTGTGATTATGATTGTAATGTGTTTTGGATAATAATAAGGCTATTTTTTATATGACCTTGTGTAGAGTTTCTTTTGTGGTGTGCCCAGTGTGTTCCTGCTGTGTGAGTGTATTGCGCAAACCCTTTACACATTGCCTCTGGGATAAGCCTGACTGCTCATGCCAAACTATCAAGGGGGGTGAGCAGGGGTTATCCTCAGCGTGTAACTCCCTTGCCCTGACTAGAATGGTGATTTCTGCCTGGCTGAAATGCAAGCCTTTACCAACCCGAAATGTAATTTCTAACATGGCCCTTTATGAAAAGATTACGGTTGCTAAACGAACATGCATTATACATAATATTGTGATTGGCATACTCTGTGCTAGACTCTAAATGAGATATGTCCCCTTATCTTCGTCACCTACTCACAGCAATTACACTTTATTGTCACATTAGATTATGGTCAAAGACTTGAGAACATAACAGCATCCCCCACATTTTACCCTCCCGTTCTTCAGTTTTTGTGCCTAAAACAGAGCCAACTACTAGCCAGGAAGTGTGGAGAGGAAGAAAGGATGGTTTTTAGGATGTCAGAGAATGGGCGCACTGCCAGTATGGTAGCACTGTAGGACTAAATGGAGTGTGGTGCAACTGGGTGAGTGGACAACCATATAACCACTCAACGGAGAAGCAAGCAAGCTATACTACTCCAAAGTGACAAGAGAAAACATACCCTATGCACACACTTAACAGGTAAAAAACATGGATACGATGTCCAAACGCAGGTATTCAATATAATACAGAGAAACAACAATAATATGCAATTTGTTATGAATAAGTAAGTAGGTGTCAATAAAGAAGTCTTGGTCTCCTTGTTTTATTCAAACACAGCTTGTGGACAATCAGCCGACACGTGTTTCATCGCGTCTCGCGAATCTTCAGGGCTCCATTGGTTGTGTTTGAACTATACGGTCGCTCTTCCGGTGGTATTTCCGACCCGGAAGGGCCCAAGACTATCCAATTTCTATTGAGAAGTAAAGTACAATGGCTTGCAAGCGAAATGCGCTTGTTGTGGGTCGCCCGGGGGAAGGATATAGATGTCTCAATAGAAATTGGATGGTCTTGGGCCCTTCCGGGTCGAAAATATCACCGGAAGAGCGACGGTATAGTCCAAACACAACCAATGGAGCCCTGAAGATTCGCGAGACGCGATGAAACACGTGTCGGCTGGTTGTCCACAAGCTGTGTTTGAATAAAACAAGGAGACCAAGACTTCTTTATTGACACCTACTTACTTATTCATAACAAATTGCATATTATTGTTGTTTCTCTGTATTATATTGAATACCTGCGTTTGGACATCGTATCCATGTTTTTTACCTGTTAAGTGTGTGCATAGGGTATGTTTTCTCAGGAAGTGTGGAGAGGATGTGGCCTAATGGCCAGAGACTTCGACTTCTAAGCTGGGGAACCAGGTTTGAGTCTCTGCATTGGCTCAACTTCCTGTGATTCAGGGCAAATCACTTCCTTTTTGTGCCTTCCAAAAATGAGTGTGAAACTTTAGCACTGGTGTTGGTGATTAAGTTCCGGTGCTGAGCACTGGAAACCACTGGCTCAAATTAAGAACTGTTCTGCAGCTTCTTCAGACAGGGACTGGTCTGGTCTCGCTAGGAGTTACGGAGCGTGCACTGCCAGTAACATGCACCTGCAGGCCATAACACAATATTTTTTTGCACGCGCTCTCTGCCTGCCATAGCAATTTTTCAGTGCTCCTGACAGGTAGGGAAAAAAACTATGTTTTGATTTAGTCCCAGTAAATGACAATAGACACGATTCAGGCCACAATAGAAGTCAATGGAAGAAATACATTCTCCTAATTATTTTTAAAAAATCTCCCACTTTCCTCTTCTAAAATGTTGCCATGTATCTTACTTGGATACACGCTATACATCCAACAAAGAAGCGATTAGAGAACAAAGGCATGGGTGTTTGGTGGATTTGCCTATGGCTGGGTTCAAACTGGAATGGCATGGTGAGCAAAAAAAAGATGGATTTAGGCCCAGATCTCTGTACTGGGGTGAATATATGACATTGTTCTGCATTCTGACCATCAACTGTTGTTTTTGCATTTGTCACCCCGAGTGGGAAGGGTATGCTCAGACGTGAGTCCGGTGCTCTCCATGCCACTGGAATTAAGCTATCCTGGATAATGAGGGCTGAAAGAAACCGGTCCTAGGATGCTTGTTTCTCCAGCCCAGGGAGGACCTGGCTTGGGAGTTCGGGCTGGCCTGTTCCCATGGTGCAGAGGGTCAAGACTGATTTGCATATGGCTGGGTTCAAACTAGAATGGCATGGTGAGCAAAACGATGGATTTAGGCCCAGATCTCTGTACTGGGTGAATGTATGACATTGTTCTGCATTCTGTACATCAACTGTTGTTTTTGCATGGGTGTTTGGTGGGACTGTAGGCTAATTGCAACATGCAACCCTTGGAGTGGGTAGATAGGCATTTCCTGAACCTCTCCCTAATTCTGGACAGTATGTGAGTTACGAGGACACTAAGTATTTCTATATGAATTTTGCCAGACAGTGACTACTGGGACGTAGCCTGGATACGTTGTTATCATACACCTATGAGGGTATGAGCTTAATTAATATTGGCTATGACTTTACAGAAATGCTACTGTTGTAGCCCACATTTCTCACACTGGATATCACAAAATTGTGTCAGTATGGTCAATACTAAGACCTTCACTGATTTCTTATCTGAGGTATTCTCCACACTGACTCCCTGACACTCTAATCACCGACAATGGGGTCCAATTTGTGTCTGAAGAAATGAGGGACTTTCTAAAAGATCTTTCCATCTCATAGGTGTGTATGCCTTTGTATTGCTCCAAGGCCAATGGCAAAGTTGAAAGGGCTAATAGAATCTACATGTAAACCCCGGGGTAAAATTACCTCCCCATGGTTCACCCAGGAAATACGTCTTTTGAAAAACATCTGTAAAAAATCGGAAAGAGAGTGGAGAAAAAAATTCGACCCTATTAAAAAGATAAAAGATAAACATACTATTCTTAATTATAAAAAGGCTCTCAAAATTGCTCAGTCCAACTTTTTCGAAGAAAAAATCAAATCATCTGCTAATTCATCCAGGGAGACTTTTCAAATTGCAAAAAAACTTCTTAAAGCACCGGACCCTCCCCCGCCGCTGGAGCCCTCAGCTAACCGGTGTAACAAACTTACTGAATTTATTTACTCTAAGATTAAGAACATTCTCAACTCCCTCCCGTTACAAACATCCAACGCTCGCCCCCTTTCTAACCCGCCTAGTCCCACTCCCCAAACAACAGTACATCAGTTGACTCAATTCGTCCCCATGACAATAGATACTCTCTCCCCAATATTACACTCGACCCTGCGCTTTTCAACATCTTAAAATCAGTTGCTCCTACCATTCTTCCTTACTTGGCAACCCTGATTAACACCTTGTTTCTTCATGGTGTCGTTCTACCTAGCTAGAATAAAGCAATTGTCAAAGCCCTAATCAAGAAACCACCCCTAGATCCACTAGAGCTAAGCAATTTTCGGCCGAATTCCCTGCTCCCAGGCATCAGAAAGATCGCCGAAAAATGTGTTAACCATCAACTTTCCGACCACCTTGAAATCAATGGCCTCCTTGAACCCTCTCAGACGGGATTTAGGCCTGGCCAGAGCACGGAGACCGCGATGTTGGCGGATGTCGAAGAGGCAAGAAAGATCATCGATTCAGGAGGATCAGTGGCAGTGATCCTCCTGGACCTGAGAGCAGCCTTCGACACCATCAAACACTCGATACTGGTCCATAGGCTTAGGGACCTTGGAATCACAGGGACGGCTTTGTCCTGGCTGGAATCCTTCCTGAACGATAGGTCCTTTCAGGTAGCAGATGGTAACTTCATCTCCAAATCCACTGCCATTCATTGCAAGGTCCCTCAGGGGTCATCCCTGAGCCCGACCCTTTTTAATGTTTACATCGGGATCAAGCTTTTAACCTACACTGACGATACCAAATTGGTGGTTTCCCTAAGTCAGCAAGACGAATCTTACACCAATCTCCATAAATGTCTTAGTGACATCACTAAATGGATGAACATGTCACATCTTAAACTTAATAGTGATAAGACAGAGATAATGGTGCTAGGTAATCAGTCAATCTTTCAACCCGAGTCCCTGTGGCCCCCCTGTATGGGCATACCACCTAACCCTAAAAAGGAAATCAAGAGCCTAGGGATTTGGCTGGACGAAGGTCTCAACTTCTTCACCCAAGCAAGGAAAACGGCCGGCGTGTGCCATGGCCTTCCACAGACCGCCAAAATAATTCTGCCCTTACTCCCAGCACAATCCCAAAAACTCCTGATTCAGGGCCTCGTGATGTCCCGTCTAGACTACGGCAACGCTCTCTACCTGGGGGCCCCCAAAAAAGTACTAGCAAAACTTCAGACAGTACAAAATACTGCCGCCTGCCTTCTAACAGGAACCCACCACCGCTGTTCAGCCAAACCCGCCCTTAATGCGTTGCACTTGCTGCCCATCCAGGAAAGAGTACAATTTAAGGCTCTCTGTACGACCCACAAAATTCTTCAGGGAAAGGTTCCACCTATTTTAAAAGACCTTATCACCCCTTACAAAACCAATAGAACTCTCCGTTCCTTCACATTGCAACTTGGCATCTGTACCCAGAATTAAGAAGGCCCGCTCTGGAGGCCGACTCTTTGCCTATAATGCTTCCAAGTTGTGGAACTCATTGCCCCCAGACATTTGGGCCCAGCCCAATCTTCTCTCATTTCGTAAGGCACTTAAGACCTGGCTGTTCCCATAATGCTTCCCTCCCTCATTTCTGTCATTTCTATCACTAGCGCTGGGACGCTTAACGGCAGCCATGCGCTTTACAAATCTGTAAAATAAAGAAATAAATAATAGAATGCTGAAAGAGTCCATTCATTAAGCGCTGGCCTTAGGGAAACCTATAGAGTGGCACTGTAAAAGACATGGTATGGTCTTACCACACTACCCCAAGTGCCACCACAGGAATGTCTCCATCTGAAATGTTGAGGGGGAGAAAGGCGGGATCCAAGCTTTCTCCCAATTGGTTGTTCTAGAACAAGATGATCATTTCTGACCCCGAGGAAGTAGGAAAAAGAGTGGTGAGACAGCAAAAGGTATACAAAGACACTTATGACAGAAAGTGGGGTGCTAGAAGAAAAGCCTGGAGAACAGGGCAGTGGTTTCTGGTAAGGAAGCCCCAGGTAGCAAGCCGCAAAGGGGGCAAATTCTATGAGCCTTAGAAGATAAAGCAAGTCAAAAACAATGTAGTGGTACTGTAAAATGGTAAAATGTGGAGCATGGATAGACTTACTGAATGCCCCCCTAACTTGATTCCCTCGGAAGGGGGAGGAAGAAAAGGGTTGGGGCTATGTGCGGTAGAGGGCTGAAAAAAGCGTCTCCAGAAAAGTGAGCCCTCCCAGGTGGCAGAAAGATTTTGTAATGACCTAGTTGCATGTGATTCTTGTTTGCCAATGGCTGCATATTTTTCCTTTGTGCTTTCTGATCTTTAGTGACCTTTTCTCTCTCTCTATCCTCCCATTTCTCCTTCCTCTCTCTGCCCTCCTTCCCACTGTTCTCCTTTAGGGAGGGAGATGTGGTGTAGCCAACATGGTCTCTACCATTCTCTTCCACTCCTCTCCCTTTCCTCCGCTTAGCCTCTTCCTTGGAATCCTCAGATAGAGGCTATTCAGAATGTTGGCAGTCCTGTCAGACTGTGACCTGCGGCACAGGCAATTGGAGCTGTTTATCTACGACTCGCAATAACGAAGTTTCCCTTACCTTCTGGCTTCTTCAATTACCTCAGCTACATACATCATGTTTGCAGTGATACCCAGGAAACACCACATTGAAATTACCGTATCAGTGTTCATGTGTGTCGTGTAGAGTATTTTACAATCATGTGTATGCAGAGGGAGGACTGTTTGCCACTACTGCGTTAAGATGCATTCGACAAGTATGATTTTGCATGCTGCATGTATTATGTGACGTTGAGGACTTTAAGGAACGTGGGCGCACTTTCTATGTGGATGGACATGCATGGAACTAACATGTCATTGCATGCATTAAAAGAATATGTTACATCGACACAATTCTCCTACACTCACTCAGAACAGTTGAGCTAATGAGTTTTTGTTTGCATCTCTTTTTGTTTTATGTACCTGGGTTCTCTTGCACCGTCATGATTTTGAGGGAAATGGACACCTGTGTATGCCTCTCCATCTGAGGCATAAACAAGTAGGCCAGCATCACCTGTTGATGTTTGTCTTAGGTCCTGTGTTGTGACGAATGATGGACAGAACCGTCATCATAGACTAATCTGTGACATTGACACATAGTAGGGAACTGGGATTTACAATAAGTCCTGACGAAAACCCAGGACCCTGGTTGGGCCTTGAGAAAGGGCTGAAACATGTTGACATCGTATGAGGATATAGGGGTAGCAACTCTCCCCTTAAATTGTTCGATGCTGATGACAGAACCGCTCCGTCATCAGCTGCGGTTGGGCTGTGCTGATAACGGAGCGGTTCCGTCATGGCCCGGCCGCCGCGCCTGCGCGGCGCGTTCTATTGAGCGGGGCGGCCCATGACGGAACCGCTCGGTCACGAGCACAGCTCAACCGTGGCTGGTGACGTAGCGGTTCTGTCACCAGCATGCGGCCGCCGCGCGGCAGCCCCGCCCTGTTAGTGCTGCGGCGGAATAGCCTCCGCAGCGAAAGAGTTAATTCACTCAAGTAATTTACTCATATTTTTAATTAAACCAGTGGCACCCAAAATAAAGGGAACCTGGGATGACTACTAGGTATTTCTAATTGTTTATATTCTCATTAGGATTAGAACATTAGCGAAAGCGCTCCCTGGAATATGGTTGAGCCCACACTGGTTTTTTAGAGACCAGGGTGTGATCCAATGATGAAGCATGACACCAATAGGATGTGGAAGGGTTCACAATAAAAATATTGAATATTCCTTCGGGCAGGAGGACAAGGTCACAATTATTTCATTAATTATAGGGTCGTAGGACACCCATTGTGAAGTGGATTATTTGCATTTAAACATGTTTTATTTATTGGAGTGTCTCACTACGAGGCACTTTAAAACAGAAAACACCAGAATTGAAAATTGATGTACTCTTGAAAAGATGACACTGAAGTATAGTTCTATTATAATAATACACCGCCTGTACATGATTGAGGTGGCTCAGGTAACCAGCAACATTGAACAGATACTACAGTTATGCTAGAGAACATAACACTTTTAGTCTGAAGTATGAGACAATGCAGTCGGTGTTTAAAAAAACATTGGCAAAGACAAATGTTTACATAAAAGAGGCACACACAAACATTACACTCACACACACGCATACACACACACACACACACACACCATGAACAGCAGCAGGGAAAGTCTGAGAAAAGGTACATCACAGGCAGCTGCCAAAGGACAAGCTTCACTGTCAAGCACACAAGCATACAATAGGCATCAGCAAAAGTGCAACCTTTCCTGCCATACATCATAGGTAGATCGCAGGCAGCCGCAGAGGTGTAAACTTCCCTGTGATGCACACAAGTACACTACAAGTACCATTAAAAGTACAACAATTCCTGCCACGCACAACAGGTACATCGCATGCATCTGCAGAGGTGCAAGCTTCCCTGTCACACACCCAGCAGACCAGTGGCAACTGGCAACTCCTCAAAGTGGTGGGTGGGCAAATGGGTGGGTGCTGTGCCCACTCAAGGAAAATTGGTATGTCTACAATAAACATTAACTAAATTGTCAACATGCATTACATTATTGTTTCAAAGTTAAAATGTTTACATTTAATGTTAATGTATTGCATGTAAGAGATTTAGTGTACATCGAATAAAGTAAAAATAACATTCACTTAACTTGCTACACATCCATAGTCCAGTCCTGGTGCTCTTCTCGTTGCCCAGCGCGAGCCCCAGCCACCTCCCCTAACCAGTCCAGATTCTGCTCTCATGCTGTTTACCAGCATGAGAGAAGCACCAGTATTGCATGGAGCAGGCTCTCTCAGTACTCCCAAAGGCACTGGAGGTCTGTGCTTGCACTCCACCCAGCTGTCTAAGACAGCTTAGGTTTGAGAGGTTCAAATTGCCCATGTCTGGCTGGCCATTGCAAGACAGCCAACTTAAGTGTACAGCCTACCACTCCTCCCTGCTGCTGCCTCTCAGCAGCAATGGCCCAGCACCACCCTGACATTCGGCTCATAAAAATAAAATGGTAATAAATTAACTTTATAACCATTTTATTTTAACTCTGTGGCATTTTCTGGTGGGGCAACAATCCCCCACCCTGATGGAGGAGCCGCTGCTGTAACAGGTACATCACAGGCAGCTGCAGAGGTGCAGGCTTCTCTGTCATGCATACAAGTACAGCACAGGCATCAGTAAATACACAATATTTACTGCCACACACAGCAGGTAAATCACAGGTAGCCACAGAGGTGCAGCCTTCCCTGCCACACATACAACAGGTACTTCATAGTAAGCTGCTGAAGTGCAAGCTTCCCTGTAACACACACAACAGGTACTGCACAGCAAGCAGCAGTGATAGTCTTTGAGTATATTTGAGCTGTTATTCTTTAACCCCTTCCCTGCTGGTGACGGAACCACTCCATCATCAGCTGCGGTGGCGCTGTGCTGATGACGGAGCGGTTCCATCATGACCCTGCCGCCGCGCCTGCGCGGTGCTGATTTTGCGCCTGCGCGGCGCGTTCTATTGTGCGGGCGGGCCGTGACGGAACCGCTCCATCATGAGCACAGTGCAACCGACGCTGTTCCGTCACCAGCATGCGCCCGTCACTCTGCCGCCCCCCCCCCCCATAGCACTGCGGCAGAATAGCTGCCACAGTGAAAGGGTTAATTAGCTTAGATTTGCTAAGCAATGCAACCGGGAGACCAAAATAAACATGTAGGTGCAGGAGGGAGATATGATTAAAGCAGCTGAGAAGGGAGTTTGTGTCGCCGCTGTATATTGTGCACATCATTTGGAAGGCCCATCTATAGTACTGTGTTCCATTTTAAAAGAATCATCTAGAAAAGTGTCTCTTTATGTTTTTCTTTTTTAGTAAACAGATGTTACTGGTCTTCAGCTGTATTCAACATCAAACAGTTATGTTGAATACAATAATCTTCTCTTCTCGTACTTGTCATTGACATAACAGTTGCTATTAGAACTTTACAATCCCACCCCACAATGCTCACCATCCTCCTTCTGTTGTGCCCTTTATTTACATACAAACTTCGGAGTACAGTGTACATGCACTCATCACAGCTTGATCAGTCCTAAAGAACCTAAAAAACCTTCATACTGTACTTATAATCTGGTGGTGCCCTTTTGGATCATCAATCTCAACAACCTCAGCTCGAGGGGAGTCAACCACCCAAAAAGAAGTAATCCTCAGGGAGTTCCTGATTATGCACCTGGAGATGGAGGTTCTGGGATTGTTACACAGTCACAGCGCCTCCCAGGCCCTGGCTATATCATTTGACCCTCGGCCCCATCTAGCCTCTTGGAGCAGCCCTGCACTTTCATAGCCCACCCATTGTTCCAATTTTCTCTGCCATACTACCACCTGGAGTCCCCATCGAGCCTTCTAATTTCTAATAATTTCTAGTTTTGCAAAAATAAAAGCTAGGTTCTTAATCCTACTCATGGCTTTTTATTATAGCTTGCTCTTGATGTTTTATATGCAGTATTGCTACTACTTTCCACTGCTACATGTGAAATGTTTTGTTTATTTTTAAGGCTTTATGAGTAGACCCATTGCCCACCCACATCACTCCTATCACTGCCCGATGACTGGTCGGAAAATTGACTGCAGCTGCAGCTGTAGGCTGTGGAATGCGTGAGGGAAGCACACAGCTGATTCACCAAAGGGGAGGCTGCTGACTGCTTTGATGTCAAGACTGTGGCTCTGCAAATTGTTTCCTGGGCCAGGAGGAGGCTGAATGAGATCAGAGCCATGGCCGCACCTTGCACCATGACGGGGCACGGAGCAAAGTCCACCAAGCCACGGACCACTGGTGCAATCACAACAAGTGGCGGAAGTGTAGCAACGTGACCGGAAACAGCAGAAGAGTCCAGACAGAAAGAGAGCTCCACCAGGACCGCAGGACCTTAGAGGTGTGAAAAAGCAAACTGGAAAGGCACTGTCAGGTAACAGGCTGCAGGAGGGTGGGACTCTCAAACCAACTATTGCCTCCTGGCTTGCCCCTCTTTTGTTGGGTGGGAAAACTGTCAAACTTTCTCATGAGGCAAGTGTAATGGCTGGATTTTCTGAGTAGGTGGGATCAGCCCCCAGGGGCCCCTCCAACCCAGCCAGAACGTACTCACCTTCCCTCCTCAGGACTCCTCTATATCCAGGCACCTGGTACCTACCTGAGGATGGGGAACTCGCAATATACAAGCTCATATTATTAAGAACACCACTAAATCTATAGGGATACTAAGAATACTCACTGATTACTAGGGATATCCATACCCTACACCACACTTATTCACATCAGTTGGTCTCGCGGCCACCCTGACCCAGACCGTTCTACCCTAGGGCAGATCTGACACACAATCTGGTGCGTCTACACACGGGCCTGCAGAACCCAATGCTCCCTTTTCCAAACTGTTCGCGATCCTGCGAAACTACACACTAGTTCAACCACCTAGTGCTCTCATTTACTCAAGCCACAATCCTGTGGGTATCCACACTGGTTCGACCCCCCAGTGCTCTCATTAACGCCGCATATCAACGACGACCACATTCCTATGAACACCTATACATATATATATATATATATTGGGATATTATCTCAGCTGTCTACTCGGGATGAAACTACAATAATAACTTTGAATATGGTTCCAGATTATAGTGTATTACCTGCTCTTGGCATCAAAGGTCCACTCACTCCCTATTTATGTGATCACCACTTACCTGATTGGGATTACTCATCCATTCACGTGCCTAGCAAACACCTAGAAGCTATATTTACCTTCAGTGAACAAGAATAGGGGCTACACACCAGTTTGTTATAAACTGGGGATCGTTTATTATAGTAATATAAACATTTATACAAATCTAACAAAGGCTATAGGTAGAACACACCACTTGAAAGAGAAGGATTACACATAACAGGAACACTCCGCTAAAAGGGAAAAGATTAGGCATAAAGTGTAAATGTAGCTAATGTGATGAAAACAATATCACCTGATTAGTGTGAAGTCTTGTTCTAGCTGTCATCTGGGTTCCTCTCTCGTCTGTGCCTTGGCTCATCTCAGGCTCTCTCTCTCTCCTGCACTCTTGGGTACACCTCTGCGCTGATCACTCTGTCTCTGGACTCCTCTCCCCCACACGAACTGTCTCTCCACCTTCCGTCTTCAATCTTAATGGTTCCTGCCGCTCTGATCACCGTTCATTCCACTATCTTATTCACTCTGTCTCTGCGCCAATGTCCAATTCCATCTGCTCCCATAGGTTAATCCACGAGCTCTCCTCTATCTCTTCTAAAAGGCATTACTTCAGACTCCAGCTATTCACACCTCCTCCTGATAAGCAACTGCTTCTGACTGCTTCCTTCAGTTCCAGCTCACTATTCAACTCAGCTCTTCTCCAGATTGAACCCTCTCTCTCTCTCTGCCAACTCCACTCCACTGCTGGACTCTCTGCTCGACTGCCCTCTGCTTGACTCCCCTCTGCTTGACTGACTGACTCCGCCTCTGCACTTCACAAATATAGAATGCTATTTCCTCATGGAAAGTTCCATCCAGCAGCTTCTTCCCACCAATCCCATGCACCAGGCTCCTTGCGCTAGACGCTCCCACAGTGACCAGTCTGCTTGTTTCGTCTAGAGACCTGAGCCCGGGAACAATTCCTGATTAGATTCAGCTCTGGCCGGTTCTCTCCGGTCCGCTTAGGGCGAACAACAGTTATAACTATAAACATTGCTTTTGCCCTAAAAAGCCTCTCTGCTTCCATCAAGATGGAGTCTCTCTAGCTTTAGGCCTGTAGGCCTGAAAGGGGTGAAATGCTCCTTAGCTCTGTCAGAATACCTACATAAACCATACCAATATGTCTAATATGTCAAAGCCAATAGGCAATAGACAGGTTAAAGTCAAGAATAAAGGCATATTAGGCAGCTATCCTCTTCTAGGTCTGGAAAAAAGGGCTTAAAAGGGCCAACACAGGCTAAGAATACCTATACTAGATGCGAGCAAGACTAATGATCTATATCACTGCTAAATAAAGCCAAAAACTCTGCCATAACATTCCACCCTTAGATCCTTATCTTGCGAGCATCTTATTAACAACAACAACCATCAAAACAAACATCAACATAATCTATCCAACATAGGCTAAAAATACCTATCCTAGATGTGAGCAAGATTAAGATCTATATCACTGCTAAATAAAGCCCAAAAGACTCTGCCATCCACCCTTAGATCCTTATCTTGCGAACATCTGACAAACAATAACATCTAGATAAACAAACATCAACACAATCTATCAACAAATCAAAACCTAAAAAACTCCCTAAAAACAATGACAACTCAAGGAAAATTCCACCTGAAACTCAATTGTAGGGAATAGAAACCTAAAAACAAATCAAAGCACCCTTGACCTGAATGCTGAAACATATCTGAGATTGGATCTGATAACAACAGAAACTAACCAAAGCATCCTCAAACTAAATGTGCCTCAACTTCTAATGATAACTGGTGAAATCTAGTGATGTAGGGACTTATGTGTTGAATGAAAACAGCAAGGGGCCTAAATGGGGCCTACTTCGGACAACTTAAGGCTAAATGAGGCCTACCTACAATTGTCAACTTAAGAACTAAATGTGTTTCAACTTCTAATGAGAAAATAAGAAAGGGCCTAAATGAGCCCTACATACTATAGGCAACTTAAGCTAATGATGACTCATGAAACTATTGGTGAAGGGGCTAATATGTGAGATGAAAATAACAATAGGCCTAAATGAGGCCTACCTGCTGACATTTGTCAATTTAAAGTGAAATCTGAGAAATACAATTGCAAGGTCTGGGCAAACAATAATACATAATCATACTAAAAGACACACCACCCAGAACAATCCAAATTTTAAGGTAACCACCCTCTGATCAATCAAGGTGAAAATGTAAAAACAATAAAAAACTACAACAACCCCAGTTGTACAGAATAGCAGGTATAACTTTAAAAACACATGTGGGCACCGCCATTCAAAAAAGTCCTTCATTGGCAAAAAAAAAACTGTTTTGAAGAAAACAGAAAAACTATAATAGGTGACATATTTTTTTTTGCTTTAAAAGTGGGGCCTGATTGTCCAAGGGATTATTCAATGTCCAAATTCTTCAGTGCAGGCCACCACCCTGCATCCTCGGTATCCGGACACTTCCTCCAATGCGGCCATCCATCACCCGGTCTGGTCTGGTCTGGTACCATCATCCAAAAATAATAAACTAAAATAAAAACATGAAAATAAAAAGCTAAAACAAATAAAAGGAGTGGGAGGGGAGTGGGCAGACGCACGCACAACCGCACCCCAGCAACCTAGGAACAAGAGAACAAGTATCATTATTCTTGTAAAATAAAATTTTCCATTTAAAAAGCACCCCGGGTGCCTTTCATTATTGAAAAGAAAATATCCTAATTGATTAAAAACATTCAAAATTTAACTTTTAATAACATTGTGTGGGGCCTAATCATACCCTAATCCTTACTAAGCCAGTCCCACCCTTCAGAGCAGGAGCCATGCTACAGTGTGAAAAAAAATTGGATTACCGCCCAAATGATGAGCTCACAGCATCAGCAGGGCACTGCAAGCCTCCCATTTCCCTGGTCAGAGAAGTCCGCCCAGGCTCACTACACTAACTAACACCAAGGGAAGAGCCAGGCCACCCCGCCCTTAAATAAACAAGCCGTGCGCGGAAGAAAATTGGATTGTAACCAATCATAACAAACTGGGATGTGATCGAAACTTGCAGAATGAAGGCACAAACCAGCTGGTCTGCCAAGGTCGAAAAACAAATTTCTCATGCCTTATTTTGTAACTAACGGAAGCTCGAATTTAACAAAAAACAATTCTGTTACAGTGCATTGCCAATTAAAAAAGCTCCAGTTTTTAAAAAGACGTTTGTCCAACTAACTCAACTAAAGGCAAGACATTTAAAATATGGGCACTTATTTAGAAAGGGGAAGAGAGAAATAATGTGTAAAACAACATAAAATGCAGATACATTTCAACATTGTATTTAAGTTAATTTTTTGATGACACATTTATAAAAGCATACATTTTAATTCACATTTGGGAAAATAATAATGTTGCATTTTAACATTTTTCCCTCTTTCAAAGGCACATGGTTGCATTCCACTAATTAAAAGCACATGTTATCATGCACTATCGGGCAAGATTTATTATTCTTAAACCAACACATTCCTGTCTAGATGGAAACCCCTCACAGAAATAATTAATGAAAACAGCTCGTAGCATGCATTCTAACGGGCTATCTTTTTAACATTTCACTCATTTTAAAAGAACACAGCTTTCTCCGTAATCCACTGGTTGATTTATAACCACATCAGTTCCAAGGTGAACCCACACAAATTCGTAGACGCATTTCAAAAGGAATGTGAAATGAACAGAACCCTTCTCAAAACACAAGATGTTACCTTTCCGTCAAGAAACTGACAAAGCACGTAGGCTGACCAAGGAACCAAAAAAAAAAGTCAAAATCAAACCATCAAATAATCCTTAAAATAATTCACTGACTTTTATAGTCAGGTCAAATAACCATGCATGTTGACAGCATGTAAAAAATAAAGGCTGCCATCTCAACTCAAGATATTAACCCTTTGGCAGCTCAAATAGAAACATTTCCCAACGTCCATTTATACATGGGAAAATCATTAGCACATTTCTTCACGTTTACAAATGACACGTACACATATTTTCAAAAACGTTATCCCCAAGCACCCGAGAAAGATCCAGCTCTCTCCTGCCAAACGTAATGATAACATGCCCTGTCCAAGCCATGACCACATGGCGCTATTCACAAGCCATATTTACAAGACAAGCCTTTCACAAACAACATTTCCAAGGCGCAATGCACAAGGAACACAGCAGATCAACATGAGAACATGCACCTCACAAGTCACAAAAATATGGCGCTATTCACAAGTCATATTTACAAGACAAGCCGTTCACAAACAACATTTCCAAGGCGCAATGCACAAGGAACACAACAGATCAACATGAGAACATGCACCTCACAAGCCACAATAATATGGCGCTATTCACAAGTCATATTTACAAGGAGCTATATTCAAAGAACTTCACAGATCATAAAACAATGAACACATTTCACATTGCACAGCATAAGCAGATGCAGCAAGCAATTGAATGGGCAATTTAAAAGCATTTTTTACACACATTTATACAATTGGACCATCACAAAGATGTAACTGGCTTTCTCATGTAATGCCATCCTTCAACTCTGACATTTTAAACACCAAGATGAAAACCATTCCTTCCACCCTGAATAAACCAAATGCCATGATGTAATGCAATCTCCTCACGCTGCAACTGTTCAAGCCAATAGGTCTAACAGGCTACATAAACTGCAACATTACGCCAGATGGAACCAGCGTTCAGGGCACTCCCACACAACACATGGGCAACTCTCTAAGCACATGGCCAGGCACACAGGCTTCGTAAGATGACGACTACGCCAAAATGTAATGGCTGGATTTTCTGAGTAGGTGGGATCAGCCCCCAGGGGCCCCTCCAACCCAGCCAGAACGTACTCACCTTCCCTCCTCAGGACTCCTCTATATCCAGGCACCTGGTACCTACCTGAGGATGGGGAACTCGCAATATACAAGCTCATATTATTAAGAACACCACTAAATCTATAGGGATACTAAGAATACTCACTGATTACTAGGGATATCCATACCCTACACCACACTTATTCACATCAGTTGGTCTCGCGGCCACCCTGACCCAGACCGTTCTACCCTAGGGCAGATCTGACACACAATCTGGTGCGTCTACACACGGGCCTGCAGAACCCAATGCTCCCTTTTCCAAACTGTTCGCGATCCTGCGAAACTACACACTAGTTCAACCACCTAGTGCTCTCATTTACTCAAGCCACAATCCTGTGGGTATCCACACTGGTTCGACCCCCCAGTGCTCTCATTAACGCCGCATATCAACGACGACCACATTCCTATGAACACCTATACATATATATATATATATATTGGGATATTATCTCAGCTGTCTACTCGGGATGAAACTACAATAATAACTTTGAATATGGTTCCAGATTATAGTGTATTACCTGCTCTTGGCATCAAAGGTCCACTCACTCCCTATTTATGTGATCACCACTTACCTGATTGGGATTACTCATCCATTCACGTGCCTAGCAAACACCTAGAAGCTATATTTACCTTCAGTGAACAAGAATAGGGGCTACACACCAGTTTGTTATAAACTGGGGATCGTTTATTATAGTAATATAAACATTTATACAAATCTAACAAAGGCTATAGGTAGAACACACCACTTGAAAGAGAAGGATTACACATAACAGGAACACTCCGCTAAAAGGGAAAAGATTAGGCATAAAGTGTAAATGTAGCTAATGTGATGAAAACAATATCACCTGATTAGTGTGAAGTCTTGTTCTAGCTGTCATCTGGGTTCCTCTCTCGTCTGTGCCTTGGCTCATCTCAGGCTCTCTCTCTCTCCTGCACTCTTGGGTACACCTCTGCGCTGCTCACTCTGTCTCTGGACTCCTCTCCCCCACACGAACTGTCTCTCCACCTTCCGTCTTCAATCTTAATGGTTCCTGCCGCTCTGATCACCGTTCATTCCACTATCTTATTCACTCTGTCTCTGCGCCAATGTCCAATTCCATCTGCTCCCATAGGTTAATCCACGAGCTCTCCTCTATCTCTTCTAAAAGGCATTACTTCAGACTCCAGCTATTCACACCTCCTCCTGATAAGCAACTGCTTCTGACTGCTTCCTTCAGTTCCAGCTCACTATTCAACTCAGCTCTTCTCCAGATTGAACCCTCTCTCTCTCTCTGCCAACTCCACTCCACTGCTGGACTCTCTGCTCGACTGCCCTCTGCTTGACTCCCCTCTGCTTGACTGACTGACTCCGCCTCTGCACTTCACAAATATAGAATGCTGTTTCCTCATGGAAAGTTCCATCCAGCAGCTTCTTCCCACCAATCCCATGCACCAGGCTCCTTGCGCTAGACGCTCCCACAGTGACCAGTCTGCTTGTTTCGTCTAGAGACCTGAGCCCGGGAACAATTCCTGATTAGATTCAGCTCTGGCCGGTTCTCTCCGGTCCGCTTAGGGCGAACAACAGTTATAACTATAAACATTGCTTTTGCCCTAAAAAGCCTCTCTGCTTCCATCAAGATGGAGTCTCTCTAGCTTTAGGCCTGTAGGCCTGAAAGGGGTGAAATGCTCCTTAGCTCTGTCAGAATACCTACATAAACCATACCAATATGTCTAATATGTCAAAGCCAATAGGCAATAGACAGGTTAAAGTCAAGAATAAAGGCATATTAGGCAGCTATCCTCTTCTAGGTCTGGAAAAAAGGGCTTAAAAGGGCCAACACAGGCTAAGAATACCTATACTAGATGCGAGCAAGACTAATGATCTATATCACTGCTAAATAAAGCCAAAAACTCTGCCATAACAGCAAGTAATACTAACTTAATCTGTGTTGCCTCTATATCAGGAAAGGACCATTTCCAACCTAAAATCATTGTAGTGTCTGAGACTGCTGTGGATCTGAATGCTAAGTTTGACAGGGGCAATATTAATCTACGATTACCCCTGGCACCGCACAAAGTGGTAATCCCATTCTGAATTTGGGGTTGGAAATGAGCTCCGCCAAGCAAGAGGTAGATCAAGGGGAGGAGGAAGAGGTTACTCCCAAAGCAATTAAACGAAAGGATACTACCATGCCTGGTCCCCGGAATATAATTCATGAACAGATGTGAATGCTATCCCCCGAACTGGGACTACTCCAATGCCCAGCTCTCATTCCAAGATCCTGGGATAAGTGACAAGGACTATGCGGAGTCAGGACCCGCTGCTGGGGGACAAGAACCATCTCTTACCACCATTTTTCTGTCCCTTAAAAGAGACGCAGGAAAAGAACTGTAATGAAACCTCTAAGAAACTACGGGTTGGGATGCGAAAGCTAAATAAAGTCTGTGGAGAATTTGCGGACCAACTGACCACCCTTGAAGGACGCACGAAGGCCCTGGAGACTGAAGTAGAAACCCTGAAGGCCCAGAATAAATCACAGGGTGCAGCTCTGGATGATGTAATACTCAGATTAGAAGATCAAGAGAACCACCAGCAGTAAAATAACATACGTATGCTCGAGATCCCTGAAGGGGTGGAGGGCGATAACCCAAGGGACTTCGTAGTTAGTCTACTAAAAGGAGCCTTCACGAATCAAGTAAAGTGGGACTGGAACGCAGAGATTCAACGGGCACATTGCTTTCCCCTAACGTAAAGTAAACATCCTCAAAATGAATCTGAAAGGCGGAGGGCTATGCTTGTCAATTTTGGTAACTTTTTACTGAGGCAATACATCTATGATAAGGTGCCCCCAAATGCAAAAAATTATTTTGAAGGGATGTCATTTTTTTTCAAAACCAGACTTCGCACATGCCACTGTGGAAAGAAGATGGAGCCTCCGGCAGCTCATTAACCCCTTCCAAAGGATCGGAGCCGTAGTCTACCTCGCAAACCCGGCCTGGTTAAAAGTCATCTTCAGAGGGCACACTCGTAGTTTTATATCGGAAATACAGGCCCAAGAATATCTGACAGAACTGAGTCCGGGAAACAGTAAGACTAATGTCAAATAACATCAATGACATTTAGGAGGAAATTGCAAAGTCAATGCTTGGGGGAAGTAGAAGTAGAGGACTATATGGGAAAGGAATGTCGTTTTTCTCTTCATTGGCCATTTCTCCTTTCATTAATTCTTTATTTCTCTTTCTTTTTCTTTTCTCCTTACATATTTTGCAGTTAGAGGGGTGGCGGGGCAAGCGTCTGGGGACACATTGCTCAGGCTATGCCTGATTGCTCAGTTTTCAGGGAGGGGGATAGGAGGAGGGGTGGGTGGGTACATGGATAAATAGAGCCCCACAACGTGTTTGTATTGGGTGTTTGATTTTTGAGACCGGACACTATTGCATTTCTAGGCAAAAGCGCAAACAAGGATTGCATGGTACACTATGGCGGAACGAATGATGGGTGCGGAGTAGCTTTGTATAGCCACACTTAATATATGTGGGCCAAACGATGCCAAGAAAAGGGGGGTATAACTAGAGTTGCAATCACTACATGCCGATGTTGTCTGCTTGCAGGAAACTCACATAGAAGAGTCAAGGTTGGGTCTGTTAAAAAATGTGGGTTATGAGCTCATAGAAGGAACCTCTCAAGGATCACGTACCCGGGGTGTTTCCATTCTTGCCAGACATAATAGAATGTAGTTTTCACAGACACGGGTGGACTCAATGGGGAGATGGGTGATTACCAAGTGCAACTCAGCTGGTATGGACACCTTTACTCTCTGTTCTGTTTATGGGTCCATAATGGATGATCCTGGGGTCCTTATTTAGTTAGAGAATGGCACAATGGCCTCTGCCCATCATCCTCTGTGAAGATATTAATGTCAATCTACCAACTAATCGGGAGTCCGCCTTTAAGTATGTAGGGAGAAAACCCAGAGTGTTTCAAGAGCTCTCATTGTTATGTAGTACACATGGCTTGTGGGATGTCTGAGCAATGGGGAGGCCCCAAGAAGATGGCTTTTACTTTTATTCTCCTCCCCATCATAATCATAAACATGCAAGATTGGACTATTTTTTGTCTCTTCCATGATTCAGTTAAAGTAAAAATAGATCGACACCCCAGACTCCTAGCTGACCATTGTAGCGATCGTGGTGCCCGGGGGACGAGGAATGATTCTGCTTTCAAGATCTAGGAGATGGTATGCCTGCGGGGATGTGTGTAGGAGGAGTAGAGCGAACTACAGTGACCAGCATTCCAAGGGGCAAGCAGGAAGAGCCACGAGACCAAAAGCATATTAGCACCTCCCATCCTCAAGGACGGTGCTTGTCAATGTGATTCTCGAGTCTATCGGAGTGGCGGATGGTGTTCCCCGCCGGATCTCAGCTAGAAGAAAGAAGTTTCCAAGAGAAAACCCGTGATTCCCCCAGCGCTTGGCTGATGACAACGCACAGCGGCTAAGTACTCATGTAAACGAAAGCGGGCTCGCTTTCGTTTCTTTCCGTCTTCCTTCGTGATCTGTTCTAATCAGTTAGTTTAGGGCGGTTCTGAGACATTTCGTTTGTTTTGTAATTCATTTAACAGGGAGCGTTCTGTGTGAAGACGCGCTGCGCTGATGTTCCGTGTTTGTTCTCCCCAGGAGAAGGATTCTGGGAGATGTATTCCAAGTTGTTTTTGTTTTTGATTCCACGGACAACATTGCCATAGAGACTGAGCCATAATTCCTGTGAGGTTCGTTTAGCTGGTTTCTTGTCTTCAATTCGTGGCAAACCTCGAAGGGCGGTTTGTGCTTCTAAACAACCGCAATTATCTTCTTTCCTTGTGACTACTGCCTGTTGCAGTCCTGAACACTTGGCAGAACTATTATTGGTCAAGCAGGATTGCTGTGGGGCTTTTCTTTCACGGCCTGGTTTGTGTATGATTCCGGTGAGTGTGGTGCCTAAGAATTGTTTAGTCTACGACCCGAGACTCATGAAATACAGTATTAATGGTGTTCATTACTCTTCCCTAATTAGATGGGCTCTTCCTTGCTGTCTTCCGCATCTTGGTGACCAGACTCCCGGGGGATCCCAACGAATCATCACTACCCATTTATTATTTTATCCACTTCCCCTTTCCCGGCTATGTACGAGGGCACACAGTGAGTTTTGTTTACACTGATTGGTTTCGTGGTTGGCTGGGGGAGGAGAGCTTAGCATCCGAAGTCGTTTCTGCCGGACACCCTGCACAAAGGTTAGTGGCGTGTGTGAGCCTGCGCTGCTGCCTGTCCATGACAGATTGACAAGCCCAAGTTTACACACCGGCCCGAACGATGAATGTTGAAGCAGTCTTGGCTTCCCTGGTGGAAGGCATGGCCTCTTTACAACAGGAAGTAGCTACTTCTAGAGCAGAAAACCAGACCCTGTATAAAGAAGTTGGTACCTTAAGAAGGGAAGTCGCAGGACTAGCCCAGAAAGGAACAGGAGGTAGCCCTTATATTAAACCAGCTACCTTACCCCCCCCTGGTGCAAAAAAGTCTGTGGAAGCAGAAGGGGGTGGATTCTCTGTTCCCCCTCAATTAGCCACCTCTAGTGCTTCATCGGCTGAAGCTGCTCATACTGTACATGTGGTACAGACCGTAGGCGTTCCTTTAGCTGCCCCTGAACGTTTTTATGGAGACCCCCGCAAATTTGAAACATTCTTGAATCAGTGCAGGTTACATTTTTTATGTAAACCCGGGGTTTTCCAAGATGATTCGGCGAAGACAGCTTTTATGATGTCTTATATGGGGGGTAATGCTGCCAGTTGGAATATCCCATTGCTAGAGAAGAATGACCCAGTGTTGCACGATTTTTCAGCTTTTTGTGTTGAGTTGCGCAAGCTTTTTGATCGTAAATCCCATATGCTGACCCTGGATAGAGAACTACTCACTATACGTCAAGGTTCTCAGGACTTGTTGTCTTATATCACCTCATTCAATAGGCTGGTGGTAGAGACCGATTGGCCTTCTGCAAAACGTATCTCATTGTTTTATCAAGGCCTTCGTGGAGAATTAAAGGACGTCCTTGCACAAGTGGTACAGTTGCCCGATACCTGTGAAGAGTTCATCGACCTAACAGTCCAATTGGATCACAGACTCCTAGAGAGGAGAGGGGATAGATCAAGAGGAGACACTCGCCCTTTCTACCCTCGCTTTCGGGGTCCTATGGAAGAACGTGCTAAACCCTCCGAAGGCCCTGAACCCATGCAAATCGGTGGTATCCGGGGACCACTGACACAGGAAGAGAAAGAGAAAAGACGTCGTTTGAAGCAATGCCTTTATTGTGGAAAAGGAGGCCACTTCATTAAGGACTGCAGAGCCAGAAATACAGTCCCAGCCAGAAACCCCGTTCCAAGGGTGCAAGCCCTTGTAGAGTCCGATCAACCGACGGAAAACTGAAGAACCCAAACCAGGAAGAGGTCTCTGTCTTGGGTTGTTTGCCGCAAATGATCTCCCCTTGTCTTGCAAATACCTTGCATCCTGCAGTGGCACATATGAATCTTCAAATCATCCTCTGGGTCACCCCTCTCAAATCATTGAATATTGACGCCTTAGTAGATTCAGGAGCCACCGGAAACTACATTGATCAGGAATTCGCCCTGAAGATTGGTATTGCTTGTGAGAAAAAGGAAAAACCGGAGTTGGTGAAAGCCGTGGATGGTACGGTCTTATCATCGGGTCCAGTGGCCTATCACACCTGTCCCATGCTCATGCAAACCGGAAAAGATCATCAGGAATATATCCAGTTTGATCTCATTGATGCACCCCAATTCCGGCTCATCTTGGGAATGCCCTGGTTAACTCTCCACGATCCAAAGATCTGTTGGGCAGCGCGCACTATCACCTTGTCATCCGCATATTGTCAGGAGCATTGTACTCAGGTTACTGCAGTTCCCTGCATTCCAGAACTCTCGTCTTCTCTCTGTCTGGCGGCTTCATGTTCTACAGAGCAATACTGTTGTGCCACCATACTCCCCTCGGAGTATCAGTCGTTCTCCCCTGTGTTTGACAAACAACAGGCTACTCAATTGCCTCCACACAGGGTATACGACTGCAGAATCGATCTCGTACCAGGAGCAGATATTCCATGTAGCAGGGTCTATGCCATGACCGAGAAGGAGACAGAATATCTGAAGACATACATTGAAGAAAATTTAGCATCAGGATTCATCAGACACTCGTCATCTCCCGCCTCATCCCCTATGTTTTTCATACCCAAGAAGGATTGTGACGAATTAAGACCCTGTATAGACTATCGAGCCATTAACCGTGTGACCATCAAAAACCGGTACCCTCTCCCCTTGATACCAGTGCTCATGGATCAACTTAAAGGAGCCAGGTACTTTACCAAACTCGATCTACGCGGAGCCTATCATCTGGTGCGTGTCAAAAAAGGGGATGAGTGGAAGACTGCGTTCCGGACGAAGCTGGGCCTATTCGAATATAGGGTGATGCCCTTTGGGCTGTGCAATGCCCCCGCAGCATTTCAGTTTTTTATGGATGAGGTGCTGCGGGGATGTCTGGAGACCTACTGCATAGTCTACATAGATGACATCCTGGTGTACTCCTCCACTCTTTCGGAACATGTTGGACATGTGAAGTCCGTGCTGGACCGTTTACAAAGGAACTCTCTATACGCCAAGTTGGAGAAATGCTTATTCCACGTCCAGGAAGTGTCTTTCCTTGGGTACATCATTAATGAGAAGGGTTTTCAAATGGACTCGAACAAAGTGGATGCGATCCTCACATGGACTACACCGAAAACTGTGAAAGCTATACAAAGCTTTCTCGGTTTTGCAAACTACTATCGTAGGTTTATCAAGGATTTCTCCAAAATCATTCATCCGATTTCTAGTCTGTTACGGAAAAATATGCCTTTTGTGTGGAGTAAGGAGGCTGATATATCATTTCAATACCTGAAGAAGCAGTTTACTCAAGCTCCCATTCTTCGTCACCCTGACCCGCAATTGCCATTCATCCTGGAGACCGACGCGTCCCAATATGCTGTGGGAGGAGTGCTTTCCCAAAGACACCCTAGTACAGGCCAAGTACATCCTGTTGCCTTCTTCTCCAAGAAGCTCACGCCCTGTGAGGTGAATTATGCCATAACGGATAAAGAACTCTTAGCCATCAAAAGGGCATGTGAGGAATGGCGTCACTATCTACTAGGAGCGGTCCATACCGTGGAGATCTACACGGATCACCGGAATTTGCTATTTTTGAAGACAGCGAAGGCCCTCACTCCCCGACAATTACGGTGGTCTCTTTTCTTTTCCGATTATGATTTCATAATCAAATACAAACCGGGACCCCAAAATGGGAAGGCCGATGCTCTATCACGTTTGGAGGATGGAGAACAGAGAAAGACCGAAGAGGTAGAAACACCCTTGATCCTTCAGGAAACAACTGCCAGAGTAGGGGCTGTAGCTCTCCTGTCATCAAACAACTTTCTTGAAGACGTGAAAATAGCCCTTGCAGATATGAACATACCTGAATGGATACAAGAAGATCCGGAGCATCGCACTATAAAGGATGATCTCGCCTATCAGGGTACTGCATTGTTCATTCCCACTGAAGCCCTACGGCAACGAGTATTGGTTTGGTCTCATGATTCGGTCCTGGGAGGTCATATGGGAATGTACAAAACCATTGCCATCGTGGAACGTTCCTTCTGGTGGCCCCAACTAAGAGAAGAAGTCCGGTCTTATGTGAGGAATTGTGCCATCTGTACGCAAGGAAAAGCTGTGCATGCCCGCCCGGTAGGTCTACTGAGACCTTTGCCCATACCTCCCCAACCTTGGCACACTCTCTCCATGGATTTTATCGTTGAGATGCCACCGTGTAATGGAATGACAGTGATATTGGTTGTCGTTGATCACTTGACGAAGATGGGCCATTTCATACCTTTGAAGGAAGTACCCACGTCAGTAGAATTGGCAGAAGTGTTTCTTCAACATATCGTCAGGGATCATGGTCTTCCTTGTGTATTGATCACCGACAGGGGTTCTCAGTTCACTTCCCGGTTCTGGAAGGCATTATGTACCACCTTGAACATTGATGCCCGTCTGTCATCCAGCTACCACCCTCAGACGGATGGCAAGACAGAACGCCTGAACCAAACCCTGGAGCAATATCTTCGTTGTTTCTCGTTGAGGAATGATATGGAATGGACTGTGTTACTCTGGATGGCCGAATTCGCATATAATAATGCTGTGCACTCAACACTGGGTTGTTCACCTTTTTTTTGTCTCCATGGGTATCATCCACATATACTTCCCTTTGAGTGGCCTGTCCATTCCCCTGTTCCTAGCATCCACGAACACCACGCACATCTAAGAGCGGTGTTGTTGGATGCATGTAACAACCTGGCCGATGCACAGTCCGCGCAGAAACGCTTCGCTGACAGGAAAAGGAGAGTAGAACCATCGTATGGAGTGGGAGACAAGGTGTGGCTCTCCACCAAGAATCTCCACATTAAAGGGCATACTAAACTGACACCTAAATATGTAGGACCCTACAGTATAGTTGAAGTGATTAACCCTGTTGCAGTGAAACTCCTGCTCCCGGTGGGTTGGAAGATACATCCAGTGTTCCATGTCTCCCTCCTGGTTCCTTGCCCTCCCACTATGAGAGTACCAGTAGCTCCACTTCCGATTGATGTGGATGGTCAGGAGGAATTTGAGGTGCAATCCATTCTAGATTCCCGTATGGTGAGGGGTAGAATCCAGTACTTGGTGGAGTGGAAAGGTTATGGCCCTGAGGATCGGTCATGGGAACCTCTGGGGAACCTGCACTGTCCAGAGCTAGTTGACCGTTTCCATGCCCTACATCCGGGTAAGCCAGGTCGACCGCCGAGTCGGCAGTCCTCGAAAGGGGGTTCTGTAGCGATCGTGGTGCCCGGGGGACGAGGAATGATTCTGCTTTCAAGATCTAGGAGATGGTATGCCTGCGGGGATGTGTGTAGGAGGAGTAGAGCGAACTACAGTGACCAGCATTCCAAGGGGCAAGCAGGAAGAGCCACGAGACCAAAAGCATATTAGCACCTCCCATCCTCAAGGACGGTGCTTGTCAATGTGATTCTCGAGTCTATCGGAGTGGCGGATGGTGTTCCCCGCCGGATCTCAGCTAGAAGAAAGAAGTTTCCAAGAGAAAACCCGTGATTCCCCCAGCGCTTGGCTGATGACAACGCACAGCGGCTAAGTACTCATGTAAACGAAAGCGGGCTCGCTTTCGTTTCTTTCCGTCTTCCTTCGTGATCTTTTCTAATCAGTTAGTTTAGGGCGGTTCTGAGACATTTAGTTTGTTTTGTAATTCATTTAACAGGGAGCGTTCTGTGTGAAGACGCGCTGCGCTGATGTTCCGTGTTTGTTCTCCCCAGGAGAAGGATTCTGGGAGATGTATTCCAAGTTGTTTTTGTTTTTGATTCCACCGACAACATTGCCATAGAGACTGAGCCATAATTCCTGTGAGGTTCGTTTAGCTGGTTTCTTGTCTTCAATTCGTGGCAAACCTCGAAGGGCGGTTTGTGCTTCTAAACAACCGCAATTATCTTCTTTCCTTGTGACTACTGCCTGTTGCAGTCCTGAACACTTGGCAGAACTATTATTGGTCAAGCAGGATTGCTGTGGGGCTTTTCTTTCACGGCCTGGGTTGTGTATGATTCCGGTGAGTGTGGTGCCTAAGAATTGTTTAGTCTACGACCCGAGACACATGAAATACAGTATTAATGGTGTTCATTACTCTTCCCTAATTAGATGGGCTCTTCCTTGCTGTCTTCCGCATCTTGGTGACCAGACTCCCGGGGGATCCCAACGAATCATCGCTACCCATTTATTATTTTATCCACTTCCCCTTTCCCGGCTATGTACGAGGGCACACAGTGAGTTTTGCTTCCACTGTGGGTTTCGTGGTTGGCTGGGGGAGGAGAGCTTAGCATTCGAAGTCGTTTCTGCCGGACACCCTGCACAAAGGTTAGTGGCGTGTGTGAGCCTGCGCTGCTGCCTGTCCATGACAACCATAATCAACTCATAGTGGAAGTGACAGTCACAAATTCCCCAATATGGGCTTCTTAGAGAGCACTACTTCTTGATGAAAATTACAAGAAGCACATGAGGGATTGGATTCCGGGATTCTTGATTCTTAAAGCCAGCCTTTGTGGGGAAACCATCCAAATTTCCTTCAAAAATGGGAAAACATGATAAACGAAAGCTACTGGAACTTCACCTAAGACTTGCTCAAGCTGAATTAAAACTTGTAGAGTCCGCACAGACATGGGAGGGGGTTGGCCAGAGCCAAATGGAGTCGCTATAGTGAAAGCAGCAATTAGTGATGTCCTCACGAAAAAAATTGTTGATAGGGCCACACTCCACCAAGAATGGGTCTATGAAAATAGTGAGAAGATAGGGCACCAAATGGTGGTACGAACCCGACAGGAGTACTACGTAGGGAGGTCACTAATATCAGGGATCCTGACGTGGGCATTTTCACCGGCACCAAAGAGATCCAAGCAGCCTTCCAGAAATATTACAAGAATCTTTAAACCGAAGAACCAGAAAGGCTGGCTCATCAGCGACTTGACTCAATCAGTAACTATTTAAACCTAATATCCACGACTATACTGATGGAGGAAGACAAAGAGGACTTAGAAGCACCTCCGGTGATGGATGAGATACTTTTGGCACTCTCGAGCTTATCAGATGGGAAAGGAGCTGGACCAGACCTAATACCCTCTTAGTTGGTCTCCAAAAACCTTGTGAAATTCAAAGATGTTCTGATGGACCTCTTTACCCAAACTTTTAATGGGGCTAGTTCACCACAGTCACGGGCAGAAGCTAAAATTGTTGTTTTTCCCAAAAAGAATAAACCTACACAAGAGCTAAGTTCCAGCGCCCTATCACCTTAATCAACAGTGATGCAAAAGCCTACTCAAATGTACTGGCATCCCGTCTGTCTTAATTGATAAAATAGTGGTTTATTAACAACATGTATTTATTCCCGGAATGGAGACCATTGATCATATCAGAAGTATAATATCCTTATTTGATGTAGGGCTGGTGACAGGAGACCCTACTGCAGTAATCTTGCTCGATGCAGAGAAAGCTTTTGATAGGGTCTCCTGGCATTTTTTGTGGCTCACTATGCAGAGGAAGGGGATTGGCCCAAACTTCATCAGTGCAGCCAGGCCCTTGTGTACCAATCCCATGGCTAGAGTTAGTATAAACGGGAAATCATCAGGACTCCTGAGCATTACAAGAGGGACGCTGCAGGGTTGCCCCTGCTCCCCGCACTTTATATTGAATCCTTCTTGCAAAAACTGGAAGGTAATCCAAATATACCCCTGTCGTGACACAAGGTCATAGTACCTCTGTTCTGGCATACGCAGTTGAGGTGGCGTTGGTCACCCCGGATCCCGATCTAGCCATGAAAATCATGGAGGAAGAAGCAGCAGTACTTGGGGAACTGTCAGGGTATTCCCAGAACAGGGGGAAAATGCAGATAGTTATCAACGAACATGTTGTAACAATAAACAGCAGGGTGGTTGAGAATTCTAACTATCTAGGAGTTATAATTAAGGTGGACTTGGACACAACTGTGGATGTGAACCTAACACCTGTTGCAGAAAAAAATTAAGCTTAATTTGAAGAAGTTAGATAACCTTCATTTAACACGGGTAGGTAGATGCAACTTAAGTAAAATGGTTTATTTCCCCAAACTGCTATATCTGATGAGAGATATCCCCCTTTCATTCCCTAACCATTGGTTTAAAAAATCCGTAAATATATTTTCTCAATTTATATGGGCCTATTCGAGACCTAGAAGATTGGCCAAATGGTTGACACTCCCCACAGAACATGGTGAGTTGGCTTTACCTAATCTAAAGTTATATTATTGGGCCACTGCATTAGTACATTTTACGATCCTTTTGAGATATCCCCCCAGTGATGATCTACCGCAGCATCCCTCAACGTATCAATAGCTGATTGGTACTGAGGCCTGAGGGTGCCTATGGCGTCAGTTAGAAATGGGGCACTGTAAAAGGGTAAGATTCAAGACCCTCAGGACAGCCTACAAAATATGGGTGCCTATTCGTCGACTTCTGGGATTATGTAAGCTCAATTATTAAACTCCCCTCCAGAATAACCCACAGCTGCCAGAGATATTCTTGGATACATACATGAGCAGATGGCTGGGGTCAGGGAGCAACAAAGAAGTTTTTTCTATTCGGTCTTAGGCTTTGTCACGTATGATGAAATTAAGACAAGGTTTATTCTCACACATACACAGTTTTTTTTAGTCCTCCAGATAAGGGACTTTTTACATAATAAAGTGGGTGAGACAGGGAAAATGGTAAAAAATTAATTGGTGGATAAGTGAAGAAATAGACCCCGCCCTCGCGTTGGGACTTTATATTGTTTATTAAATGAGTTGATGAAGGATGACATAGAAAAATATTCATAAAGGTGGCAAGCTAAACTTGGAATTACAGGGTCTTGTTCCTCCAAGCTTTCACCATCTCACAGCCAGCATTGATGTCGGCTAAACTGCAGGTCCAATTTCACAAAACTTGTTTTTTCTTTTATTACACTCCATACCCTATTTCAAAGTGGGGTAAAGAGAAAGGAACTCATTGTCCACGCTGTGCTCTCTACAAAGTGAATATAGTCCACATGTTCACAACTTGTGCATTTCTCAATGATTATCAACCAGATGGGGGAATTATTTAGAGATAAACTGCGACTGAGTGTAGTAATGACTCCAACCCTAATTCTATTTAGTATCCAAGAGGCTATTTTTGGCCTTTGCATCTCCACTGCCTGGCTGGAACTCCTATTTTTCAGAAGTGGTTAGCTCGACTGTTGTCCACTTATAATCTGGAAATATGCATTTATGCCAGGAAAATTGCTAAGGCACGGAAAAAGGGCCTTAAAATATGGGAACAGCTGTCCAATTGGGTTGATCAAACAAGGTATAATTGCAACAGGATCGATCGCACATAATAGGTATATAATCGGGGATGTATTATCTTCTTCGTTTGGGGCATGTGGCTTACCTGATCATCAGGCTGATCTCTGATGAACTTCTCCCGACTTGAACATGTACTTTAAAGAATGCACTGAATTTGATACACCGTTTGAAATTCACAGATATCTACTTCTTTTAGTGCTTTGTATATAATTGGGCCATAGACTGTGTTTTTAGTGTCTTCTTTTTTTCATATGTATGTAACTTCACTGTGGGGGAATGGAGGGAGGTGGGGGTAGGAGGGGGAGTTTTAAAAAAGAAAAGAAAAAAAGGATGCAAAATAAGCTTTTATTTAAAAAACACGAGTTTTTTTGGAATTTAATAATATATATATATATATATATATATATATATATATATATATGTATATATATATATATATACATATGTGTGTGTGTATGTTTGAATGCTTCATTTACTGTATATAATACATGAAACAGTTTTATAATACAACAAATATATTAAGTTAATATTCCAAAAATAGTACGTTACAAATAAGTTAATTAGTAATAACATTCATTTTTCTTCTATAAACATAAATGTTTATAGAAGCTTAGAAGGAAGGAAAATAAATATTATTATGAATAATATATGATGTTTCCTGACTAAAGAGTAACGTAGCCTATTTGCAAACACCCAAAAAACAACCTAGAAAATGTTTATATGGATGAGAAACTGAAATCAGAGAGGATATTCAGATGTATAGAGGCATATATTCTCATGTTCTTCGATTGTAAGCTTGAGCTGTCTAGAAATTCTGTAATGGGTAACAATATTCTTTTTCTTTTGTTGAACAAGGATAATGTGGTAATAAAAGTAGTATCAAGTTTATGGTTGCAATAAACCGAGTACAACTATGCTTTTAAAGAACACTCTGAGGTATTTTTCCAATTACTTATATATGCTTAAAACAACAACAATAACAACCAGATGACGAATTAACATGGTACCAGGGACAGACTGGGACCAGTTTTAAGATAATCCACCAGTGATTAGATAGATGACCTGAAAGGGATGAATGACTTGGAAGATGGTAATTAATTTGTTTCCAAACCTTTCTCCACAAGTCGTTAACATTTGAACAGAAAAATAACATGTGCATTATATCACAAACATATGTGAAATATTAAGTCAAATTCTGGAGCCCACAGCTGGAGGGCTGTGTTGCTCTGACCTTTATGTTGTTGGCAGCTTGCACAGATGACTTCCAGGATGAATTCCTGTCTCCATGTTGTCAAGCGTGTACACACTCTCCATTCATCCAACCACTTCAGACAATATTTTCTATTTTTCTTTTCCCCTTCAATGATGAAATCAATAAAAAAAGGTTTTGAATAAAACATTAGTCTCTTAAATGCGTCCCCTCTTGAACAGATGGAAGAAAGTGCACGGGAGATGTAAAGGGGTGTAAAGCAGAACTGAGAACAGATCCGGAAAATAGAAAAACTATTAGTGGCTGTGCAGTCATAGTTGTGTGTGACACTTCTCATGGTATTTTAGTATTTTCGACTATTAAATCGTGTCACATCGGTAATTGTCCCCTTCCCACTGCGGTAATGACAGATGACCTCTTTCAAATAATGTTTAAGGGTCAGCTTCAAGTGAGACAAATAGGCTCCAATTGCAGATGCAACTGTGAAAATAGAGAGAATTGCATTTTTTTCTTTAGTAGGTCAGTAAATAGCCAAAAACTCGTAAGCCATAACTTGACAGGAAATCGACAGAGAGCACTAGTGGAACATTTTAATATTTTCTTATGTATTTTCTGAAACGGAGTGTATGAGATAGTGAAAGTGGTCCAACAACTTCTTGACCCATTCCTTAATGCCACACAGTAAGTAAGTAAAATATCTTTATTCGATTGTTTACATATAACAATCATAAAAGTACATTTCATAGACATTTGACACGCAGTAAAATTATAGGAAGAATGTTTGTTACCACATGAACACGAACACAAGCGGAATTACAAGATTATAATTAAAAGAGATAAAAATACAATTTTGATTTAAAAAGATATTCCTATCGGTAGCAAAATTAATTAACCTTCCATACTTTTTCTATATTTAAGTGCCAGTTTTAAAAAGTTACATACAAACATGGAACATTCGCTGTTTAGCATTTGAAGGTAATAAAGTGCTGGTCTGAATTGTGCAAAATACAGCTGTTTTAGTAGAGGTTTTAAAAACAGGTTACGAGGAACTGTGTAATACGAGCAGAAAAATAAAAAGTGTGCCAGATCTTGCGGAGACTTATTGTCGCAGCCGCAAGCTGGTAACACTTGTCCTCTATGTGCCCGACTTGGTACAACTAACAATAGATGGAACATATTGAATCGGAACCTTGTCAACAAAAAGCGTTCATATCCCGACAGAGGCCAAGCTAGATAGGGTTCCATGTGTAGACTCGTTTTTGTGAGAGCGTGTAATCTCACACTGTTTTTCTTAAACTCTCTCTCCTCCCTTGCCAAGTACCTGGATGCCATAAAAGTGTTCTTCACGTAAATTACATCAGTTTTAGTTATTTTCTCGGGGGCTAGAAAAAGGTCCGGCCGACCTAGTTCAAGGAGACATCTTCTAACGTATTTTATCCACCGGATCTTATACCTCCCTTCCCACTCTAGTGCCTCTTGCAAGATGTTTCTGGTGAGGGGTATATCTGTATTTAGCCAGCCGTTTAGCCAGCACAGCAAGGGATTTACAGCTATCCTATCACTTAGATAGGGCATACCAAGTTCCTCGTGAACACAGAAGTTTGCCGTACCCCTAGGGAGCCTTAAAACTTGCTTTAAAAAGTTATTTTCGGTGACCTCAAGGGCATCTAAGGATTCAGATCCCCAGATTTCACTCCCATAGCACGCAACTGCAATGCTTTTGGCTTGATATAGCTTCAAGACAGCAGCCACCGGGCTATTACCCATTTTCTTTGCAAAGTCCATTATTGCTGCGTTAGCGCGCACTACCTCGCCCTTTTTCTTTTGTATTGCGGGTGCCCATGTTAATTTATGGTCAAAAAGGACACCAAGATACGAAAAAGTCTTGGTTGTCGGTATTTTTTCTCCATTTACAGAGTGGGGGTATATTATTTTTGGACCTAAACCTGTCATCATTGCAAAGGATTTCGAATTATTAATGCTCAGGCCTCGGGAATTCATAAATGCTAAAAAAAGAGTCTAACAGGGTTTGAAGACCAATCGCCGTTCTGGAGATTAGGACGGCGTCGTCCGCATATAGCAGGACGGGCACGCCCTTCCTGCCTATGTATGGGTAATCTATACCAGTTTTTAATAAGTGCTCCTCCAGTTCATTGATGTAAAGGTTAAAAAGAAACGGGGCTAAGATGCACCCTTGCCTAACACCCCGATTTATCCTAAAATCCCTGGTTACTTTCATATCTTGGGTAAAACGGACGTTTGCTCTTGTGTCCGAGTGGAGATCAGCTAGAAAGTTAATAAGGTTTTGCTCCCACCCATTTTTTGCAGGACCTCCCAAAGCCTGCCTCTGTCAACGCAATCGAAAGCGGACGATAAATCCATAAAGGCCATATAGATAGACCCTTTTCTTGCCATGGTATATTTGCCGTTTATTAAGTACAGGTTCCGACATTGAGCTATCGTAGAATGACCTGGTCTGAACCCGTATTGTATTGGCGACAATATGTTGTTTTCGTTGGCCCATGCTACCAGCCTATTTAAAATGATACCCCCCCACCACCTTGGCAACTGAGTTAATCAGCGATATAGGCCTGTAACATATTGCACTACTACGGTCACCCTTCTTAAATACAGGCACTATGGTCGAGGACCCCCATGACTTTGGGCAACCAATTGAGATTCCGGCATTTATTACTGCAGTAAGGACTGGGGCCCATAGATGGATATTTGATTTAAATAAATCGGGAGGAAGGCCATCAGGACCGGGTGCTTTGTTACTAGTTAAACCCTGAATCCCCTTTTCTACCTCCCCCACTGTAAAGCACAACAATTCTTCATCAGAAATATTAAAAACAATGTCCGCTTGTGGCTCGTCACTTTTAAAAATTGTACTATAATGTGATATCCACTCTTCCTCAGGTATGTTGGTCCCAAGCATAGAGTTACTAGGGTCATCAAACAGAGGCTTGTTTATAATGTTCCAGAACTTAGAACTATTACCCAGGATTACGGGATCACACAGAGATTCCCAGATGCCTGCTTTCACTTCTTTTTTCCGAGCTGCCAAAGTTGTCTTATATTTGGTTCTCAATGTTTTTATAAGAACGGGATCTCTTGGGATAGCCTTTAATGCTTTTTTTAAATTTCGTCAGGCCTTAGAACAAGCTTGGTCGAACCATCTTGGTTGGAATTCATGATGTCCCTTTAGCAATTGACCAACTCTATCGACCACAACGGAAAAGGCGGTTAAGGTCACTTCAGGCAAGGTGGTAGGAGAGACACAAAGGGCTAGTTCTTGACCACAGCGGATATTAATTGAGCTGTACAGAGTGTCACTGTTAACTTTTGACCACTTCAGACGTCGATTTCCGTTTATTGGCTTTAGAGAGCCGCAGTCTTTCCGGGGCTTCCGGTATTCAAAGATGCCTCCTCTAATTTGAATAGAGATGGGGTTATGATCACTGAAGATACTTGTTTGAATTTCAAAGTCAGTAGCTAAATCGGCAAGGTCTCTAGAAAGAAGAATATGATCTATATAAGAACCATTTCCAGGGCCTTTGTACGTGGGGACATCAAAGATGTGAGAATCCTCCGACATGGACATTGCAACAGTCAAGTTCCTGTCGTCGGTTAGATTGTTGACGTGGGTGCCACGCATCGAGTGATCAAAATGGAAACCAGATGTGTTGTTACATCCTAAAAGCCTAATAGGTGTCGCTACAGGGTTACCGCATGGGTGCGTATGCCACACAGACTCTAGAAACATATTCTAAGACTCAAGAAGAGAATTCATAAGGCCAAATTTACAAAAGGATGGTGTTGACAGAACAGCAATGCAAGCCTGAAGTCAATGGTGGCTTTTGGCATTCGTTAGTGGTGGGGCAAGCGGGGGGAATACAAACAAAATGGAACATAATTAAAATAAATAAAATTGCACTTACCTGCTTCTCTGATAGACGCCACCTCACTCTTCTCTGACGATCCTCGACTCCAGTTGAACACTGAACAGGCTCTCAGATGCCAATCTCAGTGCTTTTCTCATGCAATAGTTTTCCCAGCATGCAAGAAGCTCTGGGATTGGTCTAAGCAGCCTAGTTTGCTGTTCAGACAGTAACTGGGAGTCGGGGGCGTCTCTCGCCGGGTTTTGAGAAACTCAAGTGCGCATGATGGTTTGGCTGGCCTAAGATGGCCGGCCAAACGATTATGTGTACCTAAAAGTGCCCATCACCACTCTTCCTGCCAAGCCTGTCACAGGGGATTTCCTGGCCCGCCACGCTGAAATCAGGTAGGCAAAAATAAAGTGATAATTAAATGCTTTTATCATCCTTTTATTTTTCATTTCTAGCAGTGGGGAGGTGCTCCTCCGCCATTCCGGTGGAGCCGCCCCTGCCTGAAGCAAAATTTACTATGCCACGCAAAGCCACTTTGTGTGGCTCTGTATAGCATATTGAATCTGGAGTCACGCAACACAGCACAACTTGCTGCCTTGTGTTACTGTGCCTGGGAAGGCTTTCACCCATGGATTTTGACGCATTTCCCGATTTACTGTTAGAAATAAACCTGTAAATGCGTCAAAAATGTATGCCTTCCCATATGGGCACAAGAAGGCGAAATAAATGTATTTCTCCAAATTTTTTCCTCTTTATTCGTGTGCTGCATTCTGCTCATAGAAAAGAGGAAAAAACGCTAAGGATTTTTTTTGTGCAGGAAGGAGGAAGGGACACCTACATTAATTTGTTTATAAACCTTTCTCTAAATGACATTAACATTTTAACAGAAAAAGAACATATTCATTAAATAACAAACATATGTGAATTATTGAGTCGAATTCTTGAAACTGCAGCTGGAGGGTTGTGTTGGCTCTCTCTGAGAACTTGGGAAAAATTCCTATTTCTTTAGGAATGGATTCTGCAACTATTTCTACAACCTTTGAAATACTCCCTTGCTGTTGTGCCAGGGAAGCTCCCTTGTGTTTCGTTTTAAAAGCAAGTCTCTTTTCAATATTGGGTATGTAAATTCTCTGAAATTGTACCCTGCTAGGTTGTGCAGGATAGCTCTGCTCTCATCAATGGTTATTTGCATTGCCTTTGGTGCCTGCTGATCACTGGTAATGGTTTACAGGGTCGGACTGGGACAGAAAAAGGTCCCACACACCAAAATAAGTGTCTCCCATCTTCGAATAAGATAGCTAATAAAGTGGCCCACATGGCAAATTGGGGTAATTTTGAACTTTTGCAAGGTATGGGAGACAGTTGTGCTTGATACGTGCAATGTTAGAGGTAATAACAGGGGCATCAACAGTAATAACTCACCCACCAGACCATAGAACTGCCAAAAGAACAGCCTAGACACCTATCCATCAGACCATCCCTCCAGGCACTACCAGATTGACCTGTAGGCTAGTCCGACCTTATTGCACAAAAACAATCCTGCCTGTAGCGCAGGCACCCTTGCACCATTTTTCAAAGGAGCCTGCATTGCTGCTAGGCTGCACTGTGTACTCCAGTGCAAGGAGAGAGTAGATATGCATCATATCTTAGTAGATATGGTGCATTACTGTGCTCTCCATGTGACACAGCGCAGCAAGTTGTCTTGCTATGTTGCAACACAGCTTCACAAATCTGGCCCTGTAGTGTAGTTCCTATATGCCCAATAGGCTCGGCGCATTGGAATAATACATACTGTACTTTAGACTTAGGACTGAGGTCGACTAGGTCTCTACTGAATATATTAAACTTAAATGTGAGTGCCAGCTAGCTCAGATGTCACTAGAAACTTTCTCGAATAAACAAGAAGGGATTAGTTTCTGACAACCGCATAAACATGACAACTTTGTTTCCCAAGAATAAGAAATCAATCTCTAGAGTCGCGAAAACAATAGATAGCTATTTTACTCAGTCAATCGTGCATTTTCCGTTTCACCAGAGGTGCTGAGAGAATAGAGAGACGGGCGTTTTCAATAAAAGGTATTTATTGAACAGTCTTCTTTCTCAAGCATAAGAAATGTACTGCTACAATAGTAATACCTGTTATAAAGTACAAGGCATATAATACGAACAGTATTATAAAGTAGTACTGTAAAAGCATGATTATGGTTTTTAAGCCATAAGTTGCCTAAAATGTATAAAATACATACAGTGATAAAATAATGACTAAAAGTACTCAACTGGTGCTTCTAAAATACTCCTACCCCGGTGTACCTAACCTAATTCTAGTACAAGGGAAGAAGTAAGTGAGGAGTAGCTTAAGTTTAGTAGTTCTCTGCCAAGAATCTATTCCAAGAATTCTCTAAGGGTCTAATCAGCTCCGTACCTTGGTTTTAGAATGAAGGAGGTCTTGTATCTCTCTCTCAGGACTCGATTTCCCAGATGCCCGCAAGGGTAAGCCGGAAACACTGGAGCTGGATTTCTCAGCAGGAGAAAAGACAGCATCTCTCAGTGCGTCAGCTGGAGGGTCGGCTTCCTTCGGCACTTGCTGCTGCAGGGCATCGATCTGCTCCAAAACCACCTTGTGTTTGTCTGGGCAAATGTAGGAATATTTATACCTTGAAGGTGCCGAGTTTGACATATGATTGGACTTAATAACGTCACTCAAAGACTCAATTCTTTGAAAACTCCAGGAGTAATTGGATAAATCAATATTCAAGCAGGGGGAAGTCCCTAGCTGCTGAACTTAGTGGAAGTAGCCATGCCGTATTTGGGCTGTAAGGCTCAAGCTAAATATGGTACTGTTTTCTATGCCTATATAAGGATTGGATAATGTACACCTATATAAGGGCATGAATCGGGAAAATTTACACTAGGGTCCTAGATTCGTTTACAACACCCACTGCACGATCTTAAGTTCAATAAAGCTAAATGTATAAGCACTAAAGCTAGTGTTTACAATCCCACCCCAAAATACATGAAATGCACTTGAAATGGTTACACACGAGAAAATGAGCATTTCTACAGTACGCATTTAAGGAAGTGATGTCATTCTAAGCATAAAGTATGGTATCTGAAATGCTAACTGAATGAATCATGTAATTACATTTATGAAAATGGCTCTTAAATACAGAAAAAAAGGTTGAGACCATTCCATAACATAACATAGCATATCAATAGTTATAGTATTGAGGACAAGGCCAAATATTTTCTCTAGGAAGTGTTCTAAAAGTTATGTTATGTTATGTTATTTATTCTTTTGTATAGCACACGGCTACTCAAAAAGAGTGTCCCGGCGCTTTATTGGAAAAGGAAGGCTGCAGCACAATAACATAACACCGATAAAAGAAAGGAAGAATACCAAACAAGTACATACAGGAGAAACAGGCTACTGGCTAAACAACCAGGTTTTAAGGCCTTTTCTAAAAGCAAGTAGGCTAGTAGCTCCCCGCAGAGCAAGGGGGGAATTTCTTGTTCTCTAAGAATAGTTCTACTTTAAGTAGATTACTTTGTGCCAAAAAGAGTTCAATGTTTTGGAGAGAAAAAAATTGAATTGGTTATGAAAGAATAGAGTTCCAAATTTAGAAGTCTTTGTTTTGAAAAAGTGAAGGCCGAATTTCAGAGTTCAGGGAACGCTGTGTGCATGAATCAAAAGTTATTCTCGGTGTCAGGAGAAAACATCAGATCATCTAGGCTGGCAAAGAAATCGTCTACCACAGTAGGTGAAAGTGGAACTACTTGATCAAGCAGATCAAATGGGCAAAGATGAGAAGCATTGCCGTTAGCGCCAGGTGCCGCATTAGCAGTGTTCATATCAGATGGTACCTGTGTGCCTGTTGATCCTCGTATCTCTCCCTCAGTTAGACTTACTGGTGAGACCTCAATGAATGCCGTCATCAGGATTGCTAGCCGTTGGGGACAACACGATGCATGAGTCGTTACCGGACCTAGTAAGGCGTCGACATCCGAAGGCAGGACTGATGGAAGTGTAAGACAAATGTCCAACACGCATTCTTCCCCGCAAAGCAGGCATCGTAGAACAGGTAAGATGCAATCTTTCCAGATTGGTCTGAACGAAAGAAACCAGGTTGTGTTCAGATCTCTTAAACGAGCCAAGCCAAGAATCTGTGTAGTTCTCTCACGATACCTCATGGCAAGGAGGGTCCCTTCCATGGTAGTCTGGGTATCGTCGGTGACTGGACTTGCCATATCAGAGCAGAAGGAATAAAAATAGAATTCCTGTTCGAGTCCCAAAATGAGAGGCAGACCGCCAAACACAGAGTGCACGAAATTGGGAAAAATGGCGAGGACTGTTTCAAATGGTGTTAACAGTCCCGGAAAAATCGTCTTAAATACATGTGTGATGCCACTGGTATCAGACATATTTAAGATTTGACTTAACATTTCTGCAAAATGTACTGGGCAGTTTGTTGATAATAATGCATGTATCTCTGAAGATGTCCTTCAACTTGCAGATGATACGTTTCTTTAGACGAGGTCAGTGGCACAGATTTTTGCAAAAGAATGGCTTTTATTCTGCTTAAAGTATCAATTCGTATAGAAGAGATATTCAGTGAAGGCCATAATGCCGTCCCACTGTCTGTCTTGCTCTTTGGATACAATACTTGCATACAACAAGTGACCCTGGATGACACACTAACAACATAAAGTTTTCCTGGCAACATGCCACAGCAACTGTGGTCATTGAGCATAACATAGCTTCCATTGGATAGCTGCCTGAAAATGGGTTCTATCACTGTGGAGGGTGTACCGTGCAGGTGGCAAGAGAGGTTATTTGCAGAACCTTTGCAGGCTCCATGTAAATTAATACCTTTGCACACAAGTGTACCACTTAGTGAGTTCTTACAATTTTTACCACTAAGGAATACCTCTTTTCCCTTATTCCAACATTTGTGTGTGTAAGGTAAAGTCCAGGTCGACTTAATGTATTCTTTACCCAACCTTTTATACAGGTCCGCTTGTATATGCTGTAGCCAATACTGGAATTGGAAAATCATCACTGGTATCATGATGGTGCCATGAATTATCCATTCAATGACAGGTTTCTCAGAAACTGTCAATGGTAATCTTTCCAGTTTTTCAATGCTCAGCACAGTATAGTCTGCTCCTCTTTGTGCGAAACAGATTTGTTTATCTGTAAGGTTAAATACACCAAACAATGACGTTGTGTTGATTAGACGCCATGGCACGTAGCCTGAATGAAGATTTTGTAATGTCCAGCCTAGCTGCATTATAGAACGTAATTGGGACTGGACATGTTGCAACATTAGCAAAACCTGTTCTATTATGTCAATTGCAGAGGATACAATGCTGTCCAAAGAATATATTCTGGAGGACAGAGTCGTTAACCCATTGTCCACTAAAGAGAGAGCTTTCTCTAAATTAATACAATGAATTTCTCGTATTCTTTCTGCAGTTTCCATTTGCGTTATTTTCCAAGCTTCGTTGTACGCAGCGTATATACCGGCGTATATGAAACGTTTTTGACGTGGTTTGCGAGGCCCAATTAAGAAATCTTGCAAATCATTGCCTTCTTTAAGTAAAGATAAGTGTTGTTTGATTTCTGAAAGTGTGGATGTCTGTAGCCACTCAAGGCATAGTCTTCCTACACTGTATGTTGTAACTATCCCTGGATGTTGTCTCTGAGAATATCTTTGATCTGGCATGTTCAGTTTTAACCCCTGTGTTTTGTTCAGGAATCTATCAAGACAGTTATTAGTGTCTGTGGGCCAGATTAACTATTTTTTCTAATCAGGATTACTTCTGTTTTGTTTCAAAATATAGAGTATGTCTACCTCCTCTTCTGTAGTATCATTACTCTCAGTTATAGGTTTAGGTATAGACAGTTTATTTAAATATTTAAGCCAAGACAAGAAGTTTGTTGAACAGTGTCATTTAAAAACATTATTTGTTCTGGTATAATGCAGGCTCTGAACAGGGCTACTAAACCTTGCACCTGCCAGTCTTTCATGCCCCAGACAGTTTTTGTCTCAATGTTGTCTTTCTAAAAGTCAAAACCTAATGTAGACAGCTGAGCATAAAAGTTTGCAGAATACATTTGTTTAGTAATGGTCAACATTGTTTTCATTCCTGTCATATTCATATTATGAAATAAAACGTTTCTGGATTTGTAACATTAAACCCTGAGAAGTACGGACACTTTTCATAAAATGTTTTGAGCTGCCTTTTGGTGGCGTTGGACAATGTTCCTATTGAATATATGTAAAAACATTCCTAGGGATTGCAGATTTATGCAAATAATGGTGACCATAATGATTAAAACAATACATTTGTTCATAATCTGATGACCCTTCTAAATAGTCATGTTTTGAAAATTTTGCAGACATTTCTAAATCTGACATCATATTATTAATAGTCTCGTGGTCCCAATCATCAGAAAATGTCCTGGGTGATACAAAGTCACTTAAAGAAACCTTGAACTGGTGTGGAATCTTCAGCATTTCCACTGGGCCATAGATGTCATAATCAGTTCTATCCCATGCTATACCACCAGGTATAGGAACGGCTGTGATGTTTACAAATGACAGGTCTCTTTTTTCACGATGGGATGATTTGTGAGGTTTCAGGACCAAGTTGATTTTCTGACTTGCTGTGTCCATTGTACTGTATTTTCCATCTATCATTTTTCCCAAGCTTAAAACCAGAATGAGCCAGAGCAGGAGGAAAAGTTCACCTAACCCAATCCAAAATTCAATCCATGGTGAAACCTGATATGTTTTTTCAAGTAGATGAAAGAGTTCAGTTATTTTTCCTTTGAAGGTTTTATTTGCTGGTATTTCTTCAGGTTCACTGGGATCCTCAGAAAATGTATCAAAGTCGATGAAATAGCCAGAGGCAGTTCTGTTAATTGTTGGAATTGCATCAGGATTGTTATTAATCTTTGGAGCTGCTTCTTCCTTTGTCATATTTGTATAGTCAGATGCTACATTTGGGTCTCAAGAGGCACGAGTTCCATGGCTTTGTTTTCTTACTACCGGTTTATCAAAGGTGATAAGTATTTCAGTCTGAACCTCTTGGATCGTAGCAAGATGTGGTTGTCTGCTACATCTTGGGAGTCCACTGGGCCTACTACTTAATATCGGCCACATGTTGTGGTTTGACCAGGTCCATGGACACGACTCGGTACTCCTTTTTACCAGCAAGGGGCGGTAGTACTACTGATTTTGTTCCTTGGATTGCCAAAACAGGTACTGCTTTTCTGTAAGAAGGCCCAAATTCCTTCTTCATCGCGATTTTTTACCTGACTAGATCCCCAATCTTTGGAATCCAGACAAGTCTTGCTGGGACAGGTGGTTTTTCTTCAGTGGTCGTCGGCTTCTGTGTTGTGTTACTAAGACTTCTTCTTGTTTCATTTAAGTCCTGTAAAACAGCCAAACAATCTTTGACATCAAAGGGTTTTTGTTCTACCACTGAAGTTTGACAATCGAGGTCTTCGATTATCATTCTAGTACCAAGTAGTAGTTCATATGGAGTGATTCCACCCAGAGATTTTCTTGGCAGATTGTTAAGACTACGTTGGTCACTTATTAGATGTTTGACCCACCCATCACCCGCACCTAATACCTTAGCTGTTATGGATTGCTTTATGTCACGGTTTTTTCTTTCCACTACCGCATTACCCTCAGGATGGAAGGGACTAGAATACCGCAATGCAACACCCAAGCTAGCCATGGCCTCTTTGTAAGCTCGAAAGCTAAACGCAGGACCCTGGTCAGAATGTAGCTTGCCGATTGCGTATGTGCCGATAAAGACTCGCAAATCCTTTATAACAGTTTTGGCATCAGCCGAGCGCTGGGGCCACATCCAAATAAATCTTGTCCTAGTAGTTGTGGGATGGCATCTTTCCATGATGACGTCTGCGTGTAGATAGTCTAATGCTGTCTAACAAAGGTATCTGTATTGGGCTGGCTACACTGTAGTCAGGTATCTGGTGGTTGTCAAAGCTATGATATCTGTAACAGGTATCACAGCTCATTCCTGGCCACCAGTACATCTCTTTTAATTCTATTAGAGATTCTAAGATCCCGTGATGTCTCAGACCCTCTCCCATATGTGCTTTGTGTACCAAAGCAGCTCTCTGGTTCCTGTTTGGAATTACTCTGTCCCCCACTCAGAGATTCGAGCAAAAGGAACGGAGTTTGCATCAATAATGTATGTATTATCGAGTGGATAGTTTAGACGTAACGCTGTATGATTGCCTTCCATAGAGGCTTTTACTGCTAGTAACGTATCACCGTCTATTACTCTGTTTGAGCGAGCTATTGCAGCTACGGAAGCCGTTTGCAGAGCTGCCTTCGTGGCTTCATCATCCAATGAATTCCCTGCAACGTGAACAACATCACGCTGATGACTCAGTGTATGATTCACGTGAGTCTTTTGTAGTTCTTTCTGCAAAAGAACTACTTGTTCCCATAGCGTTTTATGCTTAATTGTGCCACCTTTTGAATTTTTGAACCCCTTTTTACCCAGCTCTGCAAGTGTTTGTTGTAATATTCTACACAAAAATACGAATCGCACACTATTAGTGTGGGGAATTCACGATCGGTATTTTCAAGCGCCATCCCTGAGCTGTACAGTCTCCGAGTGATTGAGTTTTAGTGACCATAGGTCTGAATTTACCTTCGTGCCAGCGACCTTTAACAATTGCGCACGCAGCACTATAGGCTTGTTTACCCCCAATTGCGGGCTGTGCTGATCTGTCTGTATATATTATACATCCGTAATGTTCTAGAGGCAAAATATCGGTCGGGAGAGAACATTTGTGTTCGTATTGTAAAAATTCTTGAGTTTTCAAGTAGGGGTCAAAAACGAATTTAACGTCTGTAGCAGCAAGAGAGTTAACCCATTGTATCCATCTTGGATGTAAAGCTCTTGCATTGGGAATGCTTGCATTTGTTACCGCTTCTTAAGCAGGTACAGGTGTAATGATCATTATGCGTTTTCCCTGTGCGAGGGCTCTCTCTTTTGCTACTGCAGTTTGAACCGCTGTCAGAATTTTCTCAGTAGAAGTGAATTTAATTTCTGCTTGTGTGTACATGTGTGATTTGTATGCTATTGGTACCGTTTCTCCTTCATTAAAGGTCAGGTACGCGAATCCGCATCTCCCTGGGATGATTCGGATCACAAGGTTGCGCATGTTTTCGTGTGTCTGTAATTGTGTTTTTGCTAACATGTCTGTTTGGACTGAATGCAGAATTTCTGTGTGTGTTTGAGTCCAATTAGTTGGTTTGAAATCAGGTTTGATTAATTTGTAGAGAGGTTTTACCCTTTCTGCGTAATTTAGAGCGTACGTTCTTCCAAAATTCAGGAAACCTAGAATCAACTGTAAGTTTTTCAGCGTCTTTGGAGGTTGGAGCAGCGCACATTTTTCTAGAAAATTAGCTGCCAAGCTTTTACCTTCACTTGATAACTCGTAGCCTAGAAATAGGACGTTGAGGTGGGCAATTCGTGATTTCTTAAAATTGAATGTATACCCTTCAGATGCGAACCCAAGTATTATGGTTTTCACTCTTTTCAAGTGTACGTCCAAATCATTGTCTGTAAGATAGATGTCATCGACATAAGATAATGCCTCATCATCGTACGTTTGTAGTAACTCTGTTACTCTGGCTGAAAATAACCCTGGACTATGATTACAAAGCAGCTTTTGACCGCGTCGATAGGGGGATACTCTGGGCCAAACTTGCAAGGTGGGGAATTCCCACAAACCTTCTAAACCAACTAATTCTGCTTCACTCCAATACGTGGGTCTAGATTAAAGTTGGACAGGTGATACCCTGTCTAAGAGAATACCAACTACTAAAGGGCTGAAGCAGGGCTGTTCAACCTTTTTGTCTCAGACCTCTCCACCGAGCTAGACAAGTGCAACCATCACGCCCCGAACTTGGGGGGCATAACCCTTTCGAATCTCTTGTATACAGATGATCTGCTACTAATCAGCCGTACTCCAATCGGCCTCCAGCATCTGATAAACACCACAAGGATCTTTGTGAACAGGAATAGGCTTGCCATAAACCTAGCAAAAATCTAAAGTAATGTTATTAAACCAAAGAATCAACAAACGCCACCTACGATGGTCAATGGAGGATCGGCTGCTGGTGCCAACCGAAGAGTACAAGTATTTGGGAGTCATATTTGAAAGAAACTGCTCATTTACCAAACATAAAGCAACCATCAAAGGCAGAGGGACCGCACTGGCAGTTGCATTAAAAAACATCAAGCAAAAAATAACCGGCCCTAGTCTTCTCGCATTATTAGAAGTGCTTTGAGCCCGACTACTACCCTCGATCACGTATGGAAGCGAATCAATGAGAGGGAGAGACAAGCTTACTTTGGACACAGTGGTCGCTAAGGCCATAAGAATAATATTTAATCTTCCGCAATTCACCTCTCCAGCCCAGATAAGACTAGAGTTCGGACTCCAAAAGCAGCAAATCGCACGGAAAGGGGCTTACGCCAAGTGCTGGTTTCAAATAAAGGGAGCCGAGCAGCGTACATTGAACTCACACCTGTGTACGGAAATCATAAGGAAAAACAATAGTCCTGCTAGCTCTACAGGACCTATGGGACTCCTGCTCATCCCAAAAAAGTTTCAAGAAACTGGTAAACAAATCAGTAAAGATAGTGTTGGAATTAGGTAGCCTGGCCTAGGGCAAGACTAGCATATCAGAGGCACAGTGTAAAGGTTGCAGACCACCCAAAAGTAATTCCACGCAATAGCACTCAAAAAGAAAACACTACACCAAAATTATATGAAAATACGTACTGCTTTATATAAAAATAATATTCTCTTTGTTGTCAAATATAAGTAGCTCACATATAAATAGCTCAAAACATTTCAAGTCACTTTTAGGATCAGCAGTTACACTTTTTAAATTACTAGCAGATTATCACGTTGTCTTTAAAGCAGTTACTATATTCTTGAACTCCTATCACACTTTTGCATTAGGATAAACTGTACCTTAGAATCAATCAGGCTAGATATTACTCCACTAGAATCTTGGGAGAGAACTACGACTCACTAAAAGCAAAAGCAAATATCATCACAGTATTAGCATTCTTCCTAGCAGAGTCACTGGCATTAGGAATCTACATTAACGGTATCTTTCAGTACATTCAAAAGTCCTGTAACCAGTAGTTCTATTTTTCAGGGATATTAACTTATCTCAAGGTTTAGTAACAAGAATACATCTAGTCAGTTCAAGATTGACCAAATCTGATTTCAGTAATGAACTCCAGATTATCCCTTAGCTTAGTTATCAAACAGTAGCCTTTGTATTGGGCTTGAACTCTCAAGCTACTCCCTTCACCAATTCCCTTTGCAGAAGGACACAAGAACTGACCACTGTGTCTCCCGGTAGGCTGGAGCACCACTCAATTGGGTGAAAGTCGCTTCCCCACTGAACTACCTCCTTACTTGTATTTCGATGATCTGGCCCTTCTAAGAAGACGAGTGGTGAAGGCTACACAACAGATTGATTAGGCCCAATCCTGGCGAGGCTCACCGGCCCTCAGGGCACCTCCGCTCCTCCCTCTCGCTCAAGCCAGCTCCTCTGGCGGTGCCCGAGCGGAGGAATGACTTTACCCGCTTCCCCTGTCAGCAGTCGGCCCCTTTATCTCTCCCCTCTCGCTCGCGCCGGTCTCCCTGTGTGGCGCTCGAGCGAGGGAAAGATTTCTTCACGATTACCGCTGTACCTGGCAGAAGGCGGGACTCTCTCTCCGAGTCTCCCGAGGCAGCCGGCGCTTCTCCTAAACACTCGGCGAGGGTCGCGCTGATCTCTTGCTCATGCGCGAGGCGCTCCTACTTGCTTTCCCAGGGGACGCGCTGATCTCCGGGTCATGCGCGAAGCTCTTCCTCGCTCTCACCTCCCGCCTCCTCGGATCCGGCTCCGCCTCACGGAGCCCGGCGGCTCAACGGGGCATGCGCGGAGAGCTAGTGTCTCTCCCACAGAGACCGCGCTGATCGCGCTGCGCTGCCCTTCTTCTCCGCTCCTCACCTCAGGGCTGGCAGATACAGATCCACAGCGACGCCGCTCACCACGCTGGATTGGGGGGTGCAAGGGGCGGAACAGCCCGTTTTCTCCTGGCTCCCTCAGTGCCTGCTGCTCTCCTCAGTGGCGCTCCACCACAGCAGGTGAGAGATGACGCCCCAGGGGATTACGAAGTAGGAGATAGGCTTAGAGCATTTACCAGTCTCTGGTCTGTGGCTGATGATAAGGGTACAGTTTCTACCAGTCTCTCCAACTGGGCAGAGGACCGCACTCCGCAGGCTGCAGTCTCCTTCTCCTTAATTCTTCCCCTCCCTGATGTAGAAAAGGGGCAAGCTAGGCGCCCAGGGTCTCCAGTAACTTCCTACAGCGGGGCCAAGACAAGTAACTAAAAGGGGAGTTGTGGGTTGGACCAAATAGGCAGCTTCCCAGTCTAGGAGGTCAACCCTAAGTCTAACCTTTTCCCACCCTTAGCTACCACCTGTCCTCCAGCTGACTTCCACAGGTAGACAAAATGGCTGCCCCGCATTCCGCCTTATATAGGCTGCCCTTCAGTGGTCCAGAATGGACCAGAAGGTTCTGGAATGCCCTATGTTAGGCTATGGCCAAGTTCTGTTGGTGACAGTTGGGGCAGTTGGTGGCCACCATTTTAGGTGGTGCCAACTTTCCGGTCAGAACAGGCCTCTGGGCCTGAGGTAAAAGACTATGAGGGGGAGAGAGAACACCTATCCCCCTGGCCAACACCTACAAAAAGTCAGTAGACACAAAAATTAATAAGGGTATGAGGGGCAAAAAGGGGACAAAATAAATAAAAATTAGGAGGGACTTCGCCAAAAAGCCAGACAGGTCTAACACGCGTCCCCCCCAGCTGAAAGTGGGGAGAACTACCCAACCCCTTGGGAGTCCTCATCACTAAGGCGGAAATACCTGGAGAGACCGTCTGCATTGGCGTGGTCCACTCCAGGCCGATGTTCCACCCGGAAGTCCATTCCCTGTAGGGAGATGGACCACCTCAACAACTTGGGATTTTCCCCCTTCATCTGCATCAGCCAACGAAGGGGTCGGTGGTCAGTCTGAACCAGGAAGTGCGAGCCAAAGAGGTATGGCCGCAGCTTCTTCAGAGCCCACACCACCGCAAAAGCTTCCCTCTCAATGGCACTCCACTTCTGTTCCCGGGGAAGCAGTCTCCTGGATAAGAAGACTACGGGTTGATCCAGGCCCTCTTCATTCAGTTGCGATAACACTGCCCCAATGCCATGTTCTGATGCATCTGTTTGGACAATGAACTCCTTGGAGAAGTCTGGGGCCCTCAGGACCAGTGCCACACACATTGCCTGTTTCAACTTTTCAAAGGCTTGCTGACAAGCCTTTGTCCAAACTACCCGTCGAGGTTGTTTCTTGGAGGTGAGCTCTGTGAGGGGCGCTACAATAGTACCATACCCCTTCACAAAGCGACGGTAGTATCCTGTGAGGCCCAGGAAAGCTCGGACCTCAGTCTGTGTCTTGGGGGGTTCCCAGGCCATGATTGCCTCAATCTTCGCCTGCAGGGGCTGCACAGTCCCCCTACCCACCAAGTGTCCAAGGTACACAACCGACCCCTGCCCAATCTGGCATTTGCTGGCTTTGATGGTCAATCCAGCTTGTCTCAGGGCCTGGAGAACGGCCTGCAAATGCTGCAGATGGTCCTCCCAACTGCTACTGAAGACAGCAATGTCATCCAAGTAAGCAGCAGAGAAACTCTCCATTCCAGAGAGGACCTGGTTCACCAGCCGCTGAAATGTGGCGGGGGCGTTCTTGAGCCCAAAGGGCATCACACAGAACTGGTAGTGTCCCTCAGGCGTGGAGAAGGCTGACCTTTCCCTTGCTCCATCTGTCAAGGAGATCTGCCAGTACCCTGAAGTGAGGTCAAAGGTACTCAGATATTGGGCAGCTCCTAGCCGGTCAATCAATTCATCCGCCCTAGGGATCGGATGAGCATCAGTCCTTGTCACTGAATTCAGTCCTCGGTAATCCACACAGAACCTAAGTTCAGGTGTGGTGCCTGGGGGTGCGGCTTTTGGCACGAGCACCACCGGACTGGACCAAGGGCTGTTGGAAGGTTCAATTACTCCCAGCTCTAGCATCTTGGCAACTTCTCCATGGATGCTAGCCTTCACCTTGTCAGACAGCCGGTAGGTCTTGGACTTCACTGGTGGGCTGTCTCCTGTGTCCACATCATGGGTACACAGGTGGGTCCTTCCCGGGACAAGGGAGAACAACGAAGAGTACTGCTCCAGGATCTGGCGGCAGTCCTCCCGTTGCTCAGGAGTTAGAGTAGGAGAGAGAATCACTCCCTCCACTGACCCATCCTTCTCTTGGGACGAAAAGAGATCTGGGAGAGGTTCGCTTTCCGCTTCCTCTTCCCCGTCAGTCACCATCATCAGCATGACTTCGGGCCTCTCATGGTGGGGCTTGAGTCGGTTGGCATGCAGCACCCGTAGGGGCTGTCGAGGGGTCTTAAGGTCCACCAGGTATGTGGCCTTACCCTTCTTCTCCAACACCTCAAAGGGGCCTGTCCAGCGATCCTGGAGGGCGCTAAGCTCTCCAGGCTCCATCACCCACACTTTCTGTCCAGGCTCCAATTCCACCTGGTGAGCATTGTGGTCATACCACTCCTTCATGACTGCCTGGCTGGCCTCCAAGTTGTCAGAAGCTTGCTTCCACAACTTCGCCATTTGGCTCCTGAAGGCCAGCATGTAGCTCACCACATCCTGGGGGGGTTTCCTGGGAGATTTCTCCCAACCATCCTTCACCAGGCTGAGAGGACCGCGTACAGGGTGCCCATACAGAAGCTCAAAGGGGCTGAAGCCCACTCCCTTCTGGGGCACTTCCCTGTAGGAAAAGAGTAAACAGGGTAGGAGGACATCCCATTTCCTCCGCAGGCTCTCGGGCAGACTTCTGATCATGCCCTTCAAGGTCTTATTAAACCTCTCAACCAGTCCATTCGACTGGGGGTGATAAGGAGTGGTGAACCGGTAGGTCACTCCACACTCCTTCCACATTGCCCGCATGTAAGCTGACAGGAAGTTGGTCCCCCTGTCGGACACAACTTCCTTGGGAAATCCCACTCGGGTAAAGATTCCCATTAGGGCTCTTGCCACTACAGGTGCAGTGACTGTCCTCAGAGGTATGGCCTCTGGGTACCGTGTGGCATGATCCACCAGTACCAGGATAAACCTGTGACCAGCTGCTGTTGGTGGATCCAAAGGCCCTACAATGTCGATGCCCACCCTCTCAAAGGGGGTGCTAACGACTGGAAGTGGTTCCAGGGGAGCTTTTAGCTTCACCCCTGTTTTCCCACTGGCCTGGCAGGTTACACATGTCCTACAGTATGTGTTGGACGCCACTTTCATCTGAGGCCAGTAAAAGTGGAGGACAAGCCGTGCAAAGGTCTTATCCTGGCCTAAGTGTCCTGCCAGGGGTATGGCATGAGCCAATTCCAAAAGAAAGGCTCGGTACTGTTGCGGGACTACCAAGGCCCTCGATGAACCAGGCGAGGGTACCTTGGGTTCACTGTAGAGGAGTCCATCCTCCCAGTAAATATGGTAATGTCCCGTAACATCACCTGCTGCTTGGGCTTCAGCCTGTCGCCTCAGTCCCTCAAGGGTGGGGCACTCCCTCTGCCCCTTACAGAATTCCTCTCTGGTAGGACCTCCCTCCACATGCCACTCCGCAGGGATGGGTAAATCCTCCAGAGAGTCTACTTCCCCCTCCACGGACTCCTGGTCCACCACCGCAGGTGGCCGATCTGTCTCATGGGGTGTGGAAGCCGGAGCAGGCTTTCTCTGTCTCCGGGTCTGTCCCTTCTTAGCAGCAGGTTGGGCCATTGTTCCAGGCTCCAACCCAGGCGAACTCCCTCTCCGGGCAGTCGCAGACCGTGTGCTGACACAGGCCCAGTCAGGTGTACCCAGCATCGCAGAATGCGTCCGGTATTCCACCTCTCTCCAAGTGTTGTGTTCCATGTCATTCCCCAACAGACAATCGACTGGCACGGCAGGGCCTACGGCAACTCGAAGTGAACCTTCAACCCCCTCCCACTCAAAGGGAACCTCAGCCACTGGATAGTGGCCCATTCTGCCGTCAGCCATCGCGGCGGGGTGGAGTACATTAGGAACAACCTGCTCTGGGGACACCAGCTGACTTCTCACCATAGTCATACTGGCTCCTGTATCCCTCAGAGCCTCCCCTCTCTGGCCATTGATGGTAACCCATTGCCCATACTTTGTAGTATTTGGGGGCACCTGGATCTTTGGCACCATCTCCCGCTCTCCCAGGGACACTAAGGTGACACCCGCCCACTCACCCCCCTTATCTAAGAGCAACTACTCCCCGAGCGCTACACTAGCTACTCCCGGTGACTTTCCTCCGGTGGGAGGGGGTGGTCTCTTTGGGCATCTGACATCTCCCTTATAATGTCCAACGCCACCGCATTCAAAACAGTGGAGAACTCTGGGCTGCTGGCTTTGGCCAGGATTAGGGTTCCGGGGCGGGTTTGCCCTAGGGGTGAAACCTGCTCCCTTCCCTTGGAAGTTATTTTGGGGACCTTTAGAGAACTCTTTCTTTTTCTCCCCCCCCTCCTTCTTCTGGGGGGCGCCCTGTCCGGCTTTTTGAGATTCCCCTCCAGTCCCCTTGGAGGACACCCGGGTACTTGTCCAGATGTCCGCCTCCTCTGCAAGCTTCCGGGGATTGGTCAGCTTGCTGTCTACCAGGTGTTGGCGCAGCTCGGGAAAACATTTCTCGAGGAGGTGTTCTCTCAAAAATAGATCGTACAGCCCCTCATAATCCTTTACCTCACTGCCCTTGACCCAACCCTCTAAGGCCTTTCTGGCGTAATCAAGGAAGTCCACCCAGTTCTGAGTGCTCATCTTGTGGCTCCCCCTGAACTTCTGTCGGTACCTTTCTGGGGTGACCCCGAACTTCCTCAACAACGCCAGCTTCATGGTGGGGTAGTTTGTCTGTTCCTCTGGATCCAGGGCCAGCAAGGTGTCCCGACCAGCAGGAGGCATGTACTTGTACAAACTACCCCCCCAATGCTTCTCCTGCACTCCATGAACCTTCAGTGAAACCTCATAAGCGGCCAGCCACTAAGCTACATCATCCCCCTGACTGAAGCTCGCTATCAGGTCCTTTGGTATATAGGGTTTGGTCTCCCTGGCTGACTCCTTTGGTTCGCTGCCACCATTCCTATCAGGAGAGGACCCCCGTCGCAGACTTTGGAGCTCCAGTTCCTTCAGCCTAAACTCGTGGACCATCCTCCTCTCCTCTTTCTCCTGCTCCAACTTAGCCAACTCCCACCTTAACTGTCTTTTCTCCCTCCTATCGGTGAGCTCGGCTTCCGTTAGGCTTCTCCCAGAGATGCTACTGCCCTTTCTGGAGTAGGACACTGGTCCGGTGAGTAAGTTTTCCCCCTCATGGCGGAATAACTCTTCTACCTCCCCCACCGTGTCCTGGTCGACCTCTTCATCCTCCTCCTTCGTCCCTTGGTGTGCCTCCACCCAGGCCCTAAGGCTAGTCTGGAGCTCCCCCTTCCTGGCACCATGTTTGAAAAAGACCCCCATTTGTTGGCAGAACATTTTCAATTGGGACACGGAATAGACTTCCAGGTTTTCCACAGCGAACTCCATTGTGAGTCAGGCAAACCTGGATACACACCAGAAATTTCAGAGGGGCAAGGGCAACCTAAAGCCAACTCCACCCACCACCAGGAATAAATTTAGAAAAAACAAAAAGACTAATTGGGAGGGCCGCAAGGAGAAAACTCCTGATGTAGGTTGGGTGTATTACGTCAAATTACTAGTAAGTAGCTGCAACCAAGTCCGCGATCCCACCGCTAGGCACCAATATGTTGGAATTAGGTAGCCTGGCCTAGGGCAAGACTAGCATATCAGAGGCACAGTGTAAAGGTTGCAGACCACCCAAAAGTAATTCCACGCAATAGCACTCAAAAAGAAAACACTACACCAAAATTATATGAAAATACGTACTGCTTTATATAAAAATAATATTCTCTTTGTTGTCAAATATAAGTAGCTCACATATAAATAGCTCAAAACATTTCAAGTCACTTTTAGGATCAGCAGTTACACTTTTTAAATTACTAGCTGATTATCACGTTGTCTTTAAAGCAGTTACTATATTCTTGAACTCCTATCACACTTTTGCATTAGGATAAACTGTACCTTAGAATCAATCAGGCTAGATATTACTCCACTAGAATCTTGGGAGAGAACTACGACTCACTAAAAGCAAAAGCAAATATCATCACAGTATTAGCATTCTTCCTAGCAGAGTCACTGGCATTAGGAATCTACATTAACGGTATCTTTCAGTACATTCAAAAGTCCTGTAACCAGTAGTTCTATTTTTCAGGGATATTAACTTATCTCAAGGTTTAGTAACAAGAATACATCTAGTCAGTTCAAGATTGACCAAATCTGATTTCAGTAATGAACTCCAGATTATCCCTTAGCTTAGTTATCAAACAGTAGCCTTTGTATTGGGCTTGAACTCTCAAGCTACTCCCTTCACCAATTCCCTTTGCAGAAGGACACAAGAACTGACCACTGTGTCTCCCGGTAGGCTGGAGCACCACTCAATTGGGTGAAAGTCGCTTCCCCACTGAACTACCTCCTTACTTGTATTTCGATGATCTGGCCCTTCTAAGAAGACGAGTGGTGAAGGCTACACAACAGATTGATTAGGCCCAATCCTGGCGAGGCTCACCGGCCCTTAGGGCACCTCCGCTCCTCCCTCTCGCTCAAGCCAGCTCCTCTGGCGGTGCCCGAGTGGAGGAATGACTTTACCCGCTTCCCCTGTCAGCAGTCGGCCCCTTTATCTCTCCCCTCTCGCTCGCGCCGGTCTCCCTGTGTGGCGCTCGAGCGAGGGGAAGATTTCTTCACGATTACCGCTGTACCTGGCAGAAGGCGGGACTCTCTCTCCGAGTCTCCCGAGGCAGCCGGCGCTTCTCCTAAACACTCGGCGAGGGTCGCGCTGATCTCTTGCTCATGCGCGAGGCGCTCCTACTTGCTTTCCCAGGGGACGCGCTGATCTCCGGGTCATGCGCGAAGCTCTTCCTCGCTCTCACCTACCGCCTCCTCGGATCCGGCTCCGCCTCACGGAGCCCGGCGGCTCAACGGGGCATGCGCGGAGAGCTAGTGTCTCTCCCACAGAGACCGCGCTGATCGCGCTGCGCTGCCCTTCTTCTCCGCTCCTCACCTCAGGGCTGGCAGATACAGATCCACAGCGACGCCGCTCACCACGCTGGATTGGGGGGTGCAAGGGGCGGAACAGCCCGTTTTCTCCTGGCTCCCTCAGTGCCTGCTGCTCTCCTCAGTGGCGCTCCACCACAGCAGGTGAGAGATGACGCCCCAGGGGATTACGAAGTAGGAGATAGGCTTAGAGCATTTACCAGTCTCTGGTCTGTGGCTGATGATAAGGGTACAGTTTCTACCAGTCTCTCCAACTGGGCAGAGGACTGCACTCCGCAGGCTGCAGTCTCCTTCTCCTTAATTCTTCCCCTCCCTGATGTAGAAAAGGGGCAAGCTAGGCGCCCAGGGTCTCCAGTAATTTCCTACAGCGGGGCCAAGACAAGTAACTAAAAGGGGAGTTGTGGGTTGGACCAAATAGGCAGCTTCCCAGTCTAGGAGGTCAACCCTAAGTCTAACCTTTTCCCACCCTTAGCTACCACCTGTCCTCCAGCTGACTTCCACAGGTAGAACAAAATGGCTGCCCCGCATTCCGCCTTATATAGGCTGCCCTTCAGTGGTCCAGAATGGACCAGAAGGTTCTGGAATGCCCTATGTTAGGCTATGGCCAAGTTCTGTTGGTGACAGTTGGGGCAGTTGGTGGCCACCATTTTAGGTGGTGCCAACTTTCCTGTCAGAACAGGCCTCTGGGCCTGAGGTAAAAGACTATGAGGGGGAGAGAGATCACCTATCCCCCTGGCCAACACCTACAAAAAGTCAGTAGACACAAAAATTAATAAGGGTATGAGGGGCAAAAAGGGGACAAAATAAATAAAAATTAGGAGGGACTTCGCCAAAAAGCCAGACAGGTCTAACAGATAGTATCTCTCGCAGAAGATAAAGCTGCCCTCAGTAGGAGGGCCCACGGCTGGTTCGTAATCCAGAGCTACAAGTCAACCAAGCCCCAATCATACTTAGGAACAGGTTTTTCAAGAATTACAAAACTGCGGTTCCTACATCTGAGGCTGGGAATTCTACCAGCAATGCCTCCCTTCCTGGAAACAACACCTCAAACGGCTGCAGATTGTGTGGAGACCAAAATGAAGATGTAATACGCCTACTATGCATCTGCATCGGCCTGGGAGTTGAAAGGAGACAGTTTTAAAGCAGCCCCTGATTGCAAGTCAGGTTCGATCATGCAGGGAGGCGGTAAAAGCCTGTTTTGAGGGCTGCAACATTGGCCTTGCATGAAGCCTTGTCCGGTTTATGAGGGAAGAGAAAACACAAAGTTAAGCCTGGAAGGTCCACAAGTTTCTGGTCTTCGACCCATGTCATCTGGTTCATGAGACAAGCACAACATCGCCGACCATTATGACCTTGACCCGATCCACGCCTACTGCAATGGTCCCCAAGCTGTCAGCAGCCAGCCTGGGTCAGCTCACAGTTCATCAACCTTAAAATGTTCTATAAACATTTCCTCACAGGGCGCAACTAACTACGAGATCAATTGTTTTTGATGAACTGCCTCTCCTATCAGTTTTTATTCTTCCGCAATTTTTATAGGATCACCGCACATCCATAATCTCTTTTAGCATTATTTAATGATGAAGCTGCTTTCTGTGAATATATGTTTTATCTGTTTGCGAAGATTTTAATTAATCATGCAATAAAGCAATTATTATTATTACTAATATTCTTGAATCCCTGGGGGCAACAGCAAAATTGTCGCTGGGTCCCCATAATTGAGAAAGCGGTCACATGCCTGCTTTCAGGTGCAATGTTTTGACAGAAAAACCCTTTTGAAATATCTAATGTGGTTTTATATTTTTTACGCACAATGTTATTCATCAATGCTGCACTATGTGCGTTTTGTACTGCAAATGTTTTGCAACAGGAGTTTAAGTGTCTGTAATCCAATACTAGACGATATGAATTATCTTGTTTGGAGACAGGAAACAAAGGATTGTTCATTTACGAGTGCATGTTTTAATCACCCCTTGGTATTCAAGTTGATTTAAAATCTCCCTGACTAGTTTTTTTGCTTCTTGCTTAACTGGATACTGCCTTTGTGCAGTAGGTTGATTTTTTAACTGTATTTTATGGTGCGGAGAGTCCTTATCCCATCCTACATGATTTTTATATAATGCTGGAGCCTGAGCTACGGCCCATTTTCTGGCATATGTGTGTTTTTTTATTAATTGGAATGTGATTTGAGAAGGCTGGCATAATTATCTCTTCGCCATGTGGGCACTCCCTGACAAATTCAGGTGCCCAGTCTTGTTCAGCTAGAAGAATGTCATAGCCCATAGAGAGCCTCTCCCAAAAGAGTGCTCTTATTTTTCTAGTTATGTCCCCCTCCATCCGGAGTGTTACTTCATATAACTTGTGGGGTACACTAACCCTGGTGTCGGCAGTTTCAACTTGAATGGATTTATTCAAGTCCACTGTCTCCAGATGATCCTTCAAGATCTTGCGAACTATGGTGACTTCTGCTGCGCTGTCTAGCATTGTCTGAGCCCACTCCCCGTTCTTGAGTTGTGTCCTCATGATCCTCGGCATGTCTGATCTTTATGCTTGCTACCTTCTTTTTGGTGAATTGAGTTTTTTTACTTTGTTGAACGTGTTCTTTGTCTTTGGACTTGACGCGTTCTTCCTTGTGTTCTGACCTTCCTCTTCTTTTCGATTTCTGCGAGGAAGTCTGAAAAGATCGAGAGGGACGTGTATCATTATCTTGATATCTATCAGGTTTTCTTAAAGTATCCCTATTTCTAAGGTTATACCTTTTTTCAGAGGGTACCCGTTGGGGAGAACTTCCTCCCCGTTGGGGAGATCTTCCTCTGGACTGAGAACGTTTCTCTTTGGGAAGAGTCTGTTTAGTGTTTTCCCACTTCTTTTTAGGAGTAGTGAGATTATTTTTAATAAAAACTTTTTCAGGATTTTCAGTTAGTTGGGGTTTTAACGGTTTCCCACCCAAACTATCTCTACCTAGTTTTTCATAAGATTTTTCAATAATTCTAGCAAGCTCATATGGTTGGTCTGCTATATCTGTTTCTTTTAACTTTTGACGGATTGCCACGGATGCTGCTTCACCTTTAATGTTGGCTAATAATATAGCCGAGACCTGTATGAAATCTTTCAGTAATTTCATACCTAGTTTTAAGGCCGGTTCTGGATCGTATTCATTCTGAATCTGTCTTAGAACGTCTGGTATTACTGCCATGGACGGTACACCATGTGTTTTTGTGTAGATTGAAGCAAAGACTGTACCCCAAGTGTCAAAGTCCTCCACATGTGGTGCTATCCCCATTGGTAAACAGATTGTCAGAATTCTGTGTTTTTCATGAGGCGTACTATCAGGAAATACTGCCTCTATTTGGGTAATTTTTTGAGCTAACCAGAACGGAATTTGTTCCCTTTTTGCAGGTAATTTACCAATGACTGATTGTATAGTATGTGGTGTAATTTTGCTTGTGTTCCCCTGATACGGGGTGTGCTGTGGAATTTTTATGCGGTACAAAAGGGGGTGGTGATGGACGGAGCATCTGAATCAATCAAACACTCACACCCAGTCAAAAGATCTGGGTTTAATCCATCACCGTTCTTTAGCCCACTCTGCCACCCCAGTTCAGACATGGCTATATGCAAATCAGTCTGACCCTGTGCCTCATGGGAACAGCCCAGCCCGAACTGCCAAGCTCTTCCCTGGACCGGAAACAAGCTTCCGAGGACCGGTTTCTGGCATTCCAGCCGTCTTCAGCCCGGCTTGCTTGAATCCAGTGGCAAAGTGAACAAGGGACTCACGTCTGAGCATACCCTGCCACACTTATTGCGGCCAAAAGCGGTACAAAAGGAGGTGGTGATGGACAGAGCATCTGAATTTTTATAGCAGGTTGGACAGTTAAAATCCACATGACATATTGAACCAATTGTCTGTATATTTTAATTAATTGTTTTAGCTGAGCTAACAGTTCTTTACCTGTCATTTTTTCTACGTCAGGATGTGGTGTATAGCTGGCTAGTACCGGCCATGTAGCTCCTGATCTACCTAGTGGACCGAGCCTGGTGATGTGATTTTCATGTTGTAGGGCGCCATTAAACCAGAGCTGATGCTCTTGGTAAGTTAGTGGAATTTCAACGTCCTCGAAAGGAACATATTCCGCTGGAGGTTCCTCTGCTTTGTTTTAGTGAAACTCCTGTGTTACTGGATTTGCTTGTGGAAAAGTAATCCATGAATAGAATACCTCTGTCTGCCGATATTCATGTGCCTCTATCACAAATATAACTTTACCACCTCTCGATGATACCCCATTTTCTATAGGTTTTATAGTTATGGTTTTCCTTATATTTGCCGGGATGATTATAGCATCTTCGTCGTTTTCATTAAACCCTGTAACGTCTAAACCCAGTTGGTTCGCACCAACTGCAGCTCCACCGGTTGCGTTGTTGTTGCCGTTAATCAACATTGTTTAATGAAAGTTTGCAGAACAAGTTTCAAGGAAACAAAGATTAGGTGCACAATATTTTGGAACACTGTATCCTTCAACGTTGAATAAACCAAAAACTAATACATAGGATTTTTGTCCTACTCAGTTTTGGCGGATATTATCCTTTTACCCACTCCAGACGTCTATTGGATTATTTTACGGGAAAAATGGGTCTGTGTGAAAAGCACAACTGAGTTACTCTAGTATCTAGCATTAAATTATCGCCTTACCAAAAGTTGGGCGCTGTGTAGTGTAGTTGCTATATTCCCAATAGGCTCAGCGCATAGGAATAATATATACTGTAGTTTAGACGTAGGACTGAGGTCGACTAGGTCTCTACTGAATATATTAATTGTGAGTGTCAGCTAGCTCAGAGGTCACTAGAAACTTTCTCGAATAAACAAGAAGGGATTAGTTTCTGACAACTGCATAAACATGACAACTTTGTTTCCCAAGAATAAGAAATCAATCTCTAGAGTCGCGGAAACAATAGATAGCTATTTTACTCAGTCAATCGTGCATGCTTAGTTTCACCAGAGGTGCTGAGAAAATAGAGAGACGGGCGTTTTTAATAAAAGGTATTTATTGAATAGTCTTCTTTCTCAAGCATAGGAAATGTACTGCTACAATAGTAATACTGGTTATAAAGTTCAAGGCATATAATACGAACAGTATTATAAAGTAGTACTGTAAAAGCATGATATGGTTTCTAAGCCATAAGTTGCCTAAAATGTATAAAATACATACAGTGATAAAATAATGACTAAAAGTACTCAACTGGTGCTTCTAAAATACGCCTACCCCGGTGTACCTAACCTAAGTCTAGTACAAGGGAAGAAGTAAGTGAGGAGTAGCTTAAGTTTAGTAGTTCTCTGCCAAGAATCTATTCCAAGAATTCTCTAAGGGTCTAATCAGCTCCATACCTTGGTTTTAGAATGAAGGAGGTCTTGTATCTCTCTCTCAGGACTCGATTTCCCAGATACCCGCAAGGGTAAGCCGGAAACACTGGAGCTGGATTTCTCGGCAAGAGAAAAGACAGTGTCTCTCAGTGCGTCAGCTGGAAGGTCGGCTTCCTTCTGCACTTGCTGCTGCAGGGCGTCGGGCAAGTAGTTAGTCGATCTGCTCCAAAACCACTGTGTGTTTGTCTGGGCAACTGTAGGCATATTTATACCATGAAGGTGCTGAGTTTGACGTATGATTGGACTTAATATAGTCACTCTAAGACTCAATTCTTTGAAAACTTCAGGAGTTCTTGGATAAATCAATATTCAAGCAGGGGGAAGTCCCTAGCTGCTGAAGGCGGGTTTTTCCAAGAAATCGTTGTGGATTCTCAGAACTTAGTGGAAGTAGCCATGCCGTATTTGGGCTGCAAGGTTCAGGCCAAATATGGTACTGATTTCTATGCCTATATAAGGATTTGTTAATGCATACCTTTATAAGGGCATGAATCTGGAAAATTTACACTAGGGTCCCAGATTCGTTTACAACAGCCCATAATCTCCACAACTGTTTTGTGTCGGACAAGGCTATTGGACATTAGCAGCACTGAAGGCACATCTGCAAAATCATAATGGTTCTTTCAACATCATTATATGAGCGTTATCATAACAATAGGATTAACTCGTGATTAGTTAAAATGAGAAGCATTGTGTTAGGCAATTTGGTCTTTTAAACCCAAGCTATGCATAATTGTTATTTGTAAGTATGAGTGTCGTTTGTGTATGCTTTTATGCTTTTGTAACATTTGCACCTTGCACCAGGGATCCTATTATGTAAAGGGTGCACTTTCCATGTTTGTGCCAGGCACACATTAAAAGAGGTGAGCCAGGCGCAAGCAGGGAACATGTGCCCTATTACATGGAAAGCGCTGCCAGGGCCGCCAACAACTCACCCTGCTCCCAGGCAGTGTTTTCACAGTGCAGGCAGCCGCCTGCACTTTTAAAGGAAATTAGAGATCCCCTTGCAGGCGAATGCAGTAAGTGACTGCACCTGCCTGCAAGGCGATGTCTGAGGGGTTCAAGGGACCTCCTTTCCCACCTCCAGAGGGCTGCAATCAGGGGGCACATTGACATTGCGCCACCTGAGAGCATCTTGGCATCTGCGCCCGCATCTGTAATAAGGTGCGGGCAGAGGCAAAGGGATTACCTCATTTTGCATGGGGCAACGCCCCATGCAAATGGAGAAATGCCCTCTTGAGGGAGCACTGGCACTGTATGCAGGCCAGCGTTTTCAGTATTACAGAAGGGGCCCCAGAAGCACCTGTGGCCCCCTCTGTAATACCAAAGTGCCCCAGGATTGTGCAAAGGGGGCGCAAACTAGTGTAATATGGCCCAAGGTGTTCCCTCTCCTGTTACAACAAAATCCATCCCTTCGCTTGCGGTGCTGTTTGCGGCGGCTGGTAGCTTGGTGTGAGTCTCCAGCTGAGAGGGTCCGACCCTCAGTGCACAGCCACTTTTTACTGCGATTGTTCTGTTTGTGAATGGCGTTTGCACAATTACTGAACAGATTCTGCTGCTCTTTGTGAGAAAAGCATGCACTGTTGGCTCTGTGAGGGAAGCATACACTAGTAATGTACAGAGTATATCTACTCTTTGGGAGGGAAGCTTGAATTGCTGATGCTGTGACTCATGCTTGCAGAATTACTGCACAGACTGCCTCTGCCCTTTGAGAGAGAAGCTTGAACTGCTGATGCTGGGGCTTAAGCTTGTAGGAGTATTACTACAGACTGCCCCAGCCCTTTGAGAGAGAAACTTGAACTGCTGAGGCTGTGGCGTAAACTTTCAGGATTACTGCACAGACTCTCTCTGTCCTTTGAGAGAGAAGCTTTGACTGCTGAGGCTGTGGCGTAAGCTTGCAAAATTACTGCACAGACTGCTCTGCCCTTTGAGAGAGAATCTTGAACTACTGATGCTGGGGCTTAAGCTTGCAAAATTAGTGCACAGACTGCCTCTGCCCTTTGAGAGAGATTCTTGAACTGCTGATGCTGGGGCTCAAGCTTGCAAAATGACTGCACAGACTCCCTCTGCCCTTTGACAGAGATTCTTGAACTGCTGATGCTGGGGTTTAAACTTGCAGGATTACTGCACAGACTCCCTCTGCCCTTTGACAGAGATTCTTGAACTGCTGATGCTGGATTTTAAGCTTGCAGGATTACTGCACAGACTCCCTCTGCCCTTTGAGAGAGATTCTTGAACTGCTGATGCTGGGGCTTAAGCTTGCAGGATTACTGCACAGACTGCTTCTGCCCTTTGAGAGAGAAGCTTGAACTGCTGATGCTGGGGCTTAAGCTTGCAGGATTACTGCACAGACTGCCTCTGGCCTTTGAGAGAGACGCTTGACCTGCTGATGCTGTGGCTTAAGCTTGCAGGATTACTGCACAGACTGCCTCTGGCCTTTGAGAGAGACGCTTGACCTGCTGATGCTGTGGCTTAAGCTTGCAGGATTACTGCACAGACTGCCTCTGCCCTTGAGAGAGATTCTTGAACTGCTGATGCTGGGGCTTAAACTTGCAGGATTACTGCACAGACTGCCTCTGCTCTTTGAGAGAGATTCTTGAACTGCTGATGCTGGGGCTTAAGCTTGCAGGATTACTGCACAGACTGCCTCTGCCCTTTGAGAGAGACGCTTGCACTGATGTTGTGAGAAAGCTTACAAGATTACAGCATAGGCTATATTTTCCATTTGCCAATGAGATGCACTGTTGATGCTGAGATGGAAGCTTGCACTTAATGCACCGACTATTTCAGCTTTTTGTGAACAAGATCCGCGGATGATGCTGTGAGGAAAGTTTATACTATTAATCCACTGACTATATCTCTCCTGAGTAATGGAAGCTACTTCTGCAATTTCACTTCTCAAACGCCATTTGGTGAGTTATTGAATTGTAAAACAAGCATTGGAAAAGCCAATTCGTTCCTTGCCAAGCATGTGATTCATTTATGTTTTTTGCAAACATATGCAGTTTAAAAGACAAAAAGTAAAAATGCTGCAAATAAACAGGTGGCCTGAATATGTTTCACAAAAATTAAGAAAAAAATGACCCTTTTCAAAAATAAATTACAAAATAAAAGAGAAGAAAGCAGATATTTGCCCACCTGCCTTGCCAGGGAAGGGGACTACTTTTTAGGTGAATGTGTACAAGTGAATAAGTCAGAGGTAAAAATTACTATTCCCACTCCTGTGGGTGCAACAGTAGGGAAAGCGATGGATAGCGTAGGGGTTAAAATTACTATTCCCACTCCAGTGGGTGCAACAGTAGGGAAAGCGTTGGATAGCGTAGGCGTTAAAATTACTATTCCCACTCCAGTGGGTGCAACAGTAGGGAAAGCGTTGGATAGCGTAGGGGTAAAAATTACTATTCCCACTCCAAAGAGTGTAACAGTAGGGAAAGCTCTGGATAGCATAGGGGTAAAAATTACTATTCCCACTCCAAAGAGTGCAACAGTAGGGAAAACATTGGATAGCGTAAAGGTTAAAATTACTATTCCCACTCCAGTGGGTGCAACAGTAGGGAAAGCGTTGGATAGCGTAGGGGTAAAAATTACTATTCCCACTCCAGTGGGTGCAACAGTAGAGAAAGCGTTGGATAGCGTAGGGGTTAAAATTACTATTCCTACTCCAGTGGGTGCAACAGTAGGGAAAGCGCTGGATAGCGTAGGGGTTAAAATGACTATTAATTAATTAACAATTAACAATTTTAATTAATTTACATAATTAATTAATTATTATTAAATTACTTCCCACCCTATCCCCCTATAAACTCACAACCCACTACAGAAAATAATTTACTAAATATTAATTCTTTATCAATTAAATATTTATAATTAATTACCAATTATATTTTAATTAATTACCAATAAATAATTAATTCACAATTATTATTAATTTACATAATTAATTAATTATTATTAAATTACTTCCCACCCTATCCCCCTATAAACCCACAACCCGATACAGAAAATAATTTACTAAATATTAATTATTTATCAATTAAATATTTATAATTATTTACCAATTATATTTTAATTAATTACCAATTATTAATTAATTAACAATTATTATTGATTTACATAATTAATTAATTATAACAAAATTACTTCCCACCCTATTCCCCTATAAACCCACAACCCGCTACAGAAAATAATTTACTAAAAATTCATTATTAATCAATTATTATTTTTTACCAATTCTATTTTAAATATTTCCCCATTAATAATTAATTAACAATTATTATTAATTTACATAATTAATTATTTATAATTAAATTACTTCCCACCCTATTCCCCTATAAACCCACAACCCGCTACAGATTTATATTACACAAGTGGGGGTCCCGCAAGGTTCCATCTTAAGCCCCCTCCTGTTTAACATCTTTATGGCCCCCCTGGCGGTGACGGCGGTGTCTTTTGGCGCCCGGATTGTCAGCTATGCTGATGACACCCAGTTTCTCTTTGTAAGTAACAGAGATGGTCAGTTTGATGGTGGCCAGGTCAACGGATGTTTGAGTGCTATTTTTGAGTGGTTTGGATGCCACGGGCTGAAGTGCAACGCCGACAAGTCGGAGTTGCTCTTCTTTGGCTGTACATCTGAACCCGACTGGAAAACCTGGTGGCCGAAAGACATGTCCCCTCCCACTAGTTCGTCTGAGAAAGCCAAAAATCTGGGAGTGGTGATTGACAACAAGCTATCTTTCGGACCACATATTTCATCTCTCACTGGGAAATGTTTCGGCATCCTGCGGATGCTTCGCAAATTTCTCCCCCTAGTCTCTATCCAGCACAGAAAAATTATTGTCCAGGCACTGATCTGCTCTAGGCTGGATTATGCAAACATTCTGTTTCTGGGACTTCCCAAATACCTGGTCAGGCGTTTGCAAATCGCCCAGAATTCTGCAGCCCGAGCCATTTTTGGCCTTCCAAGGAAAGCCAGAGCCACGGATCTTCTCGCCACACTGCATTGGCTACCAGTTGCAAAAAGGATTTTATTTAAAACACTGACCACGACTTTCAAGGCCTTGCATGGCATAGGCCCCAAATATATCTCCAAACGACTGTCTTGGTATATCCCTCTCAGATCTCTTAGATCCTCGTCCCTATCAAAAATGAGTGTTCCCACTATCAAACGGGCAAGAGTAGGAGGCCGGTCTTTTCGGCACTTAGCCCCTCATGCATGGAATGATCTTCCAATCTCCTTAAGACAGACTTCCAGTCTTCTGTCTTTTCGCAAGGCCCTTAAGACTTGGCTCTTCCCGTAATCTTTGAGGCTGTTTTTTTGTCTGTATGCCCTTTTGGTGTTATGTTTTTTTTCCCCATCTTCGGTTGGGAGTCTTCGTCAAAGCGCCGGGATACTCCAGTGGAGTGGCCGTGCGCTATAGAAGTGTACAAATAACATAACATAACATAACAATTATTAAAAAATATTAAAAACTACCTTATTTTCGATTTTTTTTGTCTATATTCTATCTAGTCGATATTATGTCTAGTCTATATTTTTGCTTCGATATTTTGGCTATTAATATCGATATTACTCGATATTTTTGTAGTCTATATTATGTCTGGTCGATATTTTGGCTAGTCTATATTTTTTACTCGATATTTTGTCCAAACGATATTTTGTATTCGATATTATGTCTGTTTACCCTTGAAAAGATGACACTGAAGTATAGTTCTATTATAATAATACACCACCTGTAAATGATTGAGTTGGCACAGGCAAGCAGCAACATTGAACAGATACTATATTTATGCTAGAGAACATAAAACTTTTAGTCTGAAGTATGAGACAAGGCAGGCGATGTTTAAAAAAACATTGGCAAAGACAAATGTTTACATAAAAGAGGCACACAAACATTACACTCACACACACGCATACACACACACACATACACACACACCATGAACAGCAGCAGTGAAATTCTGAAAAAAGGTACATCACAGGCAGCTGCCAAAGTGCAAGCTTCACTGTCACGCACACAAGCATACAATAGGCATCAGTAAAAGTGCAACCTTTCCTACCATACATCATAGGTAGATCGCAGGCAGCCGCAGAGGCGCAAACTTTCCTGTGATGCACACAAGTACACTACAAGTACCATTAAAAGTACAACAATTCCTGCCACGTGCAACAGGTACATCGCATGCATCTGCAGAGGTGCAAGCTTCCCTGTCAAACACCCAGCAGGCCAGTCGCAGCTGGCAACTACTCAAAGTGGTGAGGCGGGAAAATGGGTGGGTGCTGTGCCCACTCGAGGAAAATTGGCATGCCTGCAATATTCATTAACTAAATTGTCAACATGCATTACATTATTGTTTCAAAGTTAAAATGTTTACATTTAATGTTAATGTAATGCATGTCGGAGATTTAGTGTACATCGAATAAAGTATAAATAACATTCACTTAACTTGCTACACATCCATACTCCAGTCCTGGTGTTCTTCTCGTTGCCCAGCACGAGCCCCATCCACCTCCCCTAACCAGTCCAGACTCTGCTCTCATGCTGTTTACCAGCATGAGAGAAGCACCAGGATTGCATGGAGCAGGCTTTCTCAATGCTCCCAAAGGCACTGGAGGTCTGTGCTTGCACTCCACCCAGCTGTCTAAGACAGCTTAGGTTTGAGAGGTTTAAATTGCGCATGTCTGGCTGGCCATTGCATGACAGCCAGCCAAAGTGACAATCTTGTTGCGTGTTTATCTAGGTTCCTGATCGATACTGTGACCTTATGCCCCTATTCGGCTATAAATCCATTTATTCCCTATATTGGCATAACCGTTCAAGTGCGATTTTCTGAAAAGTCATCTCTGGCCTCACACGAACAGAGCCACATTCCAGCATAGTTCTCTCTGCCACTTCCTTTGCGACCAATTAGTGCAATGACAGAGCAGTAGTCACTATCTGATATTCCTAGATAACACTCCGAGTTCTTCAACAAGATAAAAACTCAGCAAACCTGGAAATCCCCGCATGCTATGTTTTGATTAGTAATGGAACTCTAATGAGCAACTGATAACTATCACTTCCTAGTGACATCTTTAATTGACGTCTTATGTCCAGCAAACTTGCGTCAAACCCGGCACCTGTCAGGTATAAATACTACCAACGTTGCCTTAAGCAATGTGAGCTGCAAGCTACTGTTGCTGATGCTGGCTGCCTGCAAGACCCCGTGTTGGTAAATCTAGCACTCTGTCGCTGCAGCCTGCTATCCTGTGGTGGTGAAGCTGCTGATACCATTATCGCCGCTAAAGCGCGAACTATGGTACAGTACGCTTAGGAGCTGAACAGCCGTCCCTCTGCGAAGACATCCAGCAGATTCCAGCTGCCCGCGGACGCTGTCCCCCCTCCTTCCTCGACGCGCTGAAGAGAAGCCGCTGCCTTTCTCGTGCAGAGAAATCCAGCCCCGGCGTTTCCGGTTTACCCTCGCGGGTGACTGGGATATCGAGAGAGACCCCTGAAGGAGATACCAATCCTCCATCATTCTATTCAGAGGTATGGTGTTGACTAAACCCTTAGACGAGAATTCTTGAAACAAACCTTGGCAAAACCAACTTAACTTAAAGCTACTTACTTACTCCCCTTTCACGTGTTAGGCTTAGGTCAGGCACACTGGGGTAGGCTTAGTTAGAAGCACCAGTTGAGTATGTTAGCCTAATGTATATATGACTGTATATATGTTTTATTACTTTTAAACCATTGTATGGCTAAGAAACCATATCAATGCTTTTACAGTTCTATTTCGCAATACTTATCTTACTGTACGTACTTTTTATAATAACAATTATTGCAATTGTGGCAATACATTTCTCTTGTACGAGAAGAAAGACTGTTCAATAAATGTTAACCCTTTATTGACAAACGCCCGTCTCTCTATTCTCTACATCTCGTGAAAGTAAACTGCACTAGACTGACTGAGTGAAATACATGTCTATTGTTTCACACGACCCTAGAGATTGACTCTTGATCTGAGGAGCAAAGTTGTCATGTTGCACGGTTGTTGGAAAGCTGAATCCCTTCTTGTCTGTGCCAAGGAAGCTGATCACTTCCTATGCAGAGAAGAAAGTTTCCAGTGACCTCTGAGCTAGTTGGTAACACAACCCAATTAAGTTTAGCATAGTCAGTGGAGGCCTGGAATATCCGCAGTTCCACGTCGATACTACTGTTTATGTTATTCCAATGCGCAGGGCCTAGTGGGAAACTAGGAACTACACTACATGGCGCCCTAACGTTTGGTAAGGCGATAAACTAACGCAAGACAGTTAGAGTAACTCAGTCGTGCATATTTCACACAGACCCCTTTCTCCCGTAAATACTCCAATAGACGTCTGGAGTGGGTGAAAGGTAAAAATCCGCCCGACCTTAGTAGGAAGAGATTCCTATGTAAAGCTCTGGTTTATTCAACGTTGAAGGATACAGTGTTCCAAAATATTGTGCATCTAATCTTTGTCTCCTTGGAGACCTACTCTGCAAAGCCTGCATTTTTAAACAAAAAAAATGACAGACAGTGAAGAAGAAAGGGAAGCAGTTAGACTGGCAGCCCAACTAATAGAGGAAGACTCGAGTCTCCTACAGATTGATCCGAATGCTATTATCATCCCGGTCCACTTAAGAAGATCTATAACGTTAAAACTTATAGATAACGGACTGACACCACAAGGTGGTACAGTAATTTTCGTGATAGAGGCTCACGAGTATCGGCAGACAGAGGTATTCTATTCATGGATAAACTTTCCAGCGGTAAACGCTAGAACAAAAGAGTTTCACTATTACAAAATAGAGGAACCTCCGGGAGAGTACGCTCCTTTCGAGGAGATTGAAATCCCACTTAAATTTCAAGAGCACCTGCTCTGGTTTAATGGCGCCCTAAAACATAATGATCACATTACCAGGCTCGGTCCACTAGGTAGACCAGGAGCAACGTGGCCGGTTCTAGCCAGCTACACACCACATCCTGACATTGTAAAAATGTCTAGAGAAGAGCTGTTAGTACAGCTAAACACATTAATAAAAATACATAGGCAATTAGTCCAATATGTAATGCGGACTGCAACAGTCCAGCCAGCTGTTAATACACCACAGCTGACCCCTCATCAGGGGAACACAAATAAAATTACACCACAGAACATACAGTCATGTCTTGGTAAAACACCCGTAAAACGGGAACAAATTCCTTTCTGGTTAGCACAGAAAATCACTCAAATAGAGGCAGTATTTCCTGATACTACCCCTATTGAGAAACACAGAATCTTGACCATCTGCCTTCCTATGGGAATCGCACCACACGTGGAGGACTGTGACACTTGGGGTACAGTCTTTGCTTCCATTTACACAAAAACACACGGTGTTCCGTCTATGGCGGTAATACCAGAAGTGCTAAAACAGATTCAAAATGAATTCGGTCCAGAGCCCGCTTTAAATCTAGGTATGAAATTACTGAAAGACTTCAAGCAGGTCACGGCTATATTATTAGCCAACATTAGAGGAGAAGCAGCATCTGTGGCGATTCGCCAGAAGTTGAAGGAAACAGATATAAAAGATCCTGTTGAGCTTGCAAAAATCATAGAAAAATGCTATGAAGAATTAGGTAGAGACAGCTTGGGTGGGAAACCGGTAAAGCCCCAACTGCTCGAAAATCCTGAAAAATTATTTATTAAAAATAATTCAAATACTCCTAAAAAGAGCTGGGATGGAAATAAACAATCCACTCCTAAGGAAAAAGTTTTCCAGTCCAGAGGAAGGTCTCCTCGACGGAGGGAAAGAACTCCGACTCGAGAACGCCAGTCTCCCCAGAGGGAGCCCTCTGAGAAAAGATATAACCCTAGAAATAGGGATAATCTGAAAAAACCTGATAGATATCAAAGTATTGATACACGTCCCTCTCGATCTTTTCCACAGAATTCGGAAAGAAGAGGACGGTCAGACCCAGGAGAGCACACCAAGTCCAAAGACAAGGAACCTGCTCAAAATAAGAAATCTCAATTTCAGAAAAAGAAGGTAGCCAGTATTAGAGTAATCAACCATGCCGAGAATACTGAGGACACAGTTGAAAAACGGGGAGTGGGCATTGACAATGTTGGACAGTGCAGCAGAAATCAGTATAGCGCGCAAGATCTTGATGAGTCATCTGGAGACAGTGGACACGAATGAATACATTCAAGTTGAAACTGCCGACGCCAGACTTAGCGAGCCCCATAAAATATATGAAATAACATTGCGTATAGAGGGTGATAAGACTAGGAAAATTAAGGGTCTATTTTGGGATAAGCTCTCAAAAGGCTATGATATTCTGTTAGCTGAAAAAGATTGGCCCCCAGAGTTTGTCAGGGAGTGCCCTCGTGGCGAAGAAGTGATTATGCCTGCCTTCTCGAATCACATTCCGATTCACAAAAAATATACATATGCAAGGAAATGGGAAGTGGCCCAGGCACCTGCATTATATAAAAATCATGTAGGATGGGATGAGGATTCAACGCCTCACAAAATCCAATTAAAAAGTGAACCGACTGCCCAACGGCAGTATCCCATAAAGCAAGAAGCTAAAAAACAAGTCAGGGAGATCTTAGATCAACTTGAGTACCAGGGGGTGATTGAAACATGCACCTCTCAAATGAACAATCCTTTGTTTCCTGTCTCCAAGCCAGACAATTCATATCGTCTAGTTTTGGACTACAGACACCTTAATACATGTTGCAAAACTTTTGCAGTACAAAACTCGCATAGCGCAGCCCTAATGAATAACATAGTTAGGAAAAAATATAAAACGACATTAGACATTTCTAATGGTTTCTTTTGTCAAAACATTGCACCAGAAAGCAGATATTTGACCGCTTTCTCTGCATTTAGGTCGCAGAAAAAATTCTGTCGACTCCCACAGGGGTTCAAGAACAGCCCAGGACTATTCTCAGCTAGGGTAACAGAGTTACTACAAATCTATGATGATGAAGCATTGTCTTACGTAGATGATATTTATCTCACAGACGACGACTTGGATACTCACTTGAAAAGAGTGAACACCATTATACTTGGGTTTGCAGCAGAGGGTTACAAATTCAACTTTAAAAAGTCCCGAATTGCCCATCTGACAGTACTGTTTTTAGGGTACGAATTATCAAGTGAAGGGAAAAGCCTAGCGGACAACTTCTTAGAGAAGTGCGCTGTACTCCAAGCTCCAAAAACGCTGAAGAATTTACAATCCATACTAGGTTTTCTGAATTTCGGAAGAACTTACATTCTAAATTACGCAGAGAGGGTTAAACCTCTCTACGAACTAATTAAACCTGATTTTAAACAAATCAATTGGACTCAAAAACACACAGAAATTTTGAGATCACTGCAAACAGACATGTTAGCAAAAACTAAATTAGATACACGTGACAACACACGTGATCTTGTAATCCGAGTCATCCCAGGAAGATGCGGATTCACGTACCTGACCTCTAATGAGGGAGAAAAGGTACCTATTTCAATTAAATCTCACTTGTACACACAAGCAGAAAAAACATTCAGTCACACAGAAGGAACTGTGAAAGCAGTGCAAATCGCATTGGCAAATGAACGAGAACTAGCACACGGCAAACGGATTATTATCCTTACAGCGGAATCCGCCTTCGAGGCGCTATTCAGCCCAGTAAACCTGCCTACAGTGTCACTGGATCCGAAATGGATACAGTGCATAGATTCTCTAGGAGCGGAAGATGTGAAATACTATTTCGCACCGCAACTCGAAGAACTGAATGATTTAGAATATGAAGAAGAATATCCTCTGCCAATCGAAATTCTGCCTCTCCCACTATACGCCTGTATAATCTACACAGATAGCTCTGTATAGCATTTCAACGTAGAGAGCAAATCCTACAATGCAGCGTGTGCGATCATTAAAGGTCGTTGGCTGTGCGGTAAATTCAGACCGAAAGTAACAAAAACTGAATCTGTAAGAAACTGTTCGGTTCAAAGAACTGAAATCAGATCTTTAAAGATGGCGCTCGAAAATGCAGAACGTGAATTCCCGACACTTATAGTGTGCGATTCTCATTTTTGCGTCAACTCTTACAACAATAAACTGCAGAGTTGGATCGAAAATGACTACAAAGATGACACAGGTGCCACAATAAAGCATAAATTGCTCTGGAACGAGGTAGCTCTTTTACACAAAGAACTACAAAAGACTCACGTGATTCACGCACAGAGTCTTCAGCGTGATGGCGTTCACGTTGCAGGGAATTCATTGGCTAATACAGCCAAAGCGGAAGCAACTACACCGCCTTCCGGAGCCACAAAAAAGCGTACAGATAAATACATAGATGGGGAAACCATGCTGGCAGTAAAAATGACCGTAAAAGGCGACTGTGCAGCACTACCCGTAAACTATCCACTCAATTATGCATACATAATCGATGCAAACTCCGTTCCTTTTGCTCGAATCCCTGGAGTGGGGGACAGAGTAATTCCAAACAGGAGCAGGAGGGGCTTCCTCTTACTGGAAGCACACATGGGGTTGGGTCTGAGACACCAAACAATCAAAGCCTCTCTGAAAGAATTACAATCAGAGTACTGGTGGCCAGGAATGAGTATAGATATTCAATGTTTTGCTCAAAATTGTGAAGACTGCAACAGAGATCGCAGTAATGAACAGGCCAGTGTAGTTTCAGGATCCCTTCTAGACAGCATAAGGCGGTCTATCTGCGCAATCAAAGAAGAGAAGCGCGTCCCAGTGTAAACCATTAAGACGAAAAGCACTTAAAAAATGAGGCCTCCAGCGCTCGGCTGACGCTAGAACAGTTATAAAAGATTTGCGAGTCTATATCGGCACATACGCAATTACCACGTTCCATTCTGACCAGGGTCCTGCTTTCAGCTCTCGAGCTTATAAGGAGGCCATGGCTAGCATGGGAATTGGGTTGCGGTATTCTTGTCCGTCATACCCCGGAAGGGAATAGTGTGGTAGAAAGAAAAAACCGTGACATAAAGCAATCTTTAACAGCGAAGGTATTAGGTTCAGGCGCTGGGTGGGTCAAACATTTAATAAGTGTCCAGACTAGTCTTAACAACATGCCAAGAAATTCTCTAAAAGGTTTCAGCCCATACGAACTATTGTTCGGAATTAGAATGCGAGTTCAGGACCTCGATAGTCAGATGTCAGTGGTACAAGAAGAAACAACGCACTTTGATGTAAAAGATCGTTTGGCTGTTTTACAGGAACTGAATGAAACAAGAAAATCATTAAGCAACATAAAGTTAAAGCAACAGCCAAGTACCACTGACGAGGCACCACCCGCAACAGCCCCAGCAAGGCCGGTCTGGATTCCAAAGATTGGGGATCTAGTCAGAGAAAAGATCGCGGTGAAGAAGGAATTTGGGCCTTCTTACAGAAAAGCAGTACCTGTCTTAGCAGTCATCGGAACAAGATCAGTTGTGCTACCGCCCCTTGCTGGTAAAAAGGAGAACAGAGTTGTGTCTATCGATCTGGTAAAACCACAAGCATGTGGCCTATAATCAACAGTAGGCCCAGTGGACTCCCAAGAAACAACAGAATACCCAAACTTGCAACAATCCAAGAGGTTCAAACTGAAAGACTAATCACATTCGATCAGCCTGCAGTGCACAATGAAGGACTATGCAATAATGCCATGGAACTCGTGCCTCTTGAAACACAGATTGAAACAGTTCATCAAGAAACAACACCGGTCTACAATGATGTGGCATCAGAAAGTGCTACCGAGAGACAGATTGAAAGAACAATCCCATCAATTGACAGAACTGCCTCTGGTTATTTCATCAACTTCGACAACTTCTCTGAAGATTTAAGTGCCCCCGAAGTGATGCCAAAAACAAAAAAGTATTCTAAAGAAAATACAACAGGACTCCTTCAACAAATCAAAGAACTATATCTGGATTCACCGTTGATTGAGCATTGGATTATCTCAGGGGTATTCATACTCCTACTATGCCTAATTTTAGTTTTAATTTTAGGGAAGTTTATTACAATTGAATGGACACAGCAAGTCAGAACATCAACCTAGTCCTGAAACCACACAGATCACCCCACGTGAAGAAAATAGAACTGTCAACAGTAAATGTCACAGCAATTCCAATACCTGGTGGGGTAGTATGGGAGAAAACAGACTATGAGATATATGGTCCGGTCGAAATCCTGAAGTATCCTCATCAACTAAAGGTTTCCTTAAGTGACTTTGTGACGCCTAGTACATTCTCTGATGATTGGGACTTTAACAGTATTAATGACATGATGTCTGATTTAGTAATGTCAGCTAGATTCACAGATCATGATTATTTACAAGGTTCATCTAGTTATGAGCAGTTATTCTGTTACACCCACTATGGGGATCATTACTTGCATAAATCTGCACAGCCTAGAAATGTTTTTATGTATAATCAATGGGAACATTGTGCTACACCACCTAAAAGCAGTTCTAAAGCATTTTTTGAGAAATTCAAATACTTCTCAGGGTTTAACACCAGTGATGCAGAAACGTTTTATTATAAACTGTTAGATAAAACAGGAATGAAAACAATGCTGACAAATTCTAAATTGATATATTCAGAAGCATTTTATGACAAAATGATGACATTTGGTTTTGATTATTGGAAAAATAATATTGAAACGAAAACGATTTGGGGTACAAAAGATTGGCAGGTGCAAGGCATAGAAGCACTATTTAGAACCTGCATGATACCTGAACAAATGTTATTTTTAAATGACACAATACACCAAACATCTTGTCTTGGCCTAGCTAAGATCAAAGACCTTAAAACACCGTCTATACCGAAGCCAATACCTGAGAATACAACCGCTGATATTGAGTTAGACGTGTCACAGATTCTAAATTTCAACAGAACAAATCCTGATTGGAAAAAGTGGTTAATCTGGCCTACAGACACAAATAGCTGTCAAGATAGATTCCTGAATAAAACACAGGGGTTAAAAATGACCAGATTAGACTCGAGATATTCCCAGAGACAACATCCAGGGATTATAACAACATACAGTGTAGGGAAACTCTGCCTTGAATGGCTAACCTCGTCCACACTGGCTGAAATTAAGCAACACTTGTCTTTGCTAAAAGATGGTGCTGATTTGCGCGACTTCATTCTTGGACCACGCAAACAGCGTCATAAGCGTTTCATAGCGACCAGTATCTATGCTGCTTACAACGAGGCTTGGAAAGTAAAGCAAATTGAAACTGCTGAAAAAATACGAGAAATTGATCGTATTAATTTGGAGAAATCCCTTTCTGTGGTAGACAATGGGTTAATGACTCTGTCTTCCAGAATATATTCGTTGGACAATATTGTATCCTCTGCCTTTGATGTGATAGACAGAGATTTGCTAATGTTACAACATGGCCAGTCTCAATTACGCTCTATTATAGAATTAGGCTGGACGCTGCAAAATCTTCGTTCAGGCTATGTGCCTTGGCGTTTAATCAACACAACGTCATTATTTTCCAGTTTTTACCTTACTGATAAACAGATCAGTTTGGCACAGAAAGGAGCAGACTATACAATCCTGAGCATCGAAAAACTCGAGAGATTACCATTGACAATGTCAGAGAGTCCTGTCATTGAATGGATAATACACGGAATTATCACAATTCCGATAACAACTTTCCGATTTAAAAAGTGCCTTAAGTACATACCTGCTGGCCAGTATGAACAATTGGGTAAAGGATATGTAAAATCCGAATGGAAATTACCATACACTCATTCTTGCTATAGTGACAGTGACAAAAATGTATTTCTTAGTGGTGAAAATTGTAAACATTCACTAAGCGGTATACTTTTGTGTCAGGGTATTAATTTACACGGAGCATGTGATGGAAATTCAAACAGTAAGAAAAGGGGGGATTACTTTCTGTGGTTATTGTATAATTCTCGTACAGTAGATCCAACCAATATTACCAGACACCTGTCGTGAAACAGTTTTTAACTTGTAAGTGTTTTACAATATCCTCAAAATTATATATACATATAAACAAAAAGTTGTATCAAAAGTCATATTTATTAAAAAAGGAAGACACAAGTGTAAATGCTAGAAAATTCATACAATATCATCATCAGTACATACATATACTTTTCTTCCAAATTTTACAGTATAAAAACATAAGAAAACATAATAAAAGAACACTGGGAAAACTCTCTCCTGTTTTCATGGAAATTCAAACAACCTTTCATGCCACCAGCTAGTCACACCTGCAACTCAGATAGAGCCCTTCTTTATGCAACTTTCGAACGGGAGTTACATTCTTAGAACGGATCACAGATGTTGTGGCCTCGTGCCAGGGAAAAGTTATCTAGTAGAAGTAACATCCATGGTCAAATGCTGTATGCAAGCATTGTTTCCGAGTGGGCCTCCAGACATAGTGACTCCCATCTGACCTCGTCTGAATCTCTATTCTGTACGAATTGATACATTAAGCAAAATGAAATCTGTACTTTTACAGACAACAGTGCCTATAACGTCATCTAAAGAGACGTATGATCTTCTAGTTGCAAGGACAGCTACTGAAGTTCATGACCTTTTATCAACAAATTGCCCCGTGCATTTCGTAGAAATGTTCAGCCAACTCCTTAACATGTCTAGTGCAACAAGCATCCCAGGCATATTTAAGACAGTCTTTTCGGGACTGCTAACACCCTTCCAGGCAATTTTGGGAATCTTTCCTAATTTTGTGCACTCCATTTTTGGCGGCATACCATTATTTTTGGGACTCGTCGCAGGGATTCTATTTTGACCCTCCTGCTACGTTATGGCAAGCCTCGGCTCAGACATAGCTCCCATGGGAATGGAAGAGACAATCCTAGCAATGCGCTACCGGGACAGGATAACTAACGTCCTTGGATTGGCCAGGCTGAGAGATCTAAACATGACCTGGTTCCTTTCATTCAGACCGATATGGCAAAATTGCATTTTACCTGTGCTACGGTGTATGCTTTGCGGCGATGAATGCGTGTTGGACATCTGTCTTTCACTTCCATCAGCAGTACCAATGGACGTCGATACTTTGCTCAGTCCAATAACGGCTCACGCATTGTGTTGTCCCCAGCGGCTACCAATCCTGATGACGGCATTCGTGGAGACTCCTGTACTACAGCCAAGTGGTAACAGTGGAGCGAGTGACAAAAGCAACATCATCCAGGTACAACGTTCTGTGAGCATTGCTGGTCCTGCCTTCGATGACAGCAATCATTCTCACACCTGCCAAGTTACAGCGCTATCTAATTTGGTTGAACTATCACCTGAATTTGTAGACCTATTCTTTGAGAGCCTGTCTGATACGATGTTCTCACCCATAGAGAAACAATAACTTTTTGAGAAGCTTTCCGACACACAGCGTTCCCATGAACTCTGAATTCGGCCTTCAGTTTTGATCAACAAAAACTGCCAAGAGCTTTGAAAATCAATTTTCTTTGAATTGGACAATTTTTCTAATATTGACCTTTTTTGGCATGAACAATTCTTTGCTTAACGTAAAAACTATTCTTAGAGAACAGAAGCTTCACACTTCTATTTCTAAACACATCTAGAGATATAAGAACATTACACCAGCCTCTAGCACACATGTTATTACAATGCATTTTTATGTGATAATTTATCTCGCCTTTTCTTCTGTCAGAGATACTTCATGTGTAATTCCTTTTGCATAATCGTTCATTGATTTCATATGCAATAATTTTTTGAATGATTACTGTGCTTTAAAAAACGTACAGTACCTAAAATTCATGTATTACAAGTACGCCTATTTCGAATGCATTTATGTATTTTGGGGTGGGCAATGTTACACATGCATCTAATTGCTTTAGTTTTAGTAATTTTGATGGACATTAACCCGTGGAGTGGGTGTTGCGTGTTTATCTAGGTTCCTGATCGATACTGTGACCTTATGCCCCTATTCGGCTATAAATCCATTTATTCCCTATATTGGCATAACCGTTCAAGTGCGATTTTCTGAAAAGTCATCTCTGGCCTCACACGAACAGAGCCACATTCCAGCATAGTTCTCTCTGCCACTTCCTTTGCGACCAATTAGTGCAATGACAGAGCAGTAGTCACTATCTGATATTCCTAGATAACACTCCGAGTTCTTCAACAAGATAAAAACTCAGCAAACCTGGAAATCCCCGCTTGCTATGTTTTGATTAGTAATGGAACTCTAATGAGCAACTGATAACTATCACTTCCTAGTGACATCTTTAATTGACGTCTTATGTCCAGCAAACTTGCGTCAAACCCGGCACCTGGCAGGTATAAATACTACCAACGTTGCCTTAATCAATGTGAGCTGCAAGCTACTGTTGCTGATGCTGGCTGCCTGCAAGACCCCGTGTTGGTAAATCTAGCACTCTGTCGCTGCAGCCTGCTATCCTGTGGTGGTGAAGCTGCTGATACCATTATCGCCGCTAAAGCGCGAACTATGGTACAGTACGCTTAGAAGCTGAACAGCCGTCCCTCTGCGAAGACATCCAGCAGATTCCAGCTGCCTGCGGACGCTGTCCCCCCTCCTTCCTCGACGCGCTGAAGAGAAGCCGCTGCCTTTCTCGTGCAGAGAAATCCAGCCCCGGCGTTTCCGGTTTACCCTCGCGGGTGACTGGGATATCGAGAGAGACCCCTGAAGGAGATACCAATCCTCCATCATTCTATTCAGAGGTATGGTGTTGACTAAACCCTTAGACGAGAATTCTTGAAACAAACCTTGGCAAAACCAACTTAACTTAAAGCTACTTACTTACTCCCCTTTCACGTGTTAGGCTTAGGTCAGGCACACTGGGGTAGGCTTAGTTAGAAGCACCAGTTGAGTATGTTAGCCTAATGTATATATGACTGTATATATGTTTTATTACTTTTAAACCATTGTATGGCTAAGAAACCATATCAATGCTTTTACAGTTCTATTTCGCAATACTTATCTTACTGTACGTACTTTTTATAATAACAATTATTGCAATTGTGGCAATACATTTCTCTTGTACGAGAAGAAAGACTGTTCAATAAATGTTAACCCTTTATTGACAAACGCCCGTCTCTCTATTCTCTACATCTCGTGAAAGTAAACTGCACTAGACTGACTGAGTGAAATACATGTCTATTGTTTCACACGACCCTAGAGATTGACTCTTGATCTGAGGAGCAAAGTTGTCATGTTGCACGGTTGTTGGAAAGCTGAATCCCTTCTTGTCTGTGCCAAGGAAGCTGATCTCTGCAGAGAAGAAAGTTTCCAGTGACCTCTGAGCTAGTTGGTAACACAACCCAATTAAGTTTAGCATAGTCAGTGGAGGCCTGGAATATCCGCAGTTCCACGTCGATACTACTGTTTATGTTATTCCAATGCGCAGGGCCTAGTGGGAAACTAGGAACTACACTACAATCTCACTTTAAACTTAAGTGCACAGCCTACCACTCCTCCCTGCTGCTGCCTCTCAGCAGCAATGGCCCAGCACCACCCTGGCACTCGGCTCATAAATATAAAATGGTAATAAATTAACTTTATAACCATTTTATTTTAAATCTCTGTGGCATTTTTTAATGGGGCATCAATCCTCCGCCCTAAAGGAGGAGCCGCTGCTGTAACAGGTACATCACAGACAGCTGCAGAGGTGCAGGCTTCTCTGTCATGCATACAAGTACAGCACAGGCATCAGTAAAGGCACAATCTTTACTGCCACACACAGCAGGTAAATTACAGTTAGCCACAGAGGTGCAGCCTTCCCTGCCACACATACAAAAGGTACATCATAGTAAGATGCTGAAGTGCAAGCTTCCCTGTAACACACACAACAGGTACTGCATAGCAAGCAGCAGTGATAGCTTTCCTTGTCTTTGAGTATCTTTGAGCGGTTATTCTTTAATTACCTTAGATTTGCTAAGCAATGCAATCGGGAGACCAAAATGAACATGTAGGTGCAGGAGGGAGATATGATTAAAACAGCTGAGAAGGGAGTTTGTGTCGCCGCTGTATATTGTGCACATCATTTGGAAGGCCCCATCTATAGTACTGTGTTCAATTTCAAAAGAATCATCTAGAAAAGTGTCTCTTTATGTTTTTCTTTTTTGTAAACAGATTGCATTGGTCTTCTTCTGTATTCAACATCAAACAGTTATGTTGAATAGAATAATCTTCTCTTCTCGTACTTGTCATTGACATAACAGTTGCTATTAGTACTTTACAATCCCACCCCACAATGCCCACAATCCTCCTTCTGTTGTGCACTTTATTTACATACACACTTCGGAGTACAGTGTACATTCAATCATCACAGCTTGATCAGTCCTAAAGAACCTAAAAAACCTTCATACTGTACTTATGATCTGGTGGTGCCCTTTTGGATCATCAATCTCAACAACCTCAGCTGGAGGGGAGGCAACCATCCAAAAAGAAGTAATCCTCAGGGAGTTCCTGATTATGCACCTAGGGATGGAGGTTCTGTGTTTGTTACAAAGGGGGCAAATTCTATGAGCCTTAGAAGATAAAGCAAGTCAAAAACAATGTAGTGGTACTGTAAAATGGTAAAATGTGGAGCATGGATAGACTTACTGAATGCCCCCCTAACTTGATTCCCTCGGAAGGGGGAGGAAGAAAAGGGTTGGGGCTATGTGCGGTAGAGGGCTGAAAAAAGCGTCTCCAGAAAAGTGAGCCCTCCCAGGTGGCAGAAAGATTTTGTAATGACCTAGTTGCATGTGATTCTTGTTTGCCAATGGCTGCATATTTTTCCTTTGTGCTTTCTGATCTTTAGTGACCTTTTCTCTCTCTCTATCCTCCCATTTCTCCTTCCTCTCTCTGCCCTCCTTCCCACTGTTCTCCTTTAGGGAGGGAGATGTGGTGTAGCCAACATGGTCTCTACCATTCTCTTCCACTCCTCTCCCTTTCCTCCGCTTAGCCTCTTCCTTGGAATCCTCAGATAGAGGCTATTCAGAATGTTGGCAGTCCTGTCAGACTGTGACCTGCGGCACAGGCAATTGGAGCTGTTTATCTACGACTCGCAATAACGAAGTTTCCCTTACCTTCTGGCTTCTTCAATTACCTCAGCTACATACATCATGTTTGCAGTGATACCCAGGAAACACCACATTGAAATTACCGTATCAGTGTTCATGTGTGTCGTGTAGAGTATTTTACAATCATGTGTATGCAGAGGGAGGACTGTTTGCCACTACTGCGTTAAGATGCATTCGACAAGTATGATTTTGCATGCTGCATGTATTATGTGACGTTGAGGACTTTAAGGAACGTGGGCGCACTTTCTATGTGGATGGACATGCATGGAACTAACATGTCATTGCATGCATTAAAAGAATATGTTACATCGACACAATTCTCCTACACTCACTCAGAACAGTTGAGCTAATGAGTTTTTGTTTGCATCTCTTTTTGTTTTATGTACCTGGGTTCTCTTGCACCGTCATGATTTTGACGGAAATGGACACCTGTGTATGCCTCTCCATCTGAGGCATAAACAAGTAGGCCAGCATCACCTGTTGATGTTTGTCTTAGGTCCTGTGTTGTGACGAATGATGGACAGAACCGTCATCATAGACTAATCTGTGACATTGACACATAGTAGGGAACTGGGATTTACAATAAGTCCTGACGAAAACCCAGGACCCTGGTTGGGCCTTGAGAAAGGGCTGAAACATGTTGACATCGTATGAGGATATAGGGGTAGCAACTCTCCCCTTAAATTGTTCGATGCTGATGACAGAACCGCTCCGTCATCAGCTGCGGTTGGGCTGTGCTGATAACGGAGCGGTTCCGTCATGGCCCGGCCGCCGCGCCTGCGCGGCGCGTTCTATTGAGCGGGGCGGCCCATGACGGAACCGCTCGGTCACGAGCACAGCTCAACCGTGGCTGGTGACGTAGCGGTTCTGTCACCAGCATGCGGCCGCCGCGCGGCAGCCCCGCCCTGTTAGTGCTGCGGCGGAATAGCCTCCGCAGCGAAAGAGTTAATTCACTCAAGTAATTTACTCATATTTTTAATTAAACCAGTGGCACCCAAAATAAAGGGAACCTGGGATGACTACTAGGTATTTCTAATTGTTTATATTCTCATTAGGATTAGAACATTAGCGAAAGCGCTCCCTGGAATATGGTTGAGCCCACACTGGTTTTTTAGAGACCAGGGTGTGATCCAATGATGAAGCATGACACCAATAGGATGTGGAAGGGTTCACAATAAAAATATTGAATATTCCTTCGGGCAGGAGGACAAGGTCACAATTATTTCATTAATTATAGGGTCGTAGGACACCCATTGTGAAGTGGATTATTTGCATTTAAACATGTTTTATTTATTGGAGTGTCTCACTACGAGGCACTTTAAAACAGAAAACACCAGAATTGAAAATTGATGTACTCTTGAAAAGATGACACTGAAGTATAGTTCTATTATAATAATACACCGCCTGTACATGATTGAGGTGGCTCAGGTAACCAGCAACATTGAACAGATACTACAGTTATGCTAGAGAACATAACACTTTTAGTCTGAAGTATGAGACAATGCAGTCGGTGTTTAAAAAAACATTGGCAAAGACAAATGTTTACATAAAAGAGGCACACACAAACATTACACTCACACACACGCATACACACACACACACACACACACCATGAACAGCAGCAGGGAAAGTCTGAGAAAAGGTACATCACAGGCAGCTGCCAAAGGACAAGCTTCACTGTCAAGCACACAAGCATACAATAGGCATCAGCAAAAGTGCAACCTTTCCTGCCATACATCATAGGTAGATCGCAGGCAGCCGCAGAGGTGTAAACTTCCCTGTGATGCACACAAGTACACTACAAGTACCATTAAAAGTACAACAATTCCTGCCACGCACAACAGGTACATCGCATGCATCTGCAGAGGTGCAAGCTTCCCTGTCACACACCCAGCAGACCAGTGGCAACTGGCAACTCCTCAAAGTGGTGGGTGGGCAAATGGGTGGGTGCTGTGCCCACTCAAGGAAAATTGGTATGTCTACAATAAACATTAACTAAATTGTCAACATGCATTACATTATTGTTTCAAAGTTAAAATGTTTACATTTAATGTTAATGTATTGCATGTAAGAGATTTAGTGTACATCGAATAAAGTAAAAATAACATTCACTTAACTTGCTACACATCCATAGTCCAGTCCTGGTGCTCTTCTCGTTGCCCAGCGCGAGCCCCAGCCACCTCCCCTAACCAGTCCAGATTCTGCTCTCATGCTGTTTACCAGCATGAGAGAAGCACCAGTATTGCATGGAGCAGGCTCTCTCAGTACTCCCAAAGGCACTGGAGGTCTGTGCTTGCACTCCACCCAGCTGTCTAAGACAGCTTAGGTTTGAGAGGTTCAAATTGCCCATGTCTGGCTGGCCATTGCAAGACAGCCAACTTAAGTGTACAGCCTACCACTCCTCCCTGCTGCTGCCTCTCAGCAGCAATGGCCCAGCACCACCCTGACATTCGGCTCATAAAAATAAAATGGTAATAAATTAACTTTATAACCATTTTATTTTAACTCTGTGGCATTTTCTGGTGGGGCAACAATCCCCCACCCTGATGGAGGAGCCGCTGCTGTAACAGGTACATCACAGGCAGCTGCAGAGGTGCAGGCTTCTCTGTCATGCATACAAGTACAGCACAGGCATCAGTAAATACACAATATTTACTGCCACACACAGCAGGTAAATCACAGGTAGCCACAGAGGTGCAGCCTTCCCTGCCACACATACAACAGGTACTTCATAGTAAGCTGCTGAAGTGCAAGCTTCCCTGTAACACACACAACAGGTACTGCACAGCAAGCAGCAGTGATAGTCTTTGAGTATATTTGAGCTGTTATTCTTTAACCCCTTCCCTGCTGGTGACGGAACCACTCCATCATCAGCTGCGGTGGCGCTGTGCTGATGACGGAGCGGTTCCATCATGACCCTGCCGCCGCGCCTGCGCGGTGCTGATTTTGCGCCTGCGCGGCGCGTTCTATTGTGCGGGCGGGCCGTGACGGAACCGCTCCATCATGAGCACAGTGCAACCGACGCTGTTCCGTCACCAGCATGCGCCCGTCGCTCTGCCGCCCCCCCCCCCCATAGCACTGCGGCAGAATAGCTGCCACAGTGAAAGGGTTAATTAGCTTAGATTTGCTAAGCAATGCAACCGGGAGACCAAAATAAACATGTAGGTGCAGGAGGGAGATATGATTAAAGCAGCTGAGAAGGGAGTTTGTGTCGCCGCTGTATATTGTGCACATCATTTGGAAGGCCCATCTATAGTACTGTGTTCCATTTTAAAAGAATCATCTAGAAAAGTGTCTCTTTATGTTTTTCTTTTTTAGTAAACAGATGTTACTGGTCTTCAGCTGTATTCAACATCAAACAGTTATGTTGAATACAATAATCTTCTCTTCTCGTACTTGTCATTGACATAACAGTTGCTATTAGAACTTTACAATCCCACCCCACAATGCTCACCATCCTCCTTCTGTTGTGCCCTTTATTTACATACAAACTTCGGAGTACAGTGTACATGCACTCATCACAGCTTGATCAGTCCTAAAGAACCTAAAAAACCTTCATACTGTACTTATAATCTGGTGGTGCCCTTTTGGATCATCAATCTCAACAACCTCAGCTCGAGGGGAGTCAACCACCCAAAAAGAAGTAATCCTCAGGGAGTTCCTGATTATGCACCTGGAGATGGAGGTTCTGGGATTGTTACACAGTCACAGCGCCTCCCAGGCCCTGGCTATATCATTTGACCCTCGGCCCCATCTAGCCTCTTGGAGCAGCCCTGCACTTTCATAGCCCACCCATTGTTCCAATTTTCTCTGCCATACTACCACCTGGAGTCCCCATCGAGCCTTCTAATTTCTAATAATTTCTAGTTTTGCAAAAATAAAAGCTAGGTTCTTAATCCTACTCATGGCTTTTTATTATAGCTTGCTCTTGATGTTTTATATGCAGTATTGCTACTACTTTCCACTGCTACATGTGAAATGTTTTGTTTATTTTTAAGGCTTTATGAGTAGACCCATTGCCCACCCACATCACTCCTATCACTGCCCGATGACTGGTCGGAAAATTGACTGCAGCTGCAGCTGTAGGCTGTGGAATGCGTGAGGGAAGCACACAGCTGATTCACCAAAGGGGAGGCTGCTGACTGCTTTGATGTCAAGACTGTGGCTCTGCAAATTGTTTCCTGGGCCAGGAGGAGGCTGAATGAGATCAGAGCCATGGCCGCACCTTGCACCATGACGGGGCACGGAGCAAAGTCCACCAAGCCACGGACCACTGGTGCAATCACAACAAGTGGCGGAAGTGTAGCAACGTGACCGGAAACAGCAGAAGAGTCCAGACAGAAAGAGAGCTCCACCAGGACCGCAGGACCTTAGAGGTGTGAAAAAGCAAACTGGAAAGGCACTGTCAGGTAACAGGCTGCAGGAGGGTGGGACTCTCAAACCAACTATTGCCTCCTGGCTTGCCCCTCTTTTGTTGGGTGGGAAAACTGTCAAACTTTCTCATGAGGCAAGTGTAATGGCTGGATTTTCTGAGTAGGTGGGATCAGCCCCCAGGGGCCCCTCCAACCCAGCCAGAACGTACTCACCTTCCCTCCTCAGGACTCCTCTATATCCAGGCACCTGGTACCTACCTGAGGATGGGGAACTCGCAATATACAAGCTCATATTATTAAGAACACCACTAAATCTATAGGGATACTAAGAATACTCACTGATTACTAGGGATATCCATACCCTACACCACACTTATTCACATCAGTTGGTCTCGCGGCCACCCTGACCCAGACCGTTCTACCCTAGGGCAGATCTGACACACAATCTGGTGCGTCTACACACGGGCCTGCAGAACCCAATGCTCCCTTTTCCAAACTGTTCGCGATCCTGCGAAACTACACACTAGTTCAACCACCTAGTGCTCTCATTTACTCAAGCCACAATCCTGTGGGTATCCACACTGGTTCGACCCCCCAGTGCTCTCATTAACGCCGCATATCAACGACGACCACATTCCTATGAACACCTATACATATATATATATATATATTGGGATATTATCTCAGCTGTCTACTCGGGATGAAACTACAATAATAACTTTGTATATGGTTCCAGATTATAGTGTATTACCTGCTCTTGGCATCAAAGGTCCACTCACTCCCTATTTATGTGATCACCACTTACCTGATTGGGATTACTCATCCATTCACGTGCCTAGCAAACACCTAGAAGCTATATTTACCTTCAGTGAACAAGAATAGGGGCTACACACCAGTTTGTTATAAACTGGGGATCGTTTATTATAGTAATATAAACATTTATACAAATCTAACAAAGGCCATAGGTAGAACACACCACTTGAAAGAGAAGGATTACACATAACAGGAACACTCCGCTAAAAGGGAAAAGATTAGGCATAAAGTGTAAATGTAGCTAATGTGATGAAAACAATATCACCTGATTAGTGTGAAGTCTTGTTCTAGCTGTCATCTGGGTTCCTCTCTCGTCTGTGCCTTGGCTCATCTCAGGCTCTCTCTCTCTCCTGCACTCTTGGGTACACCTCTGCGCTGATCACTCTGTCTCTGGACTCCTCTCCCCCACACGAACTGTCTCTCCACCTTCCGTCTTCAATCTTAATGGTTCCTGCCGCTCTGATCACCGTTCATTCCACTATCTTATTCACTCTGTCTCTGCGCCAATGTCCAATTCCATCTGCTCCCATAGGTTAATCCACGAGCTCTCCTCTATCTCTTCTAAAAGGCATTACTTCAGACTCCAGCTATTCACACCTCCTCCTGATAAGCAACTGCTTCTGACTGCTTCCTTCAGTTCCAGCTCACTATTCAACTCAGCTCTTCTCCAGATTGAACCCTCTCTCTCTCTCTGCCAACTCCACTCCACTGCTGGACTCTCTGCTCGACTGCCCTCTGCTTGACTCCCCTCTGCTTGACTGACTGACTCCGCCTCTGCACTTCACAAATATAGAATGCTATTTCCTCATGGAAAGTTCCATCCAGCAGCTTCTTCCCACCAATCCCATGCACCAGGCTCCTTGCGCTAGACGCTCCCACAGTGACCAGTCTGCTTGTTTCGTCTAGAGACCTGAGCCCGGGAACAATTCCTGATTAGATTCAGCTCTGGCCGGTTCTCTCCGGTCCGCTTAGGGCGAACAACAGTTATAACTATAAACATTGCTTTTGCCCTAAAAAGCCTCTCTGCTTCCATCAAGATGGAGTCTCTCTAGCTTTAGGCCTGTAGGCCTGAAAGGGGTGAAATGCTCCTTAGCTCTGTCAGAATACCTACATAAACCATACCAATATGTCTAATATGTCAAAGCCAATAGGCAATAGACAGGTTAAAGTCAAGAATAAAGGCATATTAGGCAGCTATCCTCTTCTAGGTCTGGAAAAAAGGGCTTAAAAGGGCCAACACAGGCTAAGAATACCTATACTAGATGCGAGCAAGACTAATGATCTATATCACTGCTAAATAAAGCCAAAAACTCTGCCATAACATTCCACCCTTAGATCCTTATCTTGCGAGCATCTTATTAACAACAACAACCATCAAAACAAACATCAACATAATCTATCCAACATAGGCTAAAAATACCTATCCTAGATGTGAGCAAGATTAAGATCTATATCACTGCTAAATAAAGCCCAAAAGACTCTGCCATCCACCCTTAGATCCTTATCTTGCGAACATCTGACAAACAATAACATCTAGATAAACAAACATCAACACAATCTATCAACAAATCAAAACCTAAAAAACTCCCTAAAAACAATGACAACTCAAGGAAAATTCCACCTGAAACTCAATTGTAGGGAATAGAAACCTAAAAACAAATCAAAGCACCCTTGACCTGAATGCTGAAACATATCTGAGATTGGATCTGATAACAACAGAAACTAACCAAAGCATCCTCAAACTAAATGTGCCTCAACTTCTAATGATAACTGGTGAAATCTAGTGATGTAGGGACTTATGTGTTGAATGAAAACAGCAAGGGGCCTAAATGGGGCCTACTTCGGACAACTTAAGGCTAAATGAGGCCTACCTACAATTGTCAACTTAAGAACTAAATGTGTTTCAACTTCTAATGAGAAAATAAGAAAGGGCCTAAATGAGCCCTACATACTATAGGCAACTTAAGCTAATGATGACTCATGAAACTATTGGTGAAGGGGCTAATATGTGAGATGAAAATAACAATAGGCCTAAATGAGGCCTACCTGCTGACATTTGTCAATTTAAAGTGAAATCTGAGAAATACAATTGCAAGGTCTGGGCAAACAATAATACATAATCATACTAAAAGACACACCACCCAGAACAATCCAAATTTTAAGGTAACCACCCTCTGATCAATCAAGGTGAAAATGTAAAAACAATAAAAAACTACAACAACCCCAGTTGTACAGAATAGCAGGTATAACTTTAAAAACACATGTGGGCACCGCCATTCAAAAAAGTCCTTCATTGGCAAAAAAAAAACTGTTTTGAAGAAAACAGAAAAACTATAATAGGTGACATATTTTTTTTTGCTTTAAAAGTGGGGCCTGATTGTCCAAGGGATTATTCAATGTCCAAATTCTTCAGTGCAGGCCACCACCCTGCATCCTCGGTATCCGGACACTTCCTCCAATGCGGCCATCCATCACCCGGTCTGGTCTGGTCTGGTACCATCATCCAAAAATAATAAACTAAAATAAAAACATGAAAATAAAAAGCTAAAACAAATAAAAGGAGTGGGAGGGGAGTGGGCAGACGCACGCACAACCGCACCCCAGCAACCTAGGAACAAGAGAACAAGTATCATTATTCTTGTAAAATAAAATTTTCCATTTAAAAAGCACCCCGGGTGCCTTTCATTATTGAAAAGAAAATATCCTAATTGATTAAAAACATTCAAAATTTAACTTTTAATAACATTGTGTGGGGCCTAATCATACCCTAATCCTTACTAAGCCAGTCCCACCCTTCAGAGCAGGAGCCATGCTACAGTGTGAAAAAAAATTGGATTACCGCCCAAATGATGAGCTCACAGCATCAGCAGGGCACTGCAAGCCTCCCATTTCCCTGGTCAGAGAAGTCCGCCCAGGCTCACTACACTAACTAACACCAAGGGAAGAGCCAGGCCACCCCGCCCTTAAATAAACAAGCCGTGCGCGGAAGAAAATTGGATTGTAACCAATCATAACAAACTGGGATGTGATCGAAACTTGCAGAATGAAGGCACAAACCAGCTGGTCTGCCAAGGTCGAAAAACAAATTTCTCATGCCTTATTTTGTAACTAACGGAAGCTCGAATTTAACAAAAAACAATTCTGTTACAGTGCATTGCCAATTAAAAAAGCTCCAGTTTTTAAAAAGACGTTTGTCCAACTAACTCAACTAAAGGCAAGACATTTAAAATATGGGCACTTATTTAGAAAGGGGAAGAGAGAAATAATTTGTAAAACAACATAAAATGCAGATACATTTCAACATTGTATTTAAGTTAATTTTTTGATGACACATTTATAAAAGCATACATTTTAATTCACATTTGGGAAAATAATAATGTTGCATTTTAACATTTTTCCCTCTTTCAAAGGCACATGGTTGCATTCCACTAATTAAAAGCACATGTTATCATGCACTATCGGGCAAGATTTATTATTCTTAAACCAACACATTCCTGTCTAGATGGAAACCCCTCACAGAAATAATTAATGAAAACAGCTCGTAGCATGCATTCTAACGGGCTATCTTTTTAACATTTCACTCATTTTAAAAGAACACAGCTTTCTCCGTAATCCACTGGTTGATTTATAACCACATCAGTTCCAAGGTGAACCCACACAAATTCGTAGACGCATTTCAAAAGGAATGTGAAATGAACAGAACCCTTCTCAAAACACAAGATGTTACCTTTCCGTCAAGAAACTGACAAAGCACGTAGGCTGACCAAGGAACCAAAAAAAAAAGTCAAAATCAAACCATCAAATAATCCTTAAAATAATTCACTGACTTTTATAGTCAGGTCAAATAACCATGCATGTTGACAGCATGTAAAAAATAAAGGCTGCCATCTCAACTCAAGATATTAACCCTTTGGCAGCTCAAATAGAAACATTTCCCAACGTCCATTTATACATGGGAAAATCATTAGCACATTTCTTCACGTTTACAAATGACACGTACACATATTTTCAAAAACGTTATCCCCAAGCACCCGAGAAAGATCCAGCTCTCTCCTGCCAAACGTAATGATAACATGCCCTGTCCAAGCCATGACCACATGGCGCTATTCACAAGCCATATTTACAAGACAAGCCTTTCACAAACAACATTTCCAAGGCGCAATGCACAAGGAACACAGCAGATCAACATGAGAACATGCACCTCACAAGTCACAAAAATATGGCGCTATTCACAAGTCATATTTACAAGACAAGCCGTTCACAAACAACATTTCCAAGGCGCAATGCACAAGGAACACAACAGATCAACATGAGAACATGCACCTCACAAGCCACAATAATATGGCGCTATTCACAAGTCATATTTACAAGGAGCTATATTCAAAGAACTTCACAGATCATAAAACAATGAACACATTTCACATTGCACAGCATAAGCAGATGCAGCAAGCAATTGAATGGGCAATTTAAAAGCATTTTTTACACACATTTATACAATTGGACCATCACAAAGATGTAACTGGCTTTCTCATGTAATGCCATCCTTCAACTCTGACATTTTAAACACCAAGATGAAAACCATTCCTTCCACCCTGAATAAACCAAATGCCATGATGTAATGCAATCTCCTCACGCTGCAACTGTTCAAGCCAATAGGTCTAACAGGCTACATAAACTGCAACATTACGCCAGATGGAACCAGCGTTCAGGGCACTCCCACACAACACATGGGCAACTCTCTAAGCACATGGCCAGGCACACAGGCTTCGTAAGATGACGACTACGCCAAAATGTAATGGCTGGATTTTCTGAGTAGGTGGGATCAGCCCCCAGGGGCCCCTCCAACCCAGCCAGAACGTACTCACCTTCCCTCCTCAGGACTCCTCTATATCCAGGCACCTGGTACCTACCTGAGGATGGGGAACTCGCAATATACAAGCTCATATTATTAAGAACACCACTAAATCTATAGGGATACTAAGAATACTCACTGATTACTAGGGATATCCATACCCTACACCACACTTATTCACATCAGTTGGTCTCGCGGCCACCCTGACCCAGACCGTTCTACCCTAGGGCAGATCTGACACACAATCTGGTGCGTCTACACACGGGCCTGCAGAACCCAATGCTCCCTTTTCCAAACTGTTCGCGATCCTGCGAAACTACACACTAGTTCAACCACCTAGTGCTCTCATTTACTCAAGCCACAATCCTGTGGGTATCCACACTGGTTCGACCCCCCAGTGCTCTCATTAACGCCGCATATCAACGACGACCACATTCCTATGAACACCTATACATATATATATATATATATTGGGATATTATCTCAGCTGTCTACTCGGGATGAAACTACAATAATAACTTTGAATATGGTTCCAGATTATAGTGTATTACCTGCTCTTGGCATCAAAGGTCCACTCACTCCCTATTTATGTGATCACCACTTACCTGATTGGGATTACTCATCCATTCACGTGCCTAGCAAACACCTAGAAGCTATATTTACCTTCAGTGAACAAGAATAGGGGCTACACACCAGTTTGTTATAAACTGGGGATCGTTTATTATAGTAATATAAACATTTATACAAATCTAACAAAGGCTATAGGTAGAACACACCACTTGAAAGAGAAGGATTACACATAACAGGAACACTCCGCTAAAAGGGAAAAGATTAGGCATAAAGTGTAAATGTAGCTAATGTGATGAAAACAATATCACCTGATTAGTGTGAAGTCTTGTTCTAGCTGTCATCTGGGTTCCTCTCTCGTCTGTGCCTTGGCTCATCTCAGGCTCTCTCTCTCTCCTGCACTCTTGGGTACACCTCTGCGCTGCTCACTCTGTCTCTGGACTCCTCTCCCCCACACGAACTGTCTCTCCACCTTCCGTCTTCAATCTTAATGGTTCCTGCCGCTCTGATCACCGTTCATTCCACTATCTTATTCACTCTGTCTCTGCGCCAATGTCCAATTCCATCTGCTCCCATAGGTTAATCCACGAGCTCTCCTCTATCTCTTCTAAAAGGCATTACTTCAGACTCCAGCTATTCACACCTCCTCCTGATAAGCAACTGCTTCTGACTGCTTCCTTCAGTTCCAGCTCACTATTCAACTCAGCTCTTCTCCAGATTGAACCCTCTCTCTCTCTCTGCCAACTCCACTCCACTGCTGGACTCTCTGCTCGACTGCCCTCTGCTTGACTCCCCTCTGCTTGACTGACTGACTCCGCCTCTGCACTTCACAAATATAGAATGCTGTTTCCTCATGGAAAGTTCCATCCAGCAGCTTCTTCCCACCAATCCCATGCACCAGGCTCCTTGCGCTAGACGCTCCCACAGTGACCAGTCTGCTTGTTTCGTCTAGAGACCTGAGCCCGGGAACAATTCCTGATTAGATTCAGCTCTGGCCGGTTCTCTCCGGTCCGCTTAGGGCGAACAACAGTTATAACTATAAACATTGCTTTTGCCCTAAAAAGCCTCTCTGCTTCCATCAAGATGGAGTCTCTCTAGCTTTAGGCCTGTAGGCCTGAAAGGGGTGAAATGCTCCTTAGCTCTGTCAGAATACCTACATAAACCATACCAATATGTCTAATATGTCAAAGCCAATAGGCAATAGACAGGTTAAAGTCAAGAATAAAGGCATATTAGGCAGCTATCCTCTTCTAGGTCTGGAAAAAAGGGCTTAAAAGGGCCAACACAGGCTAAGAATACCTATACTAGATGCGAGCAAGACTAATGATCTATATCACTGCTAAATAAAGCCAAAAACTCTGCCATAACAGCAAGTAATACTAACTTAATCTGTGTTGCCTCTATATCAGGAAAGGACCATTTCCAACCTAAAATCATTGTAGTGTCTGAGACTGCTGTGGATCTGACTGCTAAGTTTGACAGGGGCAATATTAATCTACGATTACCCCTGGCACCGCACAAAGTGGTAATCCCATTCTGAATTTGGGGTTGGAAATGAGCTCCGCCAAGCAAGAGGTAGATCAAGGGGAGGAGGAAGAGGTTACTCCCAAAGCAATTAAACGAAAGGATACTACCATGCCTGGTCCCCGGAATATAATTCATGAACAGATGTGAATGCTATCCCCCGAACTGGGACTACTCCAATGCCCAGCTCTCATTCCAAGATCCTGGGATAAGTGACAAGGACTATGCGGAGTCAGGACCCGCTGCTGGGGGACAAGAACCATCTCTTACCACCATTTTTCTGTCCCTTAAAAGAGACGCAGGAAAAGAACTGTAATGAAACCTCTAAGAAACTACGGGTTGGGATGCGAAAGCTAAATAAAGTCTGTGGAGAATTTGCGGACCAACTGACCACCCTTGAAGGACGCACGAAGGCCCTGGAGACTGAAGTAGAAACCCTGAAGGCCCAGAATAAATCACAGGGTGCAGCTCTGGATGATGTAATACTCAGATTAGAAGATCAAGAGAACCACCAGCAGTAAAATAACATACGTATGCTCGAGATCCCTGAAGGGGTGGAGGGCGATAACCCAAGGGACTTCGTAGTTAGTCTACTAAAAGGAGCCTTCACGAATCAAGTAAAGTAGGACTGGAACGCAGAGATTCAACGGGCACATTGCTTTCCCCTAACGTAAAGTAAACATCCTCAAAATGAATCTGAAAGGCGGAGGGCTATGCTTGTCAATTTTGGTAACTTTTTACTGAGGCAATACATCTATGATAAGGTGCCCCCAAATGCAAAAAATTATTTTGAAGGGATGTCATTTTTTTTCAAAACCAGACTTCGCACATGCCACTGTGGAAAGAAGATGGAGCCTCCGGCAGCTCATTAACCCCTTCCAAAGGATCGGAGCCGTAGTCTACCTCGCAAACCCGGCCTGGTTAAAAGTCATCTTCAGAGGGCACACTCGTAGTTTTATATCGGAAATACAGGCCCAAGAATATCTGACAGAACTGAGTCCGGGAAACAGTAAGACTAATGTCAAATAACATCAATGACATTTAGGAGGAAATTGCAAAGTCAATGCTTGGGGGAAGTAGAAGTAGAGGACTATATGGGAAAGGAATGTCGTTTTTCTCTTCATTGGCCATTTCTCCTTTCATTAATTCTTTATTTCTCTTTCTTTTTCTTTTCTCCTTACATATTTTGCAGTTAGAGGGGTGGCGGGGCAAGCGTCTGGGGACACATTGCTCAGGCTATGCCTGATTGCTCAGTTTTCAGGGAGGGGGATAGGAGGAGGGGTGGGTGGGTACATGGATAAATAGAGCCCCACAACGTGTTTGTATTGGGTGTTTGATTTTTGAGACCGGACACTATTGCATTTCTAGGCAAAAGCGCAAACAAGGATTGCATGGTACACTATGGCGGAACGAATGATGGGTGCGGAGTAGCTTTGTATAGCCACACTTAATATATGTGGGCCAAACGATGCCAAGAAAAGGGGGGTATAACTAGAGTTGCAATCACTACATGCCGATGTTGTCTGCTTGCAGGAAACTCACATAGAAGAGTCAAGGTTGGGTCTGTTAAAAAATGTGGGTTATGAGCTCATAGAAGGAACCTCTCAAGGATCACGTACCCGGGGTGTTTCCATTCTTGCCAGACATAATAGAATGTAGTTTTCACAGACACGGGTGGACTCAATGGGGAGATGGGTGATTACCAAGTGCAACTCAGCTGGTATGGACACCTTTACTCTCTGTTCTGTTTATGGGTCCATAATGGATGATCCTGGGGTCCTTATTTAGTTAGAGAATGGCACAATGGCCTCTGCCCATCATCCTCTGTGAAGATATTAATGTCAATCTACCAACTAATCGGGAGTCCGCCTTTAAGTATGTAGGGAGAAAACCCAGAGTGTTTCAAGAGCTCTCATTGTTATGTAGTACACATGGCTTGTGGGATGTCTGAGCAATGGGGAGGCCCCAAGAAGATGGCTTTTACTTTTATTCTCCTCCCCATCATAATCATAAACATGCAAGATTGGACTATTTTTTGTCTCTTCCATGATTCAGTTAAAGTAAAAATAGATCGACACCCCAGACTCCTAGCTGACCATTGTAGCGATCGTGGTGCCCGGGGGACGAGGAATGATTCTGCTTTCAAGATCTAGGAGATGGTATGCCTGCGGGGATGTGTGTAGGAGGAGTAGAGCGAACTACAGTGACCAGCATTCCAAGGGGCAAGCAGGAAGAGCCACGAGACCAAAAGCATATTAGCACCTCCCATCCTCAAGGACGGTGCTTGTCAATGTGATTCTCGAGTCTATCGGAGTGGCGGATGGTGTTCCCCGCCGGATCTCAGCTAGAAGAAAGAAGTTTCCAAGAGAAAACCCGTGATTCCCCCAGCGCTTGGCTGATGACAACGCACAGCGGCTAAGTACTCATGTAAACGAAAGCGGGCTCGCTTTCGTTTCTTTCCGTCTTCCTTCGTGATCTGTTCTAATCAGTTAGTTTAGGGCGGTTCTGAGACATTTCGTTTGTTTTGTAATTCATTTAACAGGGAGCGTTCTGTGTGAAGACGCGCTGCGCTGATGTTCCGTGTTTGTTCTCCCCAGGAGAAGGATTCTGGGAGATGTATTCCAAGTTGTTTTTGTTTTTGATTCCACGGACAACATTGCCATAGAGACTGAGCCATAATTCCTGTGAGGTTCGTTTAGCTGGTTTCTTGTCTTCAATTCGTGGCAAACCTCGAAGGGCGGTTTGTGCTTCTAAACAACCGCAATTATCTTCTTTCCTTGTGACTACTGCCTGTTGCAGTCCTGAACACTTGGCAGAACTATTATTGGTCAAGCAGGATTGCTGTGGGGCTTTTCTTTCACGGCCTGGGTTGTGTATGATTCCGGTGAGTGTGGTGCCTAAGAATTGTTTAGTCTACGACCCGAGACTCATGAAATACAGTATTAATGGTGTTCATTACTCTTCCCTAATTAGATGGGCTCTTCCTTGCTGTCTTCCGCATCTTGGTGACCAGACTCCCGGGGGATCCCAACGAATCATCGCTACCCATTTATTATTTTATCCACTTCCCCTTTCCCGGCTATGTACGAGGGCACACAGTGAGTTTTGTTTACACTGATTGGTTTCGTGGTTGGCTGGGGGAGGAGAGCTTAGCATCCGAAGTCGTTTCTGCCGGACACCCTGCACAAAGGTTAGTGGCGTGTGTGAGCCTGCGCTGCTGCCTGTCCATGACAGATTGACAAGCCCAAGTTTACACACCGGCCCGAACGATGAATGTTGAAGCAGTCTTGGCTTCCCTGGTGGAAGGCATGGCCTCTTTACAACAGGAAGTAGCTACTTCTAGAGCAGAAAACCAGACCCTGTATAAAGAAGTTGGTACCTTAAGAAGGGAAGTCGCAGGACTAGCCCAGAAAGGAACAGGAGGTAGCCCTTATATTAAACCAGCTACCTTACCCCCCCCTGGTGCAAAAAAGTCTGTGGAAGCAGAAGGGGGTGGATTCTCTGTTCCCCCTCAATTAGCCACCTCTAGTGCTTCATCGGCTGAAGCTGCTCATACTGTACATGTGGTACAGACCGTAGGCGTTCCTTTAGCTGCCCCTGAACGTTTTTATGGAGACCCCCGCAAATTTGAAACATTCTTGAATCAGTGCAGGTTACATTTTTTATGTAAACCCGGGGTTTTCCAAGATGATTCGGCGAAGACAGCTTTTATGATGTCTTATATGGGGGGTAATGCTGCCAGTTGGAATATCCCATTGCTAGAGAAGAATGACCCAGTGTTGCACGATTTTTCAGCTTTTTGTGTTGAGTTGCGCAAGCTTTTTGATCGTAAATCCCATATGCTGACCCTGGATAGAGAACTACTCACTATACGTCAAGGTTCTCAGGACTTGTTGTCTTATATCACCTCATTCAATAGGCTGGTGGTAGAGACCGATTGGCCTTCTGCAAAACGTATCTCATTGTTTTATCAAGGCCTTCGTGGAGAATTAAAGGACGTCCTTGCACAAGTGGTACAGTTGCCCGATACCTGTGAAGAGTTCATCGACCTAACAGTCCAATTGGATCACAGACTCCTAGAGAGGAGAGGGGATAGATCAAGAGGAGACACTCGCCCTTTCTACCCTCGCTTTCGGGGTCCTATGGAAGAACGTGCTAAACCCTCCGAAGGCCCTGAACCCATGCAAATCGGTGGTATCCGGGGACCACTGACACAGGAAGAGAAAGAGAAAAGACGTCGTTTGAAGCAATGCCTTTATTGTGGAAAAGGAGGCCACTTCATTAAGGACTGCAGAGCCAGAAATACAGTCCCAGCCAGAAACCCCGTTCCAAGGGTGCAAGCCCTTGTAGAGTCCGATCAACCGACGGAAAACTGAAGAACCCAAACCAGGAAGAGGTCTCTGTCTTGGGTTGTTTGCCGCAAATGATCTCCCCTTGTCTTGCAAATACCTTGCATCCTGCAGTGGCACATATGAATCTTCAAATCATCCTCTGGGTCACCCCTCTCAAATCATTGAATATTGACGCCTTAGTAGATTCAGGAGCCACCGGAAACTACATTGATCAGGAATTCGCCCTGAAGATTGGTATTGCTTGTGAGAAAAAGGAAAAACCGGAGTTGGTGAAAGCCGTGGATGGTACGGTCTTATCATCGGGTCCAGTGGCCTATCACACCTGTCCCATGCTCATGCAAACCGGAAAAGATCATCAGGAATATATCCAGTTTGATCTCATTGATGCACCCCAATTCCGGCTCATCTTGGGAATGCCCTGGTTAACTCTCCACGATCCAAAGATCTGTTGGGCAGCGCGCACTATCACCTTGTCATCCGCATATTGTCAGGAGCATTGTACTCAGGTTACTGCAGTTCCCTGCATTCCAGAACTCTCGTCTTCTCTCTGTCTGGCGGCTTCATGTTCTACAGAGCAATACTGTTGTGCCACCATACTCCCCTCGGAGTATCAGTCGTTCTCCCCTGTGTTTGACAAACAACAGGCTACTCAATTGCCTCCACACAGGGTATACGACTGCAGAATCGATCTCGTACCAGGAGCAGATATTCCATGTAGCAGGGTCTATGCCATGACCGAGAAGGAGACAGAATATCTGAAGACATACATTGAAGAAAATTTAGCATCAGGATTCATCAGACACTCGTCATCTCCCGCCTCATCCCCTATGTTTTTCATACCCAAGAAGGATTGTGACGAATTAAGACCCTGTATAGACTATCGAGCCATTAACCGTGTGACCATCAAAAACCGGTACCCTCTCCCCTTGATACCAGTGCTCATGGATCAACTTAAAGGAGCCAGGTACTTTACCAAACTCGATCTACGCGGAGCCTATCATCTGGTGCGTGTCAAAAAAGGGGATGAGTGGAAGACTGCGTTCCGGACGAAGCTGGGCCTATTCGAATATAGGGTGATGCCCTTTGGGCTGTGCAATGCCCCCGCAGCATTTCAGTTTTTTATGGATGAGGTGCTGCGGGGATGTCTGGAGACCTACTGCATAGTCTACATAGATGACATCCTGGTGTACTCCTCCACTCTTTCGGAACATGTTGGACATGTGAAGTCCGTGCTGGACCGTTTACAAAGGAACTCTCTATACGCCAAGTTGGAGAAATGCTTATTCCACGTCCAGGAAGTGTCTTTCCTTGGGTACATCATTAATGAGAAGGGTTTTCAAATGGACTCGAACAAAGTGGATGCGATCCTCACATGGACTACACCGAAAACTGTGAAAGCTATACAAAGCTTTCTCGGTTTTGCAAACTACTATCGTAGGTTTATCAAGGATTTCTCCAAAATCATTCATCCGATTTCTAGTCTGTTACGGAAAAATATGCCTTTTGTGTGGAGTAAGGAGGCTGATATATCATTTCAATACCTGAAGAAGCAGTTTACTCAAGCTCCCATTCTTCGTCACCCTGACCCGCAATTGCCATTCATCCTGGAGACCGACGCGTCCCAATATGCTGTGGGAGGAGTGCTTTCCCAAAGACACCCTAGTACAGGCCAAGTACATCCTGTTGCCTTCTTCTCCAAGAAGCTCACGCCCTGTGAGGTGAATTATGCCATAACGGATAAAGAACTCTTAGCCATCAAAAGGGCATGTGAGGAATGGCGTCACTATCTACTAGGAGCGGTCCATACCGTGGAGATCTACACGGATCACCGGAATTTGCTATTTTTGAAGACAGCGAAGGCCCTCACTCCCCGACAATTACGGTGGTCTCTTTTCTTTTCCGATTATGATTTCATAATCAAATACAAACCGGGACCCCAAAATGGGAAGGCCGATGCTCTATCACGTTTGGAGGATGGAGAACAGAGAAAGACCGAAGAGGTAGAAACACCCTTGATCCTTCAGGAAACAACTGCCAGAGTAGGGGCTGTAGCTCTCCTGTCATCAAACAACTTTCTTGAAGACGTGAAAATAGCCCTTGCAGATATGAACATACCTGAATGGATACAAGAAGATCCGGAGCATCGCACTATAAAGGATGATCTCGCCTATCAGGGTACTGCATTGTTCATTCCCACTGAAGCCCTACGGCAACGAGTATTGGTTTGGTCTCATGATTCGGTCCTGGGAGGTCATATGGGAATGTACAAAACCATTGCCATCGTGGAACGTTCCTTCTGGTGGCCCCAACTAAGAGAAGAAGTCCGGTCTTATGTGAGGAATTGTGCCATCTGTACGCAAGGAAAAGCTGTGCATGCCCGCCCGGTAGGTCTACTGAGACCTTTGCCCATACCTCCCCAACCTTGGCACACTCTCTCCATGGATTTTATCGTTGAGATGCCACCGTGTAATGGAATGACAGTGATATTGGTTGTCGTTGATCACTTGACGAAGATGGGCCATTTCATACCTTTGAAGGAAGTACCCACGTCAGTAGAATTGGCAGAAGTGTTTCTTCAACATATCGTCAGGGATCATGGTCTTCCTTGTGTATTGATCACCGACAGGGGTTCTCAGTTCACTTCCCGGTTCTGGAAGGCATTATGTACCACCTTGAACATTGATGCCCGTCTGTCATCCAGCTACCACCCTCAGACGGATGGCAAGACAGAACGCCTGAACCAAACCCTGGAGCAATATCTTCGTTGTTTCTCGTTGAGGAATGATATGGAATGGACTGTGTTACTCTGGATGGCCGAATTCGCATATAATAATGCTGTGCACTCAACACTGGGTTGTTCACCTTTTTTTTGTCTCCATGGGTATCATCCACATATACTTCCCTTTGAGTGGCCTGTCCATTCCCCTGTTCCTAGCATCCACGAACACCACGCACATCTAAGAGCGGTGTTGTTGGATGCATGTAACAACCTGGCCGATGCACAGTCCGCGCAGAAACGCTTCGCTGACAGGAAAAGGAGAGTAGAACCATCGTATGGAGTGGGAGACAAGGTGTGGCTCTCCACCAAGAATCTCCACATTAAAGGGCATACTAAACTGACACCTAAATATGTAGGACCCTACAGTATAGTTGAAGTGATTAACCCTGTTGCAGTGAAACTCCTGCTCCCGGTGGGTTGGAAGATACATCCAGTGTTCCATGTCTCCCTCCTGGTTCCTTGCCCTCCCACTATGAGAGTACCAGTAGCTCCACTTCCGATTGATGTGGATGGTCAGGAGGAATTTGAGGTGCAATCCATTCTAGATTCCCGTATGGTGAGGGGTAGAATCCAGTACTTGGTGGAGTGGAAAGGTTATGGCCCTGAGGATCGGTCATGGGAACCTCTGGGGAACCTGCACTGTCCAGAGCTAGTTGACCGTTTCCATGCCCTACATCCGGGTAAGCCAGGTCGACCGCCGAGTCGGCAGTCCTCGAAAGGGGGTTCTGTAGCGATCGTGGTGCCCGGGGGACGAGGAATGATTCTGCTTTCAAGATCTAGGAGATGGTATGCCTGCGGGGATGTGTGTAGGAGGAGTAGAGCGAACTACAGTGACCAGCATTCCAAGGGGCAAGCAGGAAGAGCCACGAGACCAAAAGCATATTAGCACCTCCCATCCTCAAGGACGGTGCTTGTCAATGTGATTCTCGAGTCTATCGGAGTGGCGGATGGTGTTCCCCGCCGGATCTCAGCTAGAAGAAAGAAGTTTCCAAGAGAAAACCCGTGATTCCCCCAGCGCTTGGCTGATGACAACGCACAGCGGCTAAGTACTCATGTAAACGAAAGCGGGCTCGCTTTCGTTTCTTTCCGTCTTCCTTCGTGATCTTTTCTAATCAGTTAGTTTAGGGCGGTTCTGAGACATTTAGTTTGTTTTGTAATTCATTTAACAGGGAGCGTTCTGTGTGAAGACGCGCTGCGCTGATGTTCCGTGTTTGTTCTCCCCAGGAGAAGGATTCTGGGAGATGTATTCCAAGTTGTTTTTGTTTTTGATTCCACCGACAACATTGCCATAGAGACTGAGCCATAATTCCTGTGAGGTTCGTTTAGCTGGTTTCTTGTCTTCAATTCGTGGCAAACCTCGAAGGGCGGTTTGTGCTTCTAAACAACCGCAATTATCTTCTTTCCTTGTGACTACTGCCTGTTGCAGTCCTGAACACTTGGCAGAACTATTATTGGTCAAGCAGGATTGCTGTGGGGCTTTTCTTTCACGGCCTGGGTTGTGTATGATTCCGGTGAGTGTGGTGCCTAAGAATTGTTTAGTCTACGACCCGAGACACATGAAATACAGTATTAATGGTGTTCATTACTCTTCCCTAATTAGATGGGCTCTTCCTTGCTGTCTTCCGCATCTTGGTGACCAGACTCCCGGGGGATCCCAACGAATCATCGCTACCCATTTATTATTTTATCCACTTCCCCTTTCCCGGCTATGTACGAGGGCACACAGTGAGTTTTGCTTCCACTGTGGGTTTCGTGGTTGGCTGGGGGAGGAGAGCTTAGCATTCGAAGTCGTTTCTGCCGGACACCCTGCACAAAGGTTAGTGGCGTGTGTGAGCCTGCGCTGCTGCCTGTCCATGACAACCATAATCAACTCATAGTGGAAGTGACAGTCACAAATTCCCCAATATGGGCTTCTTAGAGAGCACTACTTCTTGATGAAAATTACAAGAAGCACATGAGGGATTGGATTCCGGGATTCTTGATTCTTAAAGCCAGCCTTTGTGGGGAAACCATCCAAATTTCCTTCAAAAATGGGAAAACATGATAAACGAAAGCTACTGGAACTTCACCTAAGACTTGCTCAAGCTGAATTAAAACTTGTAGAGTCCGCACAGACATGGGAGGGGGTTGGCCAGAGCCAAATGGAGTCGCTATAGTGAAAGCAGCAATTAGTGATGTCCTCACGAAAAAAATTGTTGATAGGGCCACACTCCACCAAGAATGGGTCTATGAAAATAGTGAGAAGATAGGGCACCAAATGGTGGTACGAACCCGACAGGAGTACTACGTAGGGAGGTCACTAATATCAGGGATCCTGACGTGGGCATTTTCACCGGCACCAAAGAGATCCAAGCAGCCTTCCAGAAATATTACAAGAATCTTTAAACCGAAGAACCAGAAAGGCTGGCTCATCAGCGACTTGACTCAATCAGTAACTATTTAAACCTAATATCCACGACTATACTGATGGAGGAAGACAAAGAGGACTTAGAAGCACCTCCGGTGATGGATGAGATACTTTTGGCACTCTCGAGCTTATCAGATGGGAAAGGAGCTGGACCAGACCTAATACCCTCTTAGTTGGTCTCCAAAAACCTTGTGAAATTCAAAGATGTTCTGATGGACCTCTTTACCCAAACTTTTAATGGGGCTAGTTCACCACAGTCACGGGCAGAAGCTAAAATTGTTGTTTTTCCCAAAAAGAATAAACCTACACAAGAGCTAAGTTCCAGCGCCCTATCACCTTAATCAACAGTGATGCAAAAGCCTACTCAAATGTACTGGCATCCCGTCTGTCTTAATTGATAAAATAGTGGTTTATTAACAACATGTATTTATTCCCGGAATGGAGACCATTGATCATATCAGAAGTATAATATCCTTATTTGATGTAGGGCTGGTGACAGGAGACCCTACTGCAGTAATCTTGCTCGATGCAGAGAAAGCTTTTGATAGGGTCTCCTGGCATTTTTTGTGGCTCACTATGCAGAGGAAGGGGATTGGCCCAAACTTCATCAGTGCAGCCAGGCCCTTGTGTACCAATCCCATGGCTAGAGTTAGTATAAACGGGAAATCATCAGGACTCCTGAGCATTACAAGAGGGACGCTGCAGGGTTGCCCCTGCTCCCCGCACTTTATATTGAATCCTTCTTGCAAAAACTGGAAGGTAATCCAAATATACCCCTGTCGTGACACAAGGTCATAGTACCTCTGTTCTGGCATACGCAGTTGAGGTGGCGTTGGTCACCCCGGATCCCGATCTAGCCATGAAAATCATGGAGGAAGAAGCAGCAGTACTTGGGGAACTGTCAGGGTATTCCCAGAACAGGGGGAAAATGCAGATAGTTATCAACGAACATGTTGTAACAATAAACAGCAGGGTGGTTGAGAATTCTAACTATCTAGGAGTTATAATTAAGGTGGACTTGGACACAACTGTGGATGTGAACCTAACACCTGTTGCAGAAAAAAATTAAGCTTAATTTGAAGAAGTTAGATAACCTTCATTTAACACGGGTAGGTAGATGCAACTTAAGTAAAATGGTTTATTTCCCCAAACTGCTGTATCTGATGAGAGATATCCCCCTTTCATTCCCTAACCATTGGTTTAAAAAATCCGTAAATATATTTTCTCAATTTATATGGGCCTATTCGAGACCTAGAAGATTGGCCAAATGGTTGACACTCCCCACAGAACATGGTGAGTTGGCTTTACCTAATCTAAAGTTATATTATTGGGCCACTGCATTAGTACATTTTACGATCCTTTTGAGATATCCCCCCAGTGATGATCTACCGCAGCATCCCTCAACGTATCAATAGCTGATTGGTACTGAGGCCTGAGGGTGCCTATGGCGTCAGTTAGAAATGGGGCACTGTAAAAGGGTAAGATTCAAGACCCTCAGGACAGCCTACAAAATATGGGTGCCTATTCGTCGACTTCTGGGATTATGTAAGCTCAATTATTAAACTCCCCTCCAGAATAACCCACAGCTGCCAGAGATATTCTTGGATACATACATGAGCAGATGGCTGGGGTCAGGGAGCAACAAAGAAGTTTTTTCTATTCGGTCTTAGGCTTTGTCACGTATGATGAAATTAAGACAAGGTTTATTCTCACACATACACAGTTTTTTTTAGTCCTCCAGATAAGGGACTTTTTACATAATAAAGTGGGTGAGACAGGGAAAATGGTAAAAAATTAATTGGTGGATAAGTGAAGAAATAGACCCCGCCCTCGCGTTGGGACTTTATATTGTTTATTAAATGAGTTGATGAAGGATGACATAGAAAAATATTCATAAAGGTGGCAAGCTAAACTTGGAATTACAGGGTCTTGTTCCTCCAAGCTTTCACCATCTCACAGCCAGCATTGATGTCGGCTAAACTGCAGGTCCAATTTCACAAAACTTGTTTTTTCTTTTATTACACTCCATACCCTATTTCAAAGTGGGGTAAAGAGAAAGGAACTCATTGTCCACGCTGTGCTCTCTACAAAGTGAATATAGTCCACATGTTCACAACTTGTGCATTTCTCAATGATTATCAACCAGATGGGGGAATTATTTAGAGATAAACTGCGACTGAGTGTAGTAATGACTCCAACCCTAATTCTATTTAGTATCCAAGAGGCTATTTTTGGCCTTTGCATCTCCACTGCCTGGCTGGAACTCCTATTTTTCAGAAGTGGTTAGCTCGACTGTTGTCCACTTATAATCTGGAAATATGCATTTATGCCAGGAAAATTGCTAAGGCACGGAAAAAGGGCCTTAAAATATGGGAACAGCTGTCCAATTGGGTTGATCAAACAAGGTATAATTGCAACAGGATCGATCGCACATAATAGGTATATAATCGGGGATGTATTATCTTCTTCGTTTGGGGCATGTGGCTTACCTGATCATCAGGCTGATCTCTGATGAACTTCTCCCGACTTGAACATGTACTTTAAAGAATGCACTGAATTTGATACACCGTTTGAAATTCACAGATATCTACTTCTTTTAGTGCTTTGTATATAATTGGGCCATAGACTGTGTTTTTAGTGTCTTCTTTTTTTCATATGTATGTAACTTCACTGTGGGGGAATGGAGGGAGGTGGGGGTAGGAGGGGGAGTTTTAAAAAAGAAAAGAAAAAAAGGATGCAAAATAAGCTTTTATTTAAAAAACACGAGTTTTTTTGGAATTTAATAATATATATATATATATATATATATATATATATATGTATATATATATATATATACATATGTGTGTGTGTATGTTTGAATGCTTCATTTACTGTATATAATACATGAAACAGTTTTATAATACAACAAATATATTAAGTTAATATTCCAAAAATAGTACGTTACAAATAAGTTAATTAGTAATAACATTCATTTTTCTTCTATAAACATAAATGTTTATAGAAGCTTAGAAGGAAGGAAAATAAATATTATTATGAATAATATATGATGTTTCCTGACTAAAGAGTAACGTAGCCTATTTGCAAACACCCAAAAAACAACCTAGAAAATGTTTATATGGATGAGAAACTGAAATCAGAGAGGATATTCAGATGTATAGAGGCATATATTCTCATGTTCTTCGATTGTAAGCTTGAGCTGTCTAGAAATTCTGTAATGGGTAACAATATTCTTTTTCTTTTGTTGAACAAGGATAATGTGGTAATAAAAGTAGTATCAAGTTTATGGTTGCAATAAACCGAGTACAACTATGCTTTTAAAGAACACTCTGAGGTATTTTTCCAATTACTTATATATGCTTAAAACAACAACAATAACAACCAGATGACGAATTAACATGGTACCAGGGACAGACTGGGACCAGTTTTAAGATAATCCACCAGTGATTAGATAGATGACCTGAAAGGGATGAATGACTTGGAAGATGGTAATTAATTTGTTTCCAAACCTTTCTCCACAAGTCGTTAACATTTGAACAGAAAAATAACATGTGCATTATATCACAAACATATGTGAAATATTAAGTCAAATTCTGGAGCCCACAGCTGGAGGGCTGTGTTGCTCTGACCTTTATGTTGTTGGCAGCTTGCACAGATGACTTCCAGGATGAATTCCTGTCTCCATGTTGTCAAGCGTGTACACACTCTCCATTCATCCAACCACTTCAGACAATATTTTCTATTTTTCTTTTCCCCTTCAATGATGAAATCAATAAAAAAAGGTTTTGAATAAAACATTAGTCTCTTAAATGCGTCCCCTCTTGAACAGATGGAAGAAAGTGCACGGGAGATGTAAAGGGGTGTAAAGCAGAACTGAGAACAGATCCGGAAAATAGAAAAACTATTAGTGGCTGTGCAGTCATAGTTGTGTGTGACACTTCTCATGGTATTTTAGTATTTTCGACTATTAAATCGTGTCACATCGGTAATTGTCCCCTTCCCACTGCGGTAATGACAGATGACCTCTTTCAAATAATGTTTAAGGGTCAGCTTCAAGTGAGACAAATAGGCTCCAATTGCAGATGCAACTGTGAAAATAGAGAGAATTGCATTTTTTTCTTTAGTAGGTCAGTAAATAGCCAAAAACTCGTAAGCCATAACTTGACAGGAAATCGACAGAGAGCACTAGTGGAACATTTTAATATTTTCTTATGTATTTTCTGAAACGGAGTGTATGAGATAGTGAAAGTGGTCCAACAACTTCTTGACCCATTCCTTAATGCCACACAGTAAGTAAGTAAAATATCTTTATTCGATTGTTTACATATAACAATCATAAAAGTACATTTCATAGACATTTGACACGCAGTAAAATTATAGGAAGAATGTTTGTTACCACATGAACACGAACACAAGCGGAATTACAAGATTATAATTAAAAGAGATAAAAATACAATTTTGATTTAAAAAGATATTCCTATCGGTAGCAAAATTAATTAACCTTCCATACTTTTTCTATATTTAAGTGCCAGTTTTAAAAAGTTACATACAAACATGGAACATTCGCTGTTTAGCATTTGAAGGTAATAAAGTGCTGGTCTGAATTGTGCAAAATACAGCTGTTTTAGTAGAGGTTTTAAAAACAGGTTACGAGGAACTGTGTAATACGAGCAGAAAAATAAAAAGTGTGCCAGATCTTGCGGAGACTTATTGTCGCAGCCGCAAGCTGGTAACACTTGTCCTCTATGTGCCCGACTTGGTACAACTAACAATAGATGGAACATATTGAATCGGAACCTTGTCAACAAAAAGCGTTCATATCCCGACAGAGGCCAAGCTAGATAGGGTTCCATGTGTAGACTCGTTTTTGTGAGAGCGTGTAATCTCACACTGTTTTTCTTAAACTCTCTCTCCTCCCTTGCCAAGTACCTGGATGCCATAAAAGTGTTCTTCACGTAAATTACATCAGTTTTAGTTATTTTCTCGGGGGCTAGAAAAAGGTCCGGCCGACCTAGTTCAAGGAGACATCTTCTAACGTATTTTATCCACCGGATCTTATACCTCCCTTCCCACTCTAGTGCCTCTTGCAAGATGTTTCTGGTGAGGGGTATATCTGTATTTAGCCAGCTGTTTAGCCAGCACAGCAAGGGATTTACAGCTATCCTATCACTTAGATAGGGCATACCAAGTTCCTCGTGAACACAGAAGTTTGCCGTACCCCTAGGGAGCCTTAAAACTTGCTTTAAAAAGTTATTTTCGGTGACCTCAAGGGCATCTAAGGATTCAGATCCCCAGATTTCACTCCCATAGCACGCAACTGCAATGCTTTTGGCTTGATATAGCTTCAAGACAGCAGCCACCGGGCTATTACCCATTTTCTTTGCAAAGTCCATTATTGCTGCGTTAGCGCGCACTACCTCGCCCTTTTTCTTTTGTATTGCGGGTGCCCATGTTAATTTATGGTCAAAAAGGACACCAAGATACGAAAAAGTCTTGGTTATCGGTATTTTTTCTCCATTTACAGAGTGGGGGTATATTATTTTTGGACCTAAACCTGTCATCATTGCAAAGGATTTCGAATTATTAATGCTCAGGCCTCGGGAATTCATAAATGCTAAAAAAAGAGTCTAACAGGGTTTGAAGACCAATCGCCGTTCTGGAGATTAGGACGGCGTCGTCCGCATATAGCAGGACGGGCACGCCCTTCCTGCCTATGTATGGGTAATCTATACCAGTTTTTAATAAGTGCTCCTCCAGTTCATTGATGTAAAGGTTAAAAAGAAACGGGGCTAAGATGCACCCTTGCCTAACACCCCGATTTATCCTAAAATCCCTGGTTACTTTCATATCTTGGGTAAAACGGACGTTTGCTCTTGTGTCCGAGTGGAGATCAGCTAGAAAGTTAATAAGGTTTTGCTCCCACCCATTTTTTGCAGGACCTCCCAAAGCCTGCCTCTGTCAACGCAATCGAAAGCGGACGATAAATCCATAAAGGCCATATAGATAGACCCTTTTCTTGCCATGGTATATTTGCCGTTTATTAAGTACAGGTTCCGACATTGAGCTATCGTAGAATGACCTGGTCTGAACCCGTATTGTATTGGCGACAATATGTTGTTTTCGTTGGCCCATGCTACCAGCCTATTTAAAATGATACCCCCCCACCACCTTGGCAACTGAGTTAATCAGCGATATAGGCCTGTAACATATTGCACTACTACGGTCACCCTTCTTAAATACAGGCACTATGGTCGAGGACCCCCATGACTTTGGGCAACCAATTGAGATTCCGGCATTTATTACTGCAGTAAGGACTGGGGCCCATAGATGGATATTTGATTTAAATAAATCGGGAGGAAGGCCATCAGGACCGGGTGCTTTGTTACTAGTTAAACCCTGAATCCCCTTTTCTACCTCCCCCACTGTAAAGCACAACAATTCTTCATCAGAAATATTAAAAACAATGTCCGCTTGTGGCTCGTCACTTTTAAAAATTGTACTATAATGTGATATCCACTCTTCCTCAGGTATGTTGGTCCCAAGCATAGAGTTACTAGGGTCATCAAACAGAGGCTTGTTTATAATGTTCCAGAACTTAGAACTATTACCCAGGATTACGGGATCACACAGAGATTCCCAGATGCCTGCTTTCACTTCTTTTTTCCGAGCTGCCAAAGTTGTCTTATATTTGGTTCTCAATGTTTTTATAAGAACGGGATCTCTTGGGATAGCCTTTAATGCTTTTTTTAAATTTCGTCAGGCCTTAGAACAAGCTTGGTCGAACCATCTTGGTTGGAATTCATGATGTCCCTTTAGCAATTGACCAACTCTATCGACCACAACGGAAAAGGCGGTTAAGGTCACTTCAGGCAAGGTGGTAGGAGAGACACAAAGGGCTAGTTCTTGACCACAGCGGATATTAATTGAGCTGTACAGAGTGTCACTGTTAACTTTTGACCACTTCAGACGTCGATTTCCGTTTATTGGCTTTAGAGAGCCGCAGTCTTTCCGGGGCTTCCGGTATTCAAAGATGCCTCCTCTAATTTGAATAGAGATGGGGTTATGATCACTGAAGATACTTGTTTGAATTTCAAAGTCAGTAGCTAAATCGGCAAGGTCTCTAGAAAGAAGAATATGATCTATATAAGAACCATTTCCAGGGCCTTTGTACGTGGGGACATCAAAGATGTGAGAATCCTCCGACATGGACATTGCAACAGTCAAGTTCCTGTCGTCGGTTAGATTGTTGACGTGGGTGCCACGCATCGAGTGATCAAAATGGAAACCAGATGTGTTGTTACATCCTAAAAGCCTAATAGGTGTCGCTACAGGGTTACCGCATGGGTGCGTATGCCACACAGACTCTAGAAACATATTCTAAGACTCAAGAAGAGAATTCATAAGGCCAAATTTACAAAAGGATGGTGTTGACAGAACAGCAATGCAAGCCTGAAGTCAATGGTGGCTTTTGGCATTCGTTAGTGGTGGGGCAAGCGGGGGGAATACAAACAAAATGGAACATAATTAAAATAAATAAAATTGCACTTACCTGCTTCTCTGATAGACGCCACCTCACTCTTCTCTGACGATCCTCGACTCCAGTTGAACACTGAACAGGCTCTCAGATGCCAATCTCAGTGCTTTTCTCATGCAATAGTTTTCCCAGCATGCAAGAAGCTCTGGGATTGGTCTAAGCAGCCTAGTTTGCTGTTCAGACAGTAACTGGGAGTCGGGGGCGTCTCTCGCCGGGTTTTGAGAAACTCAAGTGCGCATGATGGTTTGGCTGGCCTAAGATGGCCGGCCAAACGATTATGTGTACCTAAAAGTGCCCATCACCACTCTTCCTGCCAAGCCTGTCACAGGGGATTTCCTGGCCCGCCACGCTGAAATCAGGTAGGCAAAAATAAAGTGATAATTAAATGCTTTTATCATCCTTTTATTTTTCATTTCTAGCAGTGGGGAGGTGCTCCTCCGCCATTCCGGTGGAGCCGCCCCTGCCTGAAGCAAAATTTACTATGCCACGCAAAGCCACTTTGTGTGGCTCTGTATAGCATATTGAATCTGGAGTCACGCAACACAGCACAACTTGCTGCCTTGTGTTACTGTGCCTGGGAAGGCTTTCACCCATGGATTTTGACGCATTTCCCGATTTACTGTTAGAAATAAACCTGTAAATGCGTCAAAAATGTATGCCTTCCCATATGGGCACAAGAAGGCGAAATAAATGTATTTCTCCAAATTTTTTCCTCTTTATTCGTGTGCTGCATTCTGCTCATAGAAAAGAGGAAAAAACACTAAGGATTTTTTTTGTGCAGGAAGGAGGAAGGGACACCTACATTAATTTGTTTATAAACCTTTCTCTAAATGACATTAACATTTTAACAGAAAAAGAACATATTCATTAAATAACAAACATATGTGAATTATTGAGTCGAATTCTTGAAACTGCAGCTGGAGGGTTGTGTTGGCTCTCTCTGAGAACTTGGGAAAAATTCCTATTTCTTTAGGAATGGATTCTGCAACTATTTCTACAACCTTTGAAATACTCCCTTGCTGTTGTGCCAGGGAAGCTCCCTTGTGTTTCGTTTTAAAAGCAAGTCTCTTTTCAATATTGGGTATGTAAATTCTCTGAAATTGTACCCTGCTAGGTTGTGCAGGATAGCTCTGCTCTCATCAATGGTTATTTGCATTGCCTTTGGTGCCTGCTGATCACTGGTAATGGTTTACAGGGTCGGACTGGGACAGAAAAAGGTCCCACACACCAAAATAAGTGTCTCCCATCTTCGAATAAGATAGCTAATAAAGTGGCCCACATGGCAAATTGGGGTAATTTTGAACTTTTGCAAGGTATGGGAGACAGTTGTGCTTGATACGTGCAATGTTAGAGGTAATAACAGGGGCATCAACAGTAATAACTCACCCACCAGACCATAGAACTGCCAAAAGAACAGCCTAGACACCTATCCATCAGACCATCCCTCCAGGCACTACCAGATTGACCTGTAGGCTAGTCCGACCTTATTGCACAAAAACAATCCTGCCTGTAGCGCAGGCACCCTTGCACCATTTTTCAAAGGAGCCTGCATTGCTGCTAGGCTGCACTGTGTACTCCAGTGCAAGGAGAGAGTAGATATGCATCATATCTTAGTAGATATGGTGCATTACTGTGCTCTCCATGTGACACAGCGCAGCAAGTTGTCTTGCTATGTTGCAACACAGCTTCACAAATCTGGCCCTGTAGTGTAGTTCCTATATGCCCAATAGGCTCGGCGCATTGGAATAATACATACTGTACTTTAGACTTAGGACTGAGGTCGACTAGGTCTCTACTGAATATATTAAACTTAAATGTGAGTGCCAGCTAGCTCAGATGTCACTAGAAACTTTCTCGAATAAACAAGAAGGGATTAGTTTCTGACAACCGCATAAACATGACAACTTTGTTTCCCAAGAATAAGAAATCAATCTCTAGAGTCGCGAAAACAATAGATAGCTATTTTACTCAGTCAATCGTGCATTTTCCGTTTCACCAGAGGTGCTGAGAGAATAGAGAGACGGGCGTTTTCAATAAAAGGTATTTATTGAACAGTCTTCTTTCTCAAGCATAAGAAATGTACTGCTACAATAGTAATACCTGTTATAAAGTACAAGGCATATAATACGAACAGTATTATAAAGTAGTACTGTAAAAGCATGATTATGGTTTTTAAGCCATAAGTTGCCTAAAATGTATAAAATACATACAGTGATAAAATAATGACTAAAAGTACTCAACTGGTGCTTCTAAAATACTCCTACCCCGGTGTACCTAACCTAATTCTAGTACAAGGGAAGAAGTAAGTGAGGAGTAGCTTAAGTTTAGTAGTTCTCTGCCAAGAATCTATTCCAAGAATTCTCTAAGGGTCTAATCAGCTCCGTACCTTGGTTTTAGAATGAAGGAGGTCTTGTATCTCTCTCTCAGGACTCGATTTCCCAGATGCCCGCAAGGGTAAGCCGGAAACACTGGAGCTGGATTTCTCAGCAGGAGAAAAGACAGCATCTCTCAGTGCGTCAGCTGGAGGGTCGGCTTCCTTCGGCACTTGCTGCTGCAGGGCATCGATCTGCTCCAAAACCACCTTGTGTTTGTCTGGGCAAATGTAGGAATATTTATACCTTGAAGGTGCCGAGTTTGACATATGATTGGACTTAATAACGTCACTCAAAGACTCAATTCTTTGAAAACTCCAGGAGTAATTGGATAAATCAATATTCAAGCAGGGGGAAGTCCCTAGCTGCTGAACTTAGTGGAAGTAGCCATGCCGTATTTGGGCTGTAAGGCTCAAGCTAAATATGGTACTGTTTTCTATGCCTATATAAGGATTGGATAATGTACACCTATATAAGGGCATGAATCGGGAAAATTTACACTAGGGTCCTAGATTCGTTTACAACACCCACTGCACGATCTTAAGTTCAATAAAGCTAAATGTATAAGCACTAAAGCTAGTGTTTACAATCCCACCCCAAAATACATGAAATGCACTTGAAATGGTTACACACGAGAAAATGAGCATTTCTACAGTACGCATTTAAGGAAGTGATGTCATTCTAAGCATAAAGTATGGTATCTGAAATGCTAACTGAATGAATCATGTAATTACATTTATGAAAATGGCTCTTAAATACAGAAAAAAAGGTTGAGACCATTCCATAACATAACATAGCATATCAATAGTTATAGTATTGAGGACAAGGCCAAATATTTTCTCTAGGAAGTGTTCTAAAAGTTATGTTATGTTATGTTATTTATTCTTTTGTATAGCACACGGCTACTCAAAAAGAGTGTCCCGGCGCTTTATTGGAAAAGGAAGGCTGCAGCACAATAACATAACACCGATAAAAGAAAGGAAGAATACCAAACAAGTACATACAGGAGAAACAGGCTACTGGCTAAACAACCAGGTTTTAAGGCCTTTTCTAAAAGCAAGTAGGCTAGTAGCTCCCCGCAGAGCAAGGGGGGAATTTCTTGTTCTCTAAGAATAGTTCTACTTTAAGTAGATTACTTTGTGCCAAAAAGAGTTCAATGTTTTGGAGAGAAAAAAATTGAATTGGTTATGAAAGAATAGAGTTCCAAATTTAGAAGTCTTTGTTTTGAAAAAGTGAAGGCCGAATTTCAGAGTTCAGGGAACGCTGTGTGCATGAATCAAAAGTTATTCTCGGTGTCAGGAGAAAACATCAGATCATCTAGGCTGGCAAAGAAATCGTCTACCACAGTAGGTGAAAGTGGAACTACTTGATCAAGCAGATCAAATGGGCAAAGATGAGAAGCATTGCCGTTAGCGCCAGGTGCCGCATTAGCAGTGTTCATATCAGATGGTACCTGTGTGCCTGTTGATCCTCGTATCTCTCCCTCAGTTAGACTTACTGGTGAGACCTCAATGAATGCCGTCATCAGGATTGCTAGCCGTTGGGGACAACACGATGCATGAGTCGTTACCGGACCTAGTAAGGCGTCGACATCCGAAGGCAGGACTGATGGAAGTGTAAGACAAATGTCCAACACGCATTCTTCCCCGCAAAGCAGGCATCGTAGAACAGGTAAGATGCAATCTTTCCAGATTGGTCTGAACGAAAGAAACCAGGTTGTGTTCAGATCTCTTAAACGAGCCAAGCCAAGAATCTGTGTAGTTCTCTCACGATACCTCATGGCAAGGAGGGTCCCTTCCATGGTAGTCTGGGTATCGTCGGTGACTGGACTTGCCATATCAGAGCAGAAGGAATAAAAATAGAATTCCTGTTCGAGTCCCAAAATGAGAGGCAGACCGCCAAACACAGAGTGCACGAAATTGGGAAAAATGGCGAGGACTGTTTCAAATGGTGTTAACAGTCCCGGAAAAATCGTCTTAAATACATGTGTGATGCCACTGGTATCAGACATATTTAAGATTTGACTTAACATTTCTGCAAAATGTACTGGGCAGTTTGTTGATAATAATGCATGTATCTCTGAAGATGTCCTTCAACTTGCAGATGATACGTTTCTTTAGACGAGGTCAGTGGCACAGATTTTTGCAAAAGAATGGCTTTTATTCTGCTTAAAGTATCAATTCGTATAGAAGAGATATTCAGTGAAGGCCATAATGCCGTCCCACTGTCTGTCTTGCTCTTTGGATACAATACTTGCATACAACAAGTGACCCTGGATGACACACTAACAACATAAAGTTTTCCTGGCAACATGCCACAGCAACTGTGGTCATTGAGCATAACATAGCTTCCATTGGATAGCTGCCTGAAAATGGGTTCTATCACTGTGGAGGGTGTACCGTGCAGGTGGCAAGAGAGGTTATTTGCAGAACCTTTGCAGGCTCCATGTAAATTAATACCTTTGCACACAAGTGTACCACTTAGTGAGTTCTTACAATTTTTACCACTAAGGAATACCTCTTTTCCCTTATTCCAACATTTGTGTGTGTAAGGTAAAGTCCAGGTCGACTTAATGTATTCTTTACCCAACCTTTTATACAGGTCCGCTTGTATATGCTGTAGCCAATACTGGAATTGGAAAATCATCACTGGTATCATGATGGTGCCATGAATTATCCATTCAATGACAGGTTTCTCAGAAACTGTCAATGGTAATCTTTCCAGTTTTTCAATGCTCAGCACAGTATAGTCTGCTCCTCTTTGTGCGAAACAGATTTGTTTATCTGTAAGGTTAAATACAGCAAACAATGACGTTGTGTTGATTAGACGCCATGGCACGTAGCCTGAATGAAGATTTTGTAATGTCCAGCCTAGCTGCATTATAGAACGTAATTGGGACTGGACATGTTGCAACATTAGCAAAACCTGTTCTATTATGTCAATTGCAGAGGATACAATGCTGTCCAAAGAATATATTCTGGAGGACAGAGTCGTTAACCCATTGTCCACTAAAGAGAGAGCTTTCTCTAAATTAATACAATGAATTTCTCGTATTCTTTCTGCAGTTTCCATTTGCGTTATTTTCCAAGCTTCGTTGTACGCAGCGTATATACCGGCGTATATGAAACGTTTTTGACGTGGTTTGCGAGGCCCAATTAAGAAATCTTGCAAATCATTGCCTTCTTTAAGTAAAGATAAGTGTTGTTTGATTTCTGAAAGTGTGGATGTCTGTAGCCACTCAAGGCATAGTCTTCCTACACTGTATGTTGTAACTATCCCTGGATGTTGTCTCTGAGAATATCTTTGATCTGGCATGTTCAGTTTTAACCCCTGTGTTTTGTTCAGGAATCTATCAAGACAGTTATTAGTGTCTGTGGGCCAGATTAACTATTTTTTCTAATCAGGATTACTTCTGTTTTGTTTCAAAATATAGAGTATGTCTACCTCCTCTTCTGTAGTATCATTACTCTCAGTTATAGGTTTAGGTATAGACAGTTTATTTAAATATTTAAGCCAAGACAAGAAGTTTGTTGAACAGTGTCATTTAAAAACATTATTTGTTCTGGTATAATGCAGGCTCTGAACAGGGCTACTAAACCTTGCACCTGCCAGTCTTTCATGCCCCAGACAGTTTTTGTCTCAATGTTGTCTTTCTAAAAGTCAAAACCTAATGTAGACAGCTGAGCATAAAAGTTTGCAGAATACATTTGTTTAGTAATGGTCAACATTGTTTTCATTCCTGTCATATTCATATTATGAAATAAAACGTTTCTGGATTTGTAACATTAAACCCTGAGAAGTACGGACACTTTTCATAAAATGTTTTGAGCTGCCTTTTGGTGGCGTTGGACAATGTTCCTATTGAATATATGTAAAAACATTCCTAGGGATTGCAGATTTATGCAAATAATGGTGACCATAATGATTAAAACAATACATTTGTTCATAATCTGATGACCCTTCTAAATAGTCATGTTTTGAAAATTTTGCAGACATTTCTAAATCTGACATCATATTATTAATAGTCTCGTGGTCCCAATCATCAGAAAATGTCCTGGGTGATACAAAGTCACTTAAAGAAACCTTGAACTGGTGTGGAATCTTCAGCATTTCCACTGGGCCATAGATGTCATAATCAGTTCTATCCCATGCTATACCACCAGGTATAGGAACGGCTGTGATGTTTACAAATGACAGGTCTCTTTTTTCACGATGGGATGATTTGTGAGGTTTCAGGACCAAGTTGATTTTCTGACTTGCTGTGTCCATTGTACTGTATTTTCCATCTATCATTTTTCCCAAGCTTAAAACCAGAATGAGCCAGAGCAGGAGGAAAAGTTCACCTAACCCAATCCAAAATTCAATCCATGGTGAAACCTGATATGTTTTTTCAAGTAGATGAAAGAGTTCAGTTATTTTTCCTTTGAAGGTTTTATTTGCTGGTATTTCTTCAGGTTCACTGGGATCCTCAGAAAATGTATCAAAGTCGATGAAATAGCCAGAGGCAGTTCTGTTAATTGTTGGAATTGCATCAGGATTGTTATTAATCTTTGGAGCTGCTTCTTCCTTTGTCATATTTGTATAGTCAGATGCTACATTTGGGTCTCAAGAGGCACGAGTTCCATGGCTTTGTTTTCTTACTACCGGTTTATCAAAGGTGATAAGTATTTCAGTCTGAACCTCTTGGATCGTAGCAAGATGTGGTTGTCTGCTACATCTTGGGAGTCCACTGGGCCTACTACTTAATATCGGCCACATGTTGTGGTTTGACCAGGTCCATGGACACGACTCGGTACTCCTTTTTACCAGCAAGGGGCGGTAGTACTACTGATTTTGTTCCTTGGATTGCCAAAACAGGTACTGCTTTTCTGTAAGAAGGCCCAAATTCCTTCTTCATCGCGATTTTTTACCTGACTAGATCCCCAATCTTTGGAATCCAGACAAGTCTTGCTGGGACAGGTGGTTTTTCTTCAGTGGTCGTCGGCTTCTGTGTTGTGTTACTAAGACTTCTTCTTGTTTCATTTAAGTCCTGTAAAACAGCCAAACAATCTTTGACATCAAAGGGTTTTTGTTCTACCACTGAAGTTTGACAATCGAGGTCTTCGATTATCATTCTAGTACCAAGTAGTAGTTCATATGGAGTGATTCCACCCAGAGATTTTCTTGGCAGATTGTTAAGACTACGTTGGTCACTTATTAGATGTTTGACCCACCCATCACCCGCACCTAATACCTTAGCTGTTATGGATTGCTTTATGTCACGGTTTTTTCTTTCCACTACCGCATTACCCTCAGGATGGAAGGGACTAGAATACCGCAATGCAACACCCAAGCTAGCCATGGCCTCTTTGTAAGCTCGAAAGCTAAACGCAGGACCCTGGTCAGAATGTAGCTTGCCGATTGCGTATGTGCCGATAAAGACTCGCAAATCCTTTATAACAGTTTTGGCATCAGCCGAGCGCTGGGGCCACATCCAAATAAATCTTGTCCTAGTAGTTGTGGGATGGCATCTTTCCATGATGACGTCTGCGTGTAGATAGTCTAATGCTGTCTAACAAAGGTATCTGTATTGGGCTGGCTACACTGTAGTCAGGTATCTGGTGGTTGTCAAAGCTATGATATCTGTAACAGGTATCACAGCTCATTCCTGGCCACCAGTACATCTCTTTTAATTCTATTAGAGATTCTAAGATCCCGTGATGTCTCAGACCCTCTCCCATATGTGCTTTGTGTACCAAAGCAGCTCTCTGGTTCCTGTTTGGAATTACTCTGTCCCCCACTCAGAGATTCGAGCAAAAGGAACGGAGTTTGCATCAATAATGTATGTATTATCGAGTGGATAGTTTAGACGTAACGCTGTATGATTGCCTTCCATAGAGGCTTTTACTGCTAGTAACGTATCACCGTCTATTACTCTGTTTGAGCGAGCTATTGCAGCTACGGAAGCCGTTTGCAGAGCTGCCTTCGTGGCTTCATCATCCAATGAATTCCCTGCAACGTGAACAACATCACGCTGATGACTCAGTGTATGATTCACGTGAGTCTTTTGTAGTTCTTTCTGCAAAAGAACTACTTGTTCCCATAGCGTTTTATGCTTAATTGTGCCACCTTTTGAATTTTTGAACCCCTTTTTACCCAGCTCTGCAAGTGTTTGTTGTAATATTCTACACAAAAATACGAATCGCACACTATTAGTGTGGGGAATTCACGATCGGTATTTTCAAGCGCCATCCCTGAGCTGTACAGTCTCCGAGTGATTGAGTTTTAGTGACCATAGGTCTGAATTTACCTTCGTGCCAGCGACCTTTAACAATTGCGCACGCAGCACTATAGGCTTGTTTACCCCCAATTGCGGGCTGTGCTGATCTGTCTGTATATATTATACATCCGTAATGTTCTAGAGGCAAAATATCGGTCGGGAGAGAACATTTGTGTTCGTATTGTAAAAATTCTTGAGTTTTCAAGTAGGGGTCAAAAACGAATTTAACGTCTGTTGCAGCAAGAGAGTTAACCCATTGTATCCATCTTGGATGTAAAGCTCTTGCATTGGGAATGCTTGCATTTGTTACCGCTTCTTAAGCAGGTACAGGTGTAATGATCATTATGCGTTTTCCCTGTGCGAGGGCTCTCTCTTTTGCTACTGCAGTTTGAACCGCTGTCAGAATTTTCTCAGTAGAAGTGAATTTAATTTCTGCTTGTGTGTACATGTGTGATTTGTATGCTATTGGTACCGTTTCTCCTTCATTAAAGGTCAGGTACGCGAATCCGCATCTCCCTGGGATGATTCGGATCACAAGGTTGCGCATGTTTTCGTGTGTCTGTAATTGTGTTTTTGCTAACATGTCTGTTTGGACTGAATGCAGAATTTCTGTGTGTGTTTGAGTCCAATTAGTTGGTTTGAAATCAGGTTTGATTAATTTGTAGAGAGGTTTTACCCTTTCTGCGTAATTTAGAGCGTACGTTCTTCCAAAATTCAGGAAACCTAGAATCAACTGTAAGTTTTTCAGCGTCTTTGGAGGTTGGAGCAGCGCACATTTTTCTAGAAAATTAGCTGCCAAGCTTTTACCTTCACTTGATAACTCGTAGCCTAGAAATAGGACGTTGAGGTGGGCAATTCGTGATTTCTTAAAATTGAATGTATACCCTTCAGATGCGAACCCAAGTATTATGGTTTTCACTCTTTTCAAGTGTACGTCCAAATCATTGTCTGTAAGATAGATGTCATCGACATAAGATAATGCCTCATCATCGTACGTTTGTAGTAACTCTGTTACTCTGGCTGAAAATAACCCTGGACTATGATTACAAAGCAGCTTTTGACAGCGTCGATAGGGGGATACTCTGGGCCAAACTTGCAAGGTGGGGAATTCCCACAAACCTTCTAAACCAACTAATTCTGCTTCACTCCAATACGTGGGTCTAGATTAAAGTTGGACAGGTGATACCCTGTCTAAGAGAATACCAACTACTAAAGGGCTGAAGCAGGGCTGTTCAACCTTTTTGTCTCAGACCTCTCCACCGAGCTAGACAAGTGCAACCATCACGCCCCGAACTTGGGGGGCATAACCCTTTCGAATCTCTTGTATACAGATGATCTGCTACTAATCAGCCGTACTCCAATCGGCCTCCAGCATCTGATAAACACCACAAGGATCTTTGTGAACAGGAATAGGCTTGCCATAAACCTAGCAAAAATCTAAAGTAATGTTATTAAACCAAAGAATCAACAAACGCCACCTACGATGGTCAATGGAGGATCGGCTGCTGGTGCCAACCGAAGAGTACAAGTATTTGGGAGTCATATTTGAAAGAAACTGCTCATTTACCAAACATAAAGCAACCATCAAAGGCAGAGGGACCGCACTGGCAGTTGCATTAAAAAACATCAAGCAAAAAATAACCGGCCCTAGTCTTCTCGCATTATTAGAAGTGCTTTGAGCCCGACTACTACCCTCGATCACGTATGGAAGCGAATCAATGAGAGGGAGAGACAAGCTTACTTTGGACACAGTGGTCGCTAAGGCCATAAGAATAATATTTAATCTTCCGCAATTCACCTCTCCAGCCCAGATAAGACTAGAGTTCGGACTCCAAAAGCAGCAAATCGCACGGAAAGGGGCTTACGCCAAGTGCTGGTTTCAAATAAAGGGAGCCGAGCAGCGTACATTGAACTCACACCTGTGTACGGAAATCATAAGGAAAAACAATAGTCCTGCTAGCTCTACAGGACCTATGGGACTCCTGCTCATCCCAAAAAAGTTTCAAGAAACTGGTAAACAAATCAGTAAAGATAGTGTTGGAATTAGGTAGCCTGGCCTAGGGCAAGACTAGCATATCAGAGGCACAGTGTAAAGGTTGCAGACCACCCAAAAGTAATTCCACGCAATAGCACTCAAAAAGAAAACACTACACCAAAATTATATGAAAATACGTACTGCTTTATATAAAAATAATATTCTCTTTGTTGTCAAATATAAGTAGCTCACATATAAATAGCTCAAAACATTTCAAGTCACTTTTAGGATCAGCAGTTACACTTTTTAAATTACTAGCAGATTATCACGTTGTCTTTAAAGCAGTTACTATATTCTTGAACTCCTATCACACTTTTGCATTAGGATAAACTGTACCTTAGAATCAATCAGGCTAGATATTACTCCACTAGAATCTTGGGAGAGAACTACGACTCACTAAAAGCAAAAGCAAATATCATCACAGTATTAGCATTCTTCCTAGCAGAGTCACTGGCATTAGGAATCTACATTAACGGTATCTTTCAGTACATTCAAAAGTCCTGTAACCAGTAGTTCTATTTTTCAGGGATATTAACTTATCTCAAGGTTTAGTAACAAGAATACATCTAGTCAGTTCAAGATTGACCAAATCTGATTTCAGTAATGAACTCCAGATTATCCCTTAGCTTAGTTATCAAACAGTAGCCTTTGTATTGGGCTTGAACTCTCAAGCTACTCCCTTCACCAATTCCCTTTGCAGAAGGACACAAGAACTGACCACTGTGTCTCCCGGTAGGCTGGAGCACCACTCAATTGGGTGAAAGTCGCTTCCCCACTGAACTACCTCCTTACTTGTATTTCGATGATCTGGCCCTTCTAAGAAGACGAGTGGTGAAGGCTACACAACAGATTGATTAGGCCCAATCCTGGCGAGGCTCACCGGCCCTCAGGGCACCTCCGCTCCTCCCTCTCGCTCAAGCCAGCTCCTCTGGCGGTGCCCGAGCGGAGGAATGACTTTACCCGCTTCCCCTGTCAGCAGTCGGCCCCTTTATCTCTCCCCTCTCGCTCGCGCCGGTCTCCCTGTGTGGCGCTCGAGCGAGGGAAAGATTTCTTCACGATTACCGCTGTACCTGGCAGAAGGCGGGACTCTCTCTCCGAGTCTCCCGAGGCAGCCGGCGCTTCTCCTAAACACTCGGCGAGGGTCGCGCTGATCTCTTGCTCATGCGCGAGGCGCTCCTACTTGCTTTCCCAGGGGACGCGCTGATCTCCGGGTCATGCGCGAAGCTCTTCCTCGCTCTCACCTCCCGCCTCCTCGGATCCGGCTCCGCCTCACGGAGCCCGGCGGCTCAACGGGGCATGCGCGGAGAGCTAGTGTCTCTCCCACAGAGACCGCGCTGATCGCGCTGCGCTGCCCTTCTTCTCCGCTCCTCACCTCAGGGCTGGCAGATACAGATCCACAGCGACGCCGCTCACCACGCTGGATTGGGGGGTGCAAGGGGCGGAACAGCCCGTTTTCTCCTGGCTCCCTCAGTGCCTGCTGCTCTCCTCAGTGGCGCTCCACCACAGCAGGTGAGAGATGACGCCCCAGGGGATTACGAAGTAGGAGATAGGCTTAGAGCATTTACCAGTCTCTGGTCTGTGGCTGATGATAAGGGTACAGTTTCTACCAGTCTCTCCAACTGGGCAGAGGACCGCACTCCGCAGGCTGCAGTCTCCTTCTCCTTAATTCTTCCCCTCCCTGATGTAGAAAAGGGGCAAGCTAGGCGCCCAGGGTCTCCAGTAACTTCCTACAGCGGGGCCAAGACAAGTAACTAAAAGGGGAGTTGTGGGTTGGACCAAATAGGCAGCTTCCCAGTCTAGGAGGTCAACCCTAAGTCTAACCTTTTCCCACCCTTAGCTACCACCTGTCCTCCAGCTGACTTCCACAGGTAGACAAAATGGCTGCCCCGCATTCCGCCTTATATAGGCTGCCCTTCAGTGGTCCAGAATGGACCAGAAGGTTCTGGAATGCCCTATGTTAGGCTATGGCCAAGTTCTGTTGGTGACAGTTGGGGCAGTTGGTGGCCACCATTTTAGGTGGTGCCAACTTTCCGGTCAGAACAGGCCTCTGGGCCTGAGGTAAAAGACTATGAGGGGGAGAGAGAACACCTATCCCCCTGGCCAACACCTACAAAAAGTCAGTAGACACAAAAATTAATAAGGGTATGAGGGGCAAAAAGGGGACAAAATAAATAAAAATTAGGAGGGACTTCGCCAAAAAGCCAGACAGGTCTAACACGCGTCCCCCCCAGCTGAAAGTGGGGAGAACTACCCAACCCCTTGGGAGTCCTCATCACTAAGGCGGAAATACCTGGAGAGACCGTCTGCATTGGCGTGGTCCACTCCAGGCCGATGTTCCACCCGGAAGTCCATTCCCTGTAGGGAGATGGACCACCTCAACAACTTGGGATTTTCCCCCTTCATCTGCATCAGCCAACGAAGGGGTCGGTGGTCAGTCTGAACCAGGAAGTGCGAGCCAAAGAGGTATGGCCGCAGCTTCTTCAGAGCCCACACCACCGCAAAAGCTTCCCTCTCAATGGCACTCCACTTCTGTTCCCGGGGAAGCAGTCTCCTGGATAAGAAGACTACGGGTTGATCCAGGCCCTCTTCATTCAGTTGCGATAACACTGCCCCAATGCCATGTTCTGATGCATCTGTTTGGACAATGAACTCCTTGGAGAAGTCTGGGGCCCTCAGGACCAGTGCCACACACATTGCCTGTTTCAACTTTTCAAAGGCTTGCTGACAAGCCTTTGTCCAAACTACCCGTCGAGGTTGTTTCTTGGAGGTGAGCTCTGTGAGGGGCGCTACAATAGTACCATACCCCTTCACAAAGCGACGGTAGTATCCTGTGAGGCCCAGGAAAGCTCGGACCTCAGTCTGTGTCTTGGGGGGTTCCCAGGCCATGATTGCCTCAATCTTCGCCTGCAGGGGCTGCACAGTCCCCCTACCCACCAAGTGTCCAAGGTACACAACCGACCCCTGCCCAATCTGGCATTTGCTGGCTTTGATGGTCAATCCAGCTTGTCTCAGGGCCTGGAGAACGGCCTGCAAATGCTGCAGATGGTCCTCCCAACTGCTACTGAAGACAGCAATGTCATCCAAGTAAGCAGCAGAGAAACTCTCCATTCCAGAGAGGACCTGGTTCACCAGCCGCTGAAATGTGGCGGGGGCGTTCTTGAGCCCAAAGGGCATCACACAGAACTGGTAGTGTCCCTCAGGCGTGGAGAAGGCTGACCTTTCCCTTGCTCCATCTGTCAAGGAGATCTGCCAGTACCCTGAAGTGAGGTCAAAGGTACTCAGATATTGGGCAGCTCCTAGCCGGTCAATCAATTCATCCGCCCTAGGGATCGGATGAGCATCAGTCCTTGTCACTGAATTCAGTCCTCGGTAATCCACACAGAACCTAAGTTCAGGTGTGGTGCCTGGGGGTGCGGCTTTTGGCACGAGCACCACCGGACTGGACCAAGGGCTGTTGGAAGGTTCAATTACTCCCAGCTCTAGCATCTTGGCAACTTCTCCATGGATGCTAGCCTTCACCTTGTCAGACAGCCGGTAGGTCTTGGACTTCACTGGTGGGCTGTCTCCTGTGTCCACATCATGGGTACACAGGTGGGTCCTTCCCGGGACAAGGGAGAACAACGAAGAGTACTGCTCCAGGATCTGGCGGCAGTCCTCCCGTTGCTCAGGAGTTAGAGTAGGAGAGAGAATCACTCCCTCCACTGACCCATCCTTCTCTTGGGACGAAAAGAGATCTGGGAGAGGTTCGCTTTCCGCTTCCTCTTCCCCGTCAGTCACCATCATCAGCATGACTTCGGGCCTCTCATGGTGGGGCTTGAGTCGGTTGGCATGCAGCACCCGTAGGGGCTGTCGAGGGGTCTTAAGGTCCACCAGGTATGTGGCCTTACCCTTCTTCTCCAACACCTCAAAGGGGCCTGTCCAGCGATCCTGGAGGGCGCTAAGCTCTCCAGGCTCCATCACCCACACTTTCTGTCCAGGCTCCAATTCCACCTGGTGAGCATTGTGGTCATACCACTCCTTCATGACTGCCTGGCTGGCCTCCAAGTTGTCAGAAGCTTGCTTCCACAACTTCGCCATTTGGCTCCTGAAGGCCAGCATGTAGCTCACCACATCCTGGGGGGGTTTCCTGGGAGATTTCTCCCAACCATCCTTCACCAGGCTGAGAGGACCGCGTACAGGGTGCCCATACAGAAGCTCAAAGGGGCTGAAGCCCACTCCCTTCTGGGGCACTTCCCTGTAGGAAAAGAGTAAACAGGGTAGGAGGACATCCCATTTCCTCCGCAGGCTCTCGGGCAGACTTCTGATCATGCCCTTCAAGGTCTTATTAAACCTCTCAACCAGTCCATTCGACTGGGGGTGATAAGGAGTGGTGAACCGGTAGGTCACTCCACACTCCTTCCACATTGCCCGCATGTAAGCTGACAGGAAGTTGGTCCCCCTGTCGGACACAACTTCCTTGGGAAATCCCACTCGGGTAAAGATTCCCATTAGGGCTCTTGCCACTACAGGTGCAGTGACTGTCCTCAGAGGTATGGCCTCTGGGTACCGTGTGGCATGATCCACCAGTACCAGGATAAACCTGTGACCAGCTGCTGTTGGTGGATCCAAAGGCCCTACAATGTCGATGCCCACCCTCTCAAAGGGGGTGCTAACGACTGGAAGTGGTTCCAGGGGAGCTTTTAGCTTCACCCCTGTTTTCCCACTGGCCTGGCAGGTTACACATGTCCTACAGTATGTGTTGGACGCCACTTTCATCTGAGGCCAGTAAAAGTGGAGGACAAGCCGTGCAAAGGTCTTATCCTGGCCTAAGTGTCCTGCCAGGGGTATGGCATGAGCCAATTCCAAAAGAAAGGCTCGGTACTGTTGCGGGACTACCAAGGCCCTCGATGAACCAGGCGAGGGTACCTTGGGTTCACTGTAGAGGAGTCCATCCTCCCAGTAAATATGGTAATGTCCCGTAACATCACCTGCTGCTTGGGCTTCAGCCTGTCGCCTCAGTCCCTCAAGGGTGGGGCACTCCCTCTGCCCCTTACAGAATTCCTCTCTGGTAGGACCTCCCTCCACATGCCACTCCGCAGGGATGGGTAAATCCTCCAGAGAGTCTACTTCCCCCTCCACGGACTCCTGGTCCACCACCGCAGGTGGCCGATCTGTCTCATGGGGTGTGGAAGCCGGAGCAGGCTTTCTCTGTCTCCGGGTCTGTCCCTTCTTAGCAGCAGGTTGGGCCATTGTTCCAGGCTCCAACCCAGGCGAACTCCCTCTCCGGGCAGTCGCAGACCGTGTGCTGACACAGGCCCAGTCAGGTGTACCCAGCATCGCAGAATGCGTCCGGTATTCCACCTCTCTCCAAGTGTTGTGTTCCATGTCATTCCCCAACAGACAATCGACTGGCACGGCAGGGCCTACGGCAACTCGAAGTGAACCTTCAACCCCCTCCCACTCAAAGGGAACCTCAGCCACTGGATAGTGGCCCATTCTGCCGTCAGCCATCGCGGCGGGGTGGAGTACATTAGGAACAACCTGCTCTGGGGACACCAGCTGACTTCTCACCATAGTCATACTGGCTCCTGTATCCCTCAGAGCCTCCCCTCTCTGGCCATTGATGGTAACCCATTGCCCATACTTTGTAGTATTTGGGGGCACCTGGATCTTTGGCACCATCTCCCGCTCTCCCAGGGACACTAAGGTGACACCCGCCCACTCACCCCCCTTATCTAAGAGCAACTACTCCCCGAGCGCTACACTAGCTACTCCCGGTGACTTTCCTCCGGTGGGAGGGGGTGGTCTCTTTGGGCATCTGACATCTCCCTTATAATGTCCAACGCCACCGCATTCAAAACAGTGGAGAACTCTGGGCTGCTGGCTTTGGCCAGGATTAGGGTTCCGGGGCGGGTTTGCCCTAGGGGTGAAACCTGCTCCCTTCCCTTGGAAGTTATTTTGGGGACCTTTAGAGAACTCTTTCTTTTTCTCCCCCCCCTCCTTCTTCTGGGGGGCGCCCTGTCCGGCTTTTTGAGATTCCCCTCCAGTCCCCTTGGAGGACACCCGGGTACTTGTCCAGATGTCCGCCTCCTCTGCAAGCTTCCGGGGATTGGTCAGCTTGCTGTCTACCAGGTGTTGGCGCAGCTCGGGAAAACATTTCTCGAGGAGGTGTTCTCTCAAAAATAGATCGTACAGCCCCTCATAATCCTTTACCTCACTGCCCTTGACCCAACCCTCTAAGGCCTTTCTGGCGTAATCAAGGAAGTCCACCCAGTTCTGAGTGCTCATCTTGTGGCTCCCCCTGAACTTCTGTCGGTACCTTTCTGGGGTGACCCCGAACTTCCTCAACAACGCCAGCTTCATGGTGGGGTAGTTTGTCTGTTCCTCTGGATCCAGGGCCAGCAAGGTGTCCCGACCAGCAGGAGGCATGTACTTGTACAAACTACCCCCCCAATGCTTCTCCTGCACTCCATGAACCTTCAGTGAAACCTCATAAGCGGCCAGCCACTAAGCTACATCATCCCCCTGACTGAAGCTCGCTATCAGGTCCTTTGGTATATAGGGTTTGGTCTCCCTGGCTGACTCCTTTGGTTCGCTGCCACCATTCCTATCAGGAGAGGACCCCCGTCGCAGACTTTGGAGCTCCAGTTCCTTCAGCCTAAACTCGTGGACCATCCTCCTCTCCTCTTTCTCCTGCTCCAACTTAGCCAACTCCCACCTTAACTGTCTTTTCTCCCTCCTATCGGTGAGCTCGGCTTCCGTTAGGCTTCTCCCAGAGATGCTACTGCCCTTTCTGGAGTAGGACACTGGTCCGGTGAGTAAGTTTTCCCCCTCATGGCGGAATAACTCTTCTACCTCCCCCACCGTGTCCTGGTCGACCTCTTCATCCTCCTCCTTCGTCCCTTGGTGTGCCTCCACCCAGGCCCTAAGGCTAGTCTGGAGCTCCCCCTTCCTGGCACCATGTTTGAAAAAGACCCCCATTTGTTGGCAGAACATTTTCAATTGGGACACGGAATAGACTTCCAGGTTTTCCACAGCGAACTCCATTGTGAGTCAGGCAAACCTGGATACACACCAGAAATTTCAGAGGGGCAAGGGCAACCTAAAGCCAACTCCACCCACCACCAGGAATAAATTTAGAAAAAACAAAAAGACTAATTGGGAGGGCCGCAAGGAGAAAACTCCTGATGTAGGTTGGGTGTATTACGTCAAATTACTAGTAAGTAGCTGCAACCAAGTCCGCGATCCCACCGCTAGGCACCAATATGTTGGAATTAGGTAGCCTGGCCTAGGGCAAGACTAGCATATCAGAGGCACAGTGTAAAGGTTGCAGACCACCCAAAAGTAATTCCACGCAATAGCACTCAAAAAGAAAACACTACACCAAAATTATATGAAAATACGTACTGCTTTATATAAAAATAATATTCTCTTTGTTGTCAAATATAAGTAGCTCACATATAAATAGCTCAAAACATTTCAAGTCACTTTTAGGATCAGCAGTTACACTTTTTAAATTACTAGCTGATTATCACGTTGTCTTTAAAGCAGTTACTATATTCTTGAACTCCTATCACACTTTTGCATTAGGATAAACTGTACCTTAGAATCAATCAGGCTAGATATTACTCCACTAGAATCTTGGGAGAGAACTACGACTCACTAAAAGCAAAAGCAAATATCATCACAGTATTAGCATTCTTCCTAGCAGAGTCACTGGCATTAGGAATCTACATTAACGGTATCTTTCAGTACATTCAAAAGTCCTGTAACCAGTAGTTCTATTTTTCAGGGATATTAACTTATCTCAAGGTTTAGTAACAAGAATACATCTAGTCAGTTCAAGATTGACCAAATCTGATTTCAGTAATGAACTCCAGATTATCCCTTAGCTTAGTTATCAAACAGTAGCCTTTGTATTGGGCTTGAACTCTCAAGCTACTCCCTTCACCAATTCCCTTTGCAGAAGGACACAAGAACTGACCACTGTGTCTCCCGGTAGGCTGGAGCACCACTCAATTGGGTGAAAGTCGCTTCCCCACTGAACTACCTCCTTACTTGTATTTCGATGATCTGGCCCTTCTAAGAAGACGAGTGGTGAAGGCTACACAACAGATTGATTAGGCCCAATCCTGGCGAGGCTCACCGGCCCTTAGGGCACCTCCGCTCCTCCCTCTCGCTCAAGCCAGCTCCTCTGGCGGTGCCCGAGTGGAGGAATGACTTTACCCGCTTCCCCTGTCAGCAGTCGGCCCCTTTATCTCTCCCCTCTCGCTCGCGCCGGTCTCCCTGTGTGGCGCTCGAGCGAGGGGAAGATTTCTTCACGATTACCGCTGTACCTGGCAGAAGGCGGGACTCTCTCTCCGAGTCTCCCGAGGCAGCCGGCGCTTCTCCTAAACACTCGGCGAGGGTCGCGCTGATCTCTTGCTCATGCGCGAGGCGCTCCTACTTGCTTTCCCAGGGGACGCGCTGATCTCCGGGTCATGCGCGAAGCTCTTCCTCGCTCTCACCTACCGCCTCCTCGGATCCGGCTCCGCCTCACGGAGCCCGGCGGCTCAACGGGGCATGCGCGGAGAGCTAGTGTCTCTCCCACAGAGACCGCGCTGATCGCGCTGCGCTGCCCTTCTTCTCCGCTCCTCACCTCAGGGCTGGCAGATACAGATCCACAGCGACGCCGCTCACCACGCTGGATTGGGGGGTGCAAGGGGCGGAACAGCCCGTTTTCTCCTGGCTCCCTCAGTGCCTGCTGCTCTCCTCAGTGGCGCTCCACCACAGCAGGTGAGAGATGACGCCCCAGGGGATTACGAAGTAGGAGATAGGCTTAGAGCATTTACCAGTCTCTGGTCTGTGGCTGATGATAAGGGTACAGTTTCTACCAGTCTCTCCAACTGGGCAGAGGACCGCACTCCGCAGGCTGCAGTCTCCTTCTCCTTAATTCTTCCCCTCCCTGATGTAGAAAAGGGGCAAGCTAGGCGCCCAGGGTCTCCAGTAATTTCCTACAGCGGGGCCAAGACAAGTAACTAAAAGGGGAGTTGTGGGTTGGACCAAATAGGCAGCTTCCCAGTCTAGGAGGTCAACCCTAAGTCTAACCTTTTCCCACCCTTAGCTACCACCTGTCCTCCAGCTGACTTCCACAGGTAGAACAAAATGGCTGCCCCGCATTCCGCCTTATATAGGCTGCCCTTCAGTGGTCCAGAATGGACCAGAAGGTTCTGGAATGCCCTATGTTAGGCTATGGCCAAGTTCTGTTGGTGACAGTTGGGGCAGTTGGTGGCCACCATTTTAGGTGGTGCCAACTTTCCTGTCAGAACAGGCCTCTGGGCCTGAGGTAAAAGACTATGAGGGGGAGAGAGATCACCTATCCCCCTGGCCAACACCTACAAAAAGTCAGTAGACACAAAAATTAATAAGGGTATGAGGGGCAAAAAGGGGACAAAATAAATAAAAATTAGGAGGGACTTCGCCAAAAAGCCAGACAGGTCTAACAGATAGTATCTCTCGCAGAAGATAAAGCTGCCCTCAGTAGGAGGGCCCACGGCTGGTTCGTAATCCAGAGCTACAAGTCAACCAAGCCCCAATCATACTTAGGAACAGGTTTTTCAAGAATTACAAAACTGCGGTTCCTACATCTGAGGCTGGGAATTCTACCAGCAATGCCTCCCTTCCTGGAAACAACACCTCAAACGGCTGCAGATTGTGTGGAGACCAAAATGAAGATGTAATACGCCTACTATGCATCTGCATCGGCCTGGGAGTTGAAAGGAGACAGTTTTAAAGCAGCCCCTGATTGCAAGTCAGGTTCGATCATGCAGGGAGGCGGTAAAAGCCTGTTTTGAGGGCTGCAACATTGGCCTTGCATGAAGCCTTGTCCGGTTTATGAGGGAAGAGAAAACACAAAGTTAAGCCTGGAAGGTCCACAAGTTTCTGGTCTTCGACCCATGTCATCTGGTTCATGAGACAAGCACAACATCGCCGACCATTATGACCTTGACCCGATCCACGCCTACTGCAATGGTCCCCAAGCTGTCAGCAGCCAGCCTGGGTCAGCTCACAGTTCATCAACCTTAAAATGTTCTATAAACATTTCCTCACAGGGCGCAACTAACTACGAGATCAATTGTTTTTGATGAACTGCCTCTCCTATCAGTTTTTATTCTTCCGCAATTTTTATAGGATCACCGCACATCCATAATCTCTTTTAGCATTATTTAATGATGAAGCTGCTTTCTGTGAATATATGTTTTATCTGTTTGCGAAGATTTTAATTAATCATGCAATAAAGCAATTATTATTATTACTAATATTCTTGAATCCCTGGGGGCAACAGCAAAATTGTCGCTGGGTCCCCATAATTGAGAAAGCGGTCACATGCCTGCTTTCAGGTGCAATGTTTTGACAGAAAAACCCTTTTGAAATATCTAATGTGGTTTTATATTTTTTACGCACAATGTTATTCATCAATGCTGCACTATGTGCGTTTTGTACTGCAAATGTTTTGCAACAGGAGTTTAAGTGTCTGTAATCCAATACTAGACGATATGAATTATCTTGTTTGGAGACAGGAAACAAAGGATTGTTCATTTACGAGTGCATGTTTTAATCACCCCTTGGTATTCAAGTTGATTTAAAATCTCCCTGACTAGTTTTTTTGCTTCTTGCTTAACTGGATACTGCCTTTGTGCAGTAGGTTGATTTTTTAACTGTATTTTATGGTGCGGAGAGTCCTTATCCCATCCTACATGATTTTTATATAATGCTGGAGCCTGAGCTACGGCCCATTTTCTGGCATATGTGTGTTTTTTTATTAATTGGAATGTGATTTGAGAAGGCTGGCATAATTATCTCTTCGCCATGTGGGCACTCCCTGACAAATTCAGGTGCCCAGTCTTGTTCAGCTAGAAGAATGTCATAGCCCATAGAGAGCCTCTCCCAAAAGAGTGCTCTTATTTTTCTAGTTATGTCCCCCTCCATCCGGAGTGTTACTTCATATAACTTGTGGGGTACACTAACCCTGGTGTCGGCAGTTTCAACTTGAATGGATTTATTCAAGTCCACTGTCTCCAGATGATCCTTCAAGATCTTGCGAACTATGGTGACTTCTGCTGCGCTGTCTAGCATTGTCTGAGCCCACTCCCCGTTCTTGAGTTGTGTCCTCATGATCCTCGGCATGTCTGATCTTTATGCTTGCTACCTTCTTTTTGGTGAATTGAGTTTTTTTACTTTGTTGAACGTGTTCTTTGTCTTTGGACTTGACGCGTTCTTCCTTGTGTTCTGACCTTCCTCTTCTTTTCGATTTCTGCGAGGAAGTCTGAAAAGATCAAGAGGGACGTGTATCATTATCTTGATATCTATCAGGTTTTCTTAAAGTATCCCTATTTCTAAGGTTATACCTTTTTTCAGAGGGTACCCGTTGGGGAGAACTTCCTCCCCGTTGGGGAGATCTTCCTCTGGACTGAGAACGTTTCTCTTTGGGAAGAGTCTGTTTAGTGTTTTCCCACTTCTTTTTAGGAGTAGTGAGATTATTTTTAATAAAAACTTTTTCAGGATTTTCAGTTAGTTGGGGTTTTAACGGTTTCCCACCCAAACTATCTCTACCTAGTTTTTCATAAGATTTTTCAATAATTCTAGCAAGCTCATATGGTTGGTCTGCTATATCTGTTTCTTTTAACTTTTGACGGATTGCCACGGATGCTGCTTCACCTTTAATGTTGGCTAATAATATAGCCGAGACCTGTATGAAATCTTTCAGTAATTTCATACCTAGTTTTAAGGCCGGTTCTGGATCGTATTCATTCTGAATCTGTCTTAGAACGTCTGGTATTACTGCCATGGACGGTACACCATGTGTTTTTGTGTAGATTGAAGCAAAGACTGTACCCCAAGTGTCAAAGTCCTCCACATGTGGTGCTATCCCCATTGGTAAACAGATTGTCAGAATTCTGTGTTTTTCATGAGGCGTACTATCAGGAAATACTGCCTCTATTTGGGTAATTTTTTGAGCTAACCAGAACGGAATTTGTTCCCTTTTTGCAGGTAATTTACCAATGACTGATTGTATAGTATGTGGTGTAATTTTGCTTGTGTTCCCCTGATACGGGGTGTGCTGTGGAATTTTTATGCGGTACAAAAGGGGGTGGTGATGGACGGAGCATCTGAATCAATCAAACACTCACACCCAGTCAAAAGATCTGGGTTTAATCCATCACCGTTCTTTAGCCCACTCTGCCACCCCAGTTCAGACATGGCTATATGCAAATCAGTCTGACCCTGTGCCTCATGGGAACAGCCCAGCCCGAACTGCCAAGCTCTTCCCTGGACCGGAAACAAGCTTCCGAGGACCGGTTTCTGGCATTCCAGCCGTCTTCAGCCCGGCTTGCTTGAATCCAGTGGCAAAGTGAACAAGGGACTCACGTCTGAGCATACCCTGCCACACTTATTGCGGCCAAAAGCGGTACAAAAGGAGGTGGTGATGGACAGAGCATCTGAATTTTTATAGCAGGTTGGACAGTTAAAATCCACATGACATATTGAACCAATTGTCTGTATATTTTAATTAATTGTTTTAGCTGAGCTAACAGTTCTTTACCTGTCATTTTTTCTACGTCAGGATGTGGTGTATAGCTGGCTAGTACCGGCCATGTAGCTCCTGATCTACCTAGTGGACCGAGCCTGGTGATGTGATTTTCATGTTGTAGGGCGCCATTAAACCAGAGCTGATGCTCTTGGTAAGTTAGTGGAATTTCAACGTCCTCGAAAGGAACATATTCCGCTGGAGGTTCCTCTGCTTTGTTTTAGTGAAACTCCTGTGTTACTGGATTTGCTTGTGGAAAAGTAATCCATGAATAGAATACCTCTGTCTGCCGATATTCATGTGCCTCTATCACAAATATAACTTTACCACCTCTCGATGATACCCCATTTTCTATAGGTTTTATAGTTATGGTTTTCCTTATATTTGCCGGGATGATTATAGCATCTTCGTCGTTTTCATTAAACCCTGTAACGTCTAAACCCAGTTGGTTCGCACCAACTGCAGCTCCACCGGTTGCGTTGTTGTTGCCGTTAATCAACATTGTTTAATGAAAGTTTGCAGAACAAGTTTCAAGGAAACAAAGATTAGGTGCACAATATTTTGGAACACTGTATCCTTCAACGTTGAATAAACCAAAAACTAATACATAGGATTTTTGTCCTACTCAGTTTTGGCGGATATTATCCTTTTACCCACTCCAGACGTCTATTGGATTATTTTACGGGAAAAATGGGTCTGTGTGAAAAGCACAACTGAGTTACTCTAGTATCTAGCATTAAATTATCGCCTTACCAAAAGTTGGGCGCTGTGTAGTGTAGTTGCTATATTCCCAATAGGCTCAGCGCATAGGAATAATATATACTGTAGTTTAGACGTAGGACTGAGGTCGACTAGGTCTCTACTGAATATATTAATTGTGAGTGTCAGCTAGCTCAGAGGTCACTAGAAACTTTCTCGAATAAACAAGAAGGGATTAGTTTCTGACAACTGCATAAACATGACAACTTTGTTTCCCAAGAATAAGAAATCAATCTCTAGAGTCGCGGAAACAATAGATAGCTATTTTACTCAGTCAATCGTGCATGCTTAGTTTCACCAGAGGTGCTGAGAAAATAGAGAGACGGGCGTTTTTAATAAAAGGTATTTATTGAATAGTCTTCTTTCTCAAGCATAGGAAATGTACTGCTACAATAGTAATACTGGTTATAAAGTTCAAGGCATATAATACGAACAGTATTATAAAGTAGTACTGTAAAAGCATGATATGGTTTCTAAGCCATAAGTTGCCTAAAATGTATAAAATACATACAGTGATAAAATAATGACTAAAAGTACTCAACTGGTGCTTCTAAAATACGCCTACCCCGGTGTACCTAACCTAAGTCTAGTACAAGGGAAGAAGTAAGTGAGGAGTAGCTTAAGTTTAGTAGTTCTCTGCCAAGAATCTATTCCAAGAATTCTCTAAGGGTCTAATCAGCTCCATACCTTGGTTTTAGAATGAAGGAGGTCTTGTATCTCTCTCTCAGGACTCGATTTCCCAGATACCCGCAAGGGTAAGCCGGAAACACTGGAGCTGGATTTCTCGGCAAGAGAAAAGACAGTGTCTCTCAGTGCGTCAGCTGGAAGGTCGGCTTCCTTCTGCACTTGCTGCTGCAGGGCGTCGGGCAAGTAGTTAGTCGATCTGCTCCAAAACCACTGTGTGTTTGTCTGGGCAACTGTAGGCATATTTATACCATGAAGGTGCTGAGTTTGACGTATGATTGGACTTAATATAGTCACTCTAAGACTCAATTCTTTGAAAACTTCAGGAGTTCTTGGATAAATCAATATTCAAGCAGGGGGAAGTCCCTAGCTGCTGAAGGCGGGTTTTTCCAAGAAATCGTTGTGGATTCTCAGAACTTAGTGGAAGTAGCCATGCCGTATTTGGGCTGCAAGGTTCAGGCCAAATATGGTACTGATTTCTATGCCTATATAAGGATTTGTTAATGCATACCTTTATAAGGGCATGAATCTGGAAAATTTACACTAGGGTCCCAGATTCGTTTACAACAGCCCATAATCTCCACAACTGTTTTGTGTCGGACAAGGCTATTGGACATTAGCAGCACTGAAGGCACATCTGCAAAATCATAATGGTTCTTTCAACATCATTATATGAGCGTTATCATAACAATAGGATTAACTCGTGATTAGTTAAAATGAGAAGCATTGTGTTAGGCAATTTGGTCTTTTAAACCCAAGCTATGCATAATTGTTATTTGTAAGTATGAGTGTCGTTTGTGTATGCTTTTATGCTTTTGTAACATTTGCACCTTGCACCAGGGATCCTATTATGTAAAGGGTGCACTTTCCATGTTTGTGCCAGGCACACATTAAAAGAGGTGAGCCAGGCGCAAGCAGGGAACATGTGCCCTATTACATGGAAAGCGCTGCCAGGGCCGCCAACAACTCACCCTGCTCCCAGGCAGTGTTTTCACAGTGCAGGCAGCCGCCTGCACTTTTAAAGGAAATTAGAGATCCCCTTGCAGGCGAATGCAGTAAGTGACTGCACCTGCCTGCAAGGCGATGTCTGAGGGGTTCAAGGGACCTCCTTTCCCACCTCCAGAGGGCTGCAATCAGGGGGCACATTGACATTGCGCCACCTGAGAGCATCTTGGCATCTGCGCCCGCATCTGTAATAAGGTGCGGGCAGAGGCAAAGGGATTACCTCATTTTGCATGGGGCAACGCCCCATGCAAATGGAGAAATGCCCTCTTGAGGGAGCACTGGCACTGTATGCAGGCCAGCGTTTTCAGTATTACAGAAGGGGCCCCAGAAGCACCTGTGGCCCCCTCTGTAATACCAAAGTGCCCCAGGATTGTGCAAAGGGGGCGCAAACTAGTGTAATATGGCCCAAGGTGTTCCCTCTCCTGTTACAACAAAATCCATCCCTTCGCTTGCGGTGCTGTTTGCGGCGGCTGGTAGCTTGGTGTGAGTCTCCAGCTGAGAGGGTCCGACCCTCAGTGCACAGCCACTTTTTACTGCGATTGTTCTGTTTGTGAATGGCGTTTGCACAATTACTGAACAGATTCTGCTGCTCTTTGTGAGAAAAGCATGCACTGTTGGCTCTGTGAGGGAAGCATACACTAGTAATGTACAGAGTATATCTACTCTTTGGGAGGGAAGCTTGAATTGCTGATGCTGTGACTCATGCTTGCAGAATTACTGCACAGACTGCCTCTGCCCTTTGAGAGAGAAGCTTGAACTGCTGATGCTGGGGCTTAAGCTTGTAGGAGTATTACTACAGACTGCCCCAGCCCTTTGAGAGAGAAACTTGAACTGCTGAGGCTGTGGCGTAAACTTTCAGGATTACTGCACAGACTCTCTCTGTCCTTTGAGAGAGAAGCTTTGACTGCTGAGGCTGTGGCGTAAGCTTGCAAAATTACTGCACAGACTGCTCTGCCCTTTGAGAGAGAATCTTGAACTACTGATGCTGGGGCTTAAGCTTGCAAAATTAGTGCACAGACTGCCTCTGCCCTTTGAGAGAGATTCTTGAACTGCTGATGCTGGGGCTCAAGCTTGCAAAATGACTGCACAGACTCCCTCTGCCCTTTGACAGAGATTCTTGAACTGCTGATGCTGGGGTTTAAACTTGCAGGATTACTGCACAGACTCCCTCTGCCCTTTGACAGAGATTCTTGAACTGCTGATGCTGGATTTTAAGCTTGCAGGATTACTGCACAGACTCCCTCTGCCCTTTGAGAGAGATTCTTGAACTGCTGATGCTGGGGCTTAAGCTTGCAGGATTACTGCACAGACTGCTTCTGCCCTTTGAGAGAGAAGCTTGAACTGCTGATGCTGGGGCTTAAGCTTGCAGGATTACTGCACAGACTGCCTCTGGCCTTTGAGAGAGACGCTTGACCTGCTGATGCTGTGGCTTAAGCTTGCAGGATTACTGCACAGACTGCCTCTGGCCTTTGAGAGAGACGCTTGACCTGCTGATGCTGTGGCTTAAGCTTGCAGGATTACTGCACAGACTGCCTCTGCCCTTGAGAGAGATTCTTGAACTGCTGATGCTGGGGCTTAAACTTGCAGGATTACTGCACAGACTGCCTCTGCTCTTTGAGAGAGATTCTTGAACTGCTGATGCTGGGGCTTAAGCTTGCAGGATTACTGCACAGACTGCCTCTGCCCTTTGAGAGAGACGCTTGCACTGATGTTGTGAGAAAGCTTACAAGATTACAGCATAGGCTATATTTTCCATTTGCCAATGAGATGCACTGTTGATGCTGAGATGGAAGCTTGCACTTAATGCACCGACTATTTCAGCTTTTTGTGAACAAGATCCGCGGATGATGCTGTGAGGAAAGTTTATACTATTAATCCACTGACTATATCTCTCCTGAGTAATGGAAGCTACTTCTGCAATTTCACTTCTCAAACGCCATTTGGTGAGTTATTGAATTGTAAAACAAGCATTGGAAAAGCCAATTCGTTCCTTGCCAAGCATGTGATTCATTTATGTTTTTTGCAAACATATGCAGTTTAAAAGACAAAAAGTAAAAATGCTGCAAATAAACAGGTGGCCTGAATATGTTTCACAAAAATTAAGAAAAAAATGACCCTTTTCAAAAATAAATTACAAAATAAAAGAGAAGAAAGCAGATATTTGCCCACCTGCCTTGCCAGGGAAGGGGACTACTTTTTAGGTGAATGTGTACAAGTGAATAAGTCAGAGGTAAAAATTACTATTCCCACTCCTGTGGGTGCAACAGTAGGGAAAGCGATGGATAGCGTAGGGGTTAAAATTACTATTCCCACTCCAGTGGGTGCAACAGTAGGGAAAGCGTTGGATAGCGTAGGCGTTAAAATTACTATTCCCACTCCAGTGGGTGCAACAGTAGGGAAAGCGTTGGATAGCGTAGGGGTAAAAATTACTATTCCCACTCCAAAGAGTGTAACAGTAGGGAAAGCTCTGGATAGCATAGGGGTAAAAATTACTATTCCCACTCCAAAGAGTGCAACAGTAGGGAAAACATTGGATAGCGTAAAGGTTAAAATTACTATTCCCACTCCAGTGGGTGCAACAGTAGGGAAAGCGTTGGATAGCGTAGGGGTAAAAATTACTATTCCCACTCCAGTGGGTGCAACAGTAGAGAAAGCGTTGGATAGCGTAGGGGTTAAAATTACTATTCCTACTCCAGTGGGTGCAACAGTAGGGAAAGCGCTGGATAGCGTAGGGGTTAAAATGACTATTAATTAATTAACAATTAACAATTTTAATTAATTTACATAATTAATTAATTATTATTAAATTACTTCCCACCCTATCCCCCTATAAACTCACAACCCACTACAGAAAATAATTTACTAAATATTAATTCTTTATCAATTAAATATTTATAATTAATTACCAATTATATTTTAATTAATTACCAATAAATAATTAATTCACAATTATTATTAATTTACATAATTAATTAATTATTAATAAATTACTTCCCACCCTATCCCCCTATAAACCCACAACCCGATACAGAAAATAATTTACTAAATATTAATTATTTATCAATTAAATATTTATAATTATTTACCAATTATATTTTAATTAATTACCAATTATTAATTAATTAACAATTATTATTGATTTACATAATTAATTAATTATAACAAAATTACTTCCCACCCTATTCCCCTATAAACCCACAACCCGCTACAGAAAATAATTTACTAAAAATTCATTATTAATCAATTATTATTTTTTACCAATTCTATTTTAAATATTTCCCCATTAATAATTAATTAACAATTATTATTAATTTACATAATTAATTATTTATAATTAAATTACTTCCCACCCTATTCCCCTATAAACCCACAACCCGCTACAGATTTATATTACACAAGTGGGGGTCCCGCAAGGTTCCATCTTAAGCCCCCTCCTGTTTAACATCTTTATGGCCCCCCTGGCGGTGACGGCGGTGTCTTTTGGCGCCCGGATTGTCAGCTATGCTGATGACACCCAGCTTCTCTTTGTAAGTAACAGAGATGGTCAGTTTGATGGTGGCCAGGTCAACGGATGTTTGAGTGCTATTTTTGAGTGGTTTGGATGCCACGGGCTGAAGTGCAACGCCGACAAGTCGGAGTTGCTCTTCTTTGGCTGTACATCTGAACCCGACTGGAAAACCTGGTGGCCGAAAGACATGTCCCCTCCCACTAGTTCGTCTGAGAAAGCCAAAAATCTGGGAGTGGTGATTGACAACAAGCTATCTTTCGGACCACATATTTCATCTCTCACTGGGAAATGTTTCGGCATCCTGCGGATGCTTCGCAAATTTCTCCCCCTAGTCTCTATCCAGCACAGAAAAATTATTGTCCAGGCACTGATCTGCTCTAGGCTGGATTATGCAAACATTCTGTTTCTGGGACTTCCCAAATACCTGGTCAGGCGTTTGCAAATCGCCCAGAATTCTGCAGCCCGAGCCATTTTTGGCCTTCCAAGGAAAGCCAGAGCCACGGATCTTCTCGCCACACTGCATTGGCTACCAGTTGCAAAAAGGATTTTATTTAAAACACTGACCACGACTTTCAAGGCCTTGCATGGCATAGGCCCCAAATATATCTCCAAACGACTGTCTTGGTATATCCCTCTCAGATCTCTTAGATCCTCGTCCCTATCAAAAATGAGTGTTCCCACTATCAAACGGGCAAGAGTAGGAGGCCGGTCTTTTCGGCACTTAGCCCCTCATGCATGGAATGATCTTCCAATCTCCTTAAGACAGACTTCCAGTCTTCTGTCTTTTCGCAAGGCCCTTAAGACTTGGCTCTTCCCGTAATCTTTGAGGCTGTTTTTTTGTCTGTATGCCCTTTTGGTGTTATGTTTTTTTTCCCCATCTTCGGTTGGGAGTCTTCGTCAAAGCGCCGGGATACTCCAGTGGAGTGGCCGTGCGCTATAGAAGTGTACAAATAACATAACATAACATAACAATTATTAAAAAATATTAAAAACTACCTTATTTTCGATTTTTTTTGTCTATATTCTATCTAGTCGATATTATGTCTAGTCTATATTTTTGCTTCGATATTTTGGCTATTAATATCGATATTACTCGATATTTTTGTAGTCTATATTATGTCTGGTCGATATTTTGGCTAGTCTATATTTTTTACTCGATATTTTGTCCAAACGATATTTTGTATTCGATATTATGTCTGTTTACCCTTGAAAAGATGACACTGAAGTATAGTTCTATTATAATAATACACCACCTGTAAATGATTGAGTTGGCACAGGCAAGCAGCAACATTGAACAGATACTATATTTATGCTAGAGAACATAAAACTTTTAGTCTGAAGTATGAGACAAGGCAGGCGATGTTTAAAAAAACATTGGCAAAGACAAATGTTTACATAAAAGAGGCACACAAACATTACACTCACACACACGCATACACACACACACATACACACACACCATGAACAGCAGCAGTGAAATTCTGAAAAAAGGTACATCACAGGCAGCTGCCAAAGTGCAAGCTTCACTGTCACGCACACAAGCATACAATAGGCATCAGTAAAAGTGCAACCTTTCCTACCATACATCATAGGTAGATCGCAGGCAGCCGCAGAGGCGCAAACTTTCCTGTGATGCACACAAGTACACTACAAGTACCATTAAAAGTACAACAATTCCTGCCACGTGCAACAGGTACATCGCATGCATCTGCAGAGGTGCAAGCTTCCCTGTCAAACACCCAGCAGGCCAGTCGCAGCTGGCAACTACTCAAAGTGGTGAGGCGGGAAAATGGGTGGGTGCTGTGCCCACTCGAGGAAAATTGGCATGCCTGCAATAAACATTAACTAAATTGTCAACATGCATTACATTATTGTTTCAAAGTTAAAATGTTTACATTTAATGTTAATGTAATGCATGTCGGAGATTTAGTGTACATCGAATAAAGTATAAATAACATTCACTTAACTTGCTACACATCCATACTCCAGTCCTGGTGTTCTTCTCGTTGCCCAGCACGAGCCCCATCCACCTCCCCTAACCAGTCCAGACTCTGCTCTCATGCTGTTTACCAGCATGAGAGAAGCACCAGGATTGCATGGAGCAGGCTTTCTCAATGCTCCCAAAGGCACTGGAGGTCTGTGCTTGCACTCCACCCAGCTGTCTAAGACAGCTTAGGTTTGAGAGGTTTAAATTGCGCATGTCTGGCTGGCCATTGCATGACAGCCAGCCAAAGTGACAATCTTGTTGCGTGTTTATCTAGGTTCCTGATCGATACTGTGACCTTATGCCCCTATTCGGCTATAAATCCATTTATTCCCTATATTGGCATAACCGTTCAAGTGCGATTTTCTGAAAAGTCATCTCTGGCCTCACACGAACAGAGCCACATTCCAGCATAGTTCTCTCTGCCACTTCCTTTGCGACCAATTAGTGCAATGACAGAGCAGTAGTCACTATCTGATATTCCTAGATAACACTCCGAGTTCTTCAACAAGATAAAAACTCAGCAAACCTGGAAATCCCCGCATGCTATGTTTTGATTAGTAATGGAACTCTAATGAGCAACTGATAACTATCACTTCCTAGTGACATCTTTAATTGACGTCTTATGTCCAGCAAACTTGCGTCAAACCCGGCACCTGTCAGGTATAAATACTACCAACGTTGCCTTAAGCAATGTGAGCTGCAAGCTACTGTTGCTGATGCTGGCTGCCTGCAAGACCCCGTGTTGGTAAATCTAGCACTCTGTCGCTGCAGCCTGCTATCCTGTGGTGGTGAAGCTGCTGATACCATTATCGCCGCTAAAGCGCGAACTATGGTACAGTACGCTTAGGAGCTGAACAGCCGTCCCTCTGCGAAGACATCCAGCAGATTCCAGCTGCCCGCGGACGCTGTCCCCCCTCCTTCCTCGACGCGCTGAAGAGAAGCCGCTGCCTTTCTCGTGCAGAGAAATCCAGCCCCGGCGTTTCCGGTTTACCCTCGCGGGTGACTGGGATATCGAGAGAGACCCCTGAAGGAGATACCAATCCTCCATCATTCTATTCAGAGGTATGGTGTTGACTAAACCCTTAGACGAGAATTCTTGAAACAAACCTTGGCAAAACCAACTTAACTTAAAGCTACTTACTTACTCCCCTTTCACGTGTTAGGCTTAGGTCAGGCACACTGGGGTAGGCTTAGTTAGAAGCACCAGTTGAGTATGTTAGCCTAATGTATATATGACTGTATATATGTTTTATTACTTTTAAACCATTGTATGGCTAAGAAACCATATCAATGCTTTTACAGTTCTATTTCGCAATACTTATCTTACTGTACGTACTTTTTATAATAACAATTATTGCAATTGTGGCAATACATTTCTCTTGTACGAGAAGAAAGACTGTTCAATAAATGTTAACCCTTTATTGACAAACGCCCGTCTCTCTATTCTCTACATCTCGTGAAAGTAAACTGCACTAGACTGACTGAGTGAAATACATGTCTATTGTTTCACACGACCCTAGAGATTGACTCTTGATCTGAGGAGCAAAGTTGTCATGTTGCACGGTTGTTGGAAAGCTGAATCCCTTCTTGTCTGTGCCAAGGAAGCTGATCACTTCCTATGCAGAGAAGAAAGTTTCCAGTGACCTCTGAGCTAGTTGGTAACACAACCCAATTAAGTTTAGCATAGTCAGTGGAGGCCTGGAATATCCGCAGTTCCACGTCGATACTACTGTTTATGTTATTCCAATGCGCAGGGCCTAGTGGGAAACTAGGAACTACACTACATGGCGCCCTAACGTTTGGTAAGGCGATAAACTAACGCAAGACAGTTAGAGTAACTCAGTCGTGCATATTTCACACAGACCCCTTTCTCCCGTAAATACTCCAATAGACGTCTGGAGTGGGTGAAAGGTAAAAATCCGCCCGACCTTAGTAGGAAGAGATTCCTATGTAAAGCTCTGGTTTATTCAACGTTGAAGGATACAGTGTTCCAAAATATTGTGCATCTAATCTTTGTCTCCTTGGAGACCTACTCTGCAAAGCCTGCATTTTTAAACAAAAAAAATGACAGACAGTGAAGAAGAAAGGGAAGCAGTTAGACTGGCAGCCCAACTAATAGAGGAAGACTCGAGTCTCCTACAGATTGATCCGAATGCTATTATCATCCCGGTCCACTTAAGAAGATCTATAACGTTAAAACTTATAGATAACGGACTGACACCACAAGGTGGTACAGTAATTTTCGTGATAGAGGCTCACGAGTATCGGCAGACAGAGGTATTCTATTCATGGATAAACTTTCCAGCGGTAAACGCTAGAACAAAAGAGTTTCACTATTACAAAATAGAGGAACCTCCGGGAGAGTACGCTCCTTTCGAGGAGATTGAAATCCCACTTAAATTTCAAGAGCACCTGCTCTGGTTTAATGGCGCCCTAAAACATAATGATCACATTACCAGGCTCGGTCCACTAGGTAGACCAGGAGCAACGTGGCCGGTTCTAGCCAGCTACACACCACATCCTGACATTGTAAAAATGTCTAGAGAAGAGCTGTTAGTACAGCTAAACACATTAATAAAAATACATAGGCAATTAGTCCAATATGTAATGCGGACTGCAACAGTCCAGCCAGCTGTTAATACACCACAGCTGACCCCTCATCAGGGGAACACAAATAAAATTACACCACAGAACATACAGTCATGTCTTGGTAAAACACCCGTAAAACGGGAACAAATTCCTTTCTGGTTAGCACAGAAAATCACTCAAATAGAGGCAGTATTTCCTGATACTACCCCTATTGAGAAACACAGAATCTTGACCATCTGCCTTCCTATGGGAATCGCACCACACGTGGAGGACTGTGACACTTGGGGTACAGTCTTTGCTTCCATTTACACAAAAACACACGGTGTTCCGTCTATGGCGGTAATACCAGAAGTGCTAAAACAGATTCAAAATGAATTCGGTCCAGAGCCCGCTTTAAATCTAGGTATGAAATTACTGAAAGACTTCAAGCAGGTCACGGCTATATTATTAGCCAACATTAGAGGAGAAGCAGCATCTGTGGCGATTCGCCAGAAGTTGAAGGAAACAGATATAAAAGATCCTGTTGAGCTTGCAAAAATCATAGAAAAATGCTATGAAGAATTAGGTAGAGACAGCTTGGGTGGGAAACCGGTAAAGCCCCAACTGCTCGAAAATCCTGAAAAATTATTTATTAAAAATAATTCAAATACTCCTAAAAAGAGCTGGGATGGAAATAAACAATCCACTCCCAAGGAAAAAGTTTTCCAGTCCAGAGGAAGGTCTCCTCGACGGAGGGAAAGAACTCCGACTCGAGAACGCCAGTCTCCCCAGAGGGAGCCCTCTGAGAAAAGATATAACCCTAGAAATAGGGATAATCTGAAAAAACCTGATAGATATCAAAGTATTGATACACGTCCCTCTCGATCTTTTCCACAGAATTCGGAAAGAAGAGGACGGTCAGACCCAGGAGAGCACACCAAGTCCAAAGACAAGGAACCTGCTCAAAATAAGAAATCTCAATTTCAGAAAAAGAAGGTAGCCAGTATTAGAGTAATCAACCATGCCGAGAATACTGAGGACACAGTTGAAAAACGGGGAGTGGGCATTGACAATGTTGGACAGTGCAGCAGAAATCAGTATAGCGCGCAAGATCTTGATGAGTCATCTGGAGACAGTGGACACGAATGAATACATTCAAGTTGAAACTGCCGACGCCAGACTTAGCGAGCCCCATAAAATATATGAAATAACATTGCGTATAGAGGGTGATAAGACTAGGAAAATTAAGGGTCTATTTTGGGATAAGCTCTCAAAAGGCTATGATATTCTGTTAGCTGAAAAAGATTGGCCCCCAGAGTTTGTCAGGGAGTGCCCTCGTGGCGAAGAAGTGATTATGCCTGCCTTCTCGAATCACATTCCGATTCACAAAAAATATACATATGCAAGGAAATGGGAAGTGGCCCAGGCACCTGCATTATATAAAAATCATGTAGGATGGGATGAGGATTCAACGCCTCACAAAATCCAATTAAAAAGTGAACCGACTGCCCAACGGCAGTATCCCATAAAGCAAGAAGCTAAAAAACAAGTCAGGGAGATCTTAGATCAACTTGAGTACCAGGGGGTGATTGAAACATGCACCTCTCAAATGAACAATCCTTTGTTTCCTGTCTCCAAGCCAGACAATTCATATCGTCTAGTTTTGGACTACAGACACCTTAATACATGTTGCAAAACTTTTGCAGTACAAAACTCGCATAGCGCAGCCCTAATGAATAACATAGTTAGGAAAAAATATAAAACGACATTAGACATTTCTAATGGTTTCTTTTGTCAAAACATTGCACCAGAAAGCAGATATTTGACCGCTTTCTCTGCATTTAGGTCGCAGAAAAAATTCTGTCGACTCCCACAGGGGTTCAAGAACAGCCCAGGACTATTCTCAGCTAGGGTAACAGAGTTACTACAAATCTATGATGATGAAGCATTGTCTTACGTAGATGATATTTATCTCACAGACGACGACTTGGATACTCACTTGAAAAGAGTGAACACCATTATACTTGGGTTTGCAGCAGAGGGTTACAAATTCAACTTTAAAAAGTCCCGAATTGCCCATCTGACAGTACTGTTTTTAGGGTACGAATTATCAAGTGAAGGGAAAAGCCTAGCGGACAACTTCTTAGAGAAGTGCGCTGTACTCCAAGCTCCAAAAACGCTGAAGAATTTACAATCCATACTAGGTTTTCTGAATTTCGGAAGAACTTACATTCTAAATTACGCAGAGAGGGTTAAACCTCTCTACGAACTAATTAAACCTGATTTTAAACAAATCAATTGGACTCAAAAACACACAGAAATTTTGAGATCACTGCAAACAGACATGTTAGCAAAAACTAAATTAGATACACGTGACAACACACGTGATCTTGTAATCCGAGTCATCCCAGGAAGATGCGGATTCACGTACCTGACCTCTAATGAGGGAGAAAAGGTACCTATTTCAATTAAATCTCACTTGTACACACAAGCAGAAAAAACATTCAGTCACACAGAAAGAACTGTGAAAGCAGTGCAAATCGCATTGGCAAATGAACGAGAACTAGCACACGGCAAACGGATTATTATCCTTACAGCGGAATCCGCCTTCGAGGCGCTATTCAGCCCAGTAAACCTGCCTACAGTGTCACTGGATCCGAAATGGATACAGTGCATAGATTCTCTAGGAGCGGAAGATGTGAAATACTATTTCGCACCGCAACTCGAAGAACTGAATGATTTAGAATATGAAGAAGAATATCCTCTGCCAATCGAAATTCTGCCTCTCCCACTATACGCCTGTATAATCTACACAGATAGCTCTGTATAGCATTTCAACGTAGAGAGCAAATCCTACAATGCAGCGTGTGCGATCATTAAAGGTCGTTGGCTGTGCGGTAAATTCAGACCGAAAGTAACAAAAACTGAATCTGTAAGAAACTGTTCGGTTCAAAGAACTGAAATCAGATCTTTAAAGATGGCGCTCGAAAATGCAGAACGTGAATTCCCGACACTTATAGTGTGCGATTCTCATTTTTGCGTCAACTCTTACAACAATAAACTGCAGAGTTGGATCGAAAATGACTACAAAGATGACACAGGTGCCACAATAAAGCATAAATTGCTCTGGAACGAGGTAGCTCTTTTACACAAAGAACTACAAAAGACTCACGTGATTCACGCACAGAGTCTTCAGCGTGATGGCGTTCACGTTGCAGGGAATTCATTGGCTAATACAGCCAAAGCGGAAGCAACTACACCGCCTTCCGGAGCCACAAAAAAGCGTACAGATAAATACATAGATGGGGAAACCATGCTGGCAGTAAAAACGACCGTAAAAGGCGACTGTGCAGCACTACCCGTAAACTATCCACTCAATTATGCATACATAATCGATGCAAACTCCGTTCCTTTTGCTCGAATCCCTGGAGTGGGGGACAGAGTAATTCCAAACAGGAGCAGGAGGGGCTTCCTCTTACTGGAAGCACACATGGGGTTGGGTCTGAGACACCAAACAATCAAAGCCTCTCTGAAAGAATTACAATCAGAGTACTGGTGGCCAGGAATGAGTATAGATATTCAATGTTTTGCTCAAAATTGTGAAGACTGCAACAGAGATCGCAGTAATGAACAGGCCAGTGTAGTTTCAGGATCCCTTCTAGACAGCATAAGGCGGTCTATCTGCGCAATCAAAGAAGAGAAGCGCGTCCCAGTGTAAACCATTAAGACGAAAAGCACTTAAAAAATGAGGCCTCCAGCGCTCGGCTGACGCTAGAACAGTTATAAAAGATTTGCGAGTCTATATCGGCACATACGCAATTACCACGTTCCATTCTGACCAGGGTCCTGCTTTCAGCTCTCGAGCTTATAAGGAGGCCATGGCTAGCATGGGAATTGGGTTGCGGTATTCTTGTCCGTCATACCCCGGAAGGGAATAGTGTGGTAGAAAGAAAAAACCGTGACATAAAGCAATCTATAACAGCGAAGGTATTAGGTTCAGGCGCTGGGTGGGTCAAACATTTAATAAGTGTCCAGACTAGTCTTAACAACATGCCAAGAAATTCTCTAAAAGGTTTCAGCCCATACGAACTATTGTTCGGAATTAGAATGCGAGTTCAGGACCTCGATAGTCAGATGTCAGTGGTACAAGAAGAAACAACGCACTTTGATGTAAAAGATCGTTTGGCTGTTTTACAGGAACTGAATGAAACAAGAAAATCATTAAGCAACATAAAGTTAAAGCAACAGCCAAGTACCACTGACGAGGCACCACCCGCAACAGCCCCAGCAAGGCCGGTCTGGATTCCAAAGATTGGGGATCTAGTCAGAGAAAAGATCGCGGTGAAGAAGGAATTTGGGCCTTCTTACAGAAAAGCAGTACCTGTCTTAGCAGTCATCGGAACAAGATCAGTTGTGCTACCGCCCCTTGCTGGTAAAAAGGAGAACAGAGTTGTGTCTATCGATCTGGTAAAACCACAAGCATGTGGCCTATAATCAACAGTAGGCCCAGTGGACTCCCAAGAAACAACAGAATACCCAAACTTGCAACAATCCAAGAGGTTCAAACTGAAAGACTAATCACATTCGATCAGCCTGCAGTGCACAATGAAGGACTATGCAATAATGCCATGGAACTCGTGCCTCTTGAAACACAGATTGAAACAGTTCATCAAGAAACAACACCGGTCTACAATGATGTGGCATCAGAAAGTGCTACCGAGAGACAGATTGAAAGAACAATCCCATCAATTGACAGAACTGCCTCTGGTTATTTCATCAACTTCGACAACTTCTCTGAAGATTTAAGTGCCCCCGAAGTGATGCCAAAAACAAAAAAGTATTCTAAAGAAAATACAACAGGACTCCTTCAACAAATCAAAGAACTATATCTGGATTCACCGTTGATTGAGCATTGGATTATCTCAGGGGTATTCATACTCCTACTATGCCTAATTTTAGTTTTAATTTTAGGGAAGTTTATTACAATTGAATGGACACAGCAAGTCAGAACATCAACCTAGTCCTGAAACCACACAGATCACCCCACGTGAAGAAAATAGAACTGTCAACAGTAAATGTCACAGCAATTCCAATACCTGGTGGGGTAGTATGGGAGAAAACAGACTATGAGATATATGGTCCGGTCGAAATCCTGAAGTATCCTCATCAACTAAAGGTTTCCTTAAGTGACTTTGTGACGCCTAGTACATTCTCTGATGATTGGGACTTTAACAGTATTAATGACATGATGTCTGATTTAGTAATGTCAGCTAGATTCACAGATCATGATTATTTACAAGGTTCATCTAGTTATGAGCAGTTATTCTGTTACACCCACTATGGGGATCATTACTTGCATAAATCTGCACAGCCTAGAAATGTTTTTATGTATAATCAATGGGAACATTGTGCTACACCACCTAAAAGCAGTTCTAAAGCATTTTTTGAGAAATTCAAATACTTCTCAGGGTTTAACACCAGTGATGCAGAAACGTTTTATTATAAACTGTTAGATAAAACAGGAATGAAAACAATGCTGACAAATTCTAAATTGATATATTCAGAAGCATTTTATGACAAAATGATGACATTTGGTTTTGATTATTGGAAAAATAATATTGAAACGAAAACGATTTGGGGTACAAAAGATTGGCAGGTGCAAGGCATAGAAGCACTATTTAGAACCTGCATGATACCTGAACAAATGTTATTTTTAAATGACACAATACACCAAACATCTTGTCTTGGCCTAGCTAAGATCAAAGACCTTAAAACACCGTCTATACCGAAGCCAATACCTGAGAATACAACCGCTGATATTGAGTTAGACGTGTCACAGATTCTAAATTTCAACAGAACAAATCCTGATTGGAAAAAGTGGTTAATCTGGCCTACAGACACAAATAGCTGTCAAGATAGATTCCTGAATAAAACACAGGGGTTAAAAATGACCAGATTAGACTCGAGATATTCCCAGAGACAACATCCAGGGATTATAACAACATACAGTGTAGGGAAACTCTGCCTTGAATGGCTAACCTCGTCCACACTGGCTGAAATTAAGCAACACTTGTCTTTGCTAAAAGATGGTGCTGATTTGCGCGACTTCATTCTTGGACCACGCAAACAGCGTCATAAGCGTTTCATAGCGACCAGTATCTATGCTGCTTACAACGAGGCTTGGAAAGTAAAGCAAATTGAAACTGCTGAAAAAATACGAGAAATTGATCGTATTAATTTGGAGAAATCCCTTTCTGTGGTAGACAATGGGTTAATGACTCTGTCTTCCAGAATATATTCGTTGGACAATATTGTATCCTCTGCCTTTGATGTGATAGACAGAGATTTGCTAATGTTACAACATGGCCAGTCTCAATTACGCTCTATTATAGAATTAGGCTGGACGCTGCAAAATCTTCGTTCAGGCTATGTGCCTTGGCGTTTAATCAACACAACGTCATTATTTTCCAGTTTTTACCTTACTGATAAACAGATCAGTTTGGCACAGAAAGGAGCAGACTATACAATCCTGAGCATCGAAAAACTCGAGAGATTACCATTGACAATGTCAGAGAGTCCTGTCATTGAATGGATAATACACGGAATTATCACAATTCCGATAACAACTTTCCGATTTAAAAAGTGCCTTAAGTACATACCTGCTGGCCAGTATGAACAATTGGGTAAAGGATATGTAAAATCCGAATGGAAATTACCATACACTCATTCTTGCTATAGTGACAGTGACAAAAATGTATTTCTTAGTGGTGAAAATTGTAAACATTCACTAAGCGGTATACTTTTGTGTCAGGGTATTAATTTACACGGAGCATGTGATGGAAATTCAAACAGTAAGAAAAGGGGGGATTACTTTCTGTGGTTATTGTATAATTCTCGTACAGTAGATCCAACCAATATTACCAGACACCTGTCGTGAAACAGTTTTTAACTTGTAAGTGTTTTACAATATCCTCAAAATTATATATACATATAAACAAAAAGTTGTATCAAAAGTCATATTTATTAAAAAAGGAAGACACAAGTGTAAATGCTAGAAAATTCATACAATATCATCATCAGTACATACATATACTTTTCTTCCAAATTTTACAGTATAAAAACATAAGAAAACATAATAAAAGAACACTGGGAAAACTCTCTCCTGTTTTCATGGAAATTCAAACAACCTTTCATGCCACCAGCTAGTCACACCTGCAACTCAGATAGAGCCCTTCTTTATGCAACTTTCGAACGGGAGTTACATTCTTAGAACGGATCACAGATGTTGTGGCCTCGTGCCAGGGAAAAGTTATCTAGTAGAAGTAACATCCATGGTCAAATGCTGTATGCAAGCATTGTTTCCGAGTGGGCCTCCAGACATAGTGACTCCCATCTGACCTCGTCTGAATCTCTATTCTGTACGAATTGATACATTAAGCAAAATGAAATCTGTACTTTTACAGACAACAGTGCCTATAACGTCATCTAAAGAGACGTATGATCTTCTAGTTGCAAGGACAGCTACTGAAGTTCATGACCTTTTATCAACAAATTGCCCCGTGCATTTCGTAGAAATGTTCAGCCAACTCCTTAACATGTCTAGTGCAACAAGCATCCCAGGCATATTTAAGACAGTCTTTTCGGGACTGCTAACACCCTTCCAGGCAATTTTGGGAATCTTTCCTAATTTTGTGCACTCCATTTTTGGCGGCATACCATTATTTTTGGGACTCGTCGCAGGGATTCTATTTTGACCCTCCTGCTACGTTATGGCAAGCCTCGGCTCAGACATAGCTCCCATGGGAATGGAAGAGACAATCCTAGCAATGCGCTACCGGGACAGGATAACTAACGTCCTTGGATTGGCCAGGCTGAGAGATCTAAACATGACCTGGTTCCTTTCATTCAGACCGATATGGCAAAATTGCATTTTACCTGTGCTACGGTGTATGCTTTGCGGCGATGAATGCGTGTTGGACATCTGTCTTTCACTTCCATCAGCAGTACCAATGGACGTCGATACTTTGCTCAGTCCAATAACGGCTCACGCATTGTGTTGTCCCCAGCGGCTACCAATCCTGATGACGGCATTCGTGGAGACTCCTGTACTACAGCCAAGTGGTAACAGTGGAGCGAGTGACAAAAGCAACATCATCCAGGTACAACGTTCTGTGAGCATTGCTGGTCCTGCCTTCGATGACAGCAATCATTCTCACACCTGCCAAGTTACAGCGCTATCTAATTTGGTTGAACTATCACCTGAATTTGTAGACCTATTCTTTGAGAGCCTGTCTGATACGATGTTCTCACCCATAGAGAAACAATAACTTTTTGAGAAGCTTTCCGACACACAGCGTTCCCATGAACTCTGAATTCGGCCTTCAGTTTTGATCAACAAAAACTGCCAAGAGCTTTGAAAATCAATTTTCTTTGAATTGGACAATTTTTCTAATATTGACCTTTTTTGGCATGAACAATTCTTTGCTTAACGTAAAAACTATTCTTAGAGAACAGAAGCTTCACACTTCTATTTCTAAACACATCTAGAGATATAAGAACATTACACCAGCCTCTAGCACACATGTTATTACAATGCATTTTTATGTGATAATTTATCTCGCCTTTTCTTCTGTCAGAGATACTTCATGTGTAATTCCTTTTGCATAATCGTTCATTGATTTCATATGCAATAATTTTTTGAATGATTACTGTGCTTTAAAAAACGTACAGTACCTAAAATTCATGTATTACAAGTACGCCTATTTCGAATGCATTTATGTATTTTGGGGTGGGCAATGTTACACATGCATCTAATTGCTTTAGTTTTAGTAATTTTGATGGACATTAACCCGTGGAGTGGGTGTTGCGTGTTTATCTAGGTTCCTGATCGATACTGTGACCTTATGCCCCTATTCGGCTATAAATCCATTTATTCCCTATATTGGCATAACCGTTCAAGTGCGATTTTCTGAAAAGTCATCTCTGGCCTCACACGAACAGAGCCACATTCCAGCATAGTTCTCTCTGCCACTTCCTTTGCGACCAATTAGTGCAATGACAGAGCAGTAGTCACTATCTGATATTCCTAGATAACACTCCGAGTTCTTCAACAAGATAAAAACTCAGCAAACCTGGAAATCCCCGCTTGCTATGTTTTGATTAGTAATGGAACTCTAATGAGCAACTGATAACTATCACTTCCTAGTGACATCTTTAATTGACGTCTTATGTCCAGCAAACTTGCGTCAAACCCGGCACCTGGCAGGTATAAATACTACCAACGTTGCCTTAATCAATGTGAGCTGCAAGCTACTGTTGCTGATGCTGGCTGCCTGCAAGACCCCGTGTTGGTAAATCTAGCACTCTGTCGCTGCAGCCTGCTATCCTGTGGTGGTGAAGCTGCTGATACCATTATCGCCGCTAAAGCGCGAACTATGGTACAGTACGCTTAGAAGCTGAACAGCCGTCCCTCTGCGAAGACATCCAGCAGATTCCAGCTGCCTGCGGACGCTGTCCCCCCTCCTTCCTCGACGCGCTGAAGAGAAGCCGCTGCCTTTCTCGTGCAGAGAAATCCAGCCCCGGCGTTTCCGGTTTACCCTCGCGGGTGACTGGGATATCGAGAGAGACCCCTGAAGGAGATACCAATCCTCCATCATTCTATTCAGAGGTATGGTGTTGACTAAACCCTTAGACGAGAATTCTTGAAACAAACCTTGGCAAAACCAACTTAACTTAAAGCTACTTACTTACTCCCCTTTCACGTGTTAGGCTTAGGTCAGGCACACTGGGGTAGGCTTAGTTAGAAGCACCAGTTGAGTATGTTAGCCTAATGTATATATGACTGTATATATGTTTTATTACTTTTAAACCATTGTATGGCTAAGAAACCATATCAATGCTTTTACAGTTCTATTTCGCAATACTTATCTTACTGTACGTACTTTTTATAATAACAATTATTGCAATTGTGGCAATACATTTCTCTTTTACGAGAAGAAAGACTGTTCAATAAATGTTAACCCTTTATTGACAAACGCCCGTCTCTCTATTCTCTACATCTCGTGAAAGTAAACTGCACTAGACTGACTGAGTGAAATACATGTCTATTGTTTCACACGACCCTAGAGATTGACTCTTGATCTGAGGAGCAAAGTTGTCATGTTGCACGGTTGTTGGAAAGCTGAATCCCTTCTTGTCTGTGCCAAGGAAGCTGATCTCTGCAGAGAAGAAAGTTTCCAGTGACCTCTGAGCTAGTTGGTAACACAACCCAATTAAGTTTAGCATAGTCAGTGGAGGCCTGGAATATCCGCAGTTCCACGTCGATACTACTGTTTATGTTATTCCAATGCGCAGGGCCTAGTGGGAAACTAGGAACTACACTACAATCTCACTTTAAACTTAAGTGCACAGCCTACCACTCCTCCCTGCTGCTGCCTCTCAGCAGCAATGGCCCAGCACCACCCTGGCACTCGGCTCATAAATATAAAATGGTAATAAATTAACTTTATAACCATTTTATTTTAAATCTCTGTGGCATTTTTTAATGGGGCATCAATCCTCCGCCCTAAAGGAGGAGCCGCTGCTGTAACAGGTACATCACAGACAGCTGCAGAGGTGCAGGCTTCTCTGTCATGCATACAAGTACAGCACAGGCATCAGTAAAGGCACAATCTTTACTGCCACACACAGCAGGTAAATTACAGTTAGCCACAGAGGTGCAGCCTTCCCTGCCACACATACAAAAGGTACATCATAGTAAGATGCTGAAGTGCAAGCTTCCCTGTAACACACACAACAGGTACTGCATAGCAAGCAGCAGTGATAGCTTTCCTTGTCTTTGAGTATCTTTGAGCGGTTATTCTTTAATTACCTTAGATTTGCTAAGCAATGCAATCGGGAGACCAAAATGAACATGTAGGTGCAGGAGGGAGATATGATTAAAACAGCTGAGAAGGGAGTTTGTGTCGCCGCTGTATATTGTGCACATCATTTGGAAGGCCCCATCTATAGTACTGTGTTCAATTTCAAAAGAATCATCTAGAAAAGTGTCTCTTTATGTTTTTCTTTTTTGTAAACAGATTGCATTGGTCTTCTTCTGTATTCAACATCAAACAGTTATGTTGAATAGAATAATCTTCTCTTCTCGTACTTGTCATTGAAATAACAGTTGCTATTAGTACTTTACAATCCCACCCCACAATGCCCACAATCCTCCTTCTGTTGTGCACTTTATTTACATACACACTTCGGAGTACAGTGTACATTCAATCATCACAGCTTGATCAGTCCTAAAGAACCTAAAAAACCTTCATACTGTACTTATGATCTGGTGGTGCCCTTTTGGATCATCAATCTCAACAACCTCAGCTGGAGGGGAGGCAACCATCCAAAAAGAAGTAATCCTCAGGGAGTTCCTGATTATGCACCTAGGGATGGAGGTTCTGTGTTTGTTACACAGTCACCAGCGCCTCTCAGGCCCTGGCCATATCTTTTGACCCTCGGCCCCATCTAGCCTCTTGGAGCAGCACTGCACTTTCATAGCCCACACATTGTTCCAATTTTCTCTACCATACTAAAACCTGGAGTCCCCCTCGAGCCTTCCAATTTCTTGTAATTTCTCGTTTTGCAAACATAAAAGCTAGGTCCTGAAACCTACTCATGGCTTTTTATTTTAGCTTGCTCTTGATGTTTCATATGCAGTATTGCTACTACTTTCCACTGCTACATGTGAAATATTTGGTTTATGTTTTAATGCTTTACGAGTAGACCCATTGCCCACCCACACCACTCCTCTCACTGCACGATGACTGTACGGACAATTGACTGCAGCTGCAGCTGGAGGCTGTGGAATGCGTGAAACGGCCGCACACAGCTGATTCACCAAAGTAGAGGCTGCTGACTGCTCGATGTCCAGACTGTGGCTCTGCAAATTGTTTCCTGGGCCAGGAGGTGGCTGAATGAGATCAGAGCCATGGCCGCACCTTGCACCATGACAGGGGGCAGAGCAAAATCCACCAAGCCGCGGACCACCGGTGCAAACAGAACAAGTGGCGGAAGTGTAGTAGCGGGACCGGAAACAGCAAAAAAGTCCAGACAGAAAGAGAGCTCCACCAGGACCGCAGAACCTTAGATGTGTGAAAAAGCAAATGGGAAAGACACTGTCAGGTAACTGGCCGCAGGAGTGTGGGACTCTCAAATCAACTATTGCCTCCTGGCTTGCCCCTCTCTTGTTGGATGAGAAAACTGTCAAACTTTCTCATGAGGCAAGTAATACTAACTTAACCCCTTCCATGCTCATGACGAGCTCAGCTCGTCATGCAGTACACTGCTTGTGTGCTCATGACGAGCTGAGCTCGTCATGAACCAAGGGATTCAAAGACTCCTCAGCATTCAGGAGAATTGCTGTAGCATTGATGTGGTTAAGCTGTGTTGCCTCTATATCAGGAGAGTACCATCCCAAACCTAAAATCATTGTAGTGTCTGAGACTGCTGTGGATCTGAATGCTGAGTTGGACAGGGGCAATAATAATCTATGATTACCCCTGGTACTGCACAAAGTGGTAATCCCATCTCGAATTTGGGGTTGGAAATGAGCTCCGCCAAGACAAGAGGAGGAAGAGGTGACCCCAAAGCAATTAAACGAAAGGATACAACCATGCTTGGTCCCAGGAATATAAGTCATAAACAGATGGGAACGCTATCCCCCGAAATGAGACTACTCCAATGCCCAGCTCTCATTCCAAGATCCTGGGATAAGTGACAAGGACGAGGCAGGACCCGCCGCTGGGGGACAAGAACCATCTCCTACCACCATTTTTCTGTCCCTTAAAAGAGACACAGGAAGAGAACCGTAGTGAAACCTCTAAGAAAGTACAGGTTGGGATGCGAAAGCTAAGTGAAGTCTGTGGACAATTTGCGGACCAACTGACCACCGTTGAAGGATGCACGAAGGCCCTGGAGACTGAAGTAGAAACCCTGAAGGCCCAGAACACATCACAGGGTGTGGCTCTGGACTATGTAATACTCAAATTAGAAGATCATGAGAACCACCAGCGGCAGAATAAATTATGTATGCTAGAGATCCCTGAAGGGGTGGAGGGCGATAACCCAAGGGACTTCGTAGTTAGTCTACTAAAAGGAGCCTTCACGGATCAAGTAAAGTGGGACTTGAACGCAGAGATCCAATGGGCACATTGCTTTCCCCTAACATCAAGTAAACATCTTCAGAATGAATCTGAAAGGCGGAGGGCTATGCTTGTCAATTTTGGTAACTTTTTACTGAGGCAATACATCTATGATAAGGCGCCCCCAATTGCAAAAAATTATTTTGAAGGGATGTCATTTTTTTTCAAAACCAGACTTCGCACATGCCACTGTGGAAAGAAGATGGCGCCTCCTGCAGCTCATTAACCCCTTCCAAAGGATCGGAGCCGAAGTCTATCTCGTAAACCCGGCCTGTTTAAAAGTCATCTTCAGAGAGCACACTCTTAGTTTTACATCGGACATACAGGCCCAAGAATATCTGTCAGAACTGAGTCCGGGAAACAGTAAGACTAATGTCAAATAACATCAATGACATTTGGTAGGAAATTGCAAAGTCAATGCTTGGGAGAAGTAGAAGTAGAGGACTAATTGGGAAAGGAATGTCATTTTTCTCTTAATTGGCCATTTCTCCTTTCATTAATTCTTTATTTCTCTTTCTTTTTCTTTTCTACTTACATATTTTGCAGTTAGAGGGGTGGTGGGGGCAAGGGTCTGGGGACACATTGCTCAGGCTAAGCCTCATTGCTCAGTTTTCAGGGAGGGGGATAGGAGAAGGGGTGAGGGGGTGGGTACATGGATAAACAGAACCCTACAACCTGTTTGTATTGGGTGTTTGATTTTTGAGACGGACACTATCACAGTTCTAAGCAAAAGTGCGAACAAGGATTGGTGCTGGACAAATGATGGGTGCTGGGTAGCTTTGTAAAGCCACACTTAATATATGTGGGCCAAACGATTTCAAGAAAAGACAGACGGTATAACTAGAGTTGCACTCACTGCTTGCCCATGTTGTCTGCTTGCAGGAAACTCACATAGAAGAGTCAAGGGTGGGTCTGTTAAAAAATGTGGGTTATGAGCTTATAGAAGGGACCCCTTAAGGATCACGTACCCGGGTTGTTTCCATTCTTGCCAGACATAATACAATGTAGTTTTCTCAGACACGGGTGGGCTCAATGGGGAGATGGGTGATTACCAAGTGCAACTCAGCGGGTATGGACATCTTTACTCTCTGTTCTGTTTATGGGTCCATAATGGATGATCCTGGGGTCCTTATTTAGTTAGCGAATGAGCTGGCACAATCGCCTCTGCCATCCTCTGTAGAGATATTAATGTAAATCCACCAAATAATTGGGAGTCCGCCTTTAAGCATGTAGGGAAAAAATCCAGAGTGTTTCAAGAGCTCTCATTGTTATGTAGTACACATGGCTTGTGGGATGTCTGGGCAATGGGGATGTGCATGGAAGATGGGTTTTCCTTATTTCTCCTCCCCATCATAATCATAAACATGCAAGATTGGACTAATTTTGTCTTTTCCATGATTCAGTCAAAGTACAAAATAGATCGACACCCCAGACTCCTAGCTGACCATAATCCACTCGTATTGGAACTGACAGGGATGGGAGAAATCTCAAATTCCCCAATATGGGCTTCAGAGAGAGCACTACTTCTTGACGAAAATTACAAGAAGCACATAAGGGATTGGATTCCGGGATTCATGCGTGTACAGCCTCCCTAGTCAATGTTCAGGACTCTCTTAAAGCCAGCATTCGTGGGGAAACCATCCAATTTTCCGTAAATAAAGGGAAACATGATAAACGAAAGCTACTGGATGTTGGAACTGGCCCTTCTTGCAGGGTCATCCCCAAACTTTTTGCTTCTTCCTCCCTTATTTTTCCTGACCTGTGGCTGTTGGCAATAGGACTCTGCACACTTTTCCACTGCTGATCAGTGCTAAAGTATATATGCTCTCTGTGTAAATTGTTATGATGATTGGATATACATGATTGACATATTTGTATCACCAAGAAGCCCCTAGTAAAGTGCACTGGGTGTTCCAGGGCTGGTGATGACAAATGCTACTAGTGGGCCTGCAGCACTGATTGTGCCACCCACATAAGTAGCCCGAAAATGGTGTCTCAGGCCTGCCACCTCAGTACCTGTGTGCAGTCTGTGAACTGCCATGTCCTCCTGGTCAGTGTCCCCACTGACCGGGCCTAACCCTTCCCTTTTTGTGCACATTGGTCACCCCTATGGAAGGCCCAAGGTACCCCCTTGGGCAGGGTGCAGTGCATGTGAAAGGTAGAGCATGTACTTGTGCAGGTGACATGCTCTGGTAGTGAATTACAGCCATGTTCGTTTTTTACTATTGTAAGGCTATCTTGCTCCAAAGGCTATCATGGGGGATGCTGGCTACAGTGGCTACCAGCAGATCGTCCCATAGGAAGAAGATAGGACATAAAAGTCTAGTATCCCTGAACTCAGAATTTAATAACACATCTTTTAGGAAAGGTTGTTTTTACATCCTGTGTTTGAGAACAGCACTTTTAGAAAGTTGCTGTTCTCTTGTCTGACCTTTCTGTGTGCCTTGGCCTGTTTGTGTATTGATTGTCTGGTTTGAGAGTGACAGGGGCTGGGGATTCTGCAGGAGGCTGGCTAAGTCAGCCCTAGGCTGAAGGACTGGATTTGCAACTTGAGTGGTGGGAGGAGATAGCACCTGGGCCTGAATAGGGATGTGCCTGCCTTCCACAATGCTGGCTCCACCTCCTGCTGGGTGGCTGACGACCCTGCCCCTCACTCTGAAAGGAAAGGAGAAGCCAGAAAAACAAAGTGCTCAAGGAACACCCAGAACTGGTTCAGACCGGGCTCAGGGCCCCCTTGCACAAAGAGAACAAAGACTTTTAGGGGTATAAGTACAGGACCCCTGACAACAGAAAATTAGATCATCCTGGAACCAAGAAGGAACCTCTGCCAAGAAGAAAGCTGAAACTGAAGAAGAAAGATTGTCCAGCTGTTGCGCTGCTGGATTGCCCTGCTGTTGCTTTGCTGCCAAGGAGAGGGGAAGGACTTTGCTTTGTGCTGTGTTCCCTTGCTTGAAGGAATCTCCAAAGGCCTGAGAAGAGCTGGCTCCCTGTTTTTGAAGTCCCAGGAACAAAAGGACTTCACCCCCCAGCTTCCCCCGAGCTCTACTGAGAGAGTTCTGTCCTTTCTAGAGTGCGTGGCCCATGTGTGGTGCATCTGGAATTTATGCCTGTGTTGGGAAGCTGGAAACTGTGATTTAAAGACTTTGCTACAGAAAAGTTGTCGCATCGCTTGCTGCGGAGCGCAATCCGGACAGTGCGAGGAAATTCCCACCGCTACGAAGGCCGAGATAGTCGCAGCGCCTGTTGCCGCTGCCAGAGCCATCGCATCCTTCGTTTGTGGGACACACCAGACCGGTGCGGGAAGACTAACATCGCTGCGAGTGTCGTCGCAGAGCCTGTCGTCGCTAGGTGAGAACACGGCACCGCTTGCTTGAGGACCGCATCACGTCGCTGCGAACATCGTCGCAGATCATCCCATCGAGGAGCTGCAAGAGAGAGATCGCCACTGGATCGCGCATCGTCGCCCCAGAGATCGTCGCAGCCCCTACGAGATCGTCGCATCGTGCCTTTGCGAGAACAAACTTCCTACGGAGCGTACTCACCGGAATTCATACAAGTGGCCTTCCTCCCCCTACAGACTGGATTCGTCGCAACACGCCCGCTGCTGCAGCGGGGCTGTCGCAAACGCCTCGCCGGGGTCTCAGGAGCAACGCATCGCTTGTTTTCCACTGCACCAGCTTCTGCTTTTGGAACTTTTTCGCAACTAAAGGTACTGTCGACTAAAGCGTGACGCAACTGTGAACTTTTCATGCAACTCTGGATTATTGTTATCGCACCTTTAAGAACTCTTTTGCAACCATATTCCTGAACTGTGTATTTTGGATTTTTGTCGTTTTGGTCTTGTGTAGTTTAGATTAAATACCTTTATTTTTCTAAACTGGTGTGGAGTCATTTTGTGGTGTCTTCACTGTGTTACTGTGAGTGTTGGTACAAATACTTTACACATTGCCTTCGGATTAGCCTTGACTGCTCGTGCCAAGCTAATTACAGTGTGAGCAGGGGTTAACTCAGAGGGTTTCCTCCTTACCCTGACTAGAAGCAAGGGTCCCTATTTGGACAGTGGTACCTACCTCTGCCAACTAGAGACCCCCATTTCTAACACTGGAACTTCACCTAAGACTAGCTGAAGCAGAATTAAAACTTGTAGCAACCGTACAGACATGGGAGGGGGTTGGCGAGAGCCGAATGGAGGTCGCTATAGCGAAAGCAGCAATTAGTGATGTCCTCACGAAAAAAATAGTCGATAGGGCCACACTCCATCAAGAATGGGTCTATGAAAATAGTGAGAAGATAGGGCACCAAATGGTGGTACGAACCCGACAGGAGTACGTACGTAGGGAGGTCACTAATATCAGGGATCCTGACGTGGGCATTTTCACCGGCCCCAAAGAGATCCAAGCAGCATTCCAGAAATATTACAAGAATCTTTAAACCGAAGAACCAGAGAGGCTGGCCCATCAACGACTTGACTCAATCAGTAACTATTTAAACCTAATATCCACGACTATTCTGATGGAGGAATACAAAGAGGACTTAGAAGCACCTCCGGGGATGGATGAGATACTTTTGGCACTCTCAAGCTTATCAGATGAGAAAGCAGCTGGACCAGACCTAATACCCTCTTAATTGGTCTGCAAAAAGCCTTGTAAAATTCAAAGATGTACTGATGGACCTCTTTACCCAAACTTTTAATGGGGCTAGTTCACCACACTCACTGGCAGAAGCTAAAATTGTTGTTTTTCCCAAAAAGAATAAACCTACACAAGAGCTAGGTTCCAGCGCCCTATTTCATTGATTAACAGTGATGCAAAAGCCTACTCAGCGGTACTGGCATCCCGTCTGTCTTAATTGATAAAATAGTGGTTAATTACCAAAATGTATTTATTCCCAGAAGGGAGACCATTGATCATATCAGAAGTATAATATCCTTATTTGATGTAGGGCCGGTGACAGGACACCCTACTGCAGTAATCTTGCTCGATGCAGAGAAAGGTTTCGATAGGGTCTCCTGGCATTTTTTGTGGCTCACTATGCAGAGGAAGGGGATTGGCCCAAACTTCATCAGTGCAGTCAGGTCCTTGTGTACCAATCCCATGGCTAGAGTTAGTATAAATGGGAAATCACCAGGACTCCAGAGCATTACAAGAGGGACGCTGCAGGGTTGCCCCTGCTCTCTGCACTGTACATTGACCCCTTCTTGCAAAAACTGGAAGGTAATCCAAATATATCCCAGTTGTAACACAAGGTCATAGTACCTCTGTTCTGGCATACGCAGTTGACGTGGTGGTGGTCACCCCGGATCTCGATCTAGCCATAAAAACCATGGAGGAAGAAGCAGCAGTACTTGGGGAACTGTCAGGGTATTCTCTGAACAGGGGGAAAATGCAGATAGTTATCAACGAACATGTTGTAACAATAAACAGCAGGGTGGTTGAGAATGCTAACTATCTGGGAGTTATAATTAAGGCGGACTTCGACACTACTGTGGATGTGAACCTAACACCTGTTGCAGAAAAATCTAAACTTAATTTGAAGAAGTTAGATACCCTTCATTTAACACGGGTAGGTAGATGCAACTTAAGTAAAATGGTTTATTTCCCCAAACTGCTGTATCTGATGAGAGACATCCCCCTTTCATTCCCTAACCATTGGTTTAAAAAATTTGTCAATATGTTTTCTCAATTTATATGGACCTATTTGAGACCCAGAAGATCGGCCAAATGTTTGACACTCCCCACAGAACGTGATGGGTTGGCTTTACCTAATCTAAAGTTATATTATTGGGCCACTACATTAGTACATTTTACGATCCTTTTGAGAGATCCCCCCAGTGATGATCTACTGCAGCATCCCTCAACGTATCAATAGCTGACTGGTAGTGAGGCCTGGGGATGCCTATGGCGTCAGTTAGAAATGGGGCACTGTAAAAGGGTAAGATTCAAGACCCTCAGGACAGTCTACAAAATATGGACGCCTATTTGTCGACTTCTGAGTTTATGTAAGCTCAATTATTATACTCCCCTCCAGAATAACCCACAGCTGCCAGAGATATTCTTGGATACATACATGGGCAGATGGCTGAGGTCAGGGATCAACAAAAAAGTTTTTTTTATTCAGTCTTTGGCTTTGTCACATATGAGGAACTTAAGACAAGGTTTATTCTCACACATATATATTTTTTTTAAAGTCCTCCAGATAAGGGACTTTTTACAGAATAAAGGGGGTGGGACAGGGAAAATGGTAAAAAAATAATTGGTGGATAAGTGAAGAAATAGACCCTGCCCTCGCATTGGGACTTTATATTATTTATTAAATGAGTTGATGAAGGATGACATAGAAAAATATTCATAAAGGTTTCAAGCTAAACTTGGAATTACAGGGTCTTGTTCCACCAAGCTTTCACCATCTCACAGCTAGCATTGATGTCGGCTAAACTGCAGGTCCAATTTCACAAAACTTGTTTTTTCTTTTATTACACTCCATACCGTATTTCAAAGTGGGGTAAAGAGAAAGGAACTCATTGTCCACGCTGTGCTCTCTACAAAGCGAATATAGTCCACATGTTCACAACTTGTGCATTTCTCAATGATTATCAACCAGATGGGGGAATTATTTAGAGATAAACTATGACTTAGTGTAGTAATGACTCCAACCCTAATTCTATTGAGTATCCAAGAGGCTATTTTTGGACTTTGCATCTCCACTGCCTGGCTGGAACTCCTATTTTTCAGCAGTGGTTGGCTCGACTGTTGTCCACTTAAAATCTGGAAGTATACATTTATGCCAGGAAAATTGTTATAAGTTGTTTATGTTATTCATAAGATTTGTGATTTTTGTGTATATTCTTTTTTGCAATGTGTACAATTGATTTTTGATTTCTTTAGTTGTTATGTGTATTGTTAGTAGGACACCACTAAAATGTATGCTCTGTTGAGTTGATTACATGTCCTTCTTTCTAAAAAGTGTCGAATAATTAAAAACTAATTAGCCAAAGTCAAAGGCTAGGAATAACGTATTGATTTGCGTTTATTTCTGTTTCAAATAATTCTTCAAACTAAGTGGTTGTGAAGGTACATTCTCTTTGTTTAGGAAAATTACTAAGGCACAGAAAAGGGGCCTTAAAATATGGGAACAGCTGTCCAATTGGGTTGATCAAACAAGGTATAATTGCAACAGGATCAATCGCACATAATAGGTATATAATCGGGGATGTATTATCTTCTTCGTTTATGTCATGTGGCTTACCTGATCATGAGGCTGATCTCTGATGAACTTCTCCCGACTTGAACATGCACTATAAAGAATGCACTGAATTTGATACACCGTTTGAAATTCATAGATATCTAGGGGCCCGATTCACAGAACTAACTTAGGAAAAAATCCTAAACTTACTACTTTTGGTATTCACAGAAGATAGGATTTTGTCTTTAGTTTGTCTTAAGACAGACTTAAGATAAAATCCTAACTTAAGTTGGTCTTAAGTTTGTCTTAAGACAAACTTAAGACAAAATCCTAACTTCTGTGAATACCAAAAGTAGTAAGTTTAGGATTTTGTCTTAAGTTAGTTCTGTGAATCGGGCCCTACTTCTTTTAGCGCTTTGTATATAATTGGGCCATAGACTGTGTTTTTAGTGGAAGCCATGTCTTCTTTTTTTCATATGTATGTAACTTCACTGTAGGGGGAATGGAGGGGGGTTGGGGGTAGCAGGGGGAGTTTTAAAAAAGAAAAGGAAAAAAGGATGCAAAATAAGCTTGTATTTAAAAAACACGAGTTTTTTGGGAATTTAATAAACAAATATATTAAGTTAATATTCCGAAAATAGTACATGTTACAAATAAGTTAATTAGTAATAACAATAATTTTTCTTCTATAAACATAAATGTTTATAGAAGCTTAGAAGGAAGGAAAATAAATATTATTATGAATAATATATGATGTTTCCTGACTAAAGAGTAACGTAGCCTATTTGCAAACACCCAAAAAACAACCTAGAAAATGTTTATATGGATGAGAAACTGAAATCAGAGAGGATATTCAGATGTATAGAGGCATATATTCTCATGTTCTTCGATTGTAAGCTTGAGCTGTCTAGAAATTCTGTAATGGGTAACAATATTCTTTTTCTTTTGTTGAACAAGGATAATGCGGTAATAAAAGTAGTATCAAGTTCATGGTTACAATAAACCGAGTACAACTATGCTTTTAAAGAACACTTTGAGGTATTTTTCCAATTACTTATATATGCTTAAAACAATAACAACCAGATGAGGAATTAACATGGTACTAGGGACAGACTGGGACCAGTTTTAAGATAATCCACCAGTGATTAGATAGATGACCTGAAAGGGATGAATAACTTGGAAGATGTTAATTAATTTGTTTCCAAACCTTTCTCCACAAGTCGTTAACATTTGAACAGAAAAATAACGTGTATTATATCACAAACATATGTGAAATTTTGAGTCAAATTCTGGAGCCCACAGCTGGAGGGTGGTGTTGCTCTGACCTTTATGTTGTTGGCAGCTTGCACAGATGACTTCCAGGATGAATTCCTGTCTCCATGTTGTCAAGCGTGTACACACTGTCCACATTCATCCAACCACTTCAGACAATATTTTCTATTTTTCTTTTCCCCTTCAATCATGAAATCAACAAAAAGGTTTTGGAATAAAACATTAGTCTCTTAAATGCGTCCCTTCATGAACAGATGGAAGAAAGTGCACGGGAGATGTAAAGGGGTGTAAAGCAGAACGGAGAACAGATCCGGGAAATTGAAAAACTATTAGTGGCTGTGCAGTCATAGTTGTGCGTGACACTTCTCATGGTATTTTAGTATTTTCGACTATTAAATCGTGTCACATCGATAATTGTCCCCTTCCCACTGCGGTAATGACAGATGACCTCTTTCAAATAATGTTTAAGGGGTCAGCTCCAAGTAAGACAAATAGGCTCCAATTGCAGATGCAACTGTGAAAATAGAGAGAATTGCATTATTTGCTTTAGTAGGTCAGTAAATAGCCAAAAACTCGTAAGCCATAACTTGACACAGGCAAGAAATCGACAGAGAGCACTAGTGGAACATTTTAATATTTTCTTATGTATTTTCTGAAACTGAAGTTCTGCTTAAAAAAACTAAGTTTATGAGATAGTGAAAGTGGTCCAACAACTTCCTGACCCATTCCTTAATGCCGCACAGACTCTAAAAACATATTCTAAGACCCAACAAGAGAATTCATAAGGCCAAATTTATAAAAGGATGGTGTTGACAGAACAGCAATTCAAGCCTGAAGTCAATGGTGGCTTTTGGCATTCGTTAGTGGTGGGGCAATACAAACAAAAGGGAACATAATTAAAAGAAATAAAATTGCACTTACCTGCTTCTCCGATGGACGCCACCTCACTCTTCTCTGACGATCCTCGACTCCAGCTGAACACTGCACAGGCTCTCAGATGCCAATCTCAGTGCTTTTCTCATGCTGGGAATAGTTTTCCCAGCATGCAAGAAGCTCTGGGATTGGTCTGAGCAGTCTGGTTTGCCGCTCAGACAGTAACTGGGAGTCTGGGGCGTCTCTCGTCGGGTTTTGAGAAACTCAAGTGCGCATGATGGTTTGGCTGGCCTAAGATGGCTGGCCAAACCATTATGTGTACCTAAAAGTGCCCATCACCACTCTTCCGGCCAAGCCTGTCACAGGGGATTTTCTGGCCCGCCACGTTGAAATCAGGTAGGCAAAAATAAAGTGATAATAAAATGCTTTTATCATCCTTTTATTTTTCATTTCTAGCAGTGGGGAGGTGCTCCTCCGCCATTACGGTGGAGCCGCCCCTGCTGAAGCAAGATTTACTATGCCTCGCAAAGCCACTTTTAGTGGCTCTGAATAGCATATTGAATCTGAAGTCACGCAACACAGCACAACTTGCTGCCTTGTGTTACTGTGCCTGGGAAGGCTTTCACCCATGGATTTTGACGCATTTCCCGATTTACTGTCAGAAATAAACCTATAAATGCGTCAAAAATGTATGCCTTCCGATGGGGGCACAAGAAGGCGAAATACATTTATTTCTCCAAATTTTTTCCTCTTTTTTCGTGTGTTGCATTCTGCTCATAGAAAGAGGAAAAAACCTCTAAGGATTTTTTTTTGTGCAGGAAGGAGGAAGGGACACCTTCATTAATTTGTTTATAAACCTTTCTCTTATTGATATTAACATTTTAACAGAAAAATAACATATTCATTAAATAACAAACATATCTGAATTATTGAGTCGAATTCTTGAAACTGCAGCTGGAGGGTTGTGTTGACTCTCTCTGAGAAATTGTGGAAAATTCCTATTTCTTTAGGAATGGATGCAGCAACTATTTCTACAGCCTTTGAAATACTCCCTTGCTGTTGTGCCAGGGAAGCTCCCTTGTGTGTCTCTTTAAAAGCAAGCCTCTTTTTAATATCGGGTATGTAAATTCTCTGAAATTGTACCCTGCTAGGTTGTGCAGGATAGCTCTGCTCTCATCAATGGTCATTTGCATTGCCTTTGGTGCCTGCTGATCACTGGTAATGGTTGACAGGGTCGGACTGGGACAGAAAAAGGTCCCACACACCAAAATAAGTGTCTCCCATCTGTGAATCAGATAGCTAATAAAGTGGCCCACATGGCAAATTGGGGTAATTTTGAACTTTTGCAAGGTATTGGAGACAGTTGTGCTTGCTACGTGCAATGTTAGAGGTAATAACAGGGGCATCAACAGTAATAACTTGCCCATCAGACCATAGAACTGCCAAAAGACCAGCCTAGATGCCTATCCATGAGCCCATCCCTCCAGGCACTGCCAGATTGCCCTGTAGGCTAGTCCGACCTTCCTGCACAAAAACAATCCTGCCTGCAGCTCAGGCACCCTTGCACAAGTTTTCAATGTAGCCTGCATTGCCGCTAGGTTGCACTGTGTCCTCCAGTGCAAAGAGAAAGTAGAAATGCACTAAACCTTAGTAGAAATGTTGCATTACTGTGCTCTCCATGTAACACAGCACAGCAAGTTGTCTTGCTGTGTTGCGACACAGCTTCACAAATCTGGCCCATAATCTCCACAACTGACAAGGCTATTGGACATTAGCAGCACTGAAGGCACATCTGCAGAATCATATTGGTTCTTTCAACATCATTATATGAGCGTTATCATAGCAATAGGATTAACTTGTGATTAATTTAAATGAGAAGCATTGTGTTAGGCAATTTGGTCTTTTAAACCCAAGCTATGCCTAACTGTTATTTGTAAGTATGAGTATTGTTTGGTATGCTTTTATGCTTTTGTAACATTTGCACCTTGCACCAGGGACCCTATTATGTAAAGGGTGCACTTTCCCTGTTTGTGCCCAGCGCACATTAAAACAGGTGCGCCGGGCGCAAGCAGGCAACATGAGCCCTATTACATGGAAAGCGCTGCCAGGGCAGCCACCAACTCACACTGCCCCCAGGCAGTGCTTTCACAGTGCAGGCGGCCGCCTGCACTTTTAAAGGAAATTAGAGATCCCCTTGCAGGCGAATGCAGTAAGTGACTGCACCTGCCTGCAAGGGGATGTCTGGGGTGTCCAAGGGACCTCCTTTCCCACCTCCAGAGGGCTGCAATCAGGGGGCACACTGACATTGCACCACCTGAGAACTTCTTAGCATCTGCGCCCGCATCTGTAATAAGGTGCGGGCACAGAGGCAAAGGGATTCCCTCATTTGCATGGGGCCAAGCCCCATGCAAATGGGGGAATGCCCTCTTGAGGAAGCACTGGCACTGTATGCATGCCAGCGTTTTCAGTATTACAGAAGGGGCCCCAGAAGCGACTGTGGCCCCCTCTGTAATAGCAAAGTGCCCCAGGATTATGCAAAGGGGGCGCAAACGCAGTTGCGCCCTCGAGGCACTAGTGTAATATGGCCCCAGGTTTTCCCTCTCCTGTTCCTCCAAAATCCATCTCTTTGCTCGCGGTGCTGTTTGTGGCGGCTGGTAGCTTGGTGAGAGTTTCTAGCTGAGAGGGTCCGACCCTCAGTGCACAGCCACTTTTTACTGCGATTGTTCTGTTTGTGAATGACGTTTGCACAATTACTGAACAGATTCCGCTGCTCTTTGTGAGAAAAGCATGCACTGTTGGCTCTGTGAGGGAAGCATACACTATTACTGCACAGAGTATATCTACTCTTTGGGAGGGAAGCTTGAATTGCTGATGCTGTGACTCATGCTTGCAGGATTACTGCACAGACTGCCTCTGCCCTTTGAGAGAGAAGCTTGAACTGCTGATGCTGGGGTTTAAGCTTGTAGGAGGATTACTGCAGACAGCCCCAGCCCTTTGAGAGTGAAGCTTGAACTGCTGAGGCTGTGGCGTAAACTTGCAGGATTACTGCACAGACTGCTTCTGCCTTTTGAGAGGGAAGCTTTGACAACTGATGCTGTGGCTTAAGCTTGCAAAATTACTGCACAGACTCCCTCTGCCCTTTGAGAGAGTATCGTTGACTGCTGATGCTAGGGCTTAAGCTTGCAGGATTACTGCACAGACTCCCTCTGCCCTTTGAGAGAGATTCTTGAACTGCTGATGCTGGGGCTTAAGCTTGCAGGATTACTGCACAGACTGCCTCTGCCCTTTGAGAGAGAAGCTTGAACTGCTGATGCTGGGGCTTAAGCTTGCAGGATTACTGCACAGACTGCCTCTGCCCTTTGAGAGAGAAGCTTGAACTGCTGATGCTGGGGCTTAAGCTTGCAGGATTACTGCACAGACTGCCTCTGCCCTTTGAGAGAGATTCTTGAACTGCTGATGCTGGGGCTTAAGCTTGCAGGATTACTGCACAGACTGCCTCTGCCCTTTGAGAGAGAAGCTTGAACTGCTGATGCTGGGGCTTAAGCTTGCAGGATTACTGCACAGACTGCCTCTGCCCTTTGAGAGAGAAGCTTGAACTGCTGATGCTGGGGCTTAAGCTTGCAGGATTACTGCACAGACTCCCTATGAACTTTGAGAGAGAAGCTTGAACTGCTGATGCTGGGGTTTAAGCTTGCAGGATTACTGCACAGACTGCCTCTGTCCTTTGAGAGAGATTCTTGAACTGCTGATGCTGGGGCTTAAGCTTGCAGGATTACTGCACAGACTGCCTCTGCCCTTTGAGAGAGATTCTTGAACTGCTGATGCTGGGGCTTAAGCTTGCAGGATTGCTGCACGGACTGCCTCTGCCCTTTGAGAGAGAAGCGTGAACTTCTGATGCTGAGGCTTAAACTTGCAGGATTACTGCACAGACTGCTTCTGTCTCTTGAGAGAGATTCTTGAACTGCTGATGCTGGGGCTTAAGCTTGCAGGATTACTGCACAGACTGCCTCTGCCGTTTGAGATAGATTCTTGAACTGCTGATGCTGGGGCTTAAGCTTGCAGGATTACTGCACAGACTGCTTCTGCCCTTTGAGAGAGAAGCTTGAACTGCTGATGCTGGGGCTTAAGCGTGCAGGATTACTGCACAGACTGCCTCTGCCCTTTGAGAGAGATTCTTCAACTGCTGATGCTAGGGCTTAAGCTTGCAGGATTGCTGCACAGACTGCCTCTGCCCTTTGAGAGAGAAGCTTGAACTGCTGATGCTGAGGCTTAAACTTGCAGGATTACTGCACAGACTCCCTCTGTCCTTTGAGAGAGATTATTGAACTGCTGATGCTGGGGCTTAAGCTTGCAGGATTGCTGCACAGACTGCCTCTGCCCTTTGAGAGAGAAGCTTGAACTGCTGATGCTGAGGCTTAAACTTGCAGGGTTACTGCACAGACTGCTTCTGCCTCTTGAGAGATTCTCGAACTGCTGATGCTGGGGCTTAGGCTTGCAGGATTACTGCACAGACTGCCTCTGCCCTTTGAGAGAGATTCTTGAACTGCTGATGCTGGGGCTTAAGCTTGCAGGATTACTGCACAGACTGCTTCTGCTCTTTGAGAGAGAAGCTTGAACTGCTGATGCTGTGACTCATGCTTGCAGGATTACTGCACAGACTCCCTCTGCCCTTTGAGAGAGATTCTTGAACTGCTGATGCTGGGGCTTAAACTTGCAGGATTACTGCACAGACTGCCTCTCCCCTTTGAGAGAGATTCTTGAACTGCTGATGCTGGGGCTTAAGCTTGCAGGATTACTGCACAGACTGCCTCTGCCCTTTGAGAGAGATTCTTGAACTGCTGATGCTGGGGATTAAACTTGCAGGATTACTGCACAGACTCCCTCTGTCCTTTGAGAGAGATTATTGAACTGCTGATGCTATGGCTTAAGCCTGCAGGATTACTGCACAGACTGCCTCTGCCCTTTGAGAGAGAAGCTTGAACTGCTGATGCTGGGGTTTAAGCTTGCAGGATTACTGCACAGACTGCCTCTGTCCTTTGAGAGAGATTCTTGAACTGCTGATGCTGGGGCTTAAGCTTGCAGGATTACTGCACAGACTGCCTCTGCCCTTTGAGAGAGATTCTTGAACTGCTGATGCTGGGGCTTAAGCTTGCAGGATTGCTGCACAGACTGCCTCTGCCCTTTGAGAGAGAAGCGTGAACTTCTGATGCTGAGGCTTAAACTTGCAGGATTACTGCACAGACTGCTTCTGTCTCTTGAGAGAGATTCTTGAACTGCTGATGCTGGGGCTTAAGCTTGCAGGATTACTGCACAGACTGCCTCTGCCGTTTGAGATAGATTCTTGAACTGCTGATGCTGGGGCTTAAGCTTGCAGGATTACTGCACAGACTGCTTCTGCCATTTGAGAGAGAAGCTGGAACTGCTGATGCTGGGGCTTAAGCGTGCAGGATTACTGCACAGACTGCCTCTGCCCTTTGAGAGAGATTCTTGAACTGCTGATGCTAGGGCTTAAGCTTGCAGGATTGCTGCACAGACTGCCTCTGCCCTTTGAGAGAGAAGCTTGAACTGCTGATGCTGAGGCTTAAACTTGCAGGATTACTGCACAGACTCCCTCTGTCCTTTGAGAGAGATTATTGAACTGCTGATGCTGGGGCTTAAGCTTGCAGGATTGCTGCACAGACTGCCTCTGCCCTTTGAGAGAGAAGCATGAACTGCTGATGCTGAGGCTTAAACTTTCAGGGTTACTGCACAGACTGCTTCTGCCTCTTGAGAGATTCTCGAACTGCTGATGCTGGGGCTTAAGCTTGCAGGATTACTGCACAGACTGCCTCTGCCCTTTGAGAGAGATTCTTGAACTGCTGATGCTGGGGCTTAAGCTTGCAGGATTACTGCACAGACTGCTTCTGCTCTTTGAGAGAGATTCTTGAACTGCTGATGCTGGGGCTTAAGCTTGCAGGATTACTGCACAGACTGCCTCTGCCCTTTGAGAGAGATTCTTGAACTGCTGATGCTGGGGCTTAAGCTTGCAGGATTACTGCACAGACTGCCTCTGCCCTTTGAGAGAGATTCTTGAACTGCTGATGCTGGGGATTAAACTTGCAGGATTACTGCACAGACTGCCTCTGCCCTTTGAGAGAGATTCTTGAACTGCTGATGCTGGGGTTTAAGCTTGCAGGATTACTGCACAGACTCCCTCTGTCCTTTGAGAGAGATTATTGAACTGCTGATGCTATGGCTTAAGCTTGCAGGATTGCTGCACAGACTGCCTCTGCCCTTTGAGAGAGAAGCTTGAACTGCTGATGCTGAGGCTTAAGCTTGCAGGATTACTGCACAGACTGCTTCTGCCTCTTGAGAGAGATTCTTGAACTGCTGATGCTGGGGCTTAAGCTTGCAGGATTACTGCACAGACTCCCTCTGTCCTTTGAAAGAGATTCTTGAACTGCTGATGCTGGGGCTTAAGCTTGCAGGATTTCTGCACAAACTGCCTCTGACCTTTGAGAGAGATTCTTGAACTGCTGATGCTGGGGCTTAAGCTTGCAGGATTACTGCACAAACTGCCTCTGACCTTTGAGAGAGAAGCTTGAACTGCTGATGCTGGGGCTTAAGCTTGCAGGATTACTGCACAGACTGCTTCTGCCTCTTGAGAGAGATTCTTGAACTACTGATGCTGGGGCTTAAGCTTGCAGGATTACTGCACAGACTGCCTCTGCCCTTTGAGAGAGAAGCTTGAACTGCTGATGCTGGGGCTTAAGCTTGCAGGATTACTGCACAGACTGCCTCTGCCCTTTGAGAGAGATTCTTGAACTGCTGATGATGGGGCTTAAACTTGCAGGATTACTGCACAGACTGCCTCTGCCCTTTGAGAGAGAAGCTTGAACTGCTGATGCTGGGGCTTAAGCTTGCAGGATTACTGCACAGACTGCCTCTGCCCTTTGAGAGAGATTCTTGAACTGCTGATGCTGGGGCTTAAACTTGCAGGATTACTGCACAGACTCCCTCTGTCCTTTGAGAGAGATTCTTGAACTGCTGATGCTGGGGCTTAAACTTGCAGGATTACTGCACAGACTGCCTCTGCCCTTTGAGAGAGAAGCTTGAACTGCTGATGCTGGGGCTTAAGCTTGCAGGATTACTGCACAGACTGTCTCTGCCCTTTGAGAGAGATTCTTGAACTGCTGATGATGGGGCTTAAACTTGCAGGATTACTGCACAGACTGCCTCTGCCCTTTGAGAGAGAAGCTTGAACTGCTGATGCTGGGGCTTAAGCTTGCAGGATTACTGCACAGACTGCCTCTGCCCTTTGAGAGAGATTCTTGAACTGCTGATGCTGGGGCTTAAGCTTGCAGGATTACTGCACAGACTTCCTCTGTCCTTTGAGAGAGATTCTTGAACTGCTGATGCTAGGGCTTAAGCTTGCAGGATTACTTGCACAAACTGCCTCTGCCCTTTGAGAGAGAAGCTTGAACTGCTGATGCTGCGACTCATGCTTGCAGGATTACTGCACAGACTCCCTCTGCCCTTTGAGAGAGTATCTTTGACTGCTGATGCTAGGGCTTAAGCTTGCAGGGTTACTGCACAGACTCCCTCTGTCCTTTGAGAGAGATTCTTGAACTGCTGATGCTAGGGCTTAATCTTGCAGGATTACTGCACAGACGGCCTCTGCCCTTTGAGAGAGAAGCTTGAACTGCTGATGCTGTGACTCATGCTTGCAGTATTACGGCACAGACTCCCTCTGCCCTTTGAGAGAGTATCTTTGACTGCTGATGCTAGGGCTTAAGCTTGCAGGGTTACTGCACAGAATCCCTCTGTCCTTTGAGAGAGAAGCTTGAACTGCTGATGCTGGGGTTTAAGCTTGCAGGATTACTGCACAGACTGCCTCTGCCCTTTCAGAGAGATTCTTGAACTGCTGATGCTGGGGCTTAAGCTTGCAGGATTACTGCACAAACTGCCTCTGCCCTTTGAGAGAGAAGCTTGAACTGCTGATGCTGGGGCTTAAGCTTGCAGGATTACTGCACAAACTGCCTCTGTTCCTTGAGAGAGAAGCTTGAATTGCTGATGCTATGGCTTAAGCCTGCAGGATTACTGCACAGACTGCCTCTGCCCTTTGAGAGAGATTCTTGAACTGCTGATGCTGGGGCTTAAACTTGCAGGATTACTGCACAGACTGCCTCTGCCCTTTGAGAGAGATTCTTGAACTGCTGATGCTGGGGTTTAAGCTTGCAGGATTACTGCACAGACTGTCTCTGCCCTTTGCGAGAGACGCTTGCACTGATGTTGTGAGAAAGCTTACAAGGTTACAGCATAGGCTATATTTCCATTTGCCATTGAGATGCACTGTTGATGCTGTGATTGAAGCTTGCACTTACTGCACCGACTATTTCAGCTTTTTGTGAACAAGATCTGCCGATGATACTGTGAGGAAAGTTTATACTATTAATCCACTGACTATATCTCTCCTGAGTAATGGAAGCTCCTTCTGCAATTTCACTTCTCAAACGCCATTTGATGCGTTATTGAATTGTAAAACAAGCATTGGAAAAGCCAATTCGTTCCTTGCCAAGCATGTGATTCTTTTATGTTTTTTGCAAACATATGCAGTTTAAAAGACAAAAAGTAAAAATGCTGCAAATAAACAGGTGGCGTGAATATGTTTCACACAAATTAAGAAAAAAATTACCCTTTCCAAAAATAAATTACAAAATAAAAGAGAAGAAAGCAGATATTTGCCCACCTGCCTTGCCAGAGAAGTGGACTACTTTTTAGCAGAATGTGTACAAGTGAATAAGTCATCATTCACGTTGAAGTGCAGCAAAGATTGAATTAGGCTGATCTATTGTTCCATGTTCTCTGGTGGGTTGAAGAAAACTGTGAACGGAATGCAATAAATATTGAGGAAACAAATCTGAACGGTATGCAAGGATGAACCTCGACAGGTGAGGCTCGCCAACAAAGCTGGGCTTTTCTTACTGAAACCACCATCTCCCAAGCACCCAATAAAATACATCTGTGACCACAAAAAAAACACATTGCATTTATCCCATGGTGCTACCAGCTCGGTCAGTGACCCTCCTGCCTTCAATAATTCAGTGTGCCAGAGCGGAAGAGACGTACAGGCACCGGCGGCTGTGGCTGCCAGGCCACTGTGTTAGATAAAGGCCTCCTGTAATGCCTGCATATTAAAAGGAAAAGCCAGTTCGTGGGCTGATGTCCCCGCACCGAGGTTTATCATTTAATTAGACAGGAAGGATCACAGGCAGCCGGCGCGCAGAGAGGAGGACGGGGAGTTTAAGATAGGGTTTGATGCGGGATGTGTGCGTGGGAGGGATGCTGATTACTACGCCTGCCCTCATACATGAAATGACCTGGGGGGAGCAACGCTGTTCAGGCTGCGACGGTTATTGTAAAAAATATAATTAAAAAAATCCGTTCTCATGCATGGAAATAAATATCCATGGCAATCATTGACGCCTCCGTGTTTTCATAAATCAACATATTCCTTGCTCACTGAAAACAGCCTGGGAGGGCTCTCCAGAGAAGCAGCCAGTGCTTGCATCTCCCCATCCTTGCTGTTAGGCAGACCATTAGCCCTCCTTTTAGCGAAGCGGGGGTTGGCAATGTATTGGCAAGCCCCGCCAGGGCCACCCGAGGTAGCCTGGATAGGGGCAGTTAAAAAGTGGGGCAAGGCAGAAGAAGAGGTACTGAGGGAGGAGGAGGTCGAAGGAACTCGGAAACATCCTATTTCATTGGAATGGGCACAACTGCTACACCAATATACCTACGAGACAACGCAAGCGCACTCGCCTAGGACCCCCCAGGCACAATCCCCACGTTCACCTCCCGTGGGGTCAAATGGCCCACTCACCGGATCAAATGTATGCATGTAACGCTGACATCACGGGAAGATACTACCTAGAGGCCCTGAACATAGAAATACATGGTAGGAAAACGTCAGACACAAACCCCTCCTGCCCCCCCCCCCCTCGCCAGCCTCATCAAGTAATGACAATATGACTGACATGCTGCCATGCATGCCGGTGCCCAGCGTAGCCGCTCCCTACCCGCTTTCCCAGTTTTACCCCACAAGTTTAGACCACCAAGAATACATCAGTAGTTTAAGAACCGACACCAACACACGCAGACACAGGCACCTTAAATTACACACGTTCTTATACTGCGATGCTGATGTGGGAGTGACGTAGCAACTCCTGGGAAGGGGCCATCCACCTGGCCACACCCCAATATGAGAGCCACTGCAGATGGGACATTGGACCAGTACGCTGCAAAATATAACTGTTGTTGCATAGTAAACACTATGCCCAACCCGCAAGGTCTCTGCATGCTTAGGGGTACATTGTAAGATGTAATATTACTGCGTGTGTGCATCGATATGCATGACTTGTATTACTCTAACCATGTGTACTTCCTGAAATGTTCAAATTCAATAAAAAAAGATTTAAAGAAAAAAAAATTCTTGCTGTTAGGCAGCTATTGAGAACAAGCATTTGCAATGCAAAGGGCTCGCATTTACAAGAGTTTGCGCTATTGGAATTGTAAATGACAATGCCTTTTATTTATGTGTTGTTTAACCCCTTCGCCGCGGGGCTAATTCCCACGCGGCGCAGGGGGGAGGAGGGCCACGTACGGCGCCGCGGTGCTCATGACGAGCCAGGGCTCGTCATGGCCCCGCCCGCTCAATGGAACGCCCAGCACAGCGGGGCAATTATCCCCGCGTGGGCGTTCTGTGGCGTCCGTGATGAGCCCAGGCTCGTCACCAGCACACGAGCACCGTGCTGCATGACGAGCCAGGGCTCGTCATTAGCACGCAAGGGGTTAAAAAACAGATAAATAAAAGGCATTGACATTTACAATGCCAATAGCTTAAACTCTCTCAAATGCGAGACTTATTGCATTGCAAATGTGTTCATGCTATAATTTTTTTTAAAAAGCGCTAGGAGAGAGAAGGTCCTGCCTGCAAGAGCAGCAGGCAGGACAAAGCTATTTAAGAACATAGTGCTCGGAGGCTGTAAATAAAGCCTACCGAGTAACAGCATATGTAACGGGGTGTCTCCATAGAAGGTTACAAAATGAGACAAGGCATACTAAGGAGGAACTACTAAGCCTATTGACCAATGATTAGCCACAGTTTACGGTGGACAATGACAAAAGCCAATGAAAAATATGGGCGAAGAGCGGGCAGAGCTTCAAGTCCCTACCTGAATATAGCATGCGTCGCAGAGCAGCGCATGAGCTGCCTGGGCTTGACCTAACAAACACACCAAGCCCTCATTACGAGTTCTCTTGTTCATTCTGATTCAGGTATAAACATGTGTTTTTACCAAAAATTGAAATATAGGCGATGTAATAATAATGCACCGCCTGGGTTTTGATAGGACACATTTTAACCAGAGATGTTTTGAGGCATGGGCAAAGTGGGCAATTTTCCTTGGCCCCCACCTTCATTGGGGCCCCTGGGAAAATTAACTTTTTTTATATACTTTTGTCTTTTTCTCTATCTCAACCTTTAACATATGATTCAATTTTGTTTTGCATCTTGGTGCTTGAATTAGCAGAAAATGGGCAATAACATTCAAAGTCCCCCGAAATCCTTAAGACAGTGGTTCCCAAACTTTTTTGACCCGTGGCTCCCTTGACCTAATTGGCACTTTGCCATGGCTCCCCACCATTTTTTTATTGGTGAATTTTTTTTTATGATGCGTAAAAGCACCTGCTGCCCCGTTCCTGGCCTCTAGCAGGCGAGATCAGAGTTTTGTCTAATAGAAGTTTTGATTCAAGGAAGTTGTTATTCTTGGTTAGGTAGTGCACAGGGTTGACATGCCTGTTGCACAGAACATGTACCATGCAGATCACAAAGTGAATGTAACATAAACAGGTCCGTGGGTTACTGAGTTTGTCCTTTGTCTTATGTAACATGTCCTATATGCTGATTTGCACACCTATGATTGATAGTCTCTGTGTAATGTGTGCGTTATGTACAGTGCTCTAACACCCTTCACTCAGGGCTGGCTCAAGGGTGATGCAACTGGTGCCACCGCACTGGGTGCTGACTTCACAAAGGGGCGTAAATACAATAATAATACTGATTCTTACATTATACAGGCTGTCGATGTGACAGCTATGCTTGCTGCAATGTTAAAAAGCATTTCTTTTGTTTCAAGGTTTGGAAACAATCTAACGTTGATTATAAAAGTGATTTTGTTTAGCATATACAACAACAGCAAAGCTTGTTTGCTCAACATTGATTGAAAAGGCGCTGCCTGGCCCTGCTGGCCCTGTCTGCCTGCCTCAACTGTGCCTTGGCTCTCTGGCCCGGCCTCGCCCTTTTGAGCCCAGCTGCTGCTGCACTAAATCTGAGACCCTCATCTGCTTCTCTATTTTAGCCTTCTTTTTCATTTCTGTCTCTTGCTATTTGCCTTTCACCTTTTTTCAGTTTTGCCTTTCTGTGCTTTTGGCTTTTGCCTTTTCCTCTCACCACTTTAACCTTTTTGCCCCTTTTGTCACCTTTAAGCCGTCGTGGTTCCCAAACTGTGATTAGCATTTCACCAGCATTATTTTTACTGTAACAACGGAGCACGTTAGAAATCAGACATAAAATATAAGCCAAACCAAGGCGTTCTTCTCTCTGAGAGAAGGCCTTGGCTTGGCTTATATTTTATGTGTAATTTCTAACATGCTCCGTTTTTACAGTAAAAATAATGCTGGTGATACAGGTGTAAAACGAAGGTTGGGCAGAATGCCGATCTTCTGCCCAACCTTTGTTTTACACTCGTATCACCAGCATTATGTTTACTGTAAAAACGGAGCACGTTAGAAATAACACATAAAATATAAGCCAAGCCAAGGCCTTCACTCTAGCTTCTTGGCTGCTTCACTTTCCCACATCGTGCCACGGCGCCCCTGGCTCCTCATTACGGCGCACAGGGGCGCCGCGGCGCACAGTTTGGGAACCACGGCCTTAAGACAACACTGATTTTACCAGGCAAAGACTGGCAGAATATATCAGCGAAACATGACCCAAAATGTTGGAAAAACACGTGTTAATTGGTGCAGAAGCACCAACTTCCAGATTGATTCGTAATTCCTAATGGTCTATCTTGTTATGGTGTGGCAGTGGCGGCTGGTAGGGAATAGGGTTGTCGAGGCAGGGCGAGGGGATTAAAAACAACGTTTTTATTTTTTTTAAAACACTCACCTCTTCTGCCGTCTCTCCACTTTTCTTCCTGACTGCGAGTCTGGAAGCAGGAAGCACACAGGCTTCTCCAATCCAATCACGACGCTGCCGTCACCATGACAGCGCCGTGGTGATTGGTCTGAGCGCCATGGTTCGGTGGTCAAACAGGGAATATAAGCCTGTGAATGTTCCCCACCAGGCTGTGCATTACAGCCCAGTAGGGTACATGCAAAGTGCGCATGACTGTTTGGACGGACCCCGACGGTCAGCCAAACCGTCATGGGCACTTGAGTGTGCCCACCACTCCTCCCCCTGGGACCTCAGCCCCACCCGCCCTAACCTAGCCCCATAGCTATGAAAAATAAGATGATAATAATGTTATTATTATCATTTTATTTTCCTTTTGCCACTTGCCTGAGAGCAGTGGGGTAACGCTCTCCTGCCTTAGCGGAGGAGCCGCACCTGTGGTGTGGTAATCTTGTACCCAGAAATTAATACCCACTAAGGTATGTGGATTTCCGGGTGCGATATTACATGATCAAGAGACCTACGACATGTAATGATGTTCTCAAAGTAGCCATTCTGAAGCTCTACAAGGATGCATTGCCGAATCTAGCGGGAACAAGGATGATAGTGATCTAAAGAGACAGTTGTTCTGCTTCAGGCCGTGCTTCAAGAAGCAGTCTTATGGATCTCATGCAAGAAGCAGTGCGACCAAGTATCAAGTACAATCGCAACTTAAATTGAAGTTGTTCCCTTGTGAAGTACACTGCACTTTTAGATCCATTTGCATTACTTTCAATACCTTAGGTTTGTAGATACTGCAGAATAAACACTCACAGGTCACAAATGTAAATTTGTATGTGTAGATCTGTCCTACAGCTAGGTGTAAGTCTAAATTTTTTTGCTATACAAAAAGGGGTGGCGATGGACGGAGCATATGAATCAATCAAACACTCAAACCCAGTCAAAAGATCTGGGTTAAATCCATCACCGTTCTTTAGCCCACTCTGCCACCCCAGTTCAGACTTGGCTATATGCAAATCAGTCTGACCCTGTGCCTCATGGGAACAGTCCAGCCCAAACTGCCAAGCCATGTCTTTCCTGGACCGGAAACAAGCTTCCGACGACCGGTTTCTTGCATTTCATCCGTCTTCAGCCCGGCTTGCTTGAATCCAGTGGCAAAGTGAGCAAGGGACTCATGTCTGAGCATACCCGCCACACTTATGGCGGCCAAAAGCGGTACAAAAGGGGGTGGTGATGGACGGAGCATCTGAATCAATCAAACACTCACACCCAGTCAAAAGATCTGGGTTTATTCCATCACCGTTCTTTAGCCCACTCTGCCACCCCAGTTCAGACATGGATATATGCAAATCAGTCTGACCCTGTGCCTCATGGGAACAGTCCAGCCCGAACTGCCAAGTCATGTCTTTCCTGGACCGGAAACAAGCTTACGAGGACCGGTTTCTGGCATTCCAGCCGTCTTCAGCCCGGCTTGCTTGAATCCAGTGGCAAAGTGAGCAAGGGACTCACCTCTGAGCATACCCTGCCACACTTATGGCAGCCAAAAGCAGTACAAAAGGGGGTGGTGATGGACGGAGCATCTGAATCAATCAAACACTCACACCCAGTCAAAAGTTCTGGGTTTAACCCATCACCGTTCTTTAGCCCACTCAGCCACCCCAGTTCAGACATGGCTATACCCTGCAACACTTATGGCGGCCAAAAGCGGTACAAAAGGGGGTGGTGATGGACGGAGCATCTGAATCAATCAAACACTCACATCCAGTCAAAAGATCTGGGTTTAATCCATCACCGTTCTGTAGCCCACTCTGCCACCCCAGTTCAGACATGGGTATATGCAAATCAGTCTGACCCTGTGCCTCATGGGAACAGTCCAGCCCGAACTGCCAAACCATGTCTTCCCTGGACCGGAAACAAGCTTCTGAGGACCGGTTTCGGGCATTCCAGCTGTCTTCAGCCCGGATTGCTTGAATCCAGTGGCAAACTGAGCAAGGGACTCACGTCTGAGCATACCCTGCCACACTTATGGCAGCCAAAAGCGGTACAAAAGGGGGTGGTGAAGGACGGAGCATCTGAATCAATCAAACACTCACACCCAGTCAAAAGATCTGGGTTTAATCCATCACCGTTCTTTAGCCCACTCTGCCACCCCAGTTCAGACATGGCTATATGCAAATCAGTCTGACCCTGTGCCTCATGGGAACAGTCCAGCCCGAACTGCCAAGCCATGTCTTCCCTGGACCGGAAACAAGCTTCCGAGGACCGGTTTCTGGCATTCCAGCCATCTTCAGCCCGGCTTGCTTGAATCCAGTGGCAAAGTGAGCAAGGGACTTGATCTGAGCAAACCCTGCCACACTTATGGCGGCCAAAAGTGGTACAAAAGGGGGTGGTGATGGACGGAGCATCTGAATCAATCAAACACTCACACCCAGTCAAAAGATCTGGGTTTAATCCATCACCGTTCTTTAGCCCACTCTGCCACCCCAGTTCAGACATGGCTATATGCAAATCAGTCTGACCCTGTGCCTCATGGGAACAGTCCAGCCCGAACTGCCAAGCAATGTCTTCCCTGGACCGGAAACAGGCTTCCGAGGACCGTCTGGCATTCCAGCCGTCTTCAGCCCGGCTTGCTTGAGTCCAGTGGCAAAGTGAGCAAGGGACTCACGTCTGAGCATACCCTGCCACACTTATGGAGGCCGAAAGCGGTACAAAAGGGGGTGGTGATGGACGGAGCATCTGAATCAATCAAACACTCACACCCAGTCAAAAGATCTGGGTTTAATCCATCACCGTTCTTTAGCCCACTCTGCCACCCCAGTTCAGACATGGCTATATGCAAATCAGTCTGACCGTGTGCCTCATGGGAACAGTCCAGCTAGAACTGCCAAGCAATGTCTTCCCTGGACCGGAAACAAGCTTCCGAGGACTGGTTTCTGGCATTCCAGCCGTCTTCAGCCCGGCTTGCTTGAATCCAGTGGCAAAGTGAGCAAGGGACTCACGTCTTATCATACCCTGCCACACTTATGGCGGCCAAAAGCGGTACAAAAGGGGGTGGTGATGGATGGAGCATCTGAATCAATCAAACACTCACACCCAGTCAAAAGATCGGGGTTCAATCCATCCCTGTTCTTTAGCCCACTCTGCCACCCCAGTTAGGCCATGGCTATATGCAAATCAGTCTGACCCTGTGCCTCATGGGAACAGTCCAGCCCGAACTGCCAAGCCATGTCTTTCCTGGACCGGAAACAAGCTTCCGAGGACCGGTTTCTGGCATTCCAGCCGTCTTCAGCCCGGCTTGCTTGAATCCAGTGGCAAAGTGAGCAAGGGACTCACGTCAGCATACCCTGCCACACTTATGGCCGCCAAAAGCGGTGCAAAATGGGGTGGTGATGGACGGAGCATCTGAATCAATCAAACACTCACACCCAGTCAAAAGATCTGGGTTTAATCCATCACCGTTCTTTAGCCCACTCTGCCACCCCAGTTCAGACATGGCTATATGCAAATCAGTCTGACCCTGTGCCTCATGGGAACAGTCCCGCCGAACTGCCAGGCCATGTCTTCCCTGGACCGGAAACAAGCTTCTGAGGACCGGTTTTTGGCATTCCAGCCGTCTTCAGCCCGGCTTCTTTGAATCCAGTGGCAAAGTGAGCAAGGGACTCCCGTCTGAGCATACGCTGCCACACTTATGGTGGCCAAAAGCGGTACAAAAGGGGGTGGTGATGGACGGAGCATCTGAATCAATCAAACAATCACACCCAGTCAAAAGATCTGGGTTTAATCCATCACCGTTCTTTAGCCCACTCTGCCACCCCAGTTCAGACATGGCTATATGCAAATCAGTCTGACCCTGTGCCTCATGAGAACAGTCCAGCCCGAACTGCCAAGCCATGTCTTCCCTGGACCGGAAACAAGCTTCCGACGACCGGTTTATTGCATTTCAGCCATCTTCAGCCCGGCTTGCTTGAATCCAGTGGCAAAGTGAGCAAGGGACTCACGTCTGAGCATACCCGACACACTTATGGCGGCGAAAAGCGGTACAAAAGGGGGTGGTGATGGACGGAGCATCTGAATCAATCAAACACTCACACCCAGTCAAAAGATCTGGGTTTAATCCATCACCGTTCTTTAGCCCACTCTGCCACCCCAGTTCAGACATGGATATATGCAAATCAGTCTGACCCTGTGCCTCATGGGAACAGTCCAGCCCGAACTGCCAAGCCATGTCTTCCCTGGACCAGAAACAAGCTTCCGAGGACTGGTTTCTGGCATTCCAGCCGTCTTCCACCCGGCTTGCTTGAATCCAGTGGCAAAGACAGCAAGGGACTCACGTCTGAGCATACCCTGCCACACTTATGGCGGCCAAAAGTGGTACAAAAGGTGGTGGTGATGGACGGAGCATCTGAATCAATCAAACACTCACACCCAGTCAAAAGATCTGGGTTTAATCCATCACCGTTCTTTAGCCCACTCTGCCACCCCAGTTCAGACATGGCTATATGCAAATCAGTCTGACCGTGTGCCTCATGGGAACAGTCCAGCTAGAACTGCCAAGCAATGTCTTCCCTGGACCGGAAACAAGCTTCCGAGGACTGGTTTCTGGCATTCCAGCCGTCTTCAGCCCGGCTTGCTTGAATCCAGTGGCAAAGTGAGCAAGGGACTCACGTCTTATCATACCCTGCCACACTTATGGCGGCCAAAAGCGGTACAAAAGGGGGTGGTGATGGATGGAGCATCTGAATCAATCAAACACTCACACCCAGTCAAAAGATCGGGGTTCAATCCATCCCTGTTCTTTAGCCCACTCTGCCACCCCAGTTAGGCCATGGCTATATGCAAATCAGTCTGACCCTGTGCCTCATGGGAACAGTCCAGCCCGAACTGCCAAGCCATGTCTTTCCTGGACCGGAAACAAGCTTCCGAGGACCGGTTTCTGGCATTCCAGCCGTCTTCAGCCCGGCTTGCTTGAATCCAGTGGCAAAGTGAGCAAGGGACTCACGTCAGCATACCCTGCCACACTTATGGCCGCCAAAAGCGGTGCAAAATGGGGTGGTGATGGACGGAGCATCTGAATCAATCAAACACTCACACCCAGTCAAAAGATCTGGGTTTAATCCATCACCGTTCTTTAGCCCACTCTGCCACCCCAGTTCAGACATGGCTATATGCAAATCAGTCTGACCCTGTGCCTCATGGGAACAGTCCCGCCGAACTGCCAGGCCATGTCTTCCCTGGACCGGAAACAAGCTTCTGAGGACCGGTTTTTGGCATTCCAGCCGTCTTCAGCCCGGCTTCTTTGAATCCAGTGGCAAAGTGAGCAAGGGACTCCCGTCTGAGCATACGCTGCCACACTTATGGTGGCCAAAAGCGGTACAAAAGGGGGTGGTGATGGACGGAGCATCTGAATCAATCAAACAATCACACCCAGTCAAAAGATCTGGGTTTAATCCATCACCGTTCTTTAGCCCACTCTGCCACCCCAGTTCAGACATGGCTATATGCAAATCAGTCTGACCCTGTGCCTCATGAGAACAGTCCAGCCCGAACTGCCAAGCCATGTCTTCCCTGGACCGGAAACAAGCTTCCGACGACCGGTTTATTGCATTTCAGCCATCTTCAGCCCGGCTTGCTTGAATCCAGTGGCAAAGTGAGCAAGGGACTCACGTCTGAGCATACCCGACACACTTATGGCGGCGAAAAGCGGTACAAAAGGGGGTGGTGATGGACGGAGCATCTGAATCAATCAAACACTCACACCCAGTCAAAAGATCTGGGTTTAATCCATCACCGTTCTTTAGCCCACTCTGCCACCCCAGTTCAGACATGGATATATGCAAATCAGTCTGACCCTGTGCCTCATGGGAACAGTCCAGCCCGAACTGCCAAGCCATGTCTTCCCTGGACCAGAAACAAGCTTCCGAGGACTGGTTTCTGGCATTCCAGCCGTCTTCCACCCGGCTTGCTTGAATCCAGTGGCAAAGACAGCAAGGGACTCACGTCTGAGCATACCCTGCCACACTTATGGCGGCCAAAAGTGGTACAAAAGGTGGTGGTGATGGACGGAGCATCTGAATCAATCAAACACTCACACCCAGTCAAAAGATCTGGGTTTAATCCATCACCGTTCTTTAGCCCACTCAGCCACCCCAGTTCAGACATGGATATATGCAAATCAGTCTGACCCTGTGCCTCATGGGAACAGTCCAGCCCGAACTGCCAAGCCATGTCTTCCCTGGACCGGAAACAAGCTTCCGAGGACCGGTTTCTGGCATTCCAGCCGTCTTCAGCATGGCTTGCTTGAATCCAGTGGCAAAGTGAGCAAGGGACTCACGTCTGAGCATATCCTGCCACACTTATGGCAGCCGAAAGCGGTACAAAAGGGGGTGGTGATGGACGGAGCATCTGAATCAATCAAACACTCACATCCAGTCAAAAGATCTGGGTTTAATCCATCACCGTTCTTTAGCCCACTCTGCCACCCCAGTTCAGACATGGCTATATGCAAATCAGTCTGACCCTGTGCCTCATGGGAACAGTCCAGCCCGAACCGCCAAGCCATGTCTTCCCTGGACCGGAAACAAGCTTCCGAGGGCCGGTTTCTGGCATTTCAACCGTCTTCAGCCCGGCTTGCTTGAATCCAGTGGCAAAGTGAGCAAGGGACTCACGTCTGAGCATACCCTGCCACACTTATGGCAGCCGAAAGCGGTACAAAAGGGGGTGGTGATGGACGGAGCATCTGAATCAATCAAACACTCACACCCAGTCAAAAGATCTGGGTTCAATCCATCACCGTTCTATAGCCCACTCTGCCACCCCAGTTCAGACATGGCTATATGCAAATCAGTCTGACCCTGTGCCTCATGGGAAGAGTCCAGCCCGAACTTCCAAGCCATGTCTTCCCTGGACCGGAAACAAGCCTCCGGGGACCGGTTGCTGGCATTCCAGCCATCTTCAGCTTATAACCATGTCTGAACTGGGGTGGCAGAGGGGGCTATGACTCTAGTGGCCATAGACCTGATAAATTACCCAAAGGTATAACCACCTCTGACTAGTCCCAAAAATAAATAAATAACTTTCCCTTTTTAACGGCCCTCCCTAAGCTGAGAGAGCAGTTATTGGATACTAGTAATCTGAATGCGTGCCCTAAATTCATTAAACCCACAAGCTCAAATCATATATCAGTTACCAACTGCGAACCAATTCCTTATAATATCGCACTAATAAAGCCTTCATCTAACACCAATATTGCCTCCTGTAACCTGGTTTTCTCGAACATTCCAGGCTTGCAATCTAAGATGACTAACCCTATATGGTGTGACTTTATATCAAATTTTGATATAATGTGTTTCCAGGAAACCTGGGTACAGGACATAATGCACATTAATGGATTTAAAACCTTTCACACCGCAGCCGCCGAGGTGGTTTGTGGGAGGGCAAAGGGAGGGCTTTGCACCTATATTTCTAATACATTGAACGTAAAAAAGATAGAGATGCATACACAAGACACTTATTACCAATTGATTAAAATCCACGTGGACAGGAAGCACTGCATTGCGCTTACAAACATTTAAAAGAATATTCCCCCGGACCAAATTGGAGTTGTTGAGAAAAAATTGTGTAATGATTTGAAATCATAATACAATGACGATGCCAAGGACACATCTTTAATTCGGATGTATGACGTTACTCCGCATACCGTTACAACTACCTACCATTACAACGCGACCATTACAACGCATACCATTACAACGCATAGCGCTTTGGGGTGCTGGATAGTGGTAAGTATAATTTACTATTCTAACTCCAGTCCCCGGGGACCCTAGGGAAGGTGTTGGATAGTAAATTATACTTATTCCCTATCCTAGAGCGCCCCCCAGCGCAATGCGTTGTAATGGTATGCGTTGTAAAAGTCGTGTTGTAATGGTAGTGCGGAGTAAAAAATGCGTTGTAACAGGTGCATACCCTTTAATTCTGGGTGGGGATTTTAATTGTAGTTTATGCTCAAATGATGGTAAACTATGGGGATTTATAAGCAAAGATGGGATTAGCAATACTCATTTTAGACACTCAAAATTGATAGAACTGTATAACTAAGTATTGTTTGGCCTTGATTTGGGGATTGCAAATGAGTTATGTGTTATGCCTACTCCGATGAGCTACACTGTTATTGGTAGAGATTCCCTTACCACAATAGACTACATATTGCTGTCAAATAGTCATGCATGGAGACTTCAAACATTTACCATACATGACAACTCATCGAGTGACCATTTCCCATTGAGCATCACTCACTACCTTATTGCCGAAAAGACGATCTGGTAAATGGGATGAAACCAATCAGGTTCTACATATATAACTATTAATTGGACAAATGGTTACTCTCTACGCTGGTCGATGGTGGACCCCCTAGAAATCACAAAACAAGTGATATCGGAGTGTAAATTAGCTATTGATATCTGTCTTAGTGAAACAGCCTGACCGGATAGTGTTCTATTCTCATAAAAAAAGCTATAAAGGAGGCCCTATTCGTGCAGAACTGTAAAAAAGGGAAACGACAGGGGTGGTTTGATTCGAATTGCATACGAGCATATGCCAACTTAAAGCACGAAATACACAAGATTCCAAGAAACCCAAGCGATGTCAGACTGGCAAGAGGGGCTTATAGGCTTGCTGTTAAGGAACGTAAAGCGTCCCTGAGAAATGAAGCTCGGGTATCCCTGCATGATACCTCCTTATTGAAAGATAATTTGCTTTTTGGAAAGCAGTGAAAGCTCTCTTTTTGTCTCCTGGAGGTGGTCCGACAATTGAAATAGCCATAACAGAAGAACAATGGATTGAGTATTTCTCCACAGTGTATAATGGTGACGAGAGTGTTGATGCGCCAGACACCCAACACCATGGGGATGATGCCTTGGCACCTTTGACCCATCTTACGATCTCCAGTTCACCTTGGATGAAGTAAACTGGCTATCTCAGCAAGCTTGGGTGGTAAGGCTCCTGGCCCGGATGGGGTCCCTGTAGATTTATATTGTTATTGTTATTGTTAATTGGAATGTTTAGAGCGCGTAGTCACCTACTGGTCTCTAAGAACTGTGAGAGAGATCCCAACCTTGGCACCTCTGCTAGAGTGTGCGTCCACCTTGGCCTAGGTTGTGGCCCAGGCTTCCGTGAAAAGGAGTGTTTTTACTTTTTTTCCTGAATGCGAGGAGGGCGAGTTCCTTATGAAGGCCAGGGCCGCTCATTCCAGAGTTGAGGAATCATTGTGGAGAAGGCTCCACCCTCTTTGGAAGAGGTCAGGATGAGGGGGCAAGCCAGCAGTCCAGCATCTGAAGACCGGAGGGACCGCCAGGCTTTTCTTAATGAATACTGGGGCCTGACCGTGGATGGCTTTGTGGGCTATCCACAGCCCCTTGAATCTGGTACTCTGCTTGACCGGGAGCCAGTGTAGCTGCTGCAATAGGGGGGTAGCCGGAGCCCGCCTTGGGAGCCTGAAAATGAGTCAGGCAGCATCGTTCATGATTACATGGAGTTTTGTTGACAGCTTTTCCGGGAAGTCGACATTCAGAGAGTTTCCATAGTCTAAGCGATGCCATACGGAGAGCTGTAAATGAAAGAAGGGGGCCAAGTTTCATTAGCAGTCTTAGAAGGCCCATGCATGTTCCCATCACAGTAGAAACCTGGTGGGACATGGAGAGTTTGGCGTCTATTCTTATGCCTAGACTCTTTACCACTGGAGCCGGCTTGGGAGTGGGGCCAAGCTCTTGTGGCCAGAAAAGGTCACTCCATGGGTTAATATCCGTGGTGAAGGCCAATACCTCGGTTTTATTGGGATTCATTTTGAGGGAGTTAGCTGTCATTCAGTTCACTGTGAACTTCAGGATATTCTGCATCTGTACATGGGCTGTGGGAGAGTATAAGTCAAATGTGACAGTATTGAAAGAATGTGTTTTCATGATATTGCATCACGGACCTATGAGGATTCAATTATATTTGTGTGATGTATATCGTATTATCAGATTGATGAGGAATATAAGGTTGTCATATTCAACTTATATTTAACTTGAGTTTGAGTTTGTTTACAAGCAATTATAATAACATTTGTGAATTATTGGAATTTTAGTGACACCTTAGTGTCATTAGCTGTGCATCACGCAGTATGGGGCCCGCCTATAACCCAGGTAACCACTGCAAGCTGTTTTTCCCCTTTTTTAACAAGTTGGGCAGAATCATTCATAGTGCCCATCTTTAAAAAGGGGGATCACCAGGATCCTGGGTGTAACAGGTCAATTTCATTGTTGGACTCTTTGATAAAAGTGGTAGGTAGAATTATCTTAGAACGACCACAGGATTGGCCTGAGGAAAAGAAGGTTTTATCTGACATCCAGTATCGTTTTCGTAGGGCCTAGCGACCGTCGCACAGAGCTTAAATGTAACTATTATTATAGGGAAGTATACTCGGGTCAAGAAGGGTAGGTTGTTTTTAGCTTTTGTGGATCTGACTGCAGCTTTTGACTGTGTTAGGCACAGCAAGCTCTGGAGGATCCTCGAGGGGCTGGGAGTGGAAATGCAAATTATCCACATTCTCAGATGGTTATACAACACCAAGGCGAGAGTGCGGTATGGTATTACGGTGAGTGCTCTGCCCCATTCCGAGAAAGGAGGCGGGATAAACAAGGCTGCGTACTAGCGCCTTTTCTTTTTAATCTTTATTTTAATGGCCTGGGCGAAGCTTTGACCAAAGACTGTCAAGACCTCCCCCAAATAGCGGGGCGCCCTATACCTGCTCTTCTATATGCGGATGACGCAGTTCTAATTTCACGCACTCAAGTGGGACTACAAAAGGTTTTAAATAGCTTTTCAGCCTTTATGCGCAATCTTGGCCTTAGGGTGAACACCTCGAAAACCACGAGGCCGATGCCATGAGCAGTGTAACCTGCAATCCTGTGCACCTGCTGCACCCCCCGATGCTGGTCCCCGAACCAGTCTTACTCACCCCTGCACACCCAGGCCTCAATGCCAACATGCCGACACTGGCGTGTTTCGAAGAGTGCCCACCACGTGCCGGTGCAAGCCCCATGCCCGAGACCTGCGACCCTGGCAACCTGATACGACCATCACGTCCTCCGTGAGCAAGGCCCGCAGTACTCCTTTCTTGTTTACATACTCTACCGGCATACACAGCGTACTAGTAGGTCACACATTTGGAACTGAATCTTGATCATGCAATGGCCAGGTACACATTGCAATGCAGACTTTAAATCGCTATACCCCATTCAATGTGGTGATACCAAGTCTATGTACAGCAGCACAAACACACGTTTCTGTGGCCCCTTGCTGAAAATGCCTACCGCCTACACTGCGTTTCAGTTGGTCACTCAATTGGGACTGAATCTTGATTTTTCAATGGCAGAGTACATATTGCACGCAAGGGGAGATGTAAGAGGATGACGCGTTGCAGTCAGGAGCAAAAAAGAATCCTTTTTACAGAGGTGATTGTATACTACCGACAACTGCCCTGGTGTCACTAACTCTGTGCATCGCGAGCCAATGATACGTGGTTGTGGGCCACTGCTGACCGCTGCCTCCGGCCTACACTGCGGTCCAGTAGGTCACAGAGTCTTGATTTAGCAATGGCGGAGTTCATATCAGTGTACCGGCATCATTGCACACTGAATACCTTCTCAGCCCCAGTGCCACTAAGTCTGTTCCCCGACATTCATGGACACTCACTGGTCATACATTGGCGGCGTCTGAGTCTATGGACTAGGGGGTAGTTTTCATCTTCATGTAGCTGATACCAAATTGGTTCTGGCTACGAGGCTGTCGCTTTCCACTCCACCATTTGCTGCTTCTGGATAACATCAGACCTTCCACATCATGCCCTGGAGGACACCTTCCACTGTCCCCCGCAACCCTCCGCAACATTCACCTTTGACATCGATGAGGACCCACCCAGTCCACGTGGCCCTACCTCAGTGCACTGCAAGCCACTGTCCAGTGGCAGCGTGTCTGTACCGCCGCTGTGTATCCGGGGCCACTAAGACTGTGCTGGTCAGGTCCAAGACCCCTTCTTCAGAGATATTGGATGGCCTCTGAGGCGATGGCCTTGGGGTCATCAACGCCATGTGTCTGTGGCCCTGCGCTGTCCGCTGTCTCCGGCCTCAACTGCAGCCCACCAGGGTTCATACATCAAATCGAGTTCTGAGCAGCCCGGCCGGGGCATCACCGCAGGAGGAACACTCCATCACCACCAGGACCAACTCCAACCGCCAACTGCCAGTGTCCAAACGGTCATAGTGTCAGACTGATAGAGTTGCTTGCACCTGTCGTGGATGCCATCTTCTTCCTGATCCCCTGCTCAGCATTCCAGGTTCCACTGACTCAGTGCATCGCAAACCATGGATCTTTACTGATTGAGTTTTGTGCTGTGGAGAGGTTGCGCAGCAATGTCACCACAAGCAGTGTGGAATACCTGGGACATTGATGTGGAAGATGATGCAGGTCTAACACACCCCACTGCGTCTGCATCAGGAATATCTTGAAGGGACACAATCCTAGACTTTTTCTTCACATGAGCGCGCTCGGCTCTAGTGCACCAACCTCTGTGCACTGCAACACACAGACACTTCTGTTTGCATGTTGGGTGAACTCTGGACTTGCTCCAGACCCTCCATGTTGCTCAGCAGTTGACTCTGTTATGCAGGTGTTTTCAGTTTCTGCTGCACTAGTGTCCACTGTTCAAGTTGTTGCCAGCACCAAGCTCTCCATGCAGGTTGGCTTACACTTCCAGCACAGGCGTCACTGTACATGTGGCTCTGCCAATAAAGGGGCCAAGGACACGTGCCCGTAGCCAGTTCAACATAATATCTGTGTGCGTCCCTTTGGTCTTTTTGTATGTATGAGGGCCCTGGGCCCTACAACATTGGACATGTTGCTTGGTCGTCACCCACTCAGTTCATAAGGGGAGTGGCCTGGGCCATTGTACGCAGGGCCATCGTGGGTGTGTGACTGCTATGTGCGTGCCCCTGGGTGTGGTTCTGTACTGTGAATGTGCATCTGCATGTGTCTCTATGGCAGTGTGGGTCTCCTTTGTGGGGTGTAGGTGATCCATGAAGGATGACAGACACCAACATATGTGATCTAGTTCACCTTCCAGGGATTTGGACCCCGCCCCCACTGGTGTGCCATGTGTTGGTGGGTGAAGTGTCGTGAGCCAGCTGTGCTTGCGGGTGCTTCCTGATGTGTAGTCTGTTGCAGGGTCTGTGTTCTCCTCTGGTGCGTTCCTTGGGATGTCCATGGGCGGCTGTAGGGCGTCGGTGTTGAAGGTGTGGTGGTCCTCTCCGACATCACAGAGGTGTTGTTTTGTGGGCTCTGCTGTAGGAGTTGTGTGCCCCATCTGCAATATGAAGGGGAGATGCATGTTGACATTGTGTTGACATGTATGTTGGTGCATTGTTCTTGTTTACATGCAGACTGTATGACAATGTACATAGTGACTGTTTTAAAGGTGCTGAATATTGCTGCGGAACAGTGTACATTTAGACTACGTGATGGATGTGAGGTTGTACGCGTACATTTCCATTTCACAGTTTCCAGCTCTGTCAGATATAGTAGGCATGTGTCTGCTTGTGTGCGGAGCCAGTTGGGTCCTCTGTTCTGTAGTTTCGGCTTTGCGCATTGTACCACGTTGTTGTTGTCAAAGTGGGTGTGCTGTGAATGCTATGTGTGTGTGCTGCGGCCACAGGGATCAGAGACATGATCCAGGGTAAATGTGGGTGTGCAGTGTGCTACACCTCGTTGTGCATGTGTGCCATTGTGCCCATCTCCCCCGTACCCCAGTTCCCCCAGTTCCTGGTCTTTACCCACCCTGTTGATGTTGTGTCAGGTCCTCTCGAGCCGTGTCCGTACTCCCTGCTCTTTGCACCGTCTTCACACTGATGACAGTGACCTCCATTTCCTCCAGCTCCTCCTGTGGTGCAGGACTCCCACATCATGTTGTCGTTGCAGCTTTCCGGTTGGCAGCGGTTGTGTGCCTGGTTTAGGATGTCACATCATGCCAGCACCTCTTGGCCCTCTCGATTGGCCTCCTCGACACTCTGACTGCGTTCCAGGTGTTCTACTTGTCAGTTGATGGTAGTGTTCTCTCACCTCCGTGACGCTGATCTGGTTTTGCTGAGGACTGCGCCCTGTCTTCCTCTTCCTCTTCTCCTTGGCCTTCTCCGTCCCTGTTGTTCCTTGCTGGTGGTGTATGGGGTTAGCGTTGGCCTCTGCGCTCGGTCAGAGTGCATCCATGTTGCTACGCGGTTTGGATTGGTCTGGTGTGCTGTTTCTGTATTTTTTATGGTGCATTTTCCCACTAGACACGTGGGATTTGCAGGGCTGTCGCTGGTCTTCACTGCTTTTTGTACCGCGATTGGCCTCATCGCAAGATTTTTTGCATTTGTGTTTCACAATTTTGCGGCGTGGGTTAGATTTTAACGCGGACATTTGATGATTTTATCTGGAGACTATTGCATGGTTCCGCTGTGTTGAGAATGCTTGTTTAACACGACGTAATTTTCCTGCGATAGACTGCGATGTTGGAAGTTACATTAAGTTACTTTTGCAATGGTTATCACACATTCTTGAGAATATGCCCCATAGTCAGGAGACTAGCAATGTTTTTAAAGAAAGTACTCAGTCACAGGAAATGCATTGTAATATAAACATTTTGCCTACAAACAGATAAGGGATAGTGATTTTACTGAATGAATTTTATATTAACTTTTGCCCTGTAATGAATTTTGTGTTTTATGTGCTCTTTTCATTGTCTGAAACAGTAATGGAATAAAGTTTTATTTGACTTTGACTTTGACATTAGATTAAAAACAAGAAAAAATGTATATGCATTAACGTGCTTTGAGACTCCACATTTCATTGTGTAGCCAAGTTTATAAAAGAACGAGAAGAGTGATTCACAATCAAGATTTAAGGCATCAATACATTCATGTCACAGTTGACCCAGATTAAAAGAGAGTAAGGGAAAAAGAAGGAGAACACAATCCTCAAATAGGATCTGCTATGTTTTCCTATTAACACGTTAATTAAAAGGGGCACCTCAGCGTAGCTCCACCTATCGAAGGCAGGCTTAGTACGAGTCATCACTAAACTTGAGCAAATGTGTATTAAATTATGACATAATGTAAATATATTAATTTAATTTCTAAAACCCGCCCTCAACAACATGTTTTTCAATTTAATTTGTAGTAAACATGTTTAAAAAGTATCTACTTGATTAGTTTCATATTTTTAAACATGTCAAAGAGTTGCATTTATTTTTTGTTAAAATGAAGCATGTTATTACATTTAAAACTCTAAAATTAGTTAATAACTAGACTGAATTTTGTATCACTAAAAAAAATATATAATTCAAATTTAGATTTAATTTAATTATCCTAACATTAATTTAATTAATGTTAGATTCCAGTTTCCATTGTTTTCTGTGGGAGTGTGTTTCAGTACTTGTGGCTAGCCATGTGGGTTGATTGACGCACTCCAAGGCTGGGTTGGAGTACATTTCAGGCTGCTTTGACTGTTGTGTAGGGACTTTAGAAGTGGTATTCTGTGAATTGCAATGGTGTTACATTTTTGCTGTAGCGTGTTTGATGGCTGTGTATTTTGTATTACCATGTCCACCTTAAATTCCTTCTTAATTACTCATTGATCCCACCAACTTTAAGTAATTATTCCCCAGTTTCTTATAATTCCTTCTATTCCTCCCACATTTACTAAAAAATAGTGTACTAACTTCTGCAGTGATCTCCGCCACGGCACAGAAAAGATAGGAAAGGCGGGGTTAAGGGATTCACCGGCAGTATTGTGAATTTTATTTTATAACGTGTAACTAGTGCTATTAGAGTCCTACTTTATGAGCTACAAAAGGCTGTTTGTGATTCAGGCACTAAATCTCAGGTGGCAAACGAAACCTGAAAAGCTCAAAGACACTTTATCTAGAGATCAGGCGTTAAATAAAACCATCCACCTTAGCCTGTATTTCCTTCTATCGCCCCCGGTAGCTTCGCGGGTTGACCTGACTTCTATGTTTTTTTCACAGGAGCAAATCATGTACAGTGGGAACTCCCAAAAGGCATATCCAGTCTTGTGGATCCCTCATTGGCTACAGCCTGCTGCTTTGTCCTGCTGTAGATTTTCAACTTCCAAAAAAGTGACAAAGTCAGAACATAGAAATTTCCACAGAAGCTTCATCCAGCACCACATCCTCTGACACCACCGGTTACTTTACCCCATTGAACTTTACCTTAGGCTCTTTTCTTCTAAATTTCTTCTAAGTACGATGGAAACCTGGAACCATGCCCAATCTATCTCATGTGGCTGACCCATGCTCCGTCAAGTTCAGCTTGATTTTTGACTGTGCCCCTTCTTGTGTGACCAGATACCTGCTGTTGGCTCTTTGGTCTTTTTGGCGCTATTTTTCCGCTTACAACTTTTAAAACTTTAACTACTGATTTTTCTACTGATTGGATTTAATTTGTTTTGGTGTCATTTTAAACACAGGTTAATTTAATTACTTTTGGAATCACCCTGACAAACATTTTGGTTGTTACTTGAGTTGGGTTTGCACCCCCTCAACCAATAGCCCAATTTCCTACATTTCCAAATCCTGATTCAGATTGGTAAGTATTAATATTTTTCTACCAAAAAATTATCATGCATATCATTAATAATTTACAGACTATAAATGTGGTAGTAAGCAATTCACCAATGAGAAGGGGTTCCAACGGACCCTTTCCCCTTTGAGAATGTTGTTTCTTGGGTTTTTTAAATAGAAAGTGGTTCTATGGACCCCGGGACCACTGCCTACTCCAAAAAAATGTTAAAAACATGTTTATTTCTTTTTAAACAGATCCCATTTTCCTTTAAAGAAAAGTGTTTATACCAAAACCTTTATTTAAAAGCAGTCACAGACATGGTAGACTGTTGACCTCAGCAGGCCACCATTCCTGGGATGTCAGCGATTCCTGATTCCTAGCGAGTCGCAATATGCAACATGCCTCATTAAAATTTATGAGGTAAGTTGAATTGTGACCCACTAAGAATTAGTATTTTGCAAAGTGACCTATTAGTACATAATACTGTCAACAAAATACAACACTAGTCGCAAAAATATTGGTTATAAATTGTTACCTGTGCTTTGCAAGCCTGGCCCCTGTTTGAAAATGGCCCTTTCTGAAGGGTCACCCCAAACATTTTGCCCTCCTTCTGCTAATTTTCTGACCTTCTTTTTATTGGCTTTAGGACTCTGAGCACTTTTCCTCTGCTAACCAGTGCTAAATTGCATGTCCTCTCTTCCTTAAACATGGTGACATTGGTGTATATATATATATTAGTGCAATTAGTTTACTTGTAAGTTCCTTGTAAAGTGGTATACCATATACCAAGGACCTATAAGTTAAGTGCAACTAGTGGGCTGCAGCACTGATTGTGCCACACACATAAGTAGCCTTTCAATCGGGTCTCAGGCCAGCCATTTCAGGGCCTGTGTGTGCAGTGTACTGCTGCTTCCTGAATACATTTTTAAGCTAAAATAACTGATTAGAGAGGAGTAGTTTTTTCATGTTTATATCTTTGAAATGGTAATGATAAATCCTCTTTACTGGTGATTTTGGATTAAACATTACTGTTTTAGAAATGCCACTTTTAGAAAGTGGACATTTCCCTGCACATATTGCTCTCTGTGTGTGACATTCTGTCTTCAATTCACATCTAGGGTGGGTGACAGCAACACTGTGTGCATTCCCACGACAGCCACAACACAGGAAGAATAGGTGAGTCTGAGTACCCATCACTATAAATTTGAATTCTGATGGCCTTGCCTGGATGGGATGTGAAGAGCTAACACTTCACTTCACTTCACTTCACTTGGAAGACCTGGAACACCCTCCCTACCCACACACGGTAGACCGAAGACCTAATCGCCTTCAGAAGACTCCTCAAGACCTGGCTCTTCGAGCAGTAGCAGCACCCCCACCCTCCCCTCAGCACCTTGAGACTCTCACTGGTAAATAGCGCGCTCTACAAGTACTCTGATGGATTGATTGATTGATTGATTGATTAATTGATAGGCTGTGCTCTGTCCCCTCAAAAAGGACTGATTACCCCCAATTGACAGCCTCGCAGACAGGATTGGGTTGAAAGGGATACTTGTGTACTTCAGAGAACTGCTTTGAAGTCCCCCTCATATAAAAGGCACTTTTGGGTATAAGTGCTGCCTCCACAACCTCCTAAAATCAGACACTACTGGACTTGTAACTGAAGCTCAGTGTGGAGATGTCACGGGGAATGGTTCAGTTACTGGGTAATGTAGAATGCTCCTGTAATGAAAATTCTAGAAAAAAGCAGAGACTGTATGGTAAAGAGGGAACTGGATGTCTTTTTCACGGTCCCTCGGAGGCCTCTCAGGATCTGTTTGTTGCTCAATGGGGTCCACATATTGACAACCTCAATTCCGAATTGCCGTGAAGGCACGGAAGATTAAGGGGGTCAATCGGGGAAAGGAAAGGAAGGGAACAGCGGGGAGGGAGACCTGTGAAAAGAAAAGGCTGGTTAAGACACACTGCGCTGAAACTTCAAGAGGCTGCTTGACATACTTTGCTCAACGGTATTTGATCAGGTCTACCTGTAAAGTAAACAACTAATTCTTGGCAGTTACAAGATGAAGGACGATTTGGCATTCATCAAGACCTTCTCTTGGCTACCTTGTCTTCTACGACTTAGAAGAAATTTACGCAATACTCAGACATGATAACTGTGGACAAACAAACATATATAATCAAGGTTCCACAACTTCCCTATACCAGAAGCAATGCAATAGGAGCTGTACATTACCCACCAGAAGGGGTGTGTGTGTGTGTGTGGGCCTCACAAGGGAGGAAGGTTACGCTACTTCAGCTACCTCTCGCTAGACCCCTGCTAGGAAACAATACAAACACACATATATCACATGAAGTTTCATAGAAAAATGTTGCAGCAGCCAGTATAGCATATTTCAAAGTGTCTATGAAATCATACACCCAGTTCTGAGGCATACGAGATAAGTTGAGTAAGCCTGATACCACCTGGTAATGGTACAGCCAAATCATAAGAATAGTCCAACAATAAGGATGCAGCACAAAAGATTACGCATCAACCACGACATTGCCAAATGTTTGTTGGAACTCAGATCCTTGCGCTACATTAGTGTGAGAGCGATACGAGAAAAAGGAATGTCTCTTGGCGGTGCCACAGACACCCTTACCCCACCTGGGATACAAATCAGCTCAAGTCCTTCGGTCGTGTCCTGTTGAGAACCCAGGATAATCTGCGGGATCCTCCTCACCAGCTCCGGCGTACGTAGCCGTCCGGAACTCATGGAGGCTTCACTTCTGGGGCGCGCATGTCTACCACAAAGGCTGCTGGGAACTGTAGTCCCATAGCCCCAGCGGCCTTTTTCCACAGTGCCGATATTTCTATGAGAAGGGCGACGGTCCTTCTCCAGAATTCTGTTCTCGCTGTCTGGTCTATGGAGCGAACATCCGTCGGAACCCTGTACATAAGTCTTCCTCTGTGCTGGAGATGCTGAACTGGAATAAAACTACACTGAAAGAAACTTAGAAAAAGGCTTTTATTTACATGGTGACGAGTGCTTGCGCAGGGGGCAGGTACAGGGATCTCCACCCCTGAAATATAATTCCACTTTATACATTTTAAGGAAACTTCCCAGGTGTGAATGAAACTCCTACGGTGAGTAGTACTTTCTTTATTTCAAGCGGTGTGACCTTGTCAAACTTGTTCCGCTCCATTTACTTGCTTCAACGTATTTAAGCCACATTTCAAACAAACTCCAATATAATTATCGAGCTGTGCACGCGACGCAACCTTCCCTGCTGTCAATAGGTGACTAACTAACGAACCGTACCAGAGCTCGTGCACGCAATGCAGCCTGATAAACATTTGATACATTGAACTTCAAGCTTGTGTAAAAGCTCATGCATAATGAGTGACACGTTCACGCATAGTTGGTCGGGAAGGCCAGAAACCCCTGCTGAGCTCATGCCCATCCAGCAGCACCTTCATCATCAAGGTTTCATGCTTTAAATCAAAAACATATTCAGCCCGAGTCACGCATTGAGCTCGCTGAGACGTGCAATTACACGCTTAGAAATAAGTAAAGGACCACGCAATATCATTGCAAACAATTCAATTGCGCAAGACAGACTCGACAGGTGTCAAGCTTCACTAAAAGCAATTTGAGCTCAACACTCGTTAAAAAAAAAAGGAGATAAAAGGACAGGGAAAATTGATCTTCCTACCTACATGGTTCTCCTACACTCCAAGGACATCGGAAAGATATGGAAGCAGGAACAAGACACAGGAAAGTCTGCAAAATTAAACATAGCAAACAGACTATATCTCTTGACAACTAGAGTGCATACCTTTAACTCTATACAAAAGAAAACTAGTTCAACATCTGCTATTATTTATTATGGTAGTTTGTTTCTTTTTCTAATTATTTTTACTTATTACTTAAACATTTTATTTTAGATTTTTATTTTGAAATTTCTGTCAGGTAAAGGAAAAATAATAATAAAAATAATTAATAAAAGAACAAGAGAAAATTTCAGACCAGAGTATGTCTTCTCCGCAACCATTCTTGGCAACCCCCGGAAAACCAATGATACCTTAGAAATAATGAAAAAGAATGTTTTAACTTATATACTAGCTAAGATAAGTATGGACCAGTACAACGCCAAGCAAAATTGCTTCATCATCTAGGTGTTGAAGGAAGAAGAAATTATGAAGAAGTGCCGGAAATTACTCTGGGAATTGGGGATGGGAAAACCAACAATATTTATGAAATGTCAATTCAGATGCTGGAATTATATTTTACCCCAAAAACTAATGTCGTATTGGAACGTCATAAATTCTTCACCAGAATTCAAAGAGATGATGAAGATATTGCTTCGTATGTGGCTACTTTAAGGGGTTTGGCTCTAACATGTAAGTTTGAACAGTTGAATAAGATATCAAATACTACATTGTACTAGTAGTAAAGAAATAAAAGAGAAGCTTTTAATGAAAGAACATACTCTGGAAGAAGTTATTCAATTAGCAAAAGGAATGGAAGATACAGCTATGTGCTTGAAAGAAATGGAGGGCACATCAAATATAAAGCAAGACTAAATCGAAGTTGTTGTGGAGAGAAAGATAAAGAAAAAAAGGATTTTGTAGTAGGCAGTAATTCAAAGTAACTGCAAACAGGAAAGTGAATTGTTCCAGTTAGAGGCATTAAGTGCTTCCGTTTTGGTTCACCAGGACACATTGCATCAAGTTTAAATTGTCTTGCTAGAAGCGTACCTTGTAGAAACTATGGAAAGAGGGGACATTTTGCAAAAGTCAGTGCTTAATTCGTAAAATACTTAGGGCTGGGGCTCTCGACAGGAGGACACTACAATTTGCACCATCCGTTACCCCTGGCAGCACTGCTAATGACAGCACCAACACACTACTAATCATCACACTGTTAAAAGTGTGACCATTCATACTATTACATGCCCCAAAAGCTAAAAGGATGGCTTTGGAGGAAATTAAAATTGAAATAATAAACTGAAGTTGTTGCGCTCGTACCTAAATTGGCAAAGACAACTACCATGTGGCAGACAGTCATAAGCCCTGGTGCTGGCAATTAAGGGCCAGTTGTAGGTCGCCAAATACTGGTCGGTAACGGACGATTTCTTCTGTTACCGACTGGTATTTGGAGTTTGAGATGTAGGAGGCCTAATATTTACCGATTCGGTAAAAAAACGAATCAGTAAATTTACCGAATCGGTAAATATAGATGTAGGTGGCACTGAAAACAGTGCCACAGGCCCTTAAGAATTTGTTATTTACCATGAAATACTATTTCATGGTAAATAACGAATTCCTGTGTACATGCACATCTGTGCATGTACACCTGTGCCGTGTGGCACATATACATGCCCTAAGCCAGAATCAGGGGTGCAACAGGGTGTCAACACCCTGTTCCCCTTGACAATTCGGTAATTCTACCGAATCGGTATTTACGGATTCAGTAATTGCCATTGATTCCTATGGGCCTTAAGGCCCATAGGAATCAATGGCAATTACCGAATCGGTAAATACCGATTCGGTAATTACCGAATCATACCGATTCGGTAAAAATTACCGAATTATTACCTACATCTCATTTACCGAATCTAGAATACCGAATCGGTAAAATTCGGTATTCTAGAGTCGGTAAATGAGATTTACCTACATCGGGCCCAAAGTGCCGTTGCTGAGCACCAGAAAGCACTGGCACAATATTAAGCACTGGAAGTGTGCAGGACTAGGATACCTGAGATGAAAAAGATACAAAAAGTGGACGATGTTTGTGAAAATGTGCATGAAATTGTTGACAATTGAAGAAATAGAAAATTATTTGAAACATAAAAATGTAAATGCGGTTTTGGGAACTTCAAATGTGAAGATGGAGAGTGTTGATAATTTAGATAAGCCAGATTGTAACGTTTTTTTTCTTTTGAAGGAAGAGACATAAAGGTATTAGTAGATTCTCCCATGCTGATATCTAACAAATCATATAAGGAGAATTGTCCTATGAGAAATGGTCCACTGTTGAATGACCCTGACATTTGTGCAGTAGGTTATGCAGGGAAAGAATAGAGCTAGTTGGGATGTTTCAAGGGGAGGCTGTGAGAGGGACAATGTATATTACAAATTCTGGTTCTAATCTGCTGGGGTGGCGCCACCAAAGGGACTTGAACATAACAATAGATTCCAATGCTAAATAGCCAGTGAAGGTGATGGAGAAAATGAATGATTGGACTGAAATGGAAATGAAATATCCCAAGGTGTTGAATTCTAAATTAGGTTTGTTAAAAGGGTTTTTACATAAAACTATTTTAAAAGATAATGCTAAACCGGTGGTCCACAAGACGAGTAATGTTCCTAATATGATGTTAGAATCACTGCTTCAAGAATTGGAAAGCTTACTGAAATAAGACATCATTGAATCCATTGACATATCAGAGTTGGTAACCACCTTAGGAGGAAGGGAAGATTTGTCTTTGCATAGATTTGAGGGATCTAAATAAGAACATTTGAGTTGATAGGCTGTTATGATTTGTAATGTGTACCAATATAGGCCTGGGTAGTCACCTAACCTTTCACCTACATTTTCCCTGCCATTGTACAACATAATGGTTTTGGTACTGAGATTTCACCTAGTTCGGTGCTACATGATTGTCATGTGGTTTTCCCTGAAAACTAGCCTAATTCATTATGCATGAGGATTCTCAGAATCACAGCAGGATTACCATCTTCTGCATAATACCTATGTATAAGGTTCATCTCTATCGTCATCCTCGGCCGACATGACAAAGAAAGGTAGAACCCACAGGCGCCTTTTTGGTATATAATCGACCATATCTTTGCTGGGGTTGGCAGAGGAGAAAAAGACTTCCATGCTGACACGAGACACTGAAGTTCCTGCACGCAGATATTCCAGCACGTAGTCTGACATCCCTCGCTGGGTGTCCTTCTCAAAACCAAGACGGGGTCCTTCATTCTCTCACTTCAGGTAATGGGGTTGGATTTATCCTAGGGGGATTCTTGGCGATACACCTACATACATGCTAGGTACATTTAGGCACACCTAGTTGGGATTAGCATCATAGAAGTACGTATTTTTAGTGTCATGTATTTATATGCCTGCATATATTCATTTTTTTAGTACTATGATAGATCTCTACCATCTATTATACCAGTATTTAACTGTTTCTGTCTTATGGTTGTTGCAGCACACATATTTTACACTAGACTGACCCTGGTTCAATAAATGCTTGTTGAAAACATCCCCATCTTTTATTTTTGTATCTCTCTGAGACAAAGTGAGCAATAGTGACTGAGCGAAAAGTACTGTACTGTTTCCATGATCCCTGAGGGGTCAAGTTTGTCAAATTGCTAGAAACTATTCTCTCCTTGTTAAGAGGGGTTCATAGTGGCGCTGTGAGCTTTTTGGTATACAGGCGAGAATATCTGGTGGGGGTGCCTGGAATCAGTCTGGAAACCACTCCCAGAGTTTAAGTTGTCTAAACGCCCGGATCCTATATAGATTTATAGGAACTACACGACAAAGCAACCCCTCCAAATATTTCTGAAATGTTATCCACAGTGGAAGGTGGGCAGATTTTTAGTGTTCTAGACATGTCAGCTGCCTATCACCAAATCAAATTACATGAAGAATTGAGACATTTGACCTCTTTTGTGATACCATTGGGTGCATTCAGATACAGAAGAATGCCTTTTGGCTTAGCATCGGCCTCTCTCATATTTCAAACAATAATGAAGAATATTTCTGGGGACATTTATTTATATAAAGTTTTCTATAGCATGAACATGAATCTAGCGGTTATCAGAGCGCTTTACATACATGTTGTGGAAGACAAAGGTTGATAGTTGTGGGAGAAAAGCAAAGCAATCTACATCAGGATCACAAATGTCTATGAAAAACATAGGTAGATAGTTGCGGGAGAAAAGTAAAGCAATATACTTCAGGAACAAAAATGACACATCAGGGGGCGACAATGGGCCGTAACAGGAGCCAGGTAGTAGCTGAATCAGTAAAACAGGATAGGTGACAAAAGGAGAAAAGCTCATTGTTCAGTGCAGTGTTCATCAATATAGCTTTCACTTTCCTTTTGAAGGCCACTGTTGAGGGAATCAGTCTTGTTTCCACAAGTAGGGAGTTACAGATTGCCGGGGCAATGCCAGAGAATGTACGCTTGTAGATTTTCAGTTTTTTAATTTTCTTCGGCTTAAGGAGAGGAGTTGGCCTAACAGCTAGGGTGGTCGACCTCGAATCTGGGGAACTGGGTTCAAGTCTCAGCAATAACGCTGAACATCCTGTGACTCTGGGCAAATCACTTAATCTCCCTGTGCCTAACAATAAAATTAATGTGTCCTCATGTAATGCAACTGATGCTATGTAAAGCGCTCTGCTACCCAATTTGGGTCTAGTTCGCGCTATATAAAACTCTGTAAAAAATAATAATAAAAGGAACAGTGTGCTGGTGCTCCTTGAGGGACGAGAGCCATCCAATAGTTCTAGTTTATTTGTCAGTTATAGATGGGTATTAAAGTGTAGTGCTCTATGTGTCATACAAAAATTTTTAACTGGATCCTTGCCTCAAAAGGAAGCCAGTTGAGCATTTTCAGGTCCGGCGAGAGGTGGGTGGATTTCTTGGAACCAGTGACGAGTCTAGTCGCAGCATTCAGGGAAGCTCTGAGGGTGGCTAAACTGAGTGTCGGAAGTCCGAATAGAGTAGCACTGCTGTATTCAAGTCTTGAGATGACTAGTGCTTGCACCACCGATTTGAAGTCATCATGTGGAAGGTAGGGTTTGATTATTCTTAGGATGCTTAGTTGGAAATTCGCTCTTTCGGTAGATGCTCTGATATGATCTTGCATGTTTAGATTCTTATCAAGCCCAACTCCAAGTGATTTAGTGGAATCAATGATGTGTGGTGTGCAGTTGAGAGCGGTGAGGTTATTTAGATAATTCACAATAGTGGGGGTTTGCCTAGTGGTACAAATGAGGAGGAATTCCGTTTTAAGGGTGTTTACTTTGAGGTTTTGAGTAGGGTTCCGTTACATGACTTAATGTCTTCGGGCGAAGACATTTTCAGGTAAAGTTGGGTGTCATCCTCATACATGTGATATTGGATGTTGGAAGCTTTGAGGATACAGTCAGAGGTTCAATGAAAAGGTTGAAGAGTGTGGGGGAGAGAGAGGATCCTTGGGGGACACCCAGCGTGCAGGGACTGGAGTTGGATAGATTTTGATTGGATTTGACTCTATGCGTTCTGTTGTTGAGAAAAGAGGCAAACTATTTTAGGACATTGCCTGAGAGCTCCATCCTGCCATCTAAGAGGTTAAGTAAGTTTCATGTTTGACTGTGTCAAATGCAGAGGAGATATTGAGTAGTATTAGTAGGCAAGCTTAATTCTGGTCCAGCAGAGTGAGATCATCGTCCACGATATGAGTGACGGCCGTTTCAGTGCTGTGACCAAGGCAAACATCCTTTACGATGCAACTTTTACAACGCAGTGCCTTTACAACACGGTATTTACAACAAAAACCATTACAATGCATTGCGCTGGGGGGCGCTCTAGGATAGGGAATAAGTTTAATTTACTATCCAACACCTTCCCTAGTGTCCACGGGGACTGGAGTTGGAATAGTAAATTAAACTATTCACTATCCAGTACCCCAAAGCACTATGCGTTGTAAAGGTTTTCGTTGTAAATACCGCGTTGTAAAGGCATGCGTGGTAAAAGTTTGCGTTGTAACGTCCTACATCCGTGACCAAAGCAGAAACCCGATTGGAATTGGTAGAGAAGTTGGAATTGCTCAATGTGTTTGTGCAGTTGATCATGTACATATTTCTCAAGGAGTTTTGGTAGGGTAGGGATGTTTGTGATTGGTCGAAAGTTATTCAGGTCTTCAGGGTCCGCTGTGGGTTTTTTGAGAATAGGGTGAACTAGGTCCACCTTCAGGCAGTCCTCGATCTCACCTTGAAGAAGAGAAGTGTTGATGAACTTGGACCAGAGCGGGACTAGTGATCTTATAATATCTTTAAAGAAGTTGGGGGGAGGGGTTCATTGAACTGATTTAAAGGTTTCAGTGTCATTGAGGGATGTGAATTGACTCCAAGAGGCATTGCTTTTGGGGGAGAGACAGGGAGGCGTAAGAGGGGGCGAGGACAAGGAGGAATCAGGAGAGGGTGAGAGATCGATTAGAGCAGACTTTAGGTCTGATTCGATCTTACTCGCCTTTTTAGCTGAAGAAGTCCACAATGACATCACAGTTTTGCTGAAGGCAGGAGATGTGAGGGGATTGGCCAGAAGTGTTTTTGGATTGTAGCTTGATCAACTCAAATATCCTTTTTCGGGCGATTTTTGGCTTTGTCAAGTTGGGATTTGAAGAAGGTTGCCTTCTCCGTTCTGATGAGTTTATTATATCTACTCCTTTCTAGTCTTAGAGTTTTTAGTAGACCAGTGAATGGAGCGGATCTCCAAGTGTGTTCTGCTAATCTCAGGCTGCGTCTGTCCGCATTTAGGTTGTCTTTGAACCAAGGTTTTCTTTTTAGTTGAATAGGGGCAGTTGCATTAAGGGCAGATAACATGGCATTGTTATAGTGCTCAGTGAGGTCGTGAACGTCGGTCATGTTTGCAGGCGGCAGTAGGCAGATGTTGCAGTGAGATATGAGCTCATTTACAGTTGTATTATGGAGCGATCTTTTTCACTGTTTTAGTTTTAGTGGTTGTGATCTTATGGATTTCCAGCTTTCAAGGATACAGAAGGTGATATAGTGATGGTCCGACCAGTCACAGGGGAGAATAGATTCAAGCTGGATGGAGTTGAGATTGGAGATGATTAGATCTGGGGACGATCCTAAGTTGTGTGTGGGACTGTCACAGAACTGGGTCAGGGAGAGGGCAGTTAGGAAGTTTTTGAGAGTATTAACCGCCTGATCATGCGCATCATTCCAATGGAGATTAAAGTCACCAAGGATGATCTGGGGACAGTGTCGACCCAGATTGGAGAAGATAGTTTCCATAGTTTGTTCAATTAGATGGAGGTTGCGTCCTGGAATGTGGTAGAAGATGTGCAGGCTGCATAAGGGTCTCTGCTTGCTAGTGATATCGATGCATAAATATTCACAGGATGAGAGATTAGCTGAGGGGGGCTGTTTTGCTGAGAGAGAGTTGTGGTGGATACAGGCCACAGAGGTGTATTGGCCACAGACTCCAACAGCCTCAGGAACCAACTGCCAGAGGAAGAATCTACACTCCTCAACACTTCACCCTACATTCTACATTTCTGTTGACTAGAACCTTCAAAGTGGAAGGCTGAAGGAAGTACACATCACCATAACCTCTCCCTCTTTATATACATTGCAAATACATATACTTATTAATTTTAGATTGCGTTTTGAACTACACATTATACATCACTAATTCTTGCCGGTTTTGATGCAACTCCTTCTTGCTGCTAGGTAATTGACCTTCAATTCACTTGAGCGTGTCATATGGATACATGGCTAAGAACATGGATCCTGATTAGCAGAACCATCAACTGTTTGGTCAGAGGATGAAATATTTACTACTCTGCTTTTGTTCCACCATTCAAGCTCTCTCGTGTGAACAGTATTCCTCGATACTACATCCACCTTCACTGGTGACCTGAATTTGGATTTCCCTTTGACAACATGGATGGGATCCTTCACACATATCCAGTCACCAACTTTGATTTCCCTCCTGCCCTCCTTAACCTTGAGTCTCACATTATACCCCTCTTTCATTTTGTCTTGAGGCTGGGGGTTGTTGAAATGAAAGGAACTCTGACCCCACGCTGCTGCTCAATGATTCATAAATTGGTGGCACCATGGTACATGAGTAGACAATATTCTGTTCAGTAATAAGCACAAATTTCATTAAATTATACACTTTACTGTCTATTGCTTTCCTGGTCATGTTGTTCTCATTTTCAAAGAAGGCCAGAGAACATGTGAAGCACAGTTAAATGTTTATTGTTCATTCCATCAGCCTCTTCCCTTTTGTTGGTTTATATGTGAGAAGGCAGCAGTTTCTCATCAACTCAGCTGCTGATTTGTCCCTGCGATCTGATTTGTTGAAATTTGGAAGCAGACCAGAGACTTCTTTCAAAATGTATGTGACTGAGACCGCTTCGCTTTGCACCTTCTGCTGTAATGTATTTTATTGAGCAAGAGGCACTTTTCCTGTTGTGCATGTTGTTGACTTGTTTTCCATCTTGTGGAAGATTTACGCAGTTCTTTGTAATAGTACATAAAACAGGCATTGGCAAAGCCAATAGGTTTAGATAATGCAAAATCTATTAGCTTTGTCAATATTTTTTAACATGATTCACAGCAGTTGAATTGCTGTGTAAAATGGCTTAAAGTAAATTAAAAAATGCTATGATGCGGTCAAAGCTGGCCATACCATATCACTTTTTTTTCATTTCATTTAAGACATGTTGCACACCAGGTCAACTGCTGCCCACCATATAAAAAAACAAGCACAAAGACAATAGATTTTGCACGGGCAAACCCTATTGGCTTTGCAAATGCCTAATTGAATAGGGATCCTAAAAATATATAGTGGTCTGTTTCCCTAAAAAGTAGTGAATCTGCACCCAAAGAAGTGTTCATTGAATGGATGCAAATGTACCACTTTTTGGAATTCACAAACATTGGCAGTAGTAGGCCGGGAGAGACGTGCAAGTCTCAAGTTTCCAGGCATACTACTGGCAATAAAAACACCCAACAAGTAATAGGATGAATGCTGGCAAATAGTTCAACCAGTGACATTCACTTTGGGTACGATTCCAAACCATAATTTTTCACCCACTGTGCCACTCTAGACAGAGGCCCACCAAATGCCAATCAGTACTGAACCTTTTCTTCAGGGAAACAGTACACCCTTAATCTTGGTCATCTCGCCCCTCCATCCTGCAGCCCACTGCTATTTTTAGTTTTGAAATTTGAGATTCATTGCCCCAAGTCTCAGTGACTAAGCTACACCCCTGCCCGTCTGGGTGATAAGTCTACAGCCCAGTTGCTATGAGTGAAATTTCTTTTTGAATCAATCAATCAATCAATCTATCAGGGGTTTATACAGAGCGGCAACTCACCCGTAAGGGTCTCAAGGCACTGAGGAGGGGGCTGTTGATCCGTCTGGGTTCAGTCAAAGAGCCAGGTCTTGAGGTTCATCCTCAACAGGGTCAATGACGTGGATTGCATGACGTGGAGGGGTAGGGTGGTGTTGTAGGTCTTGGTGGTGAGATAGGCAAATGATATTCCTCTGGTTCTGGTCTTGTGGACCTGTAAGACTGAGTGTCAGGGCAAGTGGGGTGAAGCAGAGTGTGTGGAAAGTGAGGTGGTTCTTCAGATATTCTGGTCCCGCGTCATAGATCCAGGTAGCAACTTCCTTCATTCAGTTGTGAAAATTGATTCTGGCAGCTGTGGGTTTGTTGGTGAAGGTGATGATCAACTGGTTGTGGTCGGCATTGCAGACGATGATGAATCCTAAACATAAAAGGAGATCCTTGGGACTGAATCAACATGGTCACAATCACAACTAACAAACTGAAACCAAAAAATACCATTAGTTATTTTTTCTATTTTTTATTTGTTGTCCAATAGCACAAACTTCTCCCAGCATGGTTTCACACTACTTTACCATGCAGATCTGAACAAGAACAACGTCCAACTGTGTGACTGTGGTAGCATAGCATATATAGTTTAGCATATTTATATATAACATTAGTCAATACATTTACAGAAGCAAGATCATTGTAGCACAAAGGAAGTGTACATAAGCAGATGAGAGATTCATGTAATAACTTTATGCACATGGTACAACTGAGCTTTTAGCATCAGCACATTGGTCAAGCAAAGCAGTAACAAAAACTACATTGATCAAAATAATGTACCAAAAACAGTTGATGGTGTGAGAAGGCCTAGTATCAGGGCAGCTGAAAAAGCCATTATGCCTATATAAAGTTTGTAACAATAAAATTAAAACAAATGAATGGCAGAAGAGAGGTAGGTATGCACATAACTGTCAACAATTAAAGACATAGGGTAACAAATATGCTAAGACCGACATCTGCCCATTAGGATACATAGGAACAGTTGCAAAAGATTACATATTTATAGACTGTGAACAAAAGTATCACTTGAACTTGTTCTAAATAGATGAAGAAATAATACTTCTAATAGCAACATGTAGGGCAAAATATAAGGTACTTAGTGACAAAGTAGGCTGGTAGAGTGAAAGACGAGTACCAGGTGGCAGGAGCCCACAGAGTAAAAATCAGAAAGAAGAAAGCAGTGCTGCAAATGTGTGCATGTACTGAGGCATTAGTCTGTGAGATGTAAATCTTTCCCAATGAACATATTCTTAAGAAAGGAGTTGAAACTTTGGAATGAAGGAGCATTATTTATAACCACATGATAAGTGCCAAGCTTTTATAAGCATTTAACACTGAAAGATCTGAGAAGCATGCATTTTTTCCTGAAACATGGAGTGGAGACCACTCGTCAGTCTTTGCAGTGAGAAGATAGCAAGAACCTCTTGAAAACGGTGGCTTCTAGGACAGATTTCTCGGAGCATCATGCCTCAACTGGGAGCTATTTGAGTTAGGCTAATTTTGTTGGAGTGGAGAAGTGTGGCTCACTGGTTAGAGGAGGCAGACCTGGAAGCAGAGGTCAGCCCGGGACCAGGGTTCAATTCCCGGCTCGGCGGGGTCTTGAGTCCTAAAATGTCTATGGATTCGACAATTCTCGCTCCGGTGCCTACTCGATTCATGGGTTCACACTCTGCGACTCTGGGCAATAGCTTGCTTAATCTCCACAACGGCCCCTCGCGGTGGGATGCCTGGCTTTCACCTTGCGGATACCCTGTCGGGGTATCTCACAGGGGAATACCAGGACGGGTTCCCTAAGCAAGCGCCTTGATGCCTTCGGGTGATACGTGCACTATATAAATCGCAATACATTTACATTTACATTTAGATTGCAAAGTGGTCCTGTTTCTTTGTGTTGCAACAAAGTTGGAAGTGGCATGTAGATTTTTGTAAGTGGTGCAAGTCTGTGCATCATATGATAGTTGGGAGTGAGGAGTCATAGTCAAGAAGGGTGCTTACAATGGCATTGACTGCCAGCTTCAATCCTAGGGAGGAGAGAAAATGTGTGTTAGCTTTTTGAGTATGCGGTGGTGGAACCTGGCAGTGGTAGCCATAGATTGTGTGTGGCAAAAAATTCCACAAGCCACATCCTAATTCCTGGTGTGACACTCCATGTATACCCCAATAGCAATTAATACCTCCACACAGAACATTAAATTACATTATTGGTGAAAAACAACAATACACTGAACCTAGTTGGTGACATGCTTCATCATTGGGTTCCTACCAGAGAGGCTGAGTGCCCCCCTGGTGTGCTAGGATGCCTGAATTACAGCAGAGTAGGTTTTTTTGTGAGACAGTGTCAGTGCAACAGTGAAGGTGGTGCAAGTTTTAAAGATGGCTGGTTTTATCCAAAAGTGACTTTAATGGTGGAAAACCAGAAATCGTTAAAAACCGGTGAGACGGACGTAAGCTGACTGGTTAGATTGACCCGGCTCGTCCGTTAAAAGATTAGGGGGTGATGGTTGACATATTTCTGCTTTCACTGTGTGATTATGCTAAACATTCTTCAGGACCAGATCTCCATAGTGATATACACTCTCCAAGGCGTATCCTGACTTGTGGAGACGTGTGAAAGGTAAAACTCACAGTTTTACCTACGCGGTCTTCTGGGATTTTCAAAAAGCCACAGGACTCTGAAAGAAAAAGAAGACACATAATAACACACACGACTATTAAGTGAATTCAGTGGTATCTTTTGTCAGACATCCAAGAGGTCTAATGTGCTTGGCGGCCACGTGTTGTGAATTACCCAGGTTCTTATGCAGGTAAAACCACGCTTACCCCTGACTCAGGCACTTGTGGCAAACATACTGCCACTTTGTGTTGTTTTGATATCTGAAGGGTCATAGTTATGGGTAACTATCAGTAACTTTTAGGCGCTTTAAAAAGGAATTTTGCGTGATTCAGGCATTGGCAGTTATGCAATGAAGTTTCAGGTGTTCAGTAACGGACCCGTTCCAAAGCGCGAATTGTTGGTGAATGCGCTTGGAAGTAAGCATATTTTAAAATGTTGAAGCATGGTAAACTCAGGGCTTACGTGAAGTAGTGACTGAATTCACGTCATGGGTCCGGGAGGGGGTTAGAGATGCAGGAGGGATCTAAAAAGAACGGAAGCAAATGGGATCCACGACAGCCACGCTCTCAAAAGTAGCTGGTCACCGCCCAAGTCAACCACCCATTACACTTACTTCCAAAGCAGCATTCTCCCACTACAGACCTGTCTGCACTCATCCTTGGACCCAAATGTTGCCGCTGTGTTGCAGCCCGGGAGAGAAGTGCTGGTTCCTGATCACGTGATCCAGGCGTGAACCGTGTGACGTGGCACGCCCCAGGCACGTGACTCATAACACTAGACCGTTAAGGTCTATGTCAGGAAGAAAACTTTATTGTTCTTCGTTTTAACCACTGTTGGCCCCAATACAAACTGATGATTGTTTTTAAACAGATAGTTAGAAATACCGTTAAGCATGAAAAGTTTGTACTGGCAGTTCTTACTAACCAATTAGCAATGTGTGGTCGCTGTCGTGTGTTTTTAAAATCTGTTATTACACAGCCTGGTGTGGAAAATGTCCAGGCTCCCCTTCTCCTTCAGAGCGCCGAACCACGGCACTAAGACCAGTCACAACGCTGCATTGCAGCATTGTCATTGGCTTAGGGGAGGGAGCCTGTGTGCTTCCTGCTTCTGTTGCAGCTGATGCGAAGGGAGCATGGGAAGGGACCAAATCGGAGAAGATACATCGGGCAATAAAAGGTGCGTGCTTTTTTTGTCCCCCACGCCACCCATACTCCCTGCCAGACACCCCTGCCCACACCCCAACGTTACTTCCCTGTGTGTAACAATGTTTGCTTTAGCAATGATAAGCAAATGAGGTTTAATCAGACCACTGAACTAATGTGTCCCTTAAAATTGAGATTCCAATCTCAGGTGATGCTAAAGTTCTTTGCTCTTTTTAGAAAGGAAATGAAGATCTTGAGCAGCTTGGTGCTCTTGTCCACTAATGCTGCTAGCTCTGACTCTTATGCATTAGGAGTACCTCTGTTTTGCCCCCATTCACTACATTCAGGTGGAGTTCTCCTCCAGCTCCCTTTTTAGGGCAATGTAGTCCTCGTCAGGATTTTTACATGAAGATTGATGCAGATAGATCTACATGTCATCTGTATATAAATGAATCTACAGGCATATACCCCAAAGAATGACTTAATGGCTTAATGAAGATATTAAAAAGAAGTGGCAATAGAGGAGAGCCTTGGAGTACCCCATCTGCTACCCTTACGTCTGATGATTGAAGAAGCCAAGTCTAAGACTCTTGGTGTGAAGAGCTAAAAACTCAGACCATTGTAAAATGCACCATATATGGCCTTTGAACTGAGCCAATCAAGCAACAAATCAAATTTCACTGAATCAAAAGCCACAGACAGATCAAGGAGAAATCATCAGCATGTCTCCTTCATTTGTGGCAACTAACACACCAAAAAAAGAGATAAGTATTATCTCAGTTATATGATGTGGATAAATCCCAAAGGGTAGATTCTCTATGGAAACCTATAGCAGGAAGTCCGAAACCCTTTCTTGGACTTCTCTATGGAGTCCTGGACCTATATTATATATCAAATGCTATGGATCTGAAATGTATTGGATCTGTTACTATACAATTTAATCAAATGAATTCTTATACGAGAGAGAAATTAGTAAATATATATTTTCATATCACCAAAGAGAAAACAAAACACTTTTTTTAGTGGAAGGAATCACAATTATGTTTTCTTTTTCAATAATAAATCAATAAATTATACATTATTTTGTGAACTGATGGGTTGGCTCACAAAATTAGATTCCATTTGCAAATAGATGTGCACAATTTGCTACCCATTTTTATGGATGGAATCTTTGCACATGGCCTCGCTGCCCATCCTAAGCTTGGTCTTCTGATATTAGCTGTGGGCTTATGCTAGCATTCTCTCTTAGGCCTCTCTACGCCACATTACTCTAACGAAAAACTGTACTAGAGTAGACAAAATAGTCCAGACTATCCCTACCCTGACTAGACTTATTTTTACAAATAACTGAAAACTAACGCCTTTAATCCAGTCCATTACTACTGTCCAGTCGTGCCAGCCCACCATATCCTTTTAAGTTGGGTACACCTCGATGCTTGTTGGAAAAAATATCTGCCTCACACTGATAAACATTATTGACAAAGATGCACCCTATGGTTACACATGGACACAAAGCACCACAATTAAATAGTTGACTCATATATGAGGAACTGTAGTATGCCAATGCTTCAAAAGAGGAGAGGACTGCCTAATAGCTTCATCATGAGTATCCAGTTAAATCCCCTTTAACTCTACCAATGGTGAGTTATTCATATCACAGGTACCTGTAACACTGGGGAGTGGCGGGGAGAGAGAGTTCATGGGCCTGGCTAGTGCCACCCTTATGCCCCCTCTTAAGAAATGAGGAATTTTCTGAGAAATTAGAAGCTCTGCATCCAGTTCATCCTATTTCTCTTTTTTGTTACCTCTTGAGAAATTCATAGTCTTGAAGAACCTGATATCTCTGGGAAGAAAACACTAGGGGGAAGATTTATCTTTATTTCATGCAATGCTCTTCTGAGGCATTTCTATGTGCATTTTGAGGCATTCCAGGGCTACAAGTACTGGTAAATCAGCGAATATTGGAAAGTGGATTATTAATAGTGATAAATATTGGCTTACCATTAGTATTAAGGCCACAAACACAGTAAGAGGGTCAGTCAAGGTCTCAGTAAATTATTCCCTGGCTCAAACATTGGTAGCTGGCAACGAGCAGGCAGGCGTAACTTAAGAGCCAGGTTTGTAGAGCATTAAAAAAAAACAGTACGTGGTCCTGCTAAGTGGGCAGGGCACTGGGAGGCGGTCCCAAGATGGCGGATTGACACCGCCGTGCGGAGGAACGCTGCTCGAGAGCGGAGCGGAGCTGATTGAGAGGCGCCGTGTCTAACTCCCGCGAAACGAATGGAAAAAATGGGAAAGTGGATGATTTAGCTTTTTGAGAGAGCCAGACTCAAAATCATTTACTGTGGTTAATTTTGCACGATACTGCAGTGTGTGGGCTGACAGCGCAGATCAGCTGGAGCCGAGGACGGCGAAGGAGAGGCTTACTGTGCGGGTCAAGCGGAGATCTGCTGGCTACGACCTCGAAAATACAGGTCAGCTGGAACCTGAGGGCGGTGCACGGCGTGCTGCATGAGCGGTAGTGTTTGGGAGCCAGTAGCTGCGGATAAACGAAACGGATGCTGAGATTACAGCTGATTGAGACCAGGCTGAAGGGGTTCCTTCGTCTCACACAGCTGCAGCGGCGCTTTCTCCCGGTGGCAGCGAGGGGTCGGCGTGCAATTGACTGGCTTAGCTCCAAAGTTACCTGGCGTTCTGTTCTGCTATTTTCCTCGGAGGCAGCAGCGGAGTGCAGGGAAATGGCACCAAAACCACCGGGGCGGAGTACTCGTCTAACTACAGCTACAGCTACTAAGGTGACAGCGACTATCAGCGGTGCTATTCCTGTTCATGTTGGGGTTCTACCAGGAAACACTTCAGGAAAATCTGGTAGGCAGGAGAGAATGGAGAAATGTGATGCGACAGATGATTGAAAAACTAACCTCTCACATGCCTGACACTGCTAACATTAATGCTAATGCTAAAAATGACCCTGCCTCTGCATCAGCTCCAGATTCATCGCTTTCAGGGATACAAAGTAGTCTTTTGACTTCACAATTAAACAGCTGCCCTGAAAATGGCTGTAACATTATAAATAATCAGGAAATGCAACATGGTGATGGCAATGATATAAATACTTCCACTCCTGCTTTTGTAAGAATTACTACCCCTGATGAGACCTCTTTACAAATTGTGACTGAGAGTGACTTGAGCACGTGTATTACACAGGTTACATCAATTACACAGTCTAGCACTACTCTGACATCAAGAGAGGAAGTGGTATTAAGCTCTGACCTAGGGGGTTGTAAGGGGAGTATAGGAGCAGAGCATTTTGAATGCCTGGAGCAGTTGGAACAAACGGATGGAGTAGAAACTGATGAGGAGTATTATGATATCTCTGACATGGGAAATAGCAAAACATCACCTTCTATCAAAGATAAAATTACCAGCGTTAAGAAAGGGAGAGGTAAAATTAAGAACAAATTTAAAAAGGTAACAAATAAACCTAAAACCGCTACCATGAAATCAATTGTGGAAAATAGCCCGATAAGACAATGGGTACAGTCTAAGGGCGGAGTGAAATCAATGGCACTACGCCTATCTGGAAACAGCCCAGCTGAGCTAAACAACACTGTAGCTGATACTGATGATTCCAATACTATGATGGATTTGACTATTAATAAGGACTCAGCAGTAGAAATAACGGATGGTGATACTCAAAGTCATATGTTACAAATCATATCAACTATTCCTTCCTGTGCCTCTACTGTTGCTTCGAAAAGGAATATTGAGTTAAATCCACTGAGGGAAACTCCACTCCCTCTTTCTTCTATTTCTAATGAAAAGATTTCAGAGAATCCTAATGTGCCTGCCCCAACAACAGCAGTATTATTTGAGACAGCGTCCACCACAGCACCCAGTATAGGATTACCAAATGAAGCAATAAGTACTGAAGCTAATGATTCACAGAGTAACAATGACCAACATCTAACTAATGAGCCTCGTAATAATGCATCCTCAACAGACTGGATACCCCAAGGGGAGGTGTCCTCTTCATTTCAGATGATACTGAAACTACTAAGTGAGCAAAAACAAGAGGCTCAATCTCACTATCAACAGATGAGGGAAGATAGTAATAAGACTCAATCCTCCCTACAGGAAATGTCACGCAAACTTGGCACGATTTCTCAAGAGATGGAAGAGCTACAGCAAAGAGTTGTGTTGACGGAAGAAAAATCAACCCGTTCCGAAATAGCGGTAAATAGACATGAATCTCAGCTATGCCAAATGCAGGCCAAACTTGAAGATTTGGAAAATCGTCAACGTCGACAGAATTTACGCATATTTGGAATTGTGGAAGGGGCCGAGGGAGCTGACACTAGGGCATATACTGTCCATCTGCTTCAGAAAGCTTTTCCTGAATTATCTGATTGGGATTGGGATTCACAAATTCAGCATGCCCATCGACTCCCACTCTTTCAAAGAAATGAAAATAGTAAATACCCTCGCCCAATTTTGATATACATTGGTAACTTTCTGCTGCGCCAGGCTATTTCACTAAAAGCAAGACCAAATACTCCAGTCACTATTGATTCAACTACTTTTTTTTGTAAGATCTGATTTAAGTAAACTTTCTATCGAGCGAAGATGGAAATTGAAGCAATATATAGACCCCATAAAGGAGCTAGGTGGCCAGGCCTATTTACAAGAACCAGCCAAATTGAAAGTGCTTAAAAACGGTCGAACATATGAAAATGGAAGAAAATGAAATAGAAAGGGCATTGGCGGAGTGGAAAATGGAAAAGAAAGTAGTTACTGAATAACTTTTCTATATTTCTTAATTTCTCTTTTTTTTCCCAATTTTTTCAGGGAAAATCTAGGCAAAAGTAGACATGGTGTTTAAAAAGTTCTATCGATTATTTGAATGCTCAGGCCTCGAGGCGGCTAGCTTCGCACTAAAGCTGCCAACAGAACGGCATCAGATCAACTGGGGGGACCTGTAAGTAGGGGGGGGCTGGGTTGGGACAGGCTGCGGCCTGGTAAGGTTTGGGTGGGGGGGGGATCAATTTGGGGGAAAAATTGCATCATGGGGTTAAAAGACTACATTACTTGGAGATACAAAAAGATGGATATGATTTTTTTTGCATGTGTTAAGAATAGAGATATATACTTTTTTCAATGCATATATTAAAATGTTTAGTATGGAATGTGGGGGGCCTAAATAGTAGAAATAAAAGAAATCTAGTATATGAAGAGCTTAGGATGTATAATCCGCAGATTGTGGTTATTACGGAAACTCACATAGCCTATAAAGATAGAAAACTATTAAAACAACTTGGTTATGACACTATGGTCAGTACAGAATTTAATGCTACTATTCGGGGGTGGCAATATTAAAGCATAGACACTTTAAAGTTGAGATGAATAAGACAAACTGATAGGGCTGGTCGGTGGGCAATAGTACAAATAACATGGGAAGGTCACAAATTTACTATATGTGGGGTGTATGCATCAAATCAAGACGAGCCATATGTTATAGATCAGGTGAACTTAGAATTATTATCATGGGATGGGTGTGGTAAATATTTGATTTACCGTCCTAATTTCTATGCAGGTAAGTACTTAATCAATAATAACTCAATCGGAAAGAAAAAGGCAGAGTCCGTGGTGTTAGAGTTCTTAGGGGTTTTATTCCTTAAAAAGGAATGGTCAAGACCGGATATCTTGTTCCTGCCACCACTGGGGTGCAGGAAGGGATAGAGCAATATTTTATTGACAAAACATAGCTTATATACTTAAATCGTACAGTAGAAACCAATACAGTAGGCGGAACAGCTGAGAGAAACAAGATAAAACACACACGTGGTAATGATACGTAATTAGAAGGCGTGAACTAGGCGTGAACATAGAGGTGTGTGCTAGAAACGTCACAGGTAGGTGTCACAAGTGGGTGGCACAAAGCAGAATGTTGCAATGTCAGCAGAAATCTGAGGCCTGGATGCGCGCGCAGCTGCATGACGTGTGATTGACGTGAAACCAGAGGGTGCAGGGGACTTGACATTTACACTGGCGGAAAGAGACAGAAGTCTGGCATGTCAGATCAACTCGTACTCTATCATATCTGATATCTGATGTTTGGGAACCATATTATCTAAACGGAAAAGATCTCTGGGGCAGAAGCTATTCTATACTGACTGTGAGTGTGTGTATAAGCGCCTAAGTGTCTACATGAGAATGCGAGGGGCATGGGCCTACCATGGTAACAGAGGCTATGAATTACTTGCACGGAGACAGTGAGGCGGGCCCTTTGCTCTGCAGCTGGGGGGATGTTTACTTAAACTAGTAGGCAGGAATGTATTTTCGAGGAGCGGAACAGATAATTCGAAGGTTGAAGTCAGTCTTGGCAGGCAGCAGGCTGAGCTAAGCGCCATGAGCCGCACAGGGAGTAAGGCAGAGGTCACGGGTACAGAGACAGCCTTGGCTGAGGCTTTCAGAGTCAGAAGGCAGGAAAAAGGCTCGATGGCAGAATTCAGGGCCTACTTCGCCAGAGCTGAAAAACGTGTAAAGTACACCACAAAAAGACGTTGGCATAGCATACTTAGAAACGGAATATTCAACCCATTCAGGGTGGGTCTGAAAGAGGACATGTTAACGTTGGACGCAAATGTATTCGCGTCTTCATAGCTGGCACAGGAGGGAAGTTACATGCACTTTAAGCTGGTACATGGAGACGGTGGGGTACACGTTAGGGAACATAACTTGACCATAAAATTTATATTTCCTCATTCCCTCCTTGTTCCCTACGGACCCTTCATGATATATCGATCCTCATGAATCGATCAGTCTGTTCTTGTAACATCATTTGTTCTTCTTTCTTTCGTTCACGTTTTGAGAGAAAACTGGAATGTTCAATACATGATGTGGCACACAGTCCACAAATCGCTGGCCCACACTGTAGGCACAGGCAGCAACTGAATACTATGACAAGGGCAATGCCCAGGAAGGATAGGATCTTCCATCCCCAAGCGGTTAACGTTGTCCAGAACCAACCGGACCAAGTCCAGGTGCCTGGATTCTGATATATCTGACTTGCAATTTCATGAAGACGTGTAATAGCTTGGTATACCGTTGGCGCGTTTTCTGGAATGAAAACACAGCAACTTGACCCGATGACCTTACAAGCTCCGCCTCTATCTGCCAAGATGACGTCAATAACAAGACGATTCTGAAGAACAACAACCCGCATGGCGGACTGCTCCTCTGTTAAGTTACCTAGGGCGGAGGCAGTTTCATTTACTACTGCTTCAAGTGTTCTAGTTAATCTGCGTATTAGTTTACTATTTTGGACGGGACCTGTGAAAAAAAAGAATCCTTTATTGAAATCTGTGTACTGCTCCCATGCCGTTTCAGTATAGTCGACAATGGGGAGATCTCTTCGGAGCCTATTCTTTACTAGATTCGTATTTCTGTGATAATCAGGAGGGGCTAGAAAAACAGGGGGCAGAAGGAATGCACTGTAACAGGTACCATCCCAATCTGGAGGCAAGCGTATGTATGCGGTATGGCCACAAACAAAATAGGAATGACGAGTAGCTCTAAAGGAAGATTTGCCTTGGTCACTGAATTCGACCACAGTAGTACATTTGCTATGACCTAAGTGTACTGAACCTTTCTTACTGACACATAAATCACCAGTGACTGGTAATACTGACATAGCAGGGAGAACTGGTGCAGCTTCGGATTCAACAGTAAGAATCATAAGGTTAATTGTGTAATTACCTAATCCATATACTTCATTTTCTAGATCAGTTCCTATTCTAGTGGGGAGTCCCTTCTTGTCAGGGTAACAGGCATTAAGCAGAACTAAGTTCAAGTTTCCCCAAACCCAGCTCCCTTTAAAAACAGCGACATCAGGATCTAAGGAATTCATTATTCTAAACCATGCACCACAGGAGCCATTGTGAGTGAACGGGTACGGAAAGAGGGGCAGAACTCCCTTGTATTTCTGGTAGGGAGGGAGTCGGCCACATATCCAGCAGTTTGTAGCGTTGTTAGTCTGATGGGAGTGATGTAACATACTAATGAATGTGTTGTTGCGCAGCGCGAGTCTGTAAGAAAGTTCGTGGGGAGGTAATTCACTAAAAGAATGTTCAGCAGTGACATTGTAAGCAGATTGTTCACGTTTGAAGATAGGGTAATATATGGGAAGCAATATACTAGCAACAATAATCAGAAGACTTAGAAAAAACATAATCAATAATGTCACTATACAGTGACTACGGAGTGATTTGCAATATGTACGTTTCTTGAGTTGTCTCTCTCTCTCTCTATCTCGATCTAGGGGATACATGTCAGAAACTATTTAACCGATTCACCTAGGGGAGGACTTAAACAATTAAACTGTCTGACTTGCTAGATCGAAGTTTCAATCTGTACTCCTCTTGGGGAGTTTTCTCTTGTTTCGGAACTTTAAAGTCACTAGGTTCGATACAGTCTTTGGAAGGGGTGGACGAGTCTTTTTCTGGCATCAGTTCGTTACACTTTTTTATATGGCTCGTATGGATCCACCCCTTTCTGCCTTCAACCTTGATCGCGGTCCTCGTTGTAAGAAGGACGGTCTTCGGCTCTTTCCAGCGGGGCTCCAGCGGACTTTTCCTGTCGAAGTTCCTAATTAGGACCAGATCTCTGGGACGGACATCATGCGGCTTTACATCAGTGTTGTCAGGGAATGCTGCAGCAACCTGTGAACGACATGATTGGAGTGCAGACATCAAGGAGGCAAGGTAATCTGTCAGCATATTACAATCAACATCGGTAATTTTCTTAGGAATGGGCGTCCCCCACATATTCGGTGGTCTGCCAAAGACCACTTCATACGGGGATAGTCCTGATCTCGAATGGGCAACCATTCTCATGTAGAACAGTGCAACTGGCAGGGCGACTATCCAGTCGACCCCTTTCTCTTTACATATTTTAGCAAGGCGGGTCTTTAGTGTCTGGTTATGCCTTTCTACAAGGCCAGCGGCTTCGGGATGTCGGACACAATGGAATTTCCACTGATATCCTAGCAGCAGGGAAACCTGTTTCATGAGTTCGGATGAGAATGGCTGTCCGTTATCTGAGTACATGACACGAGGCAAGTACCGTGGGAAGAATTCTCAAACCAGCTGCCTGGCAGTGGTCGGAGCAGTGTAATCTGGGACTGGATATGCTTCGGTCCAACGGGAAAGTGCACAAACAATTACGAGGACATATTTGAATCCTCGACAACGGTCCATCTGGATATAATCCATCTGGAGGACTTCAAAAGGGTGATCGGGAGGATGAAATCCACCTTGCTCTACAGGGACGCTTTTACCTGGATTGAACTGACAACAGATCATGCAGGTACGCACTTTCTGTTTTGCTGCTGCTCGTAAGTGTTTGTTGTACCAGAGATTCTGTAAACTGCCTAACATCGCTTTCTCTCCTAGATGTGCAGGACTATGTGCTGTATTGATTATGACTTGAACCATAGAGTCGGGGAGAAACCATGTAGATTTTCCCTTCATCATCCAACCTTGATCTGTCTGGATCCCTCCTAGTTCGGTCCATTTCTTTATTTCATCTGGAGTAGCATGTGTCTGAATATCGATTACATCTAGTGTGGGATCCCTAACTGTCATACAATGTGTTGGTACTATTGTCTTTGTCCCATCAGTTGTCTGGGTGTGAGTCAGTGCTGTATGCTTTGCTGTCTGGTCTGCCAGGTCGTTACCCTGGGAAACAGAATCCGTAACTTTAGTATGTGCTTTACACTTCATGACGGAAATGCCTGAAGGCAGATGTATTGCTTCTAACAGTGCTTGAATGAGGGGACCGTGTTGAATCTTGGCACCATGAGAGGTCAGGAAACCTCGTTCTTGCCATAACATTCCGAAGTCGTGTACAACTCCGAACGCATAACGGGAATCAGTGTATATGTTAACATTTCTGTTCTTGGCTAGTATACAGGCTCGGGTCAGAGCAATAAGCTCTGCCGCTTGAGCAGACAGTGTGTCAATACGATGTGTTTCTTTAACTTCAGTTTCAGTGGTCACTGCATACGCGGCCACTAATTCTCCTGTACTTGTTCTCATACATGAACCATCCATATAAAGTGTCAGGTCTGGATTTGTCAGTGGGATATCTGTTAAGTCTTGTCGAGGCTTTGTTACTGCATTAATGATCTCTATACAATCATGCGGGGCTGGATCTGTCATACTTGAAGGCAACAATGTTGCGGGGTTTAGAATGCTGCAGCGTCTGATTTCTATGTGCGGCTGGAATAGCGTTAATTCATAACCTGTCAGTCGTGCTATAGTCAAGTGCTGAGTCTGAGTTCTGTTTAAAAGAACCTCTACAGAGTGTGGAACTTGAACTGTTAATTGATGTCCTAAAACAATTGAATCGCTCTGTCTGATTGCTAGCGCTGTTGCTGCTACTGACTTCAAGCACGCAGGGAGTGCCTGGGCTACTGAATCCAATGTACTTGAAAAATAAGCGCAAGGCTTATGTGAACCTGCTTGGTCTTGAGTGAGGACAGACAATGCTGTACCATCACGTTCTGTAACAAAAAGTGTAAAAGGTTTGCTGTAACATGGTGTCGCTAAAACTGGTGCTTGGCATAAAGCTTTCTTTAATTCTTCAAAGGCTTGTGTGTGTTCCTGAGTCCAAGGAAGGGCAGTCAAAGTCGCTGCCTCCTGTGTTGTTAACTGAATGAGTGGTTTAGCTAGAAATGCATATTGAGGAATCCATTGTCTGCAGTACGAGGTGAGGCCTATAAAGGCCCGCACTTCCTTTTGTGTCTGGGGTTGTGGCATATTTACAATTAACTGAATGCGATCAGGAGTGAGCTGTCTCCCCACTTTGGACAGCAAGTGACCCAAGTACACAACTTGCTGAACACAGAATTGTAGCTTCGAAGGAGACACCTTGTGTCCCTTGTCGGCCAGAAAATGTAAAACTGTCAGTGATGCTTGTTCACATTCGGGCTCACTTCGTGCGGTGATCAGCAGATCATCGACGTATTGCAGTAAAGCGGTGTTAACTGGCATTCGAATACAATCGAGTTGTCTTTTCAGTGCTTGACTATAGATGCTGGGGCTTTCTGTGAATCCTTGAGGTGCGCGTGAAAATGTGAAACTTCGTCCATTTAAACTGAATCCGAAAAGGTATTGGCTCTCTGGATCAATGGGTACACTAAAGAAGGCGTTCTTGAGATCAATTACAGTAAAGAACGTTGCTTCTGAATCAATAGGAGTCAATAGGGAAGAGATGTCGGGAACCACAGGGTACTGTGGTACAATGCATTTATTCAGTTCTCGCAAATCAATCACCAGCCGATATACTGGCGGTGCATTGGGATCGGTACGTTTAAGAATCGGAATGATAGGGGAATTACAGATATTGGAGTCGGTCTCTACGACCACTCCTTGGGCAATGAGCTCTTCAATGATTTCCAGTAAAGCCACTACAGCATCGGGTGGTAACTTGTATTGTCTGATTCGTGGTAAAACAACTCCTGGTTTCAGTGTAACACGGTATGGTGTAATATGCATGCAACCTACGTCAGTTGGGCCTTGTGCCCACAAGTGATCTGGTACATTTTTCAATCTGACATCAAACTCTCGTAATACATAGTGACCTTTGAAATCTCGCAGAAAGAGTCTAACTCCCTCCGGGGAACAACATATCACTGCTCCTAGAGCCTTCAATGTTTTGATACCTAACAGATTTTCTGGACATGATTTCGTAAGTAACAAGTCTGTAACACGTGATAACGGACCCACAGCCAGGGGGACGGGTTTCGATACCTCATTTACAATAGGTTGTCCTGAAAAACCAAGGGATACATTCTGTGAGCCTGAGAGGGGTGCCCCTGGGACTTCATCATGGCTGATTGTGGTGCGACTTGCCCCTGTATCAATTAAAAACTTTCTGTCTTTTCCCAATACTTGACTGTGTACATAAGGACCCTCTTGATCTACAGGAATTTCAATAAGAGGCAAGCCAACCTCCCTCTCTAGGCTGTTTCATGTGTATCGTGGATAATCGGGGTAAGCAGATTGGGCATACTGGTACATCTGTTGTGAAACTTGCTGAGTCGCGGCAATGGGCTGTGGCTGTGGTACCGCTACTGTCTGTGCTGTATGTGATGAAACATGCGTAGGCTGTGTATTCGGCGAAGTCTGTTGCTGGACCTGGTCTTGTCTAGGTGGACGCGGTCTTTCTTTAGTTTTACCTGTCGATATATTATGTTTCAAGACTGGACATTCATGTACGTAGTGACATGGCTGCTTGCAATAGTTGCATGTCCCTTTAACGGGAGCTGCGGCGTGACCTGTCTGGGTCGTACCCTTTCTCTGGCCGTCGGCTGGAACCGATTGGGCCACTAACATTTTCATTTTCGTGTCTTTCATGCGTTTCTGTTCATGATCCTGTTCTTCTCTAATTCTGTTCTGATGGTATTGTAACATTTGTAACATCTGGGATGGCGTATTTGCTTGCCATGTACTCTCAACCTTGTATACACGACTTTTAACTGCTGCCAGGAAATTCTCGACTAACTTTGATACAAAAAGGTGCGGGTACGACTCGCTACTTGGTTTAAGACCACTATTAATAATGAAACATTTCTCGAATCTTGAATAGAAGTCACTAGTATCTTCATCTTGTTTCTGTTTACAGGCCGAAATTGCGTCCCAGTCTTCCTTTCTAGTTGTCAGTAATCTTGGCAGAACCTGTACTATTAAACCTGGTAATGCTTTAGTTTTCTCCCCAAGGCCTAGCCCTGGGGTACGTTTTTCCTCCTCGTCTTCTATTTCTGCCCATACAATCTTTTTGTCGCCCACCTCCCATTCTCTTTCCTTGAGTTTCTCGTAGATGCCGGTAGGCAACAATACCTTTAACATTTTCATGATATCTTCATATGTGTAATCTCCCATCAGTAACATGTCTTTAAGTTCTCTGTGAAAACCCGCAGGGTCTTTGTCATGACAGGGTACTAGTTTCTTCATTTCCAATAGTTCTAACTTGGTCAGAGGCGTGTGTACATACACACGTTTCAAGTTATTATCGGTACCCATAACTGGATGTACTTCTCGTAAGGGGTTCTGACTTTCAATGCCATGCAGACGCTCCATATGATACATTTTTCTTTCTGGGGGCGGAGCGGGACCATATTCGGAACTCAAGAAAGTGTTGTATCTATGTCGTTGTTCTAGAATTATTTGTATTAACTTGGTACTTAGGCCTCTCCATCTATCCATGAGTAGTGCTTCTAATGTGTCGTGTAAGGGACCTGGATCAGAATGTTGGTTTCTGTATAACGTGAGGAGGTGCTGAATCATGTATACACCTGCTAATTTCTGTTCGCCTGGGGATAGGTTCAGAAATGTCTGTGCTACTGTGTCATCATTGTATATGTTCGGATTGTCAGCCCATAATACTGCTGACCGGGCTAGTTCTTGTTCATCCATAGAATTGAGTACATGGTACCCCATTCGTTCTCGAAGCCTTTTATCAGTCTCTTGGAACTGATGTTCAGGAGAATTCGGTTTTGATATGCCAGAGAGAAAAACTCTCTTGCTTTCCGGACGAATGCCTTTCCTAAGGTAAGTTCCCTTACCTACATACGCTATCGTATCTGTAGTCTTTTCTGGTTCTTCAGGTTCTTCCTCCTCCTCGGAGGAAGCTTTTTCTTTCTCTTTTTCGTGTATTTCTATCACTGCTTTTCTTATTTTCTTATACATACTGGCTATGCAACCCCCTTTATCATGTTTTCCTTCGGATATATTTTGACCCCACTTGTTGAGTCCCTCTAATTCATCCTGTTCTGTCTCAGGCCTGTCTCGTTCTCTTATTAAACAATTTATGAAAAAACGTAGTATATTTGCTTGAGTGTCAACTTTCTGATGTGCCATGGCTTCCTTAATACTTTCAGGATTTTCCCCAGTCTGGACAAAATGATATATTCTATCTAGGTGCTCTTTCATTCCGGAGAACAACATTAAGTAATCTGTAGCTTGTCGCAAACGTAGTGATGCTATCAACATTCTATCGTCTTTGCCGGGTACTGGATCATATCTACAAACTGAAAGCGGTACTTTGAGTATGTCGAGACGGGGTGACTGTAGTGTAAGGTGGTTCTGCATATCCCTAAGATGTAATCTGTGTGTTGCTGGCGGGGTCCGGTAACCCCCGGTCGCACCTCCTGAGGCGGAGGCTTGGGCATTATCCTTCTGTGGAGTCTGTATCTGTACTTGAATTTGTCTTTTAGTGGGATCAGGTAGAAGCGGTTTTGGTATATCAATTTTAGGTGCGGGAAGTGGTGGAGGTGGAGGAACGATGGGCTGTCGAACAGGGAAACCTGGTTGCGGTAATGGCGGGATATGGTCTGGAGGCGGGTTGCCACCCCCGTCACCGTCAGTAGGCGGGACGCGGACAGGTAGATTGGTGTAAGCGGGTGCTACATCCTCTAGATAGGAATTCAGAAATATGTCTTTAGTGGTCCTGTGAGTTACTTTAGTTGGAACCAATGGTGGCGGCAGATTTTTCGGTATTTCTGAAGTGGCCTCAGGCGAACCCTCGGCCACAAGATACATGCCATTTACGAGATTGTTTCGTGCGCGGTCTATTTGTTCTGATTTTACTCGGATCCCTTCAGTAACTAATTCGTTTTCTCGGGCTTTATCTGATTCTTTAAGTCTGTCTTCTCTACGGAGTGCTTTTTCAGCACGTTTATGTGATTCCTTACGCCAAAATTCTATGGCGTCCTTCTGAGATTGTCTGGCTTTCTTTTTCCATAGTGCTTCTTCTACCTTCATGATGCACTCGGCATCCCATGTTCCGGTAACAGGCCATCTGTGTCTCTCGTCTAGATGCTTAGTATAATCGGCCCATAAATCTAGATACAATATGGCATCTAAGCCGTGCTTGTGGTACATGAAATTTCCCGGAGTGTCCCTAGGGGGGATAGGAATTTCTTCCTCTAGTATCCCTTTCCTAGTTCCTATCTGCTTTAACTTATTGAAAAACGGCATCTTGTTTACTTAGTACTGAATGCTCAATCCTTGCTACTTAATTCTGAACACAACTAGTTACACAAAAACACAATAATGCACATTAAAAACAGTCACTCATACCACGACATTAATCACATGAAAAACATTTGAGACATATATGACTACCCCCTTATACTGGATGTACTGCTAAACAGCACAGATACACTGCTAGAACAGTGCAAGAACTAGGATATCGGATATACTGCTAAACAGTACAGATACACTGTCTAAAACAGTGCAGACCGAATTTGTGTACCCAAACCCGTCTTGATACGTCCCAGCAATGGTACTCACCGGGAAGCACGGAAACAGAAGGCCTCGGAAAAACTCGACTGGACCGGACTGGACTCGACTCGACTCGACACGTGGATACTTCGGAAACTGGTGGGCCTCTTGATACCTCGGACCTTGCTTCTTTCGGCTAGGCTCTGGTCGGGATCCTCCGCACTCCTCACCGCCTCGTCTGGGTGCTGATCGCAGTCTTCGTCACCTCCGTGGGCCAGAGGGAGATACAGGAAATCCTGCCAGTACGCGTAGTTCCGTCTAACTGATGGCAGGGGACAGAGCTTGCAACGCACCAACCGGCGCGTGGAGTGGGGGAGGGGTCCCTATTCGGGCGCCAGAATAATGTGGTAAATATTTGATTTACGGTCCTAATTTCTATGCAGGTAAGTACTTAATCAATAATAACTCAATCGGAAAGAAAAAGGCAGAGTCCGTGGTGTTAGAGTTCTTAGGGGTTTTATTCCTTAAAAAGGAATGGTCAAGACCGGATATCGTGTTCCTGCCACCACTGGGGTGCAGGAAGGGATAGAGCAATATTTTATTGACAATACATAGCTTATATACTTAAATCGTACAGTAGAAACCAATACAGTAGGCGGAACAGCTGAGAGAAACAAGATAAAAAACACACGTGGTAATGATACGTAATTAGAAGGCGTGAACTAGGCGTGAACATAGAGGTGTGTGCTAGAAACGTCACAGGTAGGTGTCACAAGTGGGTGGCACAAAGCAGAATGTTGCAATGTCAGCAGAAATCTGAGGCCTGGATGCGCGCGCAGCTGCATGACGTGTGATTGACGTGAAACCAGAGGGTGCAGGGGACTTGACATTTACACTGGCGGAAAGAGACAGAAGTCTGGCATGTCAGATCAACTCGTACTCTATCATATCTGATATCTGATGTTTGGGAACCATATTATCTAAACGGAAAAGATCTCTGGGGCAGAAGCTATTCTATACTGACTGTGAGTGCGTGTATAAGCGCCTAAGTGTCTACATGAGAATGCGAGGGGCATGGGCCTACCATGGTAACAGAGGCTATGAATTACTTGCACGGAGACAGTGAGGCCGGGCCCTTTGCTCTGCAGCTGGGGGGATGTTTACTTAAACTAGTAGGCAGGAATGTATTTTCGAGGAGCGGAACAGATAATTCGAAGGTTGAAGTCAGTCTTGGCAGGCAGCAGGCTGAGCTAAGCGCCATGAGCCGCACAGGGAGTAAGGCAGAGGTCACGGGTACAGAGACAGCCTGGGCTGAGGCTTTCAGAGTCAGAAGGCAGGAAAAAGGCTCGATGGCAGAATTCAGGGCCTACTTCGCCAGAGCTGAAAAACGTGTAAAGTACACCACAAAAAGACGTTGGCATAGCATACTTAGAAACGGAATATTCAACCCATTCAGGGTGGGTCTGAAAGAGGACATGTTAACGTTGGACGCAAATGTATTTGCGTCTTCATAGCTGGCACAGGAGGGAAGTTACATGCACTTTAAGCTGGTACATGGAGACGGTGGGGTACACGTTAGGGAACATAACTTGACCATAACATTTATATTTCCTCATGGGGAATATATTGTGCTTGGTGATTTGAACTGTATTATGAACTATAATTTAGATACAACGAGAAAAAATTCATCTCAGAGAATGAAAAAAACTAGGGCGGCAATTCGAGATCTAGCTGCAATTCATTTACTCAAGGATGCGTGGAGATGCTTACATCCTAGGGTGCCGGGCTATGCGTACTACTCTGCAGCACATAAACTATGCTCAAGGATAGATATGATATGGGTTACAGACTCTATTTTGGAAACCAGCACTATCACTATATGTCCAAGAGTCACCTCGGACCATAATCCAATTATCTTGACTTTTAAAATGGCTACAGAGCGACCACCACCTCGCTCTTTTTCTTTTCCTGGATACTTATGTACAAACGCTAATTTTATTAAGCAAGTAAAGGATCAAATAAAGGAGTTTATAGATATAAATATCTGTTCAGCTTCGCCCTCAGTAGTCTGGGATGCATGCAAGGCCAGCATACGTGGATTTACACAGCAATATATCTGGCGACAAAATAAAGAACTTCAATCTCGAAATGATCAATTGATTGCCGAAATACTTAATCTTGAACAACAACTCTCTGAAACCTTACTAACAGGGGCAGGAAATTTAGAGACTTTAAATTTTAAATTAATTGAACTAAAGGCAGTGATGAAAAATAACTTTAGGGAAAAAAGCATTATTAAATTAAAAAAATACCAACTTAACCAATATGAAAATGGGGAAAAAATTGGCAAAATATTAGCTTATAGAGTGGCTGAAGATCGTGCTCAAAGTGCTATTAAAGAGATTAAAGGGGATAATAATCAGGTCTTTCAGGATCCTAAGCTAATATTACAGCAATTTGCATCTTACTATCAAGAGCTCTATACACCAGAAGCTGTAGTTAAGGAAGACAATATTAAAAACTATATAATAATAAATAAAGTTAAATCACTGGAGATGGAACAATCTGATCAGCTAGGGATGGATATTACAGCAATAGAAATTAGAAATGCAATTAACTCACTTGCAAATGGCAAAGCTGTAGGGGAGGATTGTATCCCACTAGAGCTATATAAAAACTGTATGGAAGAGCTAATTCCATTGCTAATTAAAGTTATTCATGCAATCGGTAATGGAGAGCAAGCCCCAAAGTCCTGGAACCTCACCCAAATTATCTTTTTTCTGAAGAAGGGTAAACCACCTCAGGAAAGAGGCTCCTATCGCCCAATTTCGCTTATTAATAGCGATGCCAAAATATATGCAAAAATATTGGCGACTTGACTTGCACCACTAATGCCCTATATGGTTTCACCTCAACAGCACGGGTTCATACCCAAAAGAGATACTACAGCGCATATCAATATGGCCATCTCTGCCTTGTACCTGGCAAAGACTGAATCCGCCCCACTCGGTATGATTTTACTAGATGCTGAAAAAGCATTTGATCGAGTGGGGTGGGATTTTATTTGGGCAGTGTTACAAGCATTTGGCATAAAGGGTCAATTTTTGAAATGGATCCAATCACTATATGATTTGCCGCTGGGTAAAGTTTCTTATATAGGCAAATACTCTGCTACTTTTATGATTGGAAGAGGGACACGACAGGGGTGCCCTCTCTCACCCTTACTATTTGCTTTAGGTATGGAACCTTTTTTAATTGCTCTTCAAAAACAAGCTTTGATTAAGCCCTTTGTAAATGGTTTGAACTCTTTAGATATAACAGTATATGCGGATGACATTGCTGTCTTTTCTACGAATATACCTGAAACTATAACAGGCTTAGTATCCGGGTATCGCTTGAATACTAGTAAGACTCCAGTTATCCTGAATCATCAATTACTATCACCGATGACAGGTATATGTGCGGTAGCAACTTACCTAGGGGTAAAAATTTCGTCAAATATAGATGAAATTGTGGCAATAAATTATGAACCATTATTGAAGGAAACTGCTGTAGTATTTAAGAAATGGCATAAACTCCCACTTAGTATTATTGGCCGGATTAATTTAGTTAAAATGAAAATATCACCTAAATACCTTTATCTTTTTCGTTCTATTCCCTTAAGGGTAAATAATTCTTATTTTAGTAGATTAGAGGGTATTATTAGTAGTTTTATTTGGGGCTATAAAAAAGCACGACGAACTATTTCTCTTCTTAAAGCTCCTTATGATCAAGGTGGATTGGGCCTTCCAGATATTAAATATTATTATTGGTCCTCCTTTATGATTCATTTTCGTAGCCTGTTGATCCCTGATAAATGTTTGTATTTTCATAAATTTATGTTGGGAACAGATGCAACTATGTTTTTTTATAGACTGAATGACCCCAATTATTTCAAACGTGTTAAGTTCAAGACGGTACGGGATACCACCTATATCTGGCGCTCCATTCTTACCAAGAGCAAGATATCTATGTTTCATGATAAAACTCCACTATGGTCTAACCCTGGTCTTCCAGAAATATTTCAAGATATGATAGGTGGTGTATTTTCTAATTCTGGCATTAATTTACTTGGAGATTTGTATGATCATAGGGGATTACTTTTGTTTGAAAGATTGAAAGTTTGCTATAAATTACAAGAAGGGGCAAGATTTAAATACTATCAAATTAGGGATTATCTTCTGAAGAGGATAGAACTTACTTGTCTGGCAGAATCTGAAGTATGGAACTGTATATATAAGGAAGAGGATAAAGCAATGATTAGTAGAGGGTATAAATTATTTTCAGGATATAATATCAATGATATACATAAACTGGCTGAAAAATGGACTAATAAGCTTACAACGGAAATAACACCAGACTTTATTACTTCTTCTTTAAACAGCCTCAATCTTGCGGTTCAATCCTCAAATCTTAAGTTACAGCTATTTTAAACCATATGTCATTTATATCACACACCAGATCGGATTCTTAAATGGGCATCGAATAACAATAATTTCAGCGATCGTACAAACTGTCCTAAATGTGACTTGCAAGGAGCTGATATTATCCATATGTTTTTGGGTGCCCAAATGTTGGCGAATTTTGGAATGGAGTAACTAAAATTATCTCTACTAAACTTGGTATTCCTATTACGTTCTCACTAAGAGATGTATTTATAGGTACCTCAGGGTAAATACTGTATTTTGTGATTTATTGAATATTTTAGTTGCCTGTGCTCGATTGACTATTGCTAGAGCATGGATTCAACAAAATCCACCAAAGGTTTTTGAGTGGTGAAGCCTTGTTAAAGAAATATATAATATGTAATATGCTCTGGCAAATACTAGGGGTGTACAGGCTAAGCAAAAAGTGGACAGAATATGGGGTCTAATTATGTCATAAAATTGTTTTTCCTTCTTATCTTTTTTTTCTTTTGTAACTGCCTTTGCTTTTTGTTTATTGTCTATATCTTGTTGTATATTGTGTTTAATTTACCCCGTCGATGCAAAACAATAAAAAAAGTTTCAAAAACCCCCCCCAAAAAAAACAGTACATTATATAAATAAATAAGACACAACACAAATAAAACTTCAACTCCAATTTATAAAAATGGATTATATTTTTATGACCAAATAGTCACCAAAATGACAAAATTCCAATGTAGAGAATCGGAGATATGGATTTGTAAAGAATAAACACTTTCCAGTGCTTTCAAACATATAGCGCTACTTTGGAACATCAGGTCGCGTGTAACCGGGACAAAGTCAAAGTTTGAAGCTGACCGTGATGGACTCCTAGTTGGATACATTAAGTGGGAGGCCTTGGTCAAAATTTTACCTTTGGACTTAAATATGGTTCTCCAGGATTTTCTCTTATCATCGAGCGGTTCCCTCCAGCAGGCCGATTTTGATGCAATTCTGATTGTGCCTGTGCGAAGCCCGGTCTAATCCTGGAATTCTGGAGAGCCAGAGTTCTGAGCGGGCTAAACATGAAATCCAGGCCGGGTCGCGGTTGAAGGCAGCCGACTTTACTCTAGATGTCAATTCGGTCACCATATGGAGCTTTTTAAAAACGTTGCTCCAAATTTCTGGAACTGCTTCCTAAAGTTCCTCTTGAGGGTTCAAAGTGTCCAAAACACAAATCCAATGGTCTGGAATCTCCTAGATGGTCCTTGTGGTGTCTGGACTACAATTCCCACAATGCACCCAGCCAAATCCTTAAAAATCCACTGGACGCACTACAGGATGGGGACTCTTGGTGAACATGATGCAGGTGGGCTCTGTTAACATGTAACTTGCAGGGAGTCTACTCCTTAATCCTTCTGGAAGCAAACCAAGGTCCTTAGGGCTGTAGTGCCAAATTGTGCAGCCGGTGCAGCCCTTCAGACTGCAGTCCTTTGGTTGCAGATCCAGATTCCAGCAGGGCAGTCCTTATTCTCCTTGTAGTTTCAGGCAGCAGATCCTAGGAGCTATGCAGCTCTTCCATATTTATCCAGTGGCCGTGGGCATCTTGCAGGGTGCACCCCTGACCAATGGGATGCAGGGTGCCACCCTAGTGTATATCCACTTTCTCCAAAGTGTGGCACATTCTTGCCCCAGAAAGCACTATTCTCTCAAGATCTAAAATCAAGAAAGTCTCTCCAGAGGAGCTAGATCACGCTAACCCAACCTACTGGTGTGACCGATTTTCCTAAACACTCTCCTTCCAACCATCTTCCTAATCTAATTGTGGGGACTACTGTGTGGCTGGAGTGGCAAAATGTGGGTGTCAGCCTGTGCTGTCCTGAAGTGTAATTCTCCCTTTGGGAGTAGAGAGCAGTTGAAAGGCTGGATTCTGGCTAACAGAAAAGAATGTTTAATAACTTATTTTCTGTCATAGTTATTATAAATCTAACAGTGGCAACTTGTTGGATTTAGCTTAACTAATAATGTGATACCTTGAAGTATATTTCACGTGGCGCATATCAATATTTATACTTAAATACAATATTTCAATGTTAGCCTATGGAGACAGTCACTACAATGGAGAAAAACAAAATTGACAGGTTTTCTCGCACCGGGGCTTAAAAAACATTGTTTATAATGTCCCTATTATAGTTACAAGGCACCGTACTCCTGGGGCACCTAGGGAGACCTTAGGTGCGACGTATATGAAAAAAGTAGGTAGATTAATACTTTGGAAGTACCTTTAAATCCGAAGTCAAATTTGCATATAATTGCAATTTAAAAGCAGCCTGCAAGGCAGGGGCTGGATTTTAAAATGACAGCAGGCACCACAGTGCACACTCCATTGCAGGAAATCTACTGGGCCTCTAAACCTCCCTGCCCTATTATATACTAGTGACTTTACAGGGGTTTGTAATTACCAATTGTAATTATGCCAAATTACCATGTACTTTTTACACAGAGCACCGTCCCGTCCCTGGGTCTAATTAGTGAAGCCCATGGTACAGTCAGAATCAGAAAACCAGGACCTAATAGTCAAAATTGGGGCAGAAAGTGGGGGGACACTGCAAACAGGTCCTGAATTCTCACACTGAGAATGTGCCAAAATCCATGGGTGGATGCATGAGAACACCCACACTCCACCCATGGAACGCCTCCCTGGAGAAGAGTAACACAACACAGCATTTTACGCTGCTGTGTGTTACTCTAGATTTATAAACCCACACAGGGAAATGCAAAGTGGCCTTGTGTGGTTAGAGAAAACTGATTTTGTATTTGCGTCGCCCTTGCACCCCCATTGTATGGCACAAGGGTGACACAACTCAATTATAAATCTGTCCCCAGGTCTGCAGAAAATCCACTGTTCTTGTAATTCAATGAAGGCTAGTAACAGGAGTTCCTGGCCCCATCCGAATTAAAATGGCAATTGTAATGAGTCCCATAATTTTAAAGTTCACAGTTGCAAGATGTGCAAACTTAGGCAGCAAAACTGGCTCCTAATCAAGTGAAGTTTGTCAGTATTACCAAAGGCCTAACATAGCCAAATCTATTACCTTTAAAGGCCCTAATTAGCAGTCAGGTGGAACAGAATTACCATATGGAATTCTGTTCACCTGATCATAATCGGCCGGGTATTTTTTCACACAGTTTTACCATTCAGTAATTTCTGCTGGTAAATGAGCACAGGACTGTGGCTGCAATCGTTCATCAGTCCCTGAATTGTCTTTCTTTTTGCAAGGGCGAACATGCAGTTTTCATCCTCTCTGCCAAAACGATTCTTCCTTTTCCCTTCCCTACAATCCCAACCCCCTCCCTACATCACATCCCAACAGAATAAGCCAGTGCTCCAATTTACCACCTGCTCAGAGCTTGGGGTGAATGGGAGTGTTAAATCACTTGCTGTAGGAAATACATTGCAGAATTCTGTACAGTGTTTGTGTGTCAAAAAAGTTATTCCCTATTCTGAGTGATCTAACATGTGCTAGTTGGATTTCCATGAAGGATACCGGCTACTGGAACTCTTAGCATGGAAGTCATCGTAGCTTGCGTCAGGGCCTTAAGGGCTAGTGCACCTGCAGGAGAAATTCACTATATATTTGTCAACTTGCAGTCTCAGAGCTGGTAATCTGGGCCTCTTAAAAATTCCAGGAGTTGGTAGTTTGGATCTGTATTCAGGGTCAGATTTTCCTATAGTGCAGTCTAGTTCCAGAGGGCTGTTCTGGCAGATCAGTGTGTGGACTGACTTATTGGCTGTCTGTCGACCTGTTTTATATTCTAGTTGGCCGGTTTTACTGTTGATTTCCGTGAAGTTAACACAAACCTTGCCTACAGGACGCACAAATGTGAGCAGTCTCAAAAACCTTGCAAAATACCTATGTACAAGCTCAAAATTACCACGATCTGCACATTAGTGCCACTTGTAGGGGCAGATTTATGTTAACTGGCGCATCCCCAGGGATGCACCAGTTAACGTGCGTCACAGTGCGCCACAGCTCCGCCACCCATGGTGCGCCACATTTATAATGCGGCGCACCATGGTGCAAAAACGGCACAGATGCGTGACGCATCTGTGCCGGAAATGTGGCGCATTGCTGGAGTTGCGTCGCAAGCGCGACGCAGCTCCAGCAAGGCTCGGGGGTGCCCCATCTATACAATGCTGCGTCAAGACCTACGCCTGCTTCAAGCAGGCACAGGGTTTTGACGCAGCATTGCCCTGAAAGTGACTGAGTGAAATCTCATAGATTTCACTCAGCCACTTCCAGGAGGCGTTCCTGCGCAGGAACGCCCCCCCTGTGCAGGAACGCCTCCTTATGGAGCAGTGCTTTACAACGTGACGCATCTCCTAGATGCGTCACGTTGTAAATAGGGCGCATTGTTTGTGCCGCAGTTGCGTCAAATAAAGTGACGCAATTGCGGCGCAAAGAGGCGCAACAGCCTCATAAATCTGCCCCTAGAGTTTGCTAATGAGGGCCAAATTTATTTTGGTGCCCCGGCTTTTTTCTCATATTTTGACCCGGTCTGGATCTCACTGCCATCAGACATTAGAGATTACAGCACCTTGTAGAACTAGAGAAACACTCAAACGTATTTGTTTATGACGTATTCTTTTTTTTTTTGCCTCTTTCACTGTTTGTAGTTTCCAAACCATTGATTTACCTTTGTGAACAAAATAATGTTTATATTAAATACTTGCCTCTGCCGGCAAGAGATACTTCATAAATAAACTAAATTAAATGAACTTAAAATTGATTTAGAACGTGTTTGATTTCAAAGTTTCAGAACCAGATAATTAATGCTGTTCATATTATCCTGCATTTACTCTACAAGACTTTCAAAAAATATATACTTAGATCACAGCGGTGCGCTCCATGCTTAACCCAAATACTAATATTTCGATCCTGTACAAAGGAGAATGCAGTGTTGCCTGGTAAAATATTGTTTTTTCCTCCTTAGCCTGCTAAACCCATCGCAATTCTGTTTCCCCCGCTGTCCCTTTATTCACCTGCCACCGGCTGTTTATTCCAAGACTTGACGCCACACTTTAAAGTTTCGGCTTTGAAATCTCTTTTTGAACTTTTCAACTGTTCTGACGTGAATCTTTTTCAAGAGCCCCTTTCTCTGCGCCCATCTTTGTACTTTGTTGATCGCTCTGAAGCTCAGCTGGTGTCCAGAGAAAAGGGATGACAATTTATTGAGTTTTATTTCAACAACAGATATTCCTCAACTGAAGAGGAGATAACTTTTCCAGCGGAAGCATATGACAGAGCAGACTTCTGTTCTCTGGTTCAAGTCTACCTTTTCTTTCTTTCTTACTTTCAAATTACATTTCTTTGTATGTGGGATACATCTGAACCGCTCTCCTTACTTTGTTGGTGAGCCACTTTCTTTTTAGTGGTTAGAAACTGGGGCGAATACACAAATTGCACAGTCGGTGCTCAATTGATTTGAGGTGCTGCTTACGCATCAGCAACAATCATATTTTTTTAAAAGTCTAAATAACGTACGAACATTGTTTTATAAATTGCTCCCGCAAGAAAGCCATGGCTGCAACAAAATGAAAAAGAGAACGTAATTGAAAAGGACGCCTCCCACCAATGGCCCAGCAACAGAAACTTGGCTTGGTGGAAACAACTTTCTTTAGCCCTGTGGTTCCCAAACTTTTTACTCCTGAGGACCCCCAATCAATCAATCAATCAATCAAAGACATTTGTAGAGCGCACTACTTATCAGGAGGGTCTCAAGGCGCTTGGGGGGAGGGGGGGTGCTGCTACTGCTCGAACAGCCAGGTCTTGAGCTTCTTCCTGAAGGAGAGGTGGTCTTGGGTCAGGCGCAGGTCGGGAGGGTGGGAGTTCCAGGTCTTGGCGGCCAGGTTGGAGAAGGACCTTCCTCCTGTTGTCGCTCTTCAGATGCGGGGGACGGCGGCGAGGGCGTGGTTGGTCGATCGGAGGTGGCGTTTGGGAGCGTAGAAGTTGAGGCGGTTGTTGAGGTAGCTCGGGCCTTGGTCGTGTAGGGCTTTGTGTGCGTGGGTGAGGAGACGGAAGGTGATTCTCTTGTTGACGGAGAGCCAGTGCAGGTCTCTCAGATGTCCGGAGATGTGGCTGCGTCGGGGCATGTCGAGGATGAGTCTGGCTGAGGCGTTCTGGATCCGCTGGAGTCTCTTCTAGAGCTTGGCGGTGGTTCCGGCGTAGAGGACGTTGCCGTAGTCCAGTCGGCTGGTGACGAGGGCCTGGGTGACCGTCTTCCTGGTCTCGGTGGGGATCCACCGGAAGATCTTCCGTAGCATGCGCAGGATGTTAAAACAGGACGCGGAGACGGCGTTGACTTGTCTGGTCATGGAGAGGGAGGAGTCCAGGATGAAGCCCAGGTTGCGTGCGTGGTCCGTCGGTTTGGGTGCGGTGCCCAGGACGGGGGGCCACCAGGAGTCGTCCCAGGCGGATGGCGAGGAGCCCAGGATGAGGACTTCCGTCTTGTCTGAGTTCAGTTTCAGGCGGCTGGTTGTCATCCACTCGGCTACGTCTTTCATCCCTTCGTGAAGGTCGGCTCTGGCGGCGGCGGGGTCGTTGGTCAGGGAGAGGATCAGCTGGGTGTCGTCAGCATAGGAGATGATGTTGAGGTTGTGTTGGCGTGCGATGGCCGCGAGGGGGCTCATGTAGACGTTGTAGAGGGTGGGGCTCAGCGAGGATCCTTGAGGGACGCCGCAGATGACTTCGGTGGCCTCTGACTTGTACGGTGGTAGCCGGACTCTCTGTGTTCTTCCGTCGAGGAAGGAGATGATCCATTCCAGTGCCTTCTCCTGGATTCCGACGTTGCTGAGGCGCTGCACTAGGGTGCGGTGGCAGACAGTGTCGAATGCCGCGGAGAGGTCTAGGAGGATGAGGGCCGCTGTTTCTCCGTTGTCCATCAGGGCTCGGATGTCATCGGTGGCAGCGATGAGGGCGGTCTTGGTGCTGTGGTTGGCTCGGAAGCCAGACTGTGAGGGGTCGAGGGATCCATTCGTCTCGAGGAAGGCGGCCAGCTGTTTGTTGACGGTCTTCTCGATGACTTTGGCTGGAAACGGGAGGAGCGAGATGGGGCGGTAATTCTTGAGTTCGGTGGGGTCCGCTGTAGGTTTCTTGAGTAGGGCGCTGAGTTTGGCGTGCTTCCAGCTCTCCGGGAAGGTGGCGGTGTCGAAGGAGGTGTTGATGATGTCTCGCAGGTGGGGTGCGATGACAGCGTCGGCCTTGTTGAAGACGTGGTGAGGGCAGGGGTCGGTTGGAGATCCGGAGTGGATGGAGTTCATCATGCGGGCGGTGTCTTCGGTGCTGATCGGAGTCCAGGCGCGGAGGGTGGTGGTGGGGGGCGGTGGTTCGGTCGTGGCGTGCGTCGGTTGAGTGCTTAAGCTGTTGTGTATGTCCGCGATCTTGTTGTGGAAGTAGGAGGCGAGGGAGTTGCAGAGGTCTTGCGATGGGGTGATGTCGTTGTTTCCGGCGTTGGGGTTGGAGAGCTCTTTCACGATGTTGAAGAGTTCCTTGCAGTTGTGTGCGTTGTTGTCCAGCCGGTCCTTGAATGCAGTTTTCTTGGTGGCTCGGATCAGTTGGTGGTGCTTCCGGGTGGCAAGCTTGAGGGTGGTCATGTTGTCCGGTGTTGGTTCACTTCTCCAGGCTTTCTCGAGGGCTCGGCAGTTCTTCTTGGAGCTCTTGAGTTCGTCGGTGAACCATGGGGCCTTTTTGCTGCCGGGTCTGCTGGGCGGGGTCCTCAGTGGGGCGAGTTCGTCAGCGCAGTTGCTGATCCACTTCGTGAGTTTGTCGGCGGCCTGGCTGGGGTTCGCTGAGCTGGCGGGAGGGTGCTGGCTCAGGGAAGCGGCGAGCTGGTCGGCTGTGATTTTGATCCAGCTTCTTCGAGCAACCTGTTGCTGTTGGTGGTGGATCGTCGTTCTTTTGAAGGTGAAGTGGACGCAGCTATGGTCCGTCCGGTGGCGTGGCTGAAGGCGATGTCTTTGCTGGATGAGAAGACGGCGTCGAGTGTGTGTCCGGCGAGGTGGGTGGGGGTGGACACCAGCTGCTTGAGACCGAGGTTGGCGAGGTTGTCGAGCAGGGTGATGGTGTTGCGGTCGTTGTTGTTCTCCAGGTGGAAGTTGATGTCCCCCAGGAGGATGTAGTCAGCGGAGGGGAGGGCATGCGGGCTGATGAAGTCGGCGATGTCCTCGCTGAATTGTGTGCGTGGTCCCGGGGGCCGGTAGATCAGGGTGCCTCTGAGGGTGGTTTTGGGGTCCGTGTGGATCTGGAAGTGCAGGTGTTCGGCGGTTGTCAGGGTGTCGTCGGTGTTGGTCTTGATGCGGATGGTGTCCCTGTAGATGATGGCGATGCCTCCTCCAGTCTGGTTGTCGCGGACTCTTCGGTTGATCTTGTAGCCCTCTGGGATGGCGATGGCGATGTCGGGCCCCCACTGAATCACTACTGGAAGCCGGGGACCCCCAAGCAGTTTGTACAATTTAAATTTCTTTTTAAAAATGCCTTTTGAAGCAGAGGCAATTTCAAGAGGGAGATAGCCTGAATTGGGTCTATTGGCATGGACATGTATGTATCCCAATAGGCTCTGCGCATTGGAATAACATAAACAATAGTGTAGACATAGGACTGAGGTCGACTAGGTCTCTATTGAGTATATTAGACTTAATTATGAATGCTAGCTAGCTCAGAGGTCACTAGAAACTTTCTCGAGTGAACAGGAAGGTATTAACTTTCCTGAATAGACAAGAAGGGATTAGTTTCTGACAACCGCATAAACATGACAACTTTGCTCCCCCAGAATAATGAGTATATCTCCAGAGTCGCGGAAACAATAGATAGCTATTTCACTCAGACAATCGTGCATGCTTAGTTTCACCAGAAGTGCAGAGAAATAGAGAGACGGGCGTTTTCAATAAAAGTGGTTATTTATTGAGCAGTCTACTTTCTCATGCAAGAGAAGAGAATTGCTACAATTGCAATACTTGTCATAAAGTAAAATGTGTACAGTAAAATTAGTATTGTAAAATAATACTGTAAAAGCATTTATATGGTTTTTGAGCCATAAGATACTTAAAATGGATAAAATACATACAACGATAAAATAATGACTAAACGTACTCAACTGGTGTTTCTAAGATATGCCTACCCCAGTGTACCTAACCTAAGCCTAGTACAGGGAAGGAGTAGATGAGTTGTAGTTTTTGCCAAGAATCTGAATCAAGAATTCTCTGTGGGTCTAATCAGCTCCGTACCTTGGTTATGGAATGAAGGAGGGCGTGTATCTCTCTCTCAGGACTCGATTTCCCAGCAACCCGCGAGGGTGACCGGAAAACACTGGAGCTGGATTTCTCGGCAGGAGAAAAGACAGTGTCTCTCTCAGTGCGTCAATAGGAGGGTCGGATTCCTTCGGCACTCGCATCAGCCAGGCGTCGGGCAAGTAGAAGGCCCATCTGCTCCAAAACACTGTGTGCTGCTTAAGGCAGATGGTGGTATATTTATACCTGGAAGGTGCCGAGTTTGACGTAAGGTTGGACATAAGACATCACTAAGAACTCGCAGTTCTTTCAGGACTCTAGGAGTTATAGGACAAATCAATACAGCAGGGGGAATTCCCGGGCTGCTGGAGGCTTGTTTTGTTTAAGAACACGTTGTGCTTTCTAGGAGTTTATGGGAGTAGCCTTGCCGCATTTGGACTGCATTGGCTATGTCTTAATATGGGTATGATTCTTATGCCTGTATAAGGGTATTATTTGATATACCCACATAAGGGCATAAAATCGGGAATATTTACTAGAGTCCGAGAATCATCTACAACACCCACTCCACGTATAATGTCCATCATTACTAAATACTAAGCAATGTATAAGCATATCTAAGCATGTATTTACAATCCCACCCCCAAAATACATAAAATGCATTTGAAATGGTATATACACGAAAAATGAGTATTATACTGTACGTTTTCAAGCAGTGGTATCATTCAGATAATGCATATATTGTACATTTAGAATGTTGACTGAATGAATCACAAAATTTACATTTATGAAATGGCTCTTAATACAGAAGAGAAGGTCGAGACCATTTCATCACATAGTTATACAAGACTGTACATGTGCTAGAGACTAATTATAAATATTGTCTCTAGAGTTTCTAAAATAGAAATCTTGTTCTCTAAGAATAGTTCTACTTTAAGCAGATTATCATGTGCCAAAAAAGGTAAATATTTTGGGAACTGGAAAAAATCAATTTTACTCTCCGGGGAAAAAATAGTTCCAAAGTTTTTTAGGTTCTGTTTACCAAAACTGAAAGCCGAATTCAGAGTTCAGGGAACGCTGTGTGCTCGTATTTTCAAAAGTTATTCTCATTGTTAGGAGAGAACATTAATTCAGATAGGCTGGCAAAATATTTGTCTACAACAGTAGGTGAAAGTTGGGCCATTTCCGAAAAAGTGGAAATAGTGCATATGTGAGATGCATTACCGTCAGCGTTATCTTGATCAGCAATGTTCACAGAAGGTTATACCTGTGTGCAGCTTTCATCTCGTACCTCACCACCACCACCTAATCGTAATGGTGAGGGCTCAACGAATGCCGTCATCAGAATGGGTAGCCGCTGGGGACAACACGTTGCATGAGTCGTTACCGAACCAAGCAAAGTATCGACATCCATAGGTACTGCTGATGGAAGTGTGAGACAGACGTCTAACACGCATTCTTCTCTGCAGAGCAGGCATCGTAGAACAGGTAAGATGCAATCTTGCCAGATTGGTCTGAATGAAAGAAACCAAGTAGTATTCAGATCTCTTAGCCAAGCCGAGGACTTTACTAATCCGCTCTCGGTAATGTATTGCTAGGATCGTGTCTTTCATTGTAGCCTGAGTTTTGTCTGTGACTTGACTTGCCATATCGGAGCAGAAGGAACAAAAATAAGATTCCTGCGACGAGTCCCAAGATGAGAGGCAGGCCGCCTAACACAGAGTGCACGAAATTCGGGAAGATGCTCAGGACTGCTTCAAAGGGTGCCAACAGTCCCAAACAAATCGTCTTCAATACATGTGCGATGCCACTGGTATCAGACATGTTTAAGATTTGGATTAACATTTCTACGTAATGTATGGGGCAATTTGTGGATAATAATGTATGTATCTCTGCTGCTGTCCTTGCAACTTGCAGGTCATATGTTTCTCTAGACGAGGTTAAAGGCACAGTTGTTTGTAAAAGAATAGACTTCATTCTGCTTAAAGTATCAATTCAAATAGAAGAGATATTCACAGAAGGCCATATTGCTGCCTCCATGTCTAGCTTGTTGTTTGGATACAATACTTGCATACAACAAGTGACCCTGGAAGTAACGCTCACGAGATAGGCCGTTCCTGGCACCATGCCACAACAGCTGTGGTCACTTATTAGAATGTAGCTGCCGTTGGAAAGCTGTCTGAAAAAAGGCTCTATCTGTGCAGCAGGGGTGCAGTGCAGATGGCATGAAAGGTTATTTGATGAACCTTCGCAGGCTCCGTGTACGTTAATTCCTTGACACAGAAGTTTACAGCTTAGTGAATTTTTACAGTTGTTCCCACTAAGGAATACCTCTTTCTTGCCCCCACTCCAACATCTATGTATGTAAGGTAAGTTCCAGGTTGACTTGATGTACCATTTACCAAACCTTTCATACAGGCCTGCTGGTATATACTTTTGGCAATATTGAAACTGAAAAGTCGTTATCGGAATTGTAATGGTGCCATGTATTATCCATTCAATGACAGGTCTTTCGGAGACTGTCAATGGTAATCTTTCTAGTTTTTCAATGCTCAGCAACTTATAGTCTGCCCCTCTTTGTGCCAAAGAGATCTGTTTATCAGTAAGGTTATAGATAGAAAATAATGACGTTGTGTTTATCAGACGCCATGGCACGTAGCCTGAACGCAGATTTTGTAACGTCCAGCCTAACTGTACAATAGAAAGTAATTGGGACTGGCCATGTTGTAACATTAGCATATCCTGTTCTATTATATCAATAGCAGATGATACAATGCTGTCCAGTGAATAAATTCTGGAGGACAGAGTCGTTAACCCATTGTCCACTACAGAACGTGATTTTTCCAAATGAATACGATCAATTTCTCGTATTTTTTCTGCAGTTTCAATTTGTGTTATTTTCCAAGCTTCATTGTAAGCTGCGTATATACCGGCGTGTATGAAACATTTTTGACGCTGTTTGCGAGGTCCCAGTATGAAATCTCACAAGTCAGCACCTTCTTTAGGTAAAGTCAAGTGGGGCTTAATTTCAGGTAGTGTGGATTTCTGTAGCCATTCGAGGCATAGTTTTCCTACACTACATGTTGTAATTATCCCTGGATGTTGTCTCTGGGAATATCTTGGGTCAGGCCTATTCTGTTTGAACCCCTGTACTTTGTTCGGGAATCTATCTTGACAGTTATTAGTGTCTGTGGGCCAGATCAACCATTTGTTCCAATTAGGAAGTGTTCTGTTATGTTTTAAATTGTGGGATACGTCTCCACTTCTATAGTTCTATTACTATCAGGTATTGGTTTTTATATAGACGGTTTGTTTAAGTCTTTCATCCTGGCCAAGACAGGTCGTTTGTTGAATGGTGTCATTCAGGAACATTATTTGTTCTGGGATCATGCAGGCTCTGAATAATGATTCTAAACCTTGTATCTGCCATTCTTTTGTACCCCAAACTGTTTTTGTCTCAATGTTGTTTTTCCAAAATTCAAAACCAAACGAAGACATTTTTTCATAAAATTTTTCAGAATAAATCAGTTTAGTATTTGTCAACATGTTTTTTCATTCCTGTCTTATTCATAATTTTAAAATAAAACATTTCTGGATCAGTGATATTAAATCCTGAAAAGTATGGATATTTTTCATAAAATGTTTTTGAGCTGCCTTTCGGCGGAGTTGGACAATGTTCCCGTTGATTATACATAAAAACATTTCTAGGATTTGCTGATTTATGCATATAGTGATGCCCATAATGATTATAGCAATACATTTCTTCATAATTTGATGAACCTTGTAAATAATCATGTTCTGTATATTTAGCTGACATTTCTAAATCTGACATCATATTGTTAATATTTTCAAAGTCCCAATCATCAGAGAAAGTACTTGGCGATACAAAGTCACTTAAAGAAATCTTGAATTGATGTGGATATTTCAAGAGGTCAACCGGGCCATAGATGTCGCAATCAGTAGTGTCCCATGCTACACCACCAGGTTTAGGAATGGCTGTAATGTTCACTGATGATAGTTCTCTTTTTTCAATGTGAGATGATCTGTGAGGTTTTAGATCCAAGTTGATGTTCTGACTTGCTGTGTCCATTGTACTGTATTTTCCATCAATCATTCTTCCCAAGCTTAGAACTAAAATGAGCCAGAGCAGGAGAAAAAGTACACCTAACACAATCCACAATTCAATCCACGGTGAAATCAGATATGTTTTCCCAAGTTGATGAAAGAGTTCTGTAATTTTGTTTTTGAAAGTTTTGTTTGCTGGCTTATCTTCATGTTCACTTGGATCACCAGAAAAGTCATCGAAATTGATGAAGTAGCCAGATGCAGTTCTGCCAATTGTTTGGATGGCATCAGGATTGTTATTAATCTTTGTAGTTGCTTCTTCCTTTTTCATATTTGTATAGTCTGAGGCTTCATCATTGTAGACAGGCGTTTCTTGACGAACTGTTGCAATTTGGGTTTCAAGAGGCACAAGTTCCATGGCTTTGTTGCATAGTCCTTTTTTATTCACTGCAGGTTTATCAAATGTGATTAGTCTCTCAGTTTGAACCTCTTGGATTGTAGCAAGGTTTGGTCTTCTGCTACGTCTTGGGAGTCCACTGGGCCTACTACTTATTATTGGCCACATGGTTGTGGTTTTACCAGGTTGATTGATACAACTATGTTCTCCCTTTTACCAGCAAGGGGCGGTAGTACGACTGAACTTGTTCCGCTGATAGCTAAGACAGGTACTTCTTTTCTGTAAGAATGCCCAAATTCCTTCTTTACCGCGATCTTTTCTCTGACCAGATCCCCAATCTTTGGAATCCAGACAGGTCTTGCTGGGACAGGTGGTTTTCTTCAGTGGCCATTGGTTTTAGCTTTGTGTTACTTAGACTTCTTCGCGTTTCATTCAAGTCCTGTAAAACAGCCAAACGATCTTTGATATCAAACGCTTTTTGTTCCACCACTGAATTTGACAATCGAGATCTTCGATTATCATTCTTGTACCAAATAAAAGTTCATACGGAGTGATTCCACCCAGAGAATTTCTTGGCAGATAATTAAGACTACGTTGGACACTTATTAGATGTTTGACCCACCCATCACCCGAACCTAATACCCTCGCTGTTATAGATTGCTATATGTCACGTTTTTTTCTCTCCACTACCACATTTCCCTCAGGATGGAATGGACTAGAGTACCGCAATGCAATGCCAAAGCTGGTCATGGCCTCCTTGTAAGCTCGAAAGCTAAACGCAGGACCCTGGTCAGAATGTAGCATGCCAATTGCGTATGTGACGATAAAGATTAGCAAATCTTTTATAACAGTTCTGGCATCAGCCAAGCGCTGGGGCCACATCCAAATGAATCTCGTCTTAATATTCATGGGATCGCATTTGTCTGGTTGGACGCTGGCGTGTAGATAGTCTAATGCTGTCTAATAGAGGTGTCTGGGCTGGTCTTACTGTGCTAGAGTCAGATATCTGGTCCGGTTCATAACTGCGATCTCTATTGCAGTCCTGACAATCCATTGCAAAGTTATAAACTTGCACGCTCATTCCCGGCCACCAGTATCTCGATTGGAATTCTATTAGAGATTTCAGGATCTCTTAGTGCCTCAGACCCATTCCCATGTGTGCTTCTTGTATCAAGAAGACTCTCTGGTTCATGTTTGGAATTACTCTATCCCCCACTCCAGGGATTTGAGCAAAGGAACAGAGTTTGCATCATTTATGTATGTATTTCCGAGTGGATAATTTAGAGGTAACGCTGCATAATTGCCTCCCATAGAGGCTTTTACTGCTAATTGCGTTTCACCATCTATTTGTTTTTTAGAACGCTTTTTTGTAGCTACGGAAGCCGGTTGACCAGTTGCCGCTGTGGCTTTATTAGCCTATGAATTCCCTGCAACGTGAACGCCATCACGTTGAAGACTCTGCGTATGTATCACGTGAGTCTTTCGTAGTTCTTTCTGTAAAAGAACTACTTGTTCCCAAAGCTTTTTATGCTTTATTGTGCAACCTCTTTCATCTTTGTAACCATTTTCAATCCAGGTCTGCATGTAATTATTGTAAGATTCGACGCAGTAATGTGAATCGCACACTATGAGTGTGGGGAATTTGCGATCTGCATTTTCAAGCTATACAGTTTCTGAGCGATTCAGTTTTAGTGATTAACAGTCTAAATTTACCTCCGTGCCAGCGACCTTTTACAATCGTGCCCGCAGCACTATATGCGTTTTTTATCCACAACGTAGTGTGGTGCAAATCTGTCTGTGTAGATTACACAGGTGTACTGTTCCAGAGGTAGAATTTCAGTTGGCAGAGGACATTCGTATTCGTATTGGAGGAATTCTTGTGTTTTCAAGTTAGGATCAGATTCGTAAACTACGTCTGATGCAGCAAGAGAATTAACCTATTGTATCCATCCTGAATGTAATGCTTTAGCATTCAGAATGCTTGCTCTAGTTACTGCTTCTAGTGCAGGTATCGGTGTAACAATTGTTATGCGTTTACCTTGTGCCAGGGCTCTTTCTTTTGCTACAGCAGTTTGTACAGCAGTTAGAATTTTTTCAGTGAAACTGAATTTCATTTCAGCTTGTGTGTACAAGTGTGATTTGTAAGCTATTGGTACCGTTTCTCCCTCATTAGAGGTCAGGTATGTAAATCTGCATCTTCCTGGGATGACTCGGATTACAAGGTTGCGTTCGTTTCGCGCGTGTTTGCAGTTTTGTTTTAGTTAACATATCTTTTTGTAATGATCTTAAAATTTCTGTGTGTTTCTGAATCCAATTATTTGATTTGAAATCAGGTTGTATTAGTTCGTAGAGCGGTTTAACCCTCTCTGCATAATTTAGAATGTAAGTTCTTCCGAAATTCAGGAAACCTAGAATTGATTGTAAGTTTTTCAGCGTTTTTGGGGCTTGGAGTACTGCACACTTCTCTAAGAAGTTGTCTGCTAGGCTTTTGCCTGCAGTTCATAACTCATATCCTAAAAATAGGACAGTGAGGTGGGCAATTTGTGACTTTTTAAAGGTAAATGTGTACCCTTCAGATGCGAACCCAAGTATTATGGTGTTCACTCTTTTCAAGTGTGTCTCCAGGTCATCGTCTGTTAGATAGATATCGTCGACATAGGATGATGCCTCATCATCATATATTTGTAGTAACTCTGTTACTCTGGCTGAAAATAATCCTGGGCCTTTCTTGAATCCCTGTGGGAGACGACAAAATTGCTTTTGGGCCCCCATACTGGAGAAAGCGGTCAAATACCTGCTTTCTGGTGCTATGTTTTGACAGAAGAAACCATTTGAAATATCTAATGTTGTTTTATATGTTTTGCACATGATGTTATTCATCAGTGCTGCACTGTGTGAATTTTGTACTGCAAATGTTTTGCAACAGGAGTTTAAGTGTCTGAGGTCCAATACTAGACGATATAAGTTGTCTGGTTTGGATACAGGAAACAAAGAATTGTTCATTTGTGAGGTGCATGTTTCAATCACCCCCTGGTACTCAAGTTGATCTAAGATCTCCCTGACTTGTTTTTTAGCTTCTTGCTTAACAGGATACTGTCTCTGTGCTGTAGGTTTATTTTTTAACTGAATTTTATGGTGAGGAGAATCCTCATCCCATCCTACATGATTTTTATATAATGCAGGAGCTTGGGCCACTGCCCATTTTCTAGCATATGTGTATTTTTTATGAATTGGAATGTGATTTGAGAAGGCAGGCATAATCATTTCTTCGCCATGTGGGCACTCCCTGGCAAACTCTGGTGGCCAGTCCTTTTCTGCTAGAAGGATATCATAACCTTTAGATAGGTTCTCCCAGAAGAGACCTCTTATTTTCCTAGTTTTGACACCCTCTATACGTAATGTTATTTCATAAAATGTATGAGGCACACTGACTCTGGTGTCTGCAGTTTCCACTTGAATGTATTCAATTGTGTCCACTGTCTCCAGAAGATTCATCAGGATCTTGCGAACTATGGTCACTTCTGCTGCACTGTCTAGCATTGTCTGGGCCCATTCTCCGTTCTTGAGTTGTGTCCTCAGAATCCTCGGCATGTTTAACTTTAATACTGGCTACCTTGTTTTTGGGAAACTGTAATTTTTTACTTTGATGAGCAGGTTCTTTGTCTTTGGACTTGACGCGCTCTTCTTTATGTTCTGACCGACCTCTTCTTTCCAATTTCTGTGAGGAAGTCTGAAAAGATCGAGAGGGACGTGCATCAATATCTTGATATGTGTCAGGTTTTCTCAAATTTTCCCTATTCCTAAGGTTATATCTTTTTTCAGAGGGCTACCGTTGTGAAGACTTGCCCCCCCCCCCCCGTCTGGAGATCTATCTCTCCGTTGGGGAGACCTTCCTCTGGTCTGAAACTGTTTTTCTCTGGAAGTGGTTTGCTTATTACCCTCCCACTTCTTTTTAGGAGTTTTTAAGTTATTTTTAATGAAGGTCTTTTCAGGATTTTCTGTTAGTTGTGGTTTTAGTGGTTTCCCACCCAAACTGTCTCGACCTAATTCTTTATAGGATTTTTCAATTATTCTGGTAAGTTCAAATGGTTGTTCTGCTATATCTGTTTCTTGTAATTTTTGGCAGATTGTTGTACCGTCAATTGGCAATTGAACTAAATGCCTATATGCTTTTGTTAATTGTTTTAGTTAAACTAAAAGTTCTCTGTCTGATATTTCTTCAATGTCCGGATGTGGTGTATAGCTGGCTAGAACCGGCTATGTGGCTCCTGGTCTACCTAGTGGACCGAGCCTGGTAATGTGATTTTGATGTTTTAGGGCGCCATTAAACCAGAGCTGATGCTCTTGGTAAGTTTAGTGGAATTTCAATGTCAATGAAAGGGACGTATTCCGCTGGTAGTTCCCCTGCTTTGTAGTAGCGGAACTCGTGTGTTACAGCATTTGCTGCTGGAAAATGTATCCATGAATAGAATACCTCTGTCTGCCGACATTCATGTGCCTCTACCACAAATATGACTGTACCACCACTCGATGATACACCATTTTCTATAAGTTTTATAGTTACACTCTTCCTTACATTTACCGGGATGTGTTTCGCATCCCGGTCATTTTCATTAAACCCTGTAACGTCAAAACCCGGATGATTTGCATCTACTGCAGCTCCACCGGTTTTGTTGCTGTCGTCGTTAGTTGACATTGTTTAATGAAAGATAGCAGAGCAAGTTTCAAGGAAACAAAGATTAGGTGCACAATATTGTGGAACACTGTATCTTTCAACGCTGATTAAACCAAAAACTATTACATAGGAATCTTTTCCTACTAAGTTCTGGTGGATATTAACCTTTTTACCCACTCCAGACGTCTATCGGAGTTTTTGCAGGAAGTTACTCTAGTATCTAGCGTTAAATTATCACCTTACCAAACGTTAGGAGCCATGTAGTGTAGTTCCTATATTCCCAATAGGCTCTGCGCATTGGAATAATATAAACGATAGTGTAGACGTAGGACTGAGGTCGACTAGGTCTATATTGAATATATTAGACTTAATTATGAATGACAGCTAGCTCAAAGGTCACTAGAAACATTCTCGAGTGAACAGGAAGGTATTAACTTTCCTGAATAGACAAGAAGGGATTAGTTTCTCACAACCGCATAAACATGACAACTTGGCTCCCCTAGAATAAGGAGTATATCTCCATAGTCGCGGAAACAATAGATAGCTATTTCACTCAGTCAATCGTGCATGCTTAGTTTCACCAGAAGTGCAGAGAAATAGAGAGACAGGCGTTTTCAATAAAAGTGGTTATTTATTGAGCAGTCTACTTTCTCATGCAAGAGAAGTGAATTGCTACAATTGCAATACTTGTCATAAAGTAAGGTGCGTACAGTAAAATGAGTATTATAAAATAATACTGTAAAAGCATTTATATGGTTTCTAAGCCATAAGATACTTAAAATGGATAAAATACATGCAACGATAAAATAATGACTAAACGTACTCAACTGGTGTTTCTAAGATACGCCTACCCCAGTGTACCTAACCTAAGCCTAGTACAGGGAAGGAGTAGATGAGTAATAGTTTTTGCCAAGAATCTGAATCAAGAATCCTCTGTGGGTCTAATCAGCTCCATACCTTGGTTATAGAATGAAGGAGGTCTTCTATCTCTCTCTCATGACTCGATTTCCCAGCAACCCGCGAGGGTGACCGGAAAACACTGAAGCTGGATTTCTCAGCAGGAGAAAAGACAGCGTCTCTCTCAGTGCGTCAATAGGAGGGTCGGCTTCCTTCGGCACTCGCATCAGCAGGGCGTCGGGCAAGTAGATAGCCGATCTGCTCCAAACCACCGTGTGTTGCTTAAGGCAGATGCTGGTATATTTATACCTGGAAGGTTGCGAGTTTGACGTAAGGTTGGACATGAGACGTCACTACGAACTCGCAGTTCTTTCAGGACTCCAGGAGTTCTAGGACAAATCAATACAGAAGCAGGGGGAATTCCCGGGCTGCTGGAGGCTTGGTTTGTTTAAGAACACGTTGTGCTTTCTAGGAGTCTATGGGAGTAGCCTTGCCGTATTTGGACTGCATTGGCTATGTCTTAATATGGGTATGATTCTTATGCATGTATAAGGGTATGATTTGATATAACAACATAAGGGCATAAAATCGGGAATATTTACCAGAGTCCTAGAATCATCTACAACAAAGTCTCCTGCTCTCAGCCATAGCAGCACCTCTACATTCTAATTCCAAAGCCTTGGAGTGATGACCCTTCCTTACAGCAACAGGTTGAATGATTGTGAATTATTAGCATTTTTACCTATTCACACTTTAAGAAGGTCTAAAATATTATACAATTATTAAGCATTTTATAATAAAGACATGCCCCAAGGAGCAACGAATATTGGGAAAATTCTAACAAGATAGTGCACAAAGCGATGAGTCCAGTGTACAGAGCAAATTCAAGGTCTATATTAGGAGTTCATCATGGAAGTGCAAGGGATGGCAGGAAGGTATCTGCACAGGAGGCATATTGTTTCAGCGAGATCATTGAACAATGCTATGCCGATTACCATAAACCCCTGTTAGACATAATCTTTAGTCACAGACAGAACAACATTTTACCTCCAAGGGGTGAGCAGTGCAGTTAAGGCATATTTCAGAAAAGCCTCGCGTGGCACCTGACATTCCTTGCCAACAACAAACTGCAAAGGCTACACAGAATAAGAGCTTGATATGTTTGAATATGAAAGCTTGACAGCACACATAACTCACCCAAGGGCTTGTGGAAAGTGAGCAATCAGACAGCAGCACGAAAATCCAACTGCTGATCCTGGCTGCAACTATTTTTATCTGCCTGCCAAGTAGCGGTAACCTATACACATGTGCCTTTCAATGCTTTAGTGCTTTTATTGTATTGCCTGTATTTTCATTGTTGTGTCTGTGACTGCTGTTGTCTGTCTTTAACCCCGCACCCTGTACGTGGTCCGTGACGCTTTTCCTTCCGCTGTTCCCCTCGCGGTCCCCGTGCTTTCTCTGCCCGGTCTTTCCTTCAGTACCCCTCGCTGCCCTCATGTCTCTGCCCGGTTTTCCCTTCTGTTCCCCTCGCTGACCCCGAGCCTCTCTGCCCATTCTGCCTTCTGTTCTTAGCTGCCCCTATATTTCTGTATTCTGTATTTTGCCTCCGTGCCACTCATTTTTTGTGCACGTCTGCCCTCTGTGCCACTCGTTTTTCCCTCGTTTTTGTGACCCTTTTGCCTTCTGTTCCACTAGTTTTTTGTGCCCTTCTGCCTTCTGTTCCACTCGTTTTTCCCTTGTTTATTGTGCCTTTCTGCCCTCTGTTCCACTCGTTTTTCCCTAGTTTTTTGTGCCTTTCTCCCCTCTCTTCCACTCGTTTTTCCCTCATTTTTTGTGCCTTTCTGCTCTCTGTGGCACTCGTTTTTCCCTCACTTTTTGTGCCTTTCTGTCCTCTGTTCCACTCATTTTCCCTCGTTTTTTGTGCCCATCTGCACTCTGTTCAACTCATTTTTGTGCCTGTCTGCCCTCTTTTCCACTAGTTTTTCCCTCGTCTTTTTGTGCCTTTCTGCCCTCTGTTCCACTCTGTTTTGTGCCTTTCTGCCTTCTGTTCCACTCGTTTTTTGTGCCTTTCTGCCCTCTGTGCCACTTGTTTTTCCCTCGGTTGTTTGTGCCTTTCTGCCCTCTGTTTCACTCATTTTTTGTGCCTTCCTGCCCTCTGTTCCACTCGATTTTGTGCCTTTCTTCCCTCTTTGCCACTCATTTTTCCCTCGTTTTTTGTGTCTTTCTGCCCTCTGTTCCACTCGTTTTTCCCTTTTTTTGTGCCCTTCTGCCCTCTGTTCCACTCGTTCTTTTTCCTTTCTGCCCTCTGTGCCACTCGTTTTTCCCTCGTTTTTTTTGCCTTTGTGCCCTCTGTTCCACTCATTTTTCCCTCATTTTTTGTGCATTTATGCCCTCTGTTCCACTCGTTTTTTGTGCCTCTCTGCCCTCTGTTCCACTCGTTTTTTGTGCCTTTCTGCCCTCTGTGCCACTCGTTTTTCCCTCGTTTTTTGTGCCTTTCTGCCCCCTGTTTCACTCATTTTTTGTGCCTTTCCACCCTCTGTTCCACTCGTTTTTTGTGCCTTTCTTCCCTCTGTGCCATTCGTTTTTCCCTCGTTTTTTGTGCCTTTCTGCCCTTTGTTCCACTAGTTTTTTTGTACCTTTCTTCCCTCTGTGCAACTCGTTTTTCCCTCGTTTTTTGTGCCTTTCTGCCCTCTGTTCCACTCGTTTTTTGTGCCTTTCTTCCCTCTGTGCCACTCGTTTTTCTCTCATTTTTTGTGTCTTTCTGCCCTCTGTCCCACTCGTTTTTCCCTCATATTTGTGCCCTTCTGCTCTCTGTTCCACTCGTTTTTATGTGCCATTCTGCCTTCTGTGCCACTCATTTTTCCTTGTTTTTGTGCCCTTTTTGCCTTCTGTTCCACTCGTTACTCCAGCCGCTGCGCCCCCTGTGGCCCCGCCCCCCTGACTGCCCACTGCCCATACGCTACCCCGCCTCCCGATTGTATTGTTGTGGTCTCGCCCCCCCTGCGCCAACATTCACAGCTCTTGTGTGCTGTGAGGACGCATGGGTGTTTCATTTTTCACTATGACAACAGGCACTCGAGTCCTGCAGACCCCCTGGGAATGTCTCACGGACCCCTAGGGGTCCGCGGACCACAGTTTGGGAAACCCTGCTTTAGCCCATTACTCTGCCACCTGGCGGTCAGGAAGGGCACTTGCATGTTTCAGAAGATGGGCTCCTTAACAAGAACATGAGTTAGTCATGTGTTGGTTAGAGATGCTTTTGCTAATGATATTCTACACACCACCAGACATCCATGGACACTCACATCTCTAAATCTTGGATATCTGTAGTAAATTAACCAGCCAACCAAAAACCCCAGCGACCTCTGTCTTACCAAGTACTTGGCAGAACCTGGGGGACTGTTCTTCAGGCACAAACACACTACGCTGTCTTGAGACACGTCTAATGACCAATTTCTTCAAGAGGCACTTGGCATGTGATGTGGTGAACAGCATCTGCTTACAGTTCCTATTCTCTCATTTGCATTCCTCTTTCTTGAGCCAAATTTATTCCCCATTACCCACTTTCCTACTAACAGTTATTTCTGGGGGGCAGAGCTTGCCAGACTCCTTGATGACCGGGAGTTAGGGTAGCTCTCCAGATCGCCACTATTAATTCAACATTGTGCTGGCTGAAATCCTGTTTGTAACCCCATTGTGAGGGGTCCCTACCTTGCTGCTTCCAAGCGCTGTCCAGGGAACCCAGCGGATTGCAGATCGGAGACGCCTAGTGGGGGTTTTCTGTCAGTGACGCCTGCGGGACTCAGAGCAACGCAAGGCTTGTGGACTGCACAGCAAGAAATCATGCTCTGTCTCAGCGCGAAGGGGACGAGAGTGCGCACCTCCGTATAGCGCCACGAATCCTGGAAGCGGTGTGCGGACTCAGCGGAGACACACTGGGAAGTGGAGAGGCAGTGGCTCCTGAATTTAGTGAGCGGTGAAGGTGGCCGTAAGTCGCTGCAGGGAACCCTCCTTGTGGCATCCACTAGCACAGTAAGTGAGGGCACTTGGTTGTTTCGTGGGAGCCCGCCGCTCTGCAGGAACCTCGCTCCCGCTGATCGCGGAGGCCTGGGGGTGGAGGTACCGGCGCAATTGAACCTACATGCAGGCCCACGGTGTGAGGAGAGGCAGCCTGTTAAGTACCCGGTATGTGCTGAACCAGAGACTGAGTCACAGTTATTGTACTCCTGCATGAGCAGGCAGCCTGGGATTGCAGATCAGACTCTCTAGTGCCTGGGTGCTGGGGCAGTACTCAAGGGTGCACGATATGCGAACTTCCTCATTGTATCCAGGTGGGGCCGGTAGATTAACGTCAGAGTGGCAGCCCACAGAGTGCAACCCTTCGCAAAGGTCCTCGTTGCATCATGGGTAAAACGGACAAACTCCAATCAAAGCTACAATTTGATCTTTGCAAAACCCCGAGATCGAGGGATCCCACATCCACCTAGCAAGATGCTGCATCGGAGGATCAGGAAGCAGCGGCATGGGCTGATTTGAAGCAAGCAATGTGTACCATACCGCAAAGTCTCTCGAACATAGACAGCAAAATCGACGCACTGTCGTTTCGCATGAACGGCTCGATAAACATTGTGACAGGCTCAACACAGCGGAGCAATGCATATCCGATATGGAGGATGTTGTAAGGGCTGACTCCGAGACAGACAAAGAAAGAGATAAGATTGTGCATGTTTTACAGGTGAAGGTGGAGGATCTCAAAGCATGATTTAGGCAGAATAATATTTGCATTTTGGGAGCAGCGGAGTCGTCTAATGTGGGTAATATGGAACAGTATGTAGAGAAGTTGCTCACCACGCTTTTTTCTGAGATGTTTGTTGTAGAACGAGCCCATCTCTCCTTTGGCACCTCGTCCGATCCCGGGAGCAGCCCCTCGATCTATAATGGCAAGGTTGTTGAACTATAGGGATTGGGATTCGACCTTGCGGAAAGCTCGTGAACTGGGAACTCTTTGGCACGAGGGTGCAGATATATCTTTATTCCCAGACATTACACTGCAAGTGCAAGAATCAAGACTGCTCTTCATCCCTGCCAAAAAAAAGACTCTGTGACCTGAACTTGGCATACTGTATGCTATAACCCACCAAATTAAGGGTCAGAACGGACGGTAAGGTTAATTTTTTCACAGAAGCTAAAGCTGTCCTGCGCTTCCTTAAAGACAAGGAGCAGCTTTTGAAATGACAGGGATTGCCTAGTGCCTCTCAGCCTCCTGCAGAGGACACCTGGGCTCAGATGAGGAGCAAGAAGAGGGAACATATAGACAGTCCTGGAAGTGGCACGTATGGGGGATTGCAAGGTTAGTGATGGGACAATAAGTGCAACATGTATGCCACGTGACTGATGTGGTAGGATTCAATGATCATTGCTATGATCTGATTGTGTTGTTCATGGTTTATTTCCTGTCCTTCCAACGCACTGTATTGCTCTAAACTTTATGGAACTGTTATTCTGGGGATGGATGGACTGTGTATAGCTTTCTTGGGCAAGGAAGGTGAATAACTAGCACAGGGTACCAAACCAGCCTCACAAATAGTCTATGTCACAGTGCCCGTCATAGCAGCAATCGTTTTGGTTGAAGGCGAATGGGGGAGTGGATAGGGTGGCGCAGGGAGACGGAGAATATGGCAACATCTGCCTCCAAGTGTATCACACTATATAACTTGTTTTATTTGGGGTTTATGTTTGTTAAGAGGGGACCGGGAGCGAGGGACATGCAATAGCTGCAACAGTTATGGGTTTTTGTGGTGTGGGTGGGAAGGTTAAGTTTGTGTGTAGGGTTGAGCGGAGTATAAGGGACAAGCTATGACATTTCAATATTAGGCATGCCGAATGTGCAAGAGTCCATTCATCACAGTGGTCATACTCATCTAACAGCGTCTGAGGGTGGGAGGAAGCAGTCTCTGAATCTTATGTCCTGGAACGTTTGCAGCTTAAATGATAGTAGGAAAGTGGGAGCCTACTTGAAGAGACACACAGTGGCTATCGCGATCCTACAGGAGACACACCTCACTGTGGAGCATAGCGGGAAAGTACTGTAAATTACAAGGGCAATATTACTCTGCAGACTTCACCTCACCTGCTAGGGGATCCTGATATGGATAGATAAAAAGGCGGTGGTGGAAATGACTGTACTAATCAGGGATCCAAATGGCAAGATCGTGGTGGCCCTTTGTAACAAGGGGGAGCTGAAATTCCTTTTGATCGGTGTGTATGGTCAGAATCATAACGATCCCCAGTTTTATAATTTGTTGAAAGCAAAGTTGGTGCAGTGGGAGGGTATGCCACAAGTGATAATCGGGGATTTTAATTGCATACTCAATCCAGATATTGATAGCTCCCAGGGCCTGCACAGGTGCCCAGCAGCTGCTGCAATAGAGATAATGGGCATAATGCGTACAGGGGCCTCATCAACATTTGGAGACATAGATCACCCTCAGGGAGAGGCTACATGCACTATTCCACAACCTACGACACCCACACCCGTACTGATTATTGGTTAATATCGGGGGGGTTAGACATGAGAGTCATGGCCTGTACTCATCTCCACCATACATATTCTGACCATTCCCCAGTTCAGCTTACAATGCAGAATAGAACAGCAGGAATCCCGGCATTCATTTGGTGTTTCCCTCTCTACTCGTTATTGGACACTGTGTTTAAAGCGGGATTGACAAGGGCGATAGAAGACTTCTTCGCAAACAACTTAGGCTCGATCCAAACATTTTCCACAGTTTGGGAAACATTCAAAGTATATATTAGAAGAGTAGTTATTTTCACACACGCAGGGCTGTTGTGTTCCATTCACTGTAGTTTAGCGACCTTAGAACAGGAAATAGGGCACATAGAAAGAGATCTCTCTGGGATGGGTGCTACCCAGACAGCCGCCAATCTCAAGCAGAAACTGGCAGAGTTCCTGGATACAGCGAATGATGAACTCAAGCACATGGGGAAATACGCCACAGCATGCAGTTACGGGGAATGGGAACGACCTGGGGCCACCCAAACTTCGATACTGAGACCCAAGAGGGAATTAAATAAAATAGTAGGCATGATAGACGATGATGGGCATCCTTTGCGCCCCACCGAGGAAATCTCAGCCCACTTCCGCTCCTATTATCAGTCACTGTACTCATCCCAAATCCCGATGGACAGTGTTGCAATTGAGGCTGTCTTATATTATGATGCAGTGGGTAGTGACAGAGCATAGAGAGCACTAGATGGCACCCCTGACATCCGATGAGATAAGGCATGCGCTGCATGGTATGGCTGCTGGGAAGACTCCGGGAGCGGATGGGCTCTCGGTGGCATTTTATAAAGAATTCCAAGACTTACCGATTCCCTATCTTAAAATGCTTTATGAAGAGATGGCAGAGTCTGGAATTATGCCCCCTTTCTTGCGTAAAGCTGTAATTGTCACACTACTAAAGGCGGGCAAGTCACCTAGCAGCTGTTCCTCATACAGACCTTTATCTTTGCTAAATGTTGATGCCAAGATTTACGCAAAAATCTTGGCCAACAAGCTGGCCCCTGCAGTGTAGTTCCTATATTCCCAATAGGCTCTGTGCATTGGAATAATATATCCTATAGATGTGACGTAGGACTTAAGTCGACTAGGTTCTATTGAATATATTAGACTTAATTGTGAGTGCCAGCTAGCTCAGAGGTCACTAGAAACTTTCTCGAATACACAAGAAGGGATTAGTTTCTGACAACCGCATAAACATGACAACTTTGTTTCCCCAAGATAAAACGTATCTTCAGAGTCGTGGAAACAATAGATAAATATTTTACTCAGTCAATCATGCATGCTTTGTTTCATCAGAGGTGCAGAGAAATAGAGAGACGGGCGTTTTCAATAAAAGTATTTATTGAACTATCTTCTTTCTCATGCAGAAGAAATGAACTGCTACAATCGTAATACTGGCAGTAAAGTATAATGCGTACAGCAAGAAGAGTGTTATAAAATAATACTGTAAAAGCATGGTATGGTTTCTAAGCCATAAAATACATACAAAAAATAACAAAGACTAAAAGTACTCAACTGGTGCTTCTAAAATACGCCTACCCCGATGTACCTAACCTTAGTCTAGTACAAGGAAAGAAGTAAGTATGTGTTTAGTTTCTTTGCCAAGAATCTATCCAAGATTTCTCTTAGGGTCTAATCAGCTCCGTACCTTGGTTTAGAATGAAGGTCTGGTATCTCTGTCTCGGGACTCGATTTCCCAACACCCCGTAAGCGGAGCTTGGAAACACTGGAGCTGGATTCTCAGCGAGAGAAAGGCAGCCTCTCTGTCAGCGCGCCAGCTGGAGGGTCAGCTTCCTTCGGCACTTGCTGTAGCGAGCTGCGTTGGGCAAGTAGATAGTCCAACTGCTTCAAACCACTGTGTCCTTGCTAGGGCAAGTGTGGGCATATTTATACCTTGAAGATGCCTGGTTTGACGTAAAGTCAGACATAATAATGTCACCAAGGAACCCCAAGGGAATGGTAGTTCTTTGAAAATGCCATGATTTCTAGGACAAATCAATATTCATGAAAGGGGATGCCCCTGACTGCTGAAGCCGAGTTTTCCAAGAAATCGAGGAAGTAGCCATGCCGTATTTGGGCTGGATGAGTTATGTCTAAATATGGGTATAATTTCTATGCCTATAAGGGTAATGTAAATTATACCTATATAAGGGCATAAATTGGGAAAATTACACTAGGGTCCTAAAACACTATACAACACCCACTCCACTTTATTGGGTTTGATATTACTAAATATTAAGCTAAAACATATCTAAAGCATGTGGTTACAATCCCACCCAAAATACATAAAATGCATTCAAAATGGTTGTAAACGAAAATTAGCATTTGTGCTGTACGCATTTAAAAAGCATTATTTTCATTCAAAGCATCTAGTGTGACATTGGAAAAAATGCTTATTCGAATGAGTCATGAAATAACATTTATGAAATGGCTCTGAAATACCAAGGAAAGGCAGAGACCATTTCATGGCAGAATATAAAAACTGTTTTGGTTGTGAACGAGGTCAACTATTGTCTCTTGGAAGTGTTCAAAGAATTCTTGTTCTCTAAGAATAGTTCTACTTTCAGCAGATTAGTTTGTGCAAAAAAAAAAGGTAAATTTTGGAAAAAGTCAAATCGTAGAAAAAATAGAGTTCTAAAGTTGGAAGTTTTATTTTGAAAAGTGAAGGTCGAATACAGAGTCCCATAGAACGCTGTGTGTTATGTTATGTTATGTTATGTTATGTTATGTGGTTTTTATTAGGCGCGCAAATGCTCCAGCTAAGGAGCGTCTTGGCGCCCGACAAGGCAGCTACACAACACAACTAGATAAAACAGCACAAAACACACTAACTAAGGGAATAAAAATGTTTTCAAGGCGCGACGAAAAGAGAGCAAATCGCTCATAGCGCGAATTGTCGGGGGTAAGGAGTTCCACAGAGCAGCGGCCCGCACTCGAAATGAGCGCCCACCGGCCCTGCTTCGCTTAAAGCGCGATACCACGGCCAATTCGAGATCTGACGATCTTAATTTTAAATAATAATAATTTCAAAATAATAATTTCAAAAAAATTTAAATAATGTTAATTTCAAAAGTCATGCTCATTGTTTGGAGAAAACATAAAATCTTCTAAGCTTGAATAGAATTTGTCTACTACTATAGGTGAAAGTTGGACTACCCCGTTAAGCAGATCAATTGAACACAGATGAGAAGCATCGCCATTAGCGTCAGTCGCATTAGCAATGTTCGCAGTAGATGGTACCTGTGCGCCTGTTGGTCCACGTATCTCACCGTCAGTTGGTTATACCAGTGAGACCTCCATGAATGCCGTCATCAGGATTGGTAGCCGTTGGGGACAACACAATGCATGAGCCGTTACCGAACCAAGCAAAGCGTCAACATCCGTTGGCAGTTCTGATGGTAGTGTTAGACAGATGTCTAGCACAAATTCTTCTCCACATAGCAGGAATCGTAGAACAGGTAAGATGCAATCTTGCAAGATTGGTCTGAACAATAGAAACCATGGGGTATTCAAATCTCTTAAACGAGCCAAGCCCAAAATGTGGATTATGCGCCCACGACACTTCATTGCCAGGAGAGTGTTTGGCTTGCCATATCGAAACATGAAGTAGTAAAAATAATATTCCTGCTGCGAGTCCCAAAACGAGAGGCAGTCTGCCAAACACCGAGTGCACGAAGTTTGGAAATATGCTGAGGACTGTTTCAAAAGGTGCTAACAGTCCCGAATAAATCTTCTTAAATACATGTACAATACCACTGGTACCAGACATGTTTAAGATACGACCTAACTTTTCTGCGAAATGTATTGGACAGTTTGTGATAAAAGGGCATGTATCTCTACAGAAGTCCTTGCAACCTACAGATTATACGCCTCTTTGGACGAGGTCAGTGGCACAGTTTTTTTTGTAAAAGAATGGCGTTCATTCTGCTTAAAGTATCAATTCGAATAGAAGAGAGGTTCAGTGAAGGCCATAACGGTGACTCCCCGTATGTCTTAGCTTTAGGAAACAATACTTGCATACAACAGGTGACCCTGGCTGACACAGTTACGAGACAGGCAATTCCTGGCATCATTCCACAACAGCTGTGATCATTCAACATTATGTAGCTCCCTTTGGAAAGCTGCCTAAAAATTGGATCTGTCACTGCTGCCGGCGAACCTTGCAGGTGGCAGAATACGTTGGTCAAAGAACCATCACAGGCTCCGAGTAAATGAATACCCTGACATAAAAGTGTACCGCTTAGTGCGCTGTTACATTGTGTACCACTAAGAAATACTTATTTCCCCCCACTCCAACATTTGTGTGTGTATGGTAAATTCCAGGTTGACTTAATGTATTCTTTATCCAACCTTTCATACAGGCCTGCTGGTATGTGTTTCAAGCAATACTGAAACTGGAAAATCGTCACTGGCAACGTAATGGTGCCATGTATTATCCATTCTATGGCTGGTTTCTCAGAAACAGTCAATGGTAATGTTTCCAGTTTTTCTATGCTCAGCTCTGTATAATCTGCTCCCCTTTGTTCCAAAAAGATTTGTTTATCTCTAAGGTTAAATCCAGTAAAAAATGACGTGGTGTTGATTAGACGCCAAGGCACATAGCCTGAACGAAGATTTTGTAATGTCCAGCCTAGCAGCATTATAGAATGCAATTGAGACTGTCCATGTTGTAACATGTTTATAACAAAGGAGGGAGGGAGAGAAAAGTGGGTTCAGTCTCCCCGGGTATATTTCATAAACAAAGTGGAATCCACTTAGATAGTGATAGCGATCCCTACTGGGGTGGGGAGCACTCAGTGTTGTTTAAATACCTCTCACACACCAACAGGCCCCTTGGTGTCATGCTTCATCATCGGTGTCTTCACACCCCTCTACGGGATGCGGCGTGTTACGACCGACGACGCTCTGGGAGCACTGTTTTTGGACTATGTGTGATGTGTGTGAGGTAATGATTGTACGTGAGTAGTGGGGATCGGTAGTGATAAGTGATAGTTAAAAAATACCTGGCTCGTGGGGTGAAAAACATTTATTTAGCCCCCGGGCTGGTATCATTAAAAGGGGTGCGGTGAGAGGTTGTTAGTGTATAATTATGTACATCAACCTCATATGTGTGTCTACATGAACATGTTTCAGAGTTTGAAAACTCCTTCTTCATGACGGGATTATGCACAAAAATCCCCACCTTACTCACATGAATGTAAAAGTGTATTATACAAAAAAAGCTGTGAACTATAACGTGTATGTACCTAGATCATAGTTCAAAATGGTCTATAGTCACTTTTTGCCCAATTGGCGTATTATAAAGACCTAGAAGGAGAAAAAAGCATTGTAAATACTGATCTCACAAATATATAGGTATCTTCCAGGTTGCAGTGACCTTAGAAAAAAGTGAAGGGTTGCCGATGTCTAAACATATTGGTCATGCTACAAATGATTGTGCACCCTGTAAAGGAAAAACATGGACTGGACATAACACACATAAAACATAAAACACACGCTTTTGAAATCTGCTCATTCCCTAAATTCCTGTAGTGTGGGAAGGAAAGTAGAAAATTTGGTATCTTACTTAGTAATATTCATTAACATGCCTCATGAGCCTTCTCACGTATATTGGGGGTTCCCATCATGCCAAGTTTAGCGACCTGTGAATGTGAGCGAAAACTTACTTCAGTTCGTCTGATTACTAGTTCCTTCTGTTACCCTCCTCCTTCAGGGTATAAATATCTCATGGTTACTCCGGATGCAGTCAAACACCTTCCCCTCAACGCGGCTCCGCTGGTAATGCCGCTGTGGGAAATGTGAGCCCTTTTATACTGCGCTGTTTCTCTAAATTGCCAATTACGGGGTAAATTAAGGGCGGATGTGTGCCCAAACAAGGGCTGACCGGGTTTTTTGTGAGTAATGCGCGAGTGCTTGTTCCTTCTGCTGCGCGCATGCTCAATGGCAAGGCGTTGTTTGGCGCATGCGCGAGGTGACTTTTCTTTGTTTGCTGCAGCGCATGTGCAGTGACTCTCACGGGTGCGCTAGCGTCAGTGGAAACTGAGCTGTTGTTCCAATTGATAAGACAGATGACTGCCCTGTCTGCCAGCAGTTTGTTAATAAATGCAGTTATTATTCGTGCAGAGGCAGTTGTATGGTATGAAATGACTTCAGTTCTGTGAAGAGCAACTTAATGAACGATCTGTCCTAAATATATCATGAACCATGGTTTGTTGTTAGGAAACGACCTAGCTGTTGATGATTTTGATATAATTCTTGTCAAATCACACCTGGAATTCCATGAGGAGATGATAGTGGTTAGATCTCTCTAAACCCAAGAGAGGTGTTATTCGGTTGCCGATAGTTGCCGATTCGTACTGTTCTACAGGCAGAATCTCAGTGGGCAGAGGACATTCTTGTCCGTATTCTAAAAATTCTTGGGATTTCAAGTAGGGGTCAAAAACATATTCAATGTCTGTTGCAGCAAGAGAGTTAACCCATTGTATCCATCTTGGATGTAAAGCCTTTGCATTCAGAATGCTTGCTTTTGTCACTGCCTCTAAGGCAGGGACAGGAGTAACGACCATTATGCGCTTACCCTGTGCGAGAGCTCTCTCTTTTGCTACTGCATTTTGAACCACTGTCAGAATTTTTTCTGTTGAAGTGAATTTCATTTCGGCTTGTGTGTACAAGTGTGATTTGTAAGCAATTGGTACTTTTTCACCTTCATTAAAGGTTAAGTACCTGAATCTGCATCTCCCTGGGATGATTCGGATTACCAGGTTGCGTATGTTTACCTTGTCTGTAAATGTGTTGTTGTTAACATGTCTGTTTGCACTGAACGCAAAATTTCTGTGTGTTTTTGAGTCCAATTAGTTGATTTGAAATCAGGTTTGATTAATTCGTAGAGTGGTTTAACCCTTTCTGCATAATTTAGAATGTATGTTCTTCCGAAATTCAGGAAACCTAGAATTGACTGTAAGTTTTTCAGCATTTTTGGAGGTTGGAGCAGCGCACATTTCTCTAAAAATTTTGCTGCCAGGCTTTTGCCTTCACTTGAAAGTTTGTATCCTAAGAATAGGGTGTTGATATGGGCAATTCTTGATTTTTTAAAGTTGAATTTGTATCCTTCAGAGGTGAATCCAAGTATTATGGTGTTCACCCTGTTCAAGTGCCTGTCCAAGTCATTGTCTGTTAGAAAGTTGTCATCGACATAAGATAATTCCTCATCATCATACGTTTGTAGTAACTCTGTTACTCTGGCTGAAAATAACCCTGGACTATTCTTGAATTCCTGGCGGAGACGACAGAAGTGACGCTGTGTCCCCATAACTGAAAAAGTGGTCAGGTACCTGCTTTCAGGTGCAATGTTTTGACAGAAGAAACGGTTCGAAATATCTAAAGTGGTTTTACATTTTTTACACACAATGTTATTCATCAGTGCTGCACTGTGTGCATTTTGTACTGCAAAAGAGTGCAACAAGAGTTTAAATGTCTGTAGTCCAAAACTAGATGATATGTATTGTCTGGTTTGGAGACAGGAAACAAAGGATTGCTCATAGACGAGGTGCATGTTTCAGTCAGCCCTTGGTATTCCAGTTGATCTAAGATCTCCCTGACCTATTCTTTAGCTTCTTGCTTAACTGGATACTGCCTTTGCAGTTGGTTGAATTTTTTACTGGATTTTATGGTGTGGAGAATCCACATCCCATCCTACATGATTTTTATATAATGCTGGAGCCTGGGCTACTGCCCATTTTCGGGCACAGGTGTATTTTAAGTGAATTGGAGTATGATTAGAGAAGGCTGGCATAATGATGTCTTCGCCATGTGGGCAATCCCTGACAAATTTTGGCTAGAAGAATGTCATAACCCTTAGACAGCTTCTCCCAAAAGAGCGCTCTTATTTTCCTAGTTATGTCCCCCTCTATCCAGAGTGTTACTTCATATAACTTATGGGGTACACTAACACTGGTATCAGCAGTTTCAACTTGAATGTACTCATTCAAGTCCACTGTCTCCAGATGTTCCTTCAGGATCTTGCGAGCTATGGTAACTTCTTCTGCGCTGTCTAGCATTGTCTGGGTCCACTCCCTGTTCTTGAGTTGTGTCCTCAAGATCCTTGGCTTGTCTGATTTTTAGACCTGCTACCTTCTTCTTGGTGAATTGGGTTTTCTTATTTTTTGGAACGTGTTGATCGTCTTTGGACTTCACACATTCTTCCTTGTGTTCTGACTGTCCTCTTCTTTCCGATTTCTTTGAGGAAGACTGAAAAGTACGAGAGGATTTGTATCGTTATCTTGATATCTATCAGGTTTTCTCAAATTATCCCTATTTCTGAGGTTATACCTCTTTTCAGAGTGCTCCTTTTGAGGAGACCTACCTCGGGACTGAGAACGCTTCTCAATAGAGGTTTGTTTAGTATTTTCCCACTTCTTTTTAGGAGTAGTGAGAGTGTTTTAATAAAGACCTTTTCAGGACTTTCTGTTAGTTGGACTTTACTGGTTTCCCACCCAAACTATCTCTACCTAGTTCTTCATAGGGTTTTTCTATTATTCTGGCCAGTTAATATGGTTGCTCAGTTACATCAAGTTCTTTTAATTTTTGGCAGATCGCCACGGATGCTGATTCGCCTTTAATATTAGCTAATATTATAGCTGAAACCCGTTTGAAATCTTTAAGTAATTTCATACCCAGATTTAAAGCATGCTCTGCCCCATATTCATTTTGAATTTGTTTCAGGACGTCTGGTATTACGGCCATAGACGGAACACCATGAGTTTTTGTGTAGATTGCAGCGAAGACTGTACCCCAAGTGTTGCAGTCCTCCAGGTGTCGCGCGATCCCCATTGGTAAACAGATTGTTAAAATTCTGTGTTTCTCATGATGTGTACTATCTGGAAATGCTGCCTCTATTTGAGTAATCTTTTGAGATAACCAGAATGGAATTTGTTCCCTTTTTGTGGGCAATTTACCAATGACTGATTGTGGTGTAATTTTATTTGTGTTCCCCTGGTAAGGGGTTTGCTGTGGAATCCTGATAGCAGGTTGGACTGTTAAAGTCTGCATGACATATTGAACCAATTGTCTATGTATTTTTATTAGCTGTTTAGTTGAACTAATAGTTCTGGACCTGACATTTCTTCAATGGCAGGATGTGGTGTATAGCTGGCCAGTACCGGCCATGTGGCTCCTGGTCTACCTAGTGGACCGAGCCTGGTAATGTGATTTTGATGTTGGAGGGCGCCTTTAAAGCAGAGCGCATGCTCTTGGTATGTTAATGAAATTTCAACATCCTTGAAGGGAGTGTATTCCGCTGGAGGTTCCTCTACTTTGTTATAGTGGAACACATGTGTTAACGGATTTGCTTCAGGGAAGATAATCCATGAATAGAATACCTCTGTCTGCCGATATTTGTGTGCCTCTATGACAAAAATTATCCTACCACCTTTTAATGATAGGCCATTTGTTATAAGCTTTATAGTGATGGTTTTCCTTAGGTTTTCAGGGATGATTATAGCAACTAACTAGTGCATCCTCTTTATTCAGAGAAACTGAGGTTTACACATATCATCACCAACCACAAAGAGGATCTACTATTGATCAATCCTCAAGGGTGCGGAATCTTAAAGAGATAAGATTGATGACAATACATTCCAAGTAAGATTGTCTCCCCATTATAACATAGTGACACAGGGGTAACCATGCACAATACTAGATAAAATGCACTTTACTCTCACTCAAATACATGATACTAATTGTATGTATTTGTTTTTAGAATGAAGAACCATTGTTTTTAAGTAAAAGTTTTGTCCTGAAGAAGGTGTTAAAACAGCACAAAGCACCGAAACGCGTCAACAAAGGACTCTCTTCCATCATTTTACATTTGATGTCATGATGTTATTTTATAATGTGTGATTTTTATTCTGTATTGATTATTTTAATTTGAGCTGGAACTACTACAGGAAGTATTATATGTATTAAAGAACTATCATTTGAGCATATGTTTGTGTAAAATGTTATGTGATAAATGAATTCAAATGTTTTTAACCTAATAAGAATAAAAAATTGGAGAGACAAATGTAACCCTAGTTTCGTGCAGACATAATTATCTGTGTCATTATTGAACACTAAAAAAGTGATATTAGTGTGTAGGCCTTCTGGTCACAAATTGAAAGTGAGTAACACAGAAAGGAATTCTTTTTGATACTGTTTGATACCCAGTCCTTTCTGGTTTTCCGGGAAACTCTCTTTTTTGAAAGTTGCACAATATTTTGGAACACTGTATCCTTCAACGTTGAATCAAACCAAAAACCAATACATAGGATTTTCGTCCTACTCATGAAATGGCGGATATTTTATCCTTTAACCGACTCCAGACGTCTATTGGAGTATTTTTACGGGAAAAAAGGGGTCTTGGTGAAAAGCACGACTGATTTACTCTAGTATCTAGTGTTAAATTAGTGCCTTACCAAACGTTGGGCCCCATGTAGTGTAGTTCCTATGGGGCATATTATCAAGCCTGTGCGCTAAAATTATCGCCGCTTTATCGGCCGAAAACGGCCGATAAAGCGGCGATAATGGGCTTGATAATATGCTCTATGGAATTCCAATCGAAGCACATGTTAGATGTGAAAACATCTAACATGGGCTTCGATTGGAATTCCACAGAGCATATTATCAAGCCCATAATCGCCGCTTTATCGGCCGTTTTCGGCCGATAAAGCGGCGATAATTTTAGCGCACAGGCTTGATAATATGCCCCTATATTCCCAATAGGCTCTGCGCATTGGAATAATATATCCTATAGATGTGACGTAGGACTTAAGTCGACTAGGTCTTTATTGAATATATTAGACTTAATTGTGAGTGCCAGCTAGTTCAGAGGTCACTAGAAACTTTCTCGAATACCCAAGAAGGGATTAGATTCTGACAACCGAATAAACATGACAACTTTGTTTCCCCAAGATAAAACATATCTTCAGAGTCATGGAAACAATAGATAGATATTTTACTCAGTCAATCATGCATGCTTCGTTTTATCAGAGGTGCAGAGAAATAGAGAGACGGGCGTTTTCAATAAAAGTATTTATTGAACAGTCTTCTTTCTCATGCAGAAGAAATGAACTGCTACAATCGTAATACTGGCTGTAAAGTATAATGCATACAGCAAGAAGAGTATTATAAAATAATACTGTAAAAGCATGGTATGGTTTCTAAGCCATAAAATACATACATAAATAACAAAGACTAAAAGTACTCAACTGGTGCTTCTAAAATATGCCTACCCCGATGTACCTAACCTAAGTCTAGTACGAGGGAAGAAGTAAGTATATGTTTAGTTTCTTTGCCAAGAATCTATCCAAGATTTTCTCTTAGGGTCTAATCAGCTCCGTACCTTGGTTTAGAATGAAGGAGGTCTGGTACCTATGTCTTGAGACTCGATTTCCCAACACCCCGCAAGCGGAGCTTGGAAACACTGGAGCAGGATTTTCAGCAAGAGAAAGGCGTCAGTGTGTCAGCTGGACGGTCGGCTTCCTTTGGCACTTGCTGTAGCGAGCTGTGTTGAGCAAGTAGATAGTCGAACTGCTCCAAACCACTGTGTCCATGCTAGGGCAAGTGTGGGCATATTTATACCTTGAAGGTGCCTGGTTTGACGTTAAGTCGACATAATAACGTCACCAAAGAACCCCAAGGGAATGGTAGTTCTTTGAAAATGCCATGATTTCTATGGACAAATCAATATTCAAGAAAGGGGATGTCCCTGACTGCTGAAGCCGAGTTTTCCAAGAAATCGTTGTGGCTTTTTGGAACTAGTGGAAGTAGCCATGCCGTATTTGGACTGGATGGGTTATATCTAACTATGGGTATGATTTCTATGCCTATATAAGGGTAATGTGAATTATACCTATATAAGGGCATAAATCTGGAAAATTACACTAGGGTCCTAAAACGCTATACAACACCCCATTGTTGCCTGGTATCATCCGCCCCAAACAAGCTGGTTTTGTCCCCAGTCGCAACTTGTCACAAAATTTTAGAACCTTGTTCGGAGTGGTGCAGAGTTGGAACTCACAAGTCAAGGATGTCGCAGTCTTTCTCGATGCAGAGAAAGCTTTTGAGCTTCGGGGAAGTGGGGGATTATGGTTGCAGAACCAAAGGGGATAATGTACGGAGTGTTGAAAATTGCAAGCACTCACCCCCAGTCCATTTATCTGCGTTTAATCCATCATCATTTAGCTCACTCCGCCGCCCCAGTTCAGACAAAGCAGGGTATGCCCAGACGTGAGTCCCTTGCTCACTTTGCCACTGGATTCAAGCTAGCCTGGCTGATGATGGCTGATTAGCCAGAAACCGGTCCCAGGATGCTTGTTTCCGGTCCAGGGAAGACATGGCTTGGCAGTTCGGGCTGAACTGTTCCCATGAGGCACAGGGTCAGACTGATTTGCATATGGCCATGTCTGAACTGGGTTGGCGGAGTGAGCTAAAGAATGATAATGGATTAAACCCAGATCAGTTGACTGGGGGTGAGTGCTTGCAATGTTCAACACTCTGTCCATCATCCCCTTTGGTTTTGCTTTATAATGAGCTGCTACCTTCCCGAAGCCGGCCAAACAGCTGCTAGGGTCCATACCAAATAAATCTCTTAAGTAAATTGGTTAATGCAAATTCAGACCCTCATAATATCACTAATGGGGCTATGCCCCAGGAGACAGGTGTATAGGAGAACACTGAGCTCAGGGTTCATGGAAGGGTCTCTGTGACTGGGCTGCTAGGCAAGAGCTTGATCTCCAATAAAACCATGGGCAGCAAAACTGTAAGCGAGATAATATGTGGGTATGCAGTTTCTTCCGAGAGATGTACGTTTTTTAGGAGGTATCTCTCAGATGCCTGATTCATGTCTCTGATTGTTAAAAACTAACCCTGGGCATAGCTTGCATAGCAGCACTACACGTAGCTGACTGTAGTATAATTTGAACTACACGTAGTACATGCAGTACTCCGTAGCGTAGCTGATAGCACTGTGTACTTGTCTGCACTATGAAATAATTGCAAATGACATCTTGCACAGAGTCAGTTATGATAAAATAAGTATCTTTAAATGCTAAAGAGCATATAGTACTTTCACAATAGTGAAACTGAAAAATTAGCAAGCAGTGAAGAGGTGATGATTTTGGGATCCTCCCTAACCTAGGGAGAGAACCAAGCAGATGCCTTGAAAACCAAAAGCACATCTAATTGAACGATTTGGTGGTGGTCCCATCCTTTTAGAACCACCCCAAACACAGTTATTGGCAAAAAAACAACCCCAACCAACGGCCCTGCAAAGCATTATGGGATGAGATTAGCAGTGGGCAGTGAATATTATAGTTTACAACATCTAGTAACGACTAGTTGAACTGCAGCTCTTTGTAGAATTATTTTGATATTGAATATTTTAATATTCACTGCCCACTGCTAATCTTGTCCCATAATTCTTTGCAGGGTCTTTGTTTGGGATAGTTTTTTGGCCAATAACTGTGCTTGGGGTGGTCCTAAGAGGATGGGACCACAGCCGAAGTTTAACAAGATGTGCTTTTTGTTTATGCTCTTTGTGTTCAAGGCAACTGCTTGGTCCTCCCCTAGGTTAGGGGGGACCCCGAAATCATCACCTCTCTCAGTGCCTAATGTTTTCATTGAAAAAGTTCGCTTTTGTGATTTGGTTATATGCTTTTTAGCATGTAAAATTGCTTTATCAAAGCATCTGAGGATGATGTTGATTTAGCTGCTACACGATTAAGCAAAGTTTTTGTACTGTGCTACTTGCGAATTAGTACAAACTAAGTATGCTCCGTTAGCGTAGCATAGTACTATTTCCAGGGTTATTAAAAGTGAGCAAGGGACCCATGTCTGGGCATACCCTGCCAACGTGGGGAAAACAAAGCAAAATCAGAGGGGATGATGGACAGAGTGTTGAATATTGCAAGCACTCACCCCAAGTCAACTGATCTGGCTTTAATCCATCATCATTCTTTACCAAAAGTAGTAAGTGCATTCTGTGAATGCGAGAATTAGTATGTGCATTCTGTGAATACCAAAATAGTAGTACGTTTAGGATTGAGTCTTAAGTTCATTCTGTGAATCGGGCCTTGTGTTTTAATTAAATCATCAATTAATAACACCTTTTAAACTTTGAAATTAATTATTAAGATTAAAACATTTTATTTTAAATAGTTCATAGTTCTTAAATTAATCTATATAATGTTTATATTGATAGTTTTATATTTTGGGTCAATTAATGGAGTTATTAAAATATGTTATGGGTTTGAAGTGAAACATTTTTTTGATGCTGCACAGACTGGAGTTGAAATAATAATTTTGCCCCTCTGGTGTCCAGCGCTTTTTCTACTGTTGCACAGACTGGAGTGGGAATAGTACATTTTACCCCTTTAGTGCCCAACACTTTCCCTGCTGTTGCACATACTGGAGTGGGAATACTAAATTATACCCCTCTGGAGTCCAATGCTTTCACTACTGCTGTGAATACTGCAGGGGAA